>NC_091084.1:30347500-30972500 GCF_032405125.1 Capricornis sumatraensis | reverse complement strand
ATCTTAACCACTGCATTTTTGGGGAAAGTAGTGTGTTGTGTCTTTACCTGATGTCAGAAACGCAAGGGTACCGATTGTTTCATTGGACATGATGTTATGGAAACGTGCTAACTGTCCAAACATCTGTAGGCCAGCCTCCTTCTCTCGGCGGGCTTCTGGAGTCAGACTATCCCATTCACCTCGGTCCTTCTCAATTTGCTGAATCTTTATCTTGCTCAAATACTACAGAAAGCAGAGGTGGAATGGATCAGAGGACAAAGTGTATTGAAAGGAAGATGATATTTAAGAGGTCCTATTTAAAATCTAGTCCACTACGCTGGGAAAGCCAAGGACTACATAAGAGACAGGAGGCTTTATTAAGTTTAAAAAGAAATTGTGGAGAGATTTCCCTGGTGGTCCATTGTTTAAGGCTCTGTGCTTCCAATGCAGGGGGCGTGGGTTCCTGGTTTGGGAACAGATCCTACATGCGGCATGGTACAGCCTTTAAAGAACTTTTTAAAAAAGAAACTGTGGAAACATTGTTTCAGTCTGGGGAGAGTAATGGGCTATTCCCCTGGAAATATTATAGTCTATGAAAGAGAAAGGAGGATAAACAGTATATGAAACGTTGATAAAAGCAAATAGGCTACAGGGGAAAAAGGCTGACCCCTTCCTGAAAGAAGGAAAGCAAAACCACCCCCCAAAACTGCTTATCAAAAAACAAAGCTCTATCAAATACGCAAGATGTCTGGAAGGAGAACCATAAATATTTAAAGCCCTCTATTTCTCATCACTCTTGCTGCTGCAGCAAGCATGTTATGCTTATAGCCCATGGAGATGCCATTTGTGTCATTCATTCTCTCATACAGCTTTCGCTGAGAAAGGTCTATTTATTACAGGACTTGTTTTCTAAGGCAACAGATCTAAAAATCTTCAAGTATGGGATTATGATCAAAGCAGAAGCATTTTTTTACAAATTAAATACAAGTTACTGGGAGACTGCTAATCAACACGAGGTGTGTGTGGGCTATCTGACAGTCTACCCTCATGACTTACCTGCTCTGTCTCCCTCTGGGTTACTGCCCTGTCTTACATCTGTTGCAGATAAAGGGAATTTTTATAGGAGCAAGAAGCAGCTCCAGAAGAGATGGTTAAGCTGAAGCAGCTGAGTGGCCTCTGGTGTATGTAGTAAAACTCATGTTTCACATAGAGCTAAAGATTTGGGAAGCAGTGCACAAACGAAAAATACTGATGATCTGGAGTCTCTATGTGAAAAAAATTACCCAAACCAGAGACTTTTTTCAAATAGTGGCATAAAAGTCAGTCTTTTAGGAAAGAGGGGTAAGGATCATTGCTTTGGTTGGTCGCTGTTACCGATGTCTTGCAATGGAAGAAAGCTGAAAGTCACTAACTGAATGACAGTTCTCTGATTTCTTTTTGTAGTGCTAGACTGGTTAGTTGAGCCAGTCTGGCCTTTCTTTCACACTTTCTTTTCCACTCTGCCAAAATCTCATCCTAGCTCATAAGGCTTCGGTGACCCTTGATCTTGGTCTCTAATGGAAGAATATCTATCAAATTAAAACGGCAAGGTTGGCAGTACATTACTACTTGCAAAATTTTGGTGTCTAAGACAGGTACTTGGGGCATAAGGATTGCTCTGTCATGACTAAGAGGTAAAAAGTATGTATGATGGTATAAGAGCAGTTAAATCTGTTTGTTTTACCTGTATGGCTTCATCCAGAAGGAAAATGGCATCATTCATTAGCAGGTTAAGAAAACGGAGGAAAAGTGGGGGATTCATGGCTTCTAAATTCTTAGAGGCATAGTCAGCCAAATCCTGTAAGACCCAACCCAAGAGAAAACCAGTTTAGTCTTGAATCACAACCCACTGGGGCTTATCTGCAGCGACGATAACTCAGTTTTGGTTTCACCAAAAACACTCTCACCTTAATGCTCTCTCGATAGGTATCTGTTCCCCACATGTACTTGAGGATGGGATACATGGGGCGGCGGTAATTAAACTTCTGCTCAAACTGATGGGGGTCTCCTGGAGTAAGGCAGAGCAAAACATCAGCAAAGCCAGTGGCGTTAGAGAAAGAATATGAGCTTATGTCTATCTGCAGACAGATGGCTATCAATCCTGTCTAACTCTTTGTGACCCCACAGACTGTAGCCCACCAGGCTCTTCTGTCCATGGGATTTCCCAGGCAAGAAAGATGGAGTGGGTTGACATTTCTCTCTCCAAGGGATCTTCCTGACCCAGGGATTGAACCTGTGTATGCTGCATTGGCAGGTGGATTCTTTATCTCTGAGCCACTGGGGAAGCCCAATGTCTATGTGTAGCCATTTTCAGAAAATTCTGAATGTGTTAAGGATACTGGTAAAGCCAGTCCTGGGAGTTTATAAAGATCTAGAGTTGTAGCCAAGTGTTTACTTATTTCCTTATCGACAGAACAAGAGGGAGACAGATATAAAGGATACAGACCTCAGAAAAGGATGAGGTCTGAGCTGCAAAATAAAAGCCAAGGGAAACAAATGCTTTCACATCCAAACATAGAGTGCTTATCTGACTCTGAATGAGGCCTCTGAGCTAGCCATTGTGGCAGTGACAGCCACGTGCAGCGTCGGCCACTAAGTTATCCCCACATTCTTCACGGATAACATCCCAACTGTGGGACCAACTGGGTCCTGATTACTCTGAAAAATCAGGCCAGGAGCTGAAAACCTGAGGCTTGTACAGCTTTTGACATGCCAAAGGTACCACTAGAGCTCTATAGGCTGGGTCATATAATAAAGGAGGAGTGTGGGATTTGGAGTCAGAAGACTTTGGTTTTCCTTCTGGGTCCATTTAATGCAACTCTCTTAAATCTTTTTCAACTTCTACTTTCTCAGAAAATAAAAATTATTATAATTCACCCTCGGGACTTCCCTGGTGGCCCACTGCTAAGACTCTGCATTCCCAAGGCAGGGGGCCCAGGTTCATCCCCTGGTCAGGGAACTAGATCCCACATGTCTCAATTAAGAGCTTGCAAAAAAAAAAAAAAAAGAGTTTGCATGCTGCAACTAAAGATTCCACATACCACAACAAAGACTGAAGATCCTGAAAGCCACAGCTAAGACCCTGAGCAGCCAAATAAATAATTATTTTATAATTCATCCTCCAGTATTACAACCAAAGAGTTGTAGTGGCCATAAAATGAGATAATTGAAGTGTGTATTGTGCAACTTCTTATATATATATGTATATATATATAATTTAAATTTACATATACTATCTCAATCATCACTTCAACCCCATTTTACAAATGAGGAAATGAAGTCTCAGAGGTGAGCAAGTAATGAAGTCCAAATTCTAATATAGAAAAGCAGTCAGTAAAATGCTAAATATCTCTTTAATGTTAACTGTATTTATCACCGGATGGTAGGACACTCCCTTTAAAGGAGTCTTAAATAACTGCTTTGCTATCTTGTTTACTGGTTGAGATGGGATAATGCTTAACAGCATCTCAGGGTTAGAGCTCAAAAGGCCATGAGAGAAATTAGGGAATGTTTCCTGCTGTTATTCTTAATCTAACAAACTGCAGGAGAGTTAAGACTGTCTGGACAAGATAAAAGAATATGTCAATTAGGGTTAGCACACTGTCTTACTCTTCACCATTCTGTAATTTTGAGGCAAGAAAAATATAAAGACTCAGGTTTTAATTGGACAGCCGAATTTATTTGAATATGAGTCTATCAAAAAATATAGTAAAGTTATTAAGAGTATATGTCTTTCTTTTTTAAAGTGAGATAGAGCTGATTCTACCACTTAGTTGTATGACATAAACAAATAATCTTTTTTGAGCATCCATGTCTTCACAGGGAAATGGGAATAATACAGTAAAACTTTCCTGTATTTTTGACAAGGAAATTTTGACAAGGTGGTGACCAGGAAACAATGTGAGAAAAGCACTTAGCATCAAGGTAGCACATGGTAGATATTCAGTAAATGATGGCTTATGGTATTTTCCATTTAAAAACTGATTAAGCGATGCATTAACTTCTTGGTTCTAGATTGCTTTACCTGTAAACTCAATGTCCACAAAGACCTTGATGAGAGCTTCTGCAAGGTGGGATGCATAGGGAAAGTTGCAGAACACACGTTTCCGGTGGAAGACACTGGATACTAAAGGATTTGGGGTCTGATCCATGTGGGGCATCACTGCTTCCAACACCTCAGCCAGTTTGGCCCTTAGGTGGGGATTCTTCATCCTATGAATAGGGCAGAAAGCAAACTGACCAAGCAGAAAACTTTACTCCCAAATTTGTAACTGTTTTTCTCCACATGAGGAATCAAAACAGCATATCATCAATAATATCTGTACAGAGAGTTATAGGAGAAAACACTACTGAGCAGTTTTGAGTCTGTCAATTTCTTGGGGATATGCAGAGTATATCATTCAGTTCTTAAGATCACAGCTTATCAATAATGAGGGTGAGAATGTAAGTTTCTATTTAATGCTCTGCCATTCTGTTTATTTCTCTTTAATAATGCATTACTTACTGTTTACTATTCTCTGACAGCTTCACCTGGAATAAACTTGCCTTTCCAGGCTTTCTGGCGGTAAGGACCAGGATATAATTAATTATTCTACATTACTTACAATGCATCCCAGGTGTGCCTAACACTTGTTGGTTCAGAACTTCTCACTAGGCCCATGCAGTTCAGTGGAGGAGTGGGTTCTGTCTACGTCTCAATGACATATCTCAGGGGACTGTGGCTCTGCAGAAAATTCTCACTTACGTACACATTGTTTCTTTTGGTCTACCACCACCAGGAAATCAGAGGAGCAACGCTACAGGTCAGTGAGCAACTTCCTCTGGGAAAAAGGACTAGAAGCTGTGAATGGTAAGTCTTGAGATCATAGAGCATTTACCGAAGTTTACTGCTCATCCAATTCAGGACCGTAGAGCAAACTTTGTTATCAGACATTAGAAGATCATTAGCGCCTGGCAAGTTCTCTGGCATGAAGGTTAAGTATTTTAACCAGGGACTAGCAGGGGAATTCCCATCTGGTACCTTATATGCAGGTTCAAATTCTCTGTGGGCAAAGTCCTTTGTTTATTATGCCTCTCAAGTATGGGATTTTGGGCTACTCATAAGGATAGTCAGGTGATTCATTACTGTTAACACACTTCTGAAGGCAACCCCTTATGATTCAGGCTTGTTTATTTCTTGGGTTAGAAGTCTTCTGAATGTTTCACAGCTCTGCACTGTGACAGAACCACGCTTTCAGCACTTCACCTTTCTATGCTTCCAGTGAAAATGGTGATAAAATGAAGGACATGTTCCAAGGAATCTGCCGATGTCTCCAAGATGTCATCGGCAAAGCGACGAAGAAAAATGAGGAAATCGCCCAAGTTATCTGCAAAAAATTCTGAGAAAGAAAATTTTCACTGGAATTAGCCAAACATCTGACTCTCTGTATTAAGCAATATTTAAATTCTTCTCTTTTTCTCTACTTAGTGAAGGTTTACAAGAACCCCAAATGTCTTGCAGGTACTAGGAAGGATGCTAAGTTTAAAAAATGCAGAACCTCCTTTGAATATAAGGCAATTTTTAGTTTTATCCAAGTAAATGGAAGAACAGTAGAGATATAAAACGCTGTTAACACACCAGTGCAGTTTAAGTACACCGATGGATATAGATTCCACACTCAAGGTTAACTGTGAGTTAAAATAACCCTTTAGGTGAAGAATCTTGAATAAAGATGAAAACATTAGATGACTATGGTCATCAGTCTCTGGGGTGCTCCACTGATCCTAGCCCTCTTGTATTTATGCCCTTGTGTATCTCCTCCTCTGCTACTCCAGAGATGATGGCATGTCATTTCCATAATTAGGTTATAAAAGCCTACAGCTTCCATTTTTGTCCCCTGATCTGAGAGACGCCAGCTGCCATACCATGAATAGTTACTAAAGAAAGTCCTGTGTGGCCTGGAAAAGAAGCCAGCAAGCAACTGTGATCTGCCAGCAACCACATGACTAGGCTTGTAAGCAGATCCTCCAGCCCTGGTCGAGTCTTCAGATTCCTATGGCCCTGGTGGATAGCCTGGGTGCAACTTTATGAGAGACCAAAGTCAGGACCATGCAGCTAAGCTGATCCTGGATTGTTGACCTGAGGGAATTGTGTGTAATAATGTTTGTTGTTTGAAGTTGCTATGTTTGGGGTAATCTGTTACTCAGCAATCAATGACTAGTACAGGGATTAAGAGCATGTAACCTGTACCAAGGGGAAAAGAAGTACAGGGGGATAAATTAGGAGTTTGGGATTAACACATACATACTACTATATATAAAATAGGTAATCAACAAGGACCTACTGTATAGCACAGGAAATTTCTCAAATTTCCCAATTATATGGAAAAAAAAAATCTGAAAAAGAATGTATGTATGTATATATATAACTGAATCACTTTGCTGTACACCTGGAACCAACATAATATTGTAAATCAACTATATCCCAAGATAAAATAAAAATTAAAGAAAAAAAATGTAACCTAAATTTGATGGAGAATATCTGCTGACCCCTCAACCAATATAACAGACAAACACACTCTCTGTTCTGGGTTAACCAAGAAGAGATGACTTTTTTCCCCTAAGGACTAGCACAGGGGGGAGGGTTAGAAAGATAAACTTGTAAGTTGAATGACAAACTATATTAATGATAGAAACTAACAGCTCTGAAAACCCTGACTGCACTTCACCCTCTTAAGACTATTTTCTGATCTGCAGAGCAGTGGCAACATAACTGAGGAACCAGCTGTCAGTTCTCTCAGGCTCTGACCAACAGACATTATCTACAAGTTTGAGTTGTTTCTCCAAAACAGCTGAATGATAGCTAAGGTAGGATATTTTGCGTATTATACTTCCAGAATGACCCAGTTAAACTCAGATGCCTATAAATAGGAAGTTCCTAATGAGAGCCAGCTCACCTGGCACGTAAGCCAAAGAACTGTAGCCATCTGGCAAAGGAAAAGTCAGCTCCATCAGCTGTGAGCCCTCGTTGCCTATGGCCAGCTGAACCAGGAGAATAGCCACGGACACCTGCAAGTTTAGGCAGTTTTGTAGCATCTGTGGCTCACTCATGGCCGTCTTGGTAGAAAGATAGATGGTCATCAGTCGTTCAAACTGCTCCCGGAGGTTGTCAGCAGCAGGGCTGGAACTTTGCTGAGCGTCCCGCCAGGCTACCTGCAGCCGATGCAGATTCTGATTGATTTTTACCATCTGATCATGCAACCTGCCCTCAAGAAAGCAGAAGAGACTGGGTCAGAAGGCTCACATACAGATGGTTGAGTACAGACTGTTTCTGAAAAACAATTCCTCATATATTTAGGATGTAGGGCTGCAGTTGTGATAACACAGATATCACAAAAGTTACTGACAGGATGGGGCTGGGAGCAGAGCACCGGGAAAATGTTATTCAACATATAGTTAGTTGCCTTTGGCCGAAATGCACTATCCAAAGAACAGTGGCTTGGCTGAGCAGGGTGTAGAGTGGGCTTTTATTATGTATGCTATATAATGATTAGGCAAAGTACAAGATAGTTTGACACCACCCAAGGGCAATGATTGTACTTGGATGTGGGTATATGGACAGTCTTTTCATGGTTAGTAGAGAACTAAAGCTGGTGAGAATGGAGTCCAGATTAGCAATGGTGATGGTAGTGGTGGTTTAGTCACTAAGTTGTGTCCGACTTCTGCAACCCCATGGAATGAGGCCTGCAGGGCTTCTCTGTCCTTGGGATTTCCCAGGCAAGAATACTGGAGCGGGTTACCATTTCCTTCTCCAGGGGATCTTCCTGACCCAGGGATCAAACCCAGGTCTCCTGCACTGCAGGCAGATTCTTGACAGAATCTGGGCACTTCCCAGATTAGCAATGACCACATATAAACCAGAAGCCACCTGGAATGCAACCTAACAGCAGCTTCCAGTCCTCGGATGGTCAATAAAAATTAAATGATTCTTCAGAAAGGGTCATCCAAATGTTCTCAATGAAAGGAAGACCCCGAGTTCAATGTCATGGAGAGTTGTGTCTGTGTGTACAGTCCAAACTCATTCTCTCTGGCCCTGTGGACGATGTTTAGTGTTAACTAGCCAATAATGAGAAACTAGATGACTTTCATTTTGTGTTTTAACAGGTTAATAAATACATTGTAAGTTGTTATCTACTGTCTCATTTAAAATATCAATGACAGAGAGAGAAAGTATCTCTAGTAAAGATATAATTTCATTTTTTGAAAAATCTGATGAGCTTTGAAAAATGCTGTGTCATTTTAAGTTTCCCAAAAAGGCATTAAAAATTGCTGTCCTCAATATGCCTTCCTATAATATGAGGGAGTAGCTATTTTCCCCCTTATTTATAAAATGCTTGTCACAATCAGCTAAATCAGAGGGGGAGAAAAATCATAGAATGACATGTGGTTAGCCAGAACCAAAACATTTTTGGAAGTTACACACCTTAGCTTTCAAATTTTCACACATCCAGAATCCTCTTTGATACACAGATTTTTATGATCGTTCTGAAATCTCTTAAAACATTTTTTTTGTCAATTTTGTCTCTCTATACCATAGAATAAAGCTTTCTCTTTTTTCATCAGGCATAATAAGTAATGAAAACTGAAGAGCAGAATGTGAAATGTTAAATGAAAATTCCACTTGTGTGGAAGACAAAAGGAAGATAGTGATTTAAAAAATGTGCAGATCAAGAGAAATATATAGTGTATCTTTACACTATATTTATATAATATAGTGTATCTTTAATTTTTAAAAAAGTTTAAGAGGTCAAAAATGCAAAATAAATTCAAGGTACATGGATAAAGCCAGTTGATCTAGACACAGATTAATGCGTGTAATGCCCTTTTCCTATTAGATCCTAATGTAAGCCTTCAGAATAAAGTGAGATTGTTATGCTTCTAAGTCGCTTCAGTCGTGTTCGACTCTGTGTGACCCCAGAGATGGCAGTCCACCAGACTCCCCCATCCCTGGGATTCTCCAGGCAAGAACACTGGAGTGGGTTGCCATTTCCTTCTCCAATGAGATTGTTATAATACTCACTTTTAACCTTCTGATATCAACACAACCAAACAGTTCTTTCCTAATGACAGCAGAGGAGCTACCTGTGAAATCCCAAGTACAAGGTGTACTCTGTCAGGACAAGGTTCTCTGTTACAAGGTTGTAGTTCTGGGGAAACTTTGGCTCCTGTACAGCTGGAATCAAACAGGTCTCTTTGTCCAAACCTCAAAGAAATGAAAAGGAAGAGTAAATGTCTTGCCATAGACATCTATCTTGGCTCCAGTGTCCCCTTATTCTAGTTCAACTTCCATCCTGCTTCCAGTGAATTGAGTAATATCTTCTAAAAAACAGATCTTGTAACATTCCTACTCTATTGGTTTAAAAATGTCTTTTAGCTTCTGTCTATAGAAATGCAGTTAAATCTCTTTAGCTTGGTCATGAAATCACCAAAAATGAAAAGGAATAATAGACAGCACTGTAGATTTTTCCAGGAGATAGGTAATCATTTGTTACTATTCTGTGCTTTTCTGTATATAAGATTATTTGCTTTTGAGCATGTGTTACTTTTGTAATTAGAAGAGTTAAAAAACTGGGAGAAAGTACATAATAATTAAGAGTGATTCATTTTAAGTGGTAGAACTAAGAGTGGTTTATTTCCTTGTTTTCACTTCTCTGTATTTTCTCCAACTTGGCTTCAACATTCTCCCTCCCTAGGCTTATTTTCTGCCAGTTTCCATACCCTTTCCCCCAGCTACCCCGTGTTCTAGCCACGTGGAGCTTCCCACAGCTCCTTAGTTGTTTCACAGCTCTGTACCTTCATAGTTATTTCCTCTATAAAAGGGACTCCTTTGCTTGATAAACCCAACACATTTTTCAAGACTCAGCTATGAAGACCTCCACCTTCTGCAGAATTCATCATTTACTGACTTCTCTGGATTCCTATAGCTTAGCCCTAGACTGTATTATGATGATCTGTTAACATATCTGCCTCCTTTTGGAGCCTTTGAGTTCAAAAAAGACAGGGACTGTCCTTTATTCATTTTCCTAAGAATGAATGAATGAGTGAATATCCAAGTCTGTCAAATTCAGAGAGAAGGTCTCAGTAAAGCATAACATCTAAAACTATCAGTTTTTTAAAGTCTGTCTTTTAAAAATTTATAATAGCTTTTCCTTTTGCCTTATCTTCTTTGAGAAAGAGGGACCTCTGTGGAACAGGATATGGAAGTGAAGGCCTTATGTTACACACACACAGTTTTGAGAAGACCAGCTTCCCCCTACCTCTCATGTGTACATTTTTTATTTTTCGTTCTTCATCATTCAACTCCTTCAGGGCACAGTAAGTAGGATTAAAGGTGAGGATCCGAGAGGATCTGGGTTTGCAAAATGGCTGGCATAGCTTCAGGAGAGCAGCACCCAGATTCAGAAAGAAGGCATCCGAGGCATACATTTGGAAGAAGATTTCTGGCATCTGATTGGCCCAAATCTTGGTGCGGCCTGCGTTTGCATGCAAACAGTTTCCGAGCCAGGACAAGATACAGTGTTTGGTTTCTGGAGAGAGCTGGAGTAGGTTCTTCAGCATCTGGTAGATCTTTTCATGGAACCGAGCCATGAACTGTTTAACCAGAAAACACAACCACAGAACATTCCAGTTGCACAATCCTAATATTTGTTACTCTCAAACCTTAGCCACGGGTGATTTCCCAAAATACACGAATCCTTATCTTTCCCTTACTCTCCCTGTGCCTTACCCTGCCCCCCTATTTCTGATTTAAAAAAATAATAATAATTCTGGGCACGTGTAAGTCTTCCTGATGAGCTGCCAAACTACAGCTAGCATTTACATAGCTTTAGAGTAGGGGCAGTAGCAGCAGCAGAGTCGGGGCTGGTCAAGTTTCTCTTCTGAAGGCCAGATGATAATTATTTTCAGCTTTGCATGCCATATGGTTTCTGTAGCACCTATTCAGCTCTACCACTGTGGCATAAAGTCAAGCCATAAACAATACACAGAAGTATGGCTAGGTTTAAGACAACTACTTACAAAAAAAGGCAACAGGCTGGATTTGACCACTGCTATAATTTGCCAACCTCTGCTTTAGAAAGGTGTGATGATGGGAGATTTAAACTGCCCCCAATTCAACCGCTGATTGCTGTATGTTGGCCAGACTTCTACCATATAATTTATGCTAGGAAGCCCAAACAAAGATGACATAGGGGAAAGGAGGAAAAAGAAAACAATTTGGCTTTTAAGCTGGAGTTCATTCAGAAGATTTTAGGAGCTGAAGTTTTAAGAAATACCTTGGTGAGGAAAATGAGAATTGAGAGCAGGTGACTGTGCTACAACACGGGGCAAAGAATAGTAGCAGCTTATTCTGAACCAAACAAGGGTCTGTCCTCTGCTCTTAGCGCATGCTAAAAAGAGGGCCATTTTTTTACACGATTACGGTAGAGAGTCACCCAGATCAATCTGCTTTCCCAAAAGGCTCAAGCAGCCTTGTCTGCATTTGCTTCCTGAGGAAACAATACTTAAGAGATTGAGGACTGGAATGCACCAGGAAACAGCTCCACCTGATGAATGTTGGCCTCTTGTACTTTGATCTCCTGAGGACTGGAACGAGATGGGTTCAGGAAGTAGCCATGATTTTCTATGACTCCCGGTGTCTTTAATAAGCAGGAGATATTCAAGATTACTCCTAGCAAGGTCTTCTGGTACATCTGTCCATTACTTGGATCCTTGGGCTGAATGTAGTCTACAAAAACCTGTAGGAAAAGACAAGTCCTAGTCAGTTGTCTGTATGATGAGGTAAGTGATGGGGTGAGAGAGCTTCAAAGAGTTAAGACTATACAACAACCGGGACTTCCCTAGTGGTCCAGTGGTTAAGCATCTACCAATGCAGGGGATGTGGGTTCGATCCCTGATTGGGGAACTAAGATCCCACAAGCCACACAGCATAGTCAAAAAAACAAAACAAAACAAAAAAAGACTATGTAACAACCAATGTACCTTTCTTATACAATAGGTAATATTACACTGCCCTCAGGACAGGGAAGCATAAGCTTAACTGAACACATGTGAACTTTCAGACCTACCTTGGCCATATCCTTCTGCTTAGTGAAATAGAGAAGAATGTCCAGATACGCGTACAGCAGAATCTGGCAGAGTTCTAGATCTTTGATTCGGCCCAATAAAATGTCAAATACTGGAATCATGACTTCTGGAAATGTTCGAACTTCCTCATCTAATATCAAGGCTCCAATGACCTCATCCAGAAACTCAGCTACACCTTCAAAATCTGATGGAAGACAAACGAGAGAAGGCCAAAGGAATCTCTATATGCCTTTACACACAGCTCTTTACTTTGCTGAACTTTTGATAATTCTACTGGTATTGAAACCCATTTTATTCATTTATGCTGGAACCATAGTGGCTCTGAGGCCTTTTAATGCAATCAGAGGAATGTTACAGAAATCAAATGCAGACGCTCACAGATCTTGCTTATATACTCACGGCCTCCTAGGGTGGCTTCTACCATCAAATCTACCAGCTGCTCGTGGATGTTTTGGTCAACATAGATCTCTGGGGTGAGAAGAACTGTTCGGGTATTGGACACAGTGAGGTTCCTGCACTGTACTGCAAAAGGTAGTAGGTTCTCTGGAACTTTGGTAATCTGGAAACAGCAACAAAGAGAGGGAAGACGCTAGCTCTGTGACCTGGCACAAGGGCAGATAGAGCAAACAGAAGGGAAAAGACACTGTGTCTCAAAACAATAGGGCTTTGCTATGGATGCTTGGAAAGCCATGAGAGTTCATTCCTTGGGTTAAGGAATCACCTCTTAGAAATTCTATTGCTGGAAGTGATCAAGCTTAGTCTACTCTGTTATACACACCTCAGTAGAAATGAATTTATCAGATCTTTTTTTTTATAAAGGTGTGATTTTTTTTTTTTTTTAAGACGTTTGTAGAAAGAATAAGAGGCATTTGTTAACTGGGGAAGGGGAAGACCCCAAGCCACAGAAAAGGAGAGATTAAAACTTCAGAAAACAAACTTAACAGGACCTCTGATATCCAGTTCCAGATACACTATGATGTATACAAACTAATATAAAAGACACTGATCCAATCCTCTGGGTTACGTCATAGCCAAGAGTACTTAATGGCAATGATTTCTCTACCTCCTCCTTGGCTCTTTGAAAGCAGGAATAAAGGTAACAAAAACTGTGCCTCTCCCCTGCATCTCGATCAGCAGAGAGATTCAGTGTTGTAGAAGAAGTCATGTTAATCAAGTGGTTGCCTGGATCTTGAAGTAATAAGCGAGTGAAGACAGCCTATTAGGAAAAACAAAGAAACAAGAATACTAAATCACTGCAAAGTTAATGTAACTTTGCATGACATTTTTATTTATTTTACATAAATAAATACATTTTAAAATTTTTATTTATTTTTACATTTTTTTACTGAAGTATAGTTGATTTACAATGTTGTGTTAGTTTCAGGTGTACAGGAAAGTGATTTAGGTACACACACACACACACACACACACACACATACACATCTATTCTTTTTCAGATTCTTTTCTATTATAGGTATTATAAGATATTGAATGTAGTTCCCTGTGCTATGCAGTTGGTCTCTGTTGTTTATCTATTTTGTATACAGTAGTGTGTATCTGTTAATTCCAAACTCCTGATTTATCTACCTCCATCCCTGTCCACTGCAAAGTTAGTTTTAGAGCATCAAGACATAAAAGGTAATTTTGACACAGGTAATTACAAGAATCACAGAATGTAAAAGGGAAAAAAGGGCAGGAATATAGATGCAGACATAGAGAATGAACTTGTGGACACAGAGAAGGGAAGGGGAAAGCGGGGTGAATTAAGAGAGTAGCACTGACATATATACTACCATGTGAGAAATAAAACACCAGTGGGAAGTTGCTGTGTAACACAGGCAGTTCAGCTCAGTCTGAGAGAGGTGGGATGGGGAGGGTTGGTGAGAAGGCTCAAGAGGAAGGGGATTTATGTATATTAATACTTACAGATGATTCATACTGTTGTACAGCAGAAACCAACACAACATTGTAAGGCAATTATCCCTCAATTAAAAAAAATTATGTATACAAATTTAATTGTTTATATTGTTATCCTAAAGCAAGCTTAAGTGTCTAGCATAATCCCAAGCACAGAGTAAGCATTAAAAGAATATTTGTTGAATAGTGTGGAGAATGAGAGATTAAACTTATATGTGAAATCTACTACTCTTCATGATTGCTGATTTCACTCAGACTTTATATAGACAGTTTAAACGTATGAAGTTAAACTACAAGTTGTCAAGTGTCTTCCCCACCAAACTTTCATCCGTTTAATATTAATTAAGCACTTGTAAGGTAGAATGTAGTTTTGATTTTGAAAAAGATATAAAGAAAGAGAGGGGCCTTGGCCTCAATAAGTTAAATGTCTATGGGAGAGAGAAGAGAGGTACATAGAAAAGCCACTACATGGGATGGAAAGAGACGACTCTTGTAAGAGATGCAAGAGATTACTGTGAGTGCCCAGAGAGAAAATAACAACTTATACCTGGTGAAACTTTGCAAATGGGATGACTTGTTAACTGTGTCTTGCAGGATGGGTAGATTTGGACATGGGACCGTGGGTAGATGAGCAGATCCAAAAGAGGAACAACACAGACGGTTTAAGAGACAGAGCTAAGAAAGCCATGGTTGGAGAATGGGGAGCAGAATTCAGCTGCATGGCTGATTTTTACTGAAGGCACACGTAAGGAATGGAAGAATGGTACCTGCTCTACGTTGTTCATATCAAGCCAGTCTTGATCTTCCAGGTCTACTGCCATTTCTTCCAAATACACACACCGGCTGGGGATGCCATTCCCACTTTTCAGGCTCGGGTCACCTGAGAAATGGTTTTAGTCTGATAGGTTAAGAATAATGCTTCTGCCTTACACAGACAACTGATCTTGACAGCACTTCTCTCGAATCTGAAGTTTGACTCAGGTAATATCAGAGTGATCTTGACACACACAACAGTATCTACAGATTTAAACCTCCCACCCCCACCCCAAAGAGCACGTGCTTTGTTATAAACCTAACATCATGACATTTAAAGAGTAAATCCCAGACATCAGCAGTAGTTTGGGGCTTTAGCTACAGACAGGGCACAGAGGGGAAACACTATCTAATTCTTCTTGGGGCTTGCATCAAAATGTTTAGATCACCTCTGAGAAGAAAACAGACTTGGCTACCACTCCCATAGCCCTTTCAAAGTAGAAAAGGCAGCAGAAGCTACACAGTCCAGTCAGAATCAAAACAGAAATGAAAGTTGTATGTGTGTCAAAATACTGCTTTAACAAAAGCTTCCTTGAAAATATAAATAAACCCTGTGTTCCTGGGAGTTTGGTGGGTTTGTTTAACCATCAGATACAGTAAGTTTCTAAGAGTCAATCCCTAGCCCAAGCAGGAAAGATAGAGTAGTGAATCCATTGGCTGCAAATCTGTAACTCACTGTTGTCCAGAGTGATGAGGAAGATCCTTTGGATCATGTGATTGATGTTGAGTTGCTCACATATTTCCTGCTGTGAACGGAATGAGCGGCTGATCTCAGCCACAGAGTAATCAAATTCATCCAGGCTCTCTGACACACTATTATCCGAGTCATCTGGGCTGGCTGGGAGTTCATCTGCCAGAAAATGTAAGTCATTAACAGTTACAATCCTCTCTTTAAGAGAAAACCAAGTATGCATGATAAATGTCACCAAGCAGGGGAGGTTAATTTTGGATGTTAACTTATTAGTGAACATCTCAAGTCAGTCAACATCTTTTTTTTTTTTTAAATTAAGGTATCATTGGCATATATTTGTTTTAGGTGTACAACATGACAATATTTGTATATATTGTTAAATGATCACCACAATAAATCAGGTTAACATCTGTCACGGTACGTGTGTGTGTGCTAAGTCACTTCAGTTGTGTCCAACTCTCTGCGACCCCATGGACTGTGTAGCCCGTCAGGCTCCTCTGTCCATGCGATTCTGCAGACAAGAATACTGGAGTGGGTTGCCATGCCCTCCTTCAGGAGATCTTCCCAACCCAGGGACTGAATCCACGTCCTCTTCTATCTCCTGTGTAGGCAGGTAGATTTTTTACCACTAGCGCCACCTGGGAAGCCCCTATGTCACCATAAATAGCTACAATTTTTTTTCCTGTGGTAAGAACTTTTAAGGTCTACTTTCTTAGCAACATTCAAATACACATGCAACACAGTGTTGTTAACTACAGTCACCATGCTCTTCACTGCATCCTTATGCCTATTACTGGAAGTTTGTACCTTTTGGAACTCTTCACCCATTTTGTCACCCCCAACCCCTGCCTCTGGCAACTCCAAATCTAGTCTGCTTGTTTTTTTTTACTATTCCAGTGTAAGTGAGATCATATGGTATTTGTCTTTCTCTGACTTATTTGCCTCAGCACAGTGCCCTCAAGGCCCATCTACTGTCCACCTGAATAATGCTGCAATGAACATGGGGGTGCATATATCTTCTCCAATTAGTGTTTCTGTTTTCTTTGGATAAATACCCAGAGATAGAATTGCTGGATCATATGGTAGCTTTATATTTAATTTTTTTAGGAACCTCCATGCTGATATTTTCCATAGTGGCTGAACCAACTTACAATCCCACCAACAGTGCACAAGGGTGCCCTTTGCTCCACATCCACATCCCTGCCAACACTTATTATTTCTTGTCTTTTTGATAATAACCATTCTAACAAGCATGTAGTGGTTTTGATTTATATTGCTCCAATTAATGATGTTGAGCACTTTTTCATGCAGATGTTGACCATCTATATGTCATCTTTGGAAAAATATTCATTCAGATCCTCTGCCCATTTCTAAATTGGATTGTTTGGGGTTTTTTGTTATTGAGTTATATCAGGAAACATCTTAAGTACAGAATTCTGAAATCCCTGGTTATAAAATCTACCATATTTCAAAAACAAAGTTTTATTTTTTCTACTCATAATTAATTATATTCCATAATGCCAAAAGTAGCAACACTATCTTCCCTACAGAATCCTAGTGAGCAAAGAATTATCTAATAGATCAACAGGCCTTTAATTATATTAAATACATAGCTTTTCCCTGATTTTAAGAGAACACATTTTTGTTACTTTTAAACTTTTATTTATTTATTTTTGGCTGTGATGCTTGGGCAAAATTCTCAGATGCAGAGTTGCTTTAGTGTGGTGAACTGAGCAAAAGTGAAGCTCAATACAGGAGGTCAAAGGTTTTGTGACAGTACTAACTGCTGGAGGAAAACAGGTTAGACCTGGTGACCTGGCAAACTCAGTGTAAACAAACTAAGACGATGAGGTGCCAAAATAGTAACAGAAGGGCATGCACCTGACTTGTTCCCACTGCAATGCTCCCAGTCCTAGCCAGCCTTATGTCTGTTTATGGCCAGAAGGATGAGTGTTCAGTTGCTCTATTCCTATACCATTAAGGTCTCCTCTGAACTCCAAGAGTGACAGGTGCTGATTAGCAAAATTTCCCTCAATCACATACTTAAAATTTTTTTCTCATTTCCTTATTTTTCCAATTCCACACTCTTCAATCTCCTACAATCTCCTAATCCAAGGGTTCCCATTCTGAGCCTATATTTTAGAAATCTGGGAAAGTTTTCAGAGACTGAGACTCAGAGCTTCCTCTTTCCATCATGTTAAGGTCAGCATTACATGTATTTCTTCTCTGTTTCATCTGTCTCTGTCTACTACTCATCTGTCTTGCTCTCACTTCTTTTTTATTCAATCCTAATCAGAGAGTAAGGCCATATGTACACAGAAGTGTACATATCTGAACGCTTCTGAAATAAACAAAATAACGTTTCTCCTTTCCTAAAAACACATTTTTTTGGAGGGAGGAGAAAGGGAGCCATTTCTAGCTTGAAAGTTTGTGCATATGCTCAGAAAACTAATATATCTGGGAAACAGCATCCTAATTCTTCTAGTTCATATATTACCTATAGGGAGGAAGCTAGACTTGATCTTTACTTTGGTCCCAGATGAGGAAAATCACTTTTCTGATTAGTAAGATGTCCTAATTTTTTTCACATGAAGGGTAAGGGTCAGATTTTCCGAGAACTCTGTTCTAAAAGCAGTAAGCTATGAAAGAAGCATTTTGCTTGAGATAAGGCTCTGAAGCACTGGGCTTAAGAACAAATCTCATTTCTCTATAGGCTGGAAGGCTCTAAGTCTTCCTTTAACACACCTGCTGTCTACAGCTGCATGTGACTTGTTTCCCACACCTACCACTATAACCTCAGTTTCCTATGTTTTTAGCATCTTTGTTAAGTATCTTTCGCTAGATGATTTGTAAAACAAGAAAGCTTGACAGCTTTGGGAGCATGATGGGCATCTGTTACTCCAGAACCACCTGTTCTCTGGTCTTTTTAAGCCAGGGATAGGACAAGGAGAAGTCCCCCAAACCAAACTAACAACAAATACGAACAAAATACCAACTTCTGCCCTAAATATAAATTCCAGTTGCAATTAAGGACCCAAAGAATACTTAATTTGGGAAGACCCCATTCTAGGTCATCTCATCCGCTGCTATTGGCTCCTCCACTTACCAGATTGCTGCTTCAGCTGCTCTTTTTGGATTGCTGCAAACTGTTTGGCATCAGCCAAGGAGCCAAAAAGAGCAGCAAAGGGGTTACTTGAGATGTTGTTGTTATTCTCCTGGTCTGTCATTTCACTTTAAAGTATCCTCCATCCAGACCTAGGGGGAGGGGCTATAGAAAGGACAGGTATTAAGACGTGGAAGGGCAGATAACACAACAGTTGTGATAAAATCATAGTTGTTTCTTTTCCCATTCCTTGACTATGGTGTATTTTAAAAGGCTTTGGGTAAGACTTGCCAAATTTTGTTCCAAGATTCAAGGCGTTTTTGGCAAAATGGTTACAAACTGACCAACTGGAGAAGCTGGCCTGATTTGGGGGTGGCTAAAACCAAGAAACTTAAAAGATGCTCAGGAATGCATTTATCTGTTGGCATGTTCTATTTGCTATACCTTTTAAAAAAATAGGTTAAATAGAGAGGATTATTTAAGTCAAAGAGGAAACTGAGCTACTAGTGTAACAACAAAGTGGCACTTAAACATGACAGAAACTATGGATTTCTCACAAATCTCTAGGCGGGTTGACTAGTTCTCATTCAGGATGAGCATAAAGTGGTGCTTGTGCTTGCTCAGGCTTCTGTGACTTGCGGGTTGGAGCCAGGAACTCTTCAGCTATGCAGAAACTAAATGGAAGCCTATATGTCAGAGGTGGAATTGCAAACCAGGATAGGAATCAGATTAGGAGCATACCATGGGTTTTAAATCTATATTAAGCAATCCATCTCTACTTCCTGGCTTATGACTACTGATGTTTCTTCCTCCAAGAACGAAATGGTCTTTGCTTAATTCTACATTTAATCTTCCCTGTTTATCTGATTTTTACAATACTGAAGAAACACAATTCCTGGTGTGTAATATGATATAGATATATACCTCAAAGGTATTTAGAGGAGCTGACTGAGCCTGCATTTGCACTCTTCTGATAACATTTCCTCATCCAAGCGCCAAGGGGACTCAGGGGTATAGCGGGATGAGCAGAGCTCCCTGAAAGGCTTTCTCCCCTTTTGAAATTTTAAGGCCACAGCATAGAAATACAACCCTGAAAAGGGTGAGAAGAGACAAAGGGTATGAATATTCTGCTTACGAGGATGCTGAACTGCTACAAGGACAGAGGTTCTTAGAAGCAATGGGGTCAGGGATACAAGGCAGGAGGAAAAAAGAACATTTGCTTTACCTTTAATTGAGGTAAGACTCCTTACAGAATCACACTAACAAAAGCTAATACAAGTTGGAAAAGTTACTCTTTTTTGGAGAGAGACTATAACACTTCTTGACAGTTCTGAGGCATCTCTACCTGTTGCTTCGTGCTCCTCTGTTGAGCTTTCTGCCTAAAAGCTAATGATTACTGAGCTGTAATGACAGTCTAGTCTCGTCTCAGCATGCTGCTGGCCTTGACTACTTCAAAGAACTGAAAGCTCAGATGTTGCTCTATGTATTTTACTTTTTATTATGTATAGTTTAGTTGAGCTTAATCATGCAAAAAAGAAAGATAGCATACTTAAAGTTGGAATTAACAATCCTTGCGAGGTCTTTCCTTCTCTTTAAACATTGCACTATTGTTCACTCGCTAGGTTGTGTCTGATTCTGTGACTCCAGGGACTGCAGCACACCAGGCTTCCCTGTCCATCACTATCTCCTGGTGTTTGCTCAAACTCATGTCCATTGATTCCATGATGCCATCCATCCAGATCATCCTCTGTTGCCCCCTTATCCTCCTGTTCTTAATCTTTCCCAGCAACAGAGTGTTTTCCAATGAGTTGATTCTTTCCATCAGGTGGCCAAAGTATTGGAGTTTCAGCTTCAGCATCAGCCCTTCCAATGAAAATTCAGGGATGAACTCTTTTAAGACTGCCTGGTTTATCTCCCTGCTATCCAAGAGACCCTTAAGAGTCTTCTCCAGCACCACAGTTTGAAAACATCAATTCTTTGGTGCTCAGCCTTCTTTATAGTCTAACTCTCACATCCATACATTGCTACTGGAATAATCACAGCTTTGAATATATGGACCTTTGTCAGCAAAGTGATATCTCTGCTTTTTAATATGCTGTCTGGGTTTGTCATAGCTTTTCTTCCAAGGAGCAAGTGTCATTTAATTTCATGGCTGCAGTCACCATCCACAGTGATTTTTGGAGCCCAGGAAAATAAAATCTGTCAGTGTTTCTAGTTTTCCCTCATCTATTTGCCATGAAGTAATGGGATCAGATGCCATGATCTTCGTTTTTTGAATGCTGAGTTTTAAGCCAGCTTTTTTACCCTCCTTGTTCACCTTAATCAAGACGCTCTTCAATTCCCCTTTGCTTTCTGCTATTAGGGTGGTGTCATCTGCATATCTGAGGTTCCTGATATTTCTCCCGGCAATCTTGATTCCAGCTTGTGGTTCATCCAGCCTGGTGTTTCCCATGATGTGCTCTGCATAGCAGTAAAATAAGCAGGGTGACAATATACAGCTTTCATGTACTCCTTTCCCAATCTTGACGTCCTTTGTTCCACGTCCGGTTCTAACTGTTGCTTCTTGACCTGCACACAGGTTTTGCAGGAGACAGGTAAGGTCGTCTGGTATTCCCATCTCTTGAAGAGTTTTCCACAGTTTGTTGTGATCCACACAGTCAAAGGCTTTAGCACAGTCAATGAAACAGATGTTTTTCTGGAATTCCCTTGCTTCTTCTATGATCCAAAGCAAGTTGGCAATTTGATCTCTGTTTCCTCTGCCTTTTCTAAATCCAGCTTGTACTTCTGGAAGTTCTCGGTTCACACTGTGTTGAAGCCTAGCTTGAAGGATTTGAGCATTACCTTGCTAGCATATGAAATGAGCGCAACTGTATGACAGTTTGAACATTCTTTGGCATTGCCCTTACTTACTTCCCTTAATTCATGTAGAAGCACCAAGAATTGTGTCACTGTTAGCTAACCACCACCCTACCTCTATCCTGAGGTACCCAGAGGAATGCAAAAAGTGTAATGAGCTCTTTTTATTTTTCTGTCTCCAAAACATCAATTTCTTTTTTCAACATGACACCCCCAGTTTTCCTTTGAGGATCCACTCTGCTCCCAGTCCATGTGTTCAGAAGGGATGACCTCACCCACTAGCTCTAGGAATGGGCATATGAATCTGGCTTGGCCAAAAAGAATACAGCAGTCTCTAGCCAAAGGGACTGATTCAGGAGTGGGCAATGATTCTCTAGCAAGGCCTGTTATTAGATTGGTGCAAACCTAATTGTGGTTTCAGACCATGAATTTTGTATCATTATAACTAGGCTCTAATACATCTTTATTAATTGAAATAGGAACCATTACAATCAACACATTTTTGCCAACAAGAAATAAATGTTTGTTCCTGTGGCATAAATGCTTCAGGATTTGTTGAACTCTTGGAAAGCATTTTCTGCATCCTGCAGGTTGTGGAAGTATTTTCCTTGCAAAAAGTTGTCGAGATGCTTGAAGAAGTGCTAGTAGGTTGGCGTGAGGTCAGGTGAATACGGTGGATGAGGCAAAACTTCTTGCAATGTTGATGGGAATGTAAATTGATACAGCTACTACAGAAGACAGTATGGAGATTCCTTAAAAAGCTAGGAATAAAACCACCCTATGACCCAGCAATCCCACTCCTAGGCATATACCCTGAGGAAACCAAAACTGAAAAAGACACATGTACCCCAATGTTCACTGCAGCACTATTTACAATAGCTAGAACATGGAAGCAACCTAGATGTCCACTGACGGATGAATGGATAAAGAAGTTGTTATACATATACACAATGGACTATTACTCAGCCATAAAAAAGAACACACTGGAGTCAGTTCTAATGAGGTGAATGAACCTAGAGCCTATTATACAGACTGAAGTAAATCAGAAAAAGAAAGATAAATATTGTATACTAATGCATATATATGGAATCTAGAAGGATGGTCGGAGAAGGCAATGGCACACCACTCCAGTACTCTTGCCTGGAAAATTCCATGGATGGAGGAGCCTGGTAGGCTGCAGTCCATGAGGTTGCTAAGAGTCAGACATGACTGAGCAACTTCACTTTCCCTTTTATGCATTGGAGAAGAAAATGGCAACCCACTCCAGTGTTCTTGCCTGGAGAATCCCAGGGACGGGGGAGCCTGATGGGAGGCTGTCTATGGGGTCGCAGAGTCGGACATGACTGAAGTGACTTAGCAGCAGCAGCAGGATGGTACCGAAGAATTTATTTGCAGGGCAGCAACGGAGAAACAGACATAGAGAACAGACTTATGGACATGGGGAGAGGGGAAGAGAGAGTAACGTGGAAACTTACATTACCATATGTAAAATAAGATAGCCAATGGGAATTTGCTGTATGTCTCAGGGAACTCAAACAGGGGCTCTGCATCAACCTAGAAGGGTGGGATAGGAAGGGAGATGGGAGGGAGGTTCAAGAGGGAGGGGACATATGTATACCTATGGCTGATTCATGTTAAGGTTTGACAGAAAACAACACAATTCTGTAAGGCAGTTATCCTTCAATTAAAAAAACAAAACAAAA
Source organism: Capricornis sumatraensis (assembly GCF_032405125.1). Lineage (NCBI taxonomy): Eukaryota > Metazoa > Chordata > Mammalia > Artiodactyla > Bovidae > Capricornis > Capricornis sumatraensis. The sequence goes on along the minus strand of NC_091084.1, from coordinate 30,949,276 downwards.
ACTTCATAGCCCAGTTCATTTAACTTTCGAATCGTTGGTTGTGTGATGTGTTGTTGGGAGCTGTTGTGGAGAATTGGGCCCTTTCTGTTGACCAATGCCAGCTGCAGCATTGCAGGTTTTGGTGTATCTCATCAATCTGCTGAGCATACTTCTCAGATGTAATGGTTTCTCCAGAATTCAAAAAGCTGTAGTGGATCAGGCTGGCAGCAGACCACCAGACCACAGTGACCATGACCTTTTTTTGTGTGCAGGTTTGGCTTTGGGAAGTGCTTTGGAGCTTCTTCTCAGTGCAACCCCTGAGTTGGATGTCACTGGTTGTCATATAAAATCCACTTTGTTGCATATCACAATCTGATCGAGAAATGGTTCGTTGTTGTTGCATAGAATAAGAGAAGACGACATTCCAAAAGGACGACTTTTTTGATTTGCGGTCAGCCCATGAGGCATCTACTTATCCAGCCTTTTCAACTTTCCAATTTGTTTCAAATGCCGAATGAAAATGGTCAGCACTGAGCTCTCTGGCAACTTCTTAAAACATGTAGTTGTAAGAGGATCAGCTTTGATGATCCTCTCAATAGGTTGCTGTCAACTTCTGATGGCTGGCCACTACGCTCATCTTCAAGGCTCTCAATTCCTTTGCAAAACTTGAACCACCACTGCATTGTACATTCATTAGTTCCTGGGCCAAATGAGTTTGATGTTTCGAGTTGTCTCCACTGCTTTACGACCTATTTTGAACTTGCATAAGAAAATGGCTCAAATTTGCTTTTGTCTAACATCATTTACATAGTCTAAAATAAATATAAAATAAATAGCAAGTAATAAGTCATTAGCAAAAAAAATTAAGGGAGAAATGCACATTAAAATGATGTATAACATAACCATATTTAAGAATGTATTCCAATATCAAGTGGTAAACTTCAACAATGCAGAAACCGCAAATACTTTTGCACCAACCTAAAAGAATCAGTGAACACTAGCTTCAGGCCTTTGGCTAAACCAACAGAAAAGGAAACTTTTTTTTTTCCTGCTTAGGTCGCTAGGCTGGTAAGACAGGAACCCGGAGTTGCCGTCTTTCCACCATCTAGTGAAGGCCTAGCCTAAAACTAAACCAACATGTAGGAAAAGACATGTGAGATGGAAAGAGAGCCTTCTCAGGTATAAAAAAGCCAATAGATTTCCCTACACTGTGGGAGCCAGTTCAAATGAGTTTTTAAAAATACAACTGAAAAGAGTTCAGATTAGTACAAAGGAGATGCATCACTTGCACCATCTATGCAAAAAGGAAGGAAATCAAAAGCCAAGAATTAGAACATAGAACATATACGGGCTCTAAGACTATCAAGAAACATAAAGAGGATTTATCATCATAAATGGCATTATTTCCTCCTTTCTCAATAATACACTGTCACATTACATAAAGCTAGCTTAAGACTTCCCTGGTAACCCAGTGGTTAGGACTTCACCTCCCAGTGCAGGGGGTGTAGGTTCAATTCCTTGTCCTCCCTGGTCTGGGAGCTAAGACCCCACATGCCTCACAGTAAAACACAAAAAACAAAACATAAAACAGAAACAATATTGCAACAAATTCCATAAAGACTTAAAATGGTCCACAAAAAGTTAGCTTCCCATGACATTTTATCTATATCAACAGGACTTATAACTTTCTACATTGTATTCCTAATGTAGATCTTCTTTCTTACTAGAAGGTAAGCAGTATGAGTACAGGCTCATACCTAATTATTTTTTTTTCTTGTGTCTGGTATATTCCATAAACACAAAATCCAAAACATGCATCAAATGAGTCAATCTTACATGTAATTACTCCTGACCTTCTTGTAATCAATAGCAGCACCCACAGTCCTAGTTTAAGGTAAGGGTTGTACTGTTTGTCTTGGGTTGCAGTGGAAGGTCAAGGTATCAGGCCAGACACTTGTGGCCCTTTGGTATCTCAGCATGTGTAGAACAGAGAATGGAAATAAAACTCTGTTGTCATCCATGATGAAAGACAAAAAGGGCTTTGCCTATCTCATTAAGCTCATCTTTCTCATATGTACTTCAAACCTGTGAAACAACTATTTTCATGGAAAAAGAGCTAACTGTGCAACCAGGAAAATTTTACATGAAAAGGGAGGATCATTTGATGAAACCTTTGTAGGGATGTCAGTTTAGATTTGGTCAAGGATCTCACAAATGTAAAGAGCACCCAGATGTGACCCACTCCAAAAGAAAGGTCTGATAAAACGGAACCTTGATATTGTTTAATATTCAGTATCACTGGGAATTTATAATCTCCTTTCAACTACCATACCATATAGCACTATCCTGTTGTCAGCCTTTGGCATGACACATCTACCAATTCTTAGAAGTTTTTGGATTTGATTTAAAAAATGCATCCTCTTTATTTATTTATTTACTTCTGGCTGTGAGGCTTGCAGGATCTTAATTCTCCAACCAGGGATTGAATCTGGGCCCTTGGCAATGAAAGTGAAGAGTCCTAACATGGGACTGCCAGGGAATTCCCCCAATACATCCCCTTTAAAAACACATTTCTGATAGATGTGCTGCAAGGCTCTACATTTATAAAAGTTGTCTACCTCCAGTCCTATACAATCTTCTTGCCCTCCCGTGAGTTAATCTTTTGTTTATAAAGAATATGGCTAATCCTCTTAAGGGAGCACTTTCAGCCTTTAAAGACATGACCACATAAATGTTTTAACATCAAACTTGGTATTGCTTTTAAACAGAAATACTTGGAATACTTCACAAAAATGAGACTGTCATAATCAAGCTTTATTAAATCATACTCCACAAGGTTTCTTTCCTGGAGAGTAATACATGTGTGTGCATGCACCCGCACGGTTGCCCAGCTGTGTCTCACTCTGGGACCCCGTGGCCTGTAGCCCACCCAGATCTTCTGTCCATGGAACTTCCCAGGCAAGAATATTGGAGTGGGTTGCCATTTCCTACTCCGGAGGACCTTCCCAAAGCACGGATGGAACCTGAGGGTTCTGAGCCTGCCTGCATTAGCAGGTGGGTTCTCTACCATGGCACCTCTTGGGAAGCCCAGAGTAATACATAGATCAAACCGAAAAAGAAATTTAAAAAATTATTTCACTGTTACATGCTCCACCCAATAACCCTTTCAGGCCTCTACATGCCAACAGATCCTTAAATTACATCAAACTAGAAGGATCTCATCAAGTTGCAAAGCAGACAGCATTTCTTCCTGGGTCCCATTTTATATGAGGGCTCCCATGTGAGACCAAAACAGCCTATGGCAGTGAGACTAAACGTACATATCCTTGTTCTTGGAGTGAAAAGCTGATTCCAAAGAGAATACGCATCAAATATAAGCTTCTGAGCTCGGTTACTTAATTTTAGAAGTGTCCTCTAAACCCAAATGCTGATGGAGCAAGAAGCAGAGTAACAGAAGAGTTTTGAGGGGTGAATGAGCACTTGCCTTAACAAATGTCAACACCTTGCCATATGGATTCAACTGGTTTGACTACAGGGACCCAAGTTTAATTTTCTCTTCTTTGGCACCAGGGTATCTGTTGTCTACTCTTTATATTTTATCACCCCAGGTTCCATAAGGAATTCGCGGCACACAGGGAGACCTACCCACTAGGGGCACGTTCTAGAGAAGGAAAGCCAAAGATAATGCAAGGCCAGGATTCTGGCCTTTTCCAGGAGCGGAATGGCAACGAGGGGCAGAAATGCCAGAAACAGGAGCACTGTAAGGGGTTCCCAAACCAGACAGGGTCGAAGTTCTTGAAGGAGAGCCAGTGTTCAGGAAAGGACAGGAGAATTTGGAGGAGGTAAGCGTGCAAAGATTTGGACTGGCATCCGACTAGGAGAAAAAAAAAAAAATCACACTGCAGACTCAATGATCCCCTCCCCTCCAGCCATATCCTCTCTTACCAGAGCCTGAAAGGCCAGCAGCGACGACACGACAGAGTCTCAGTGGCCGAAGAGCTCCCACTTCCGAGTCAGCAAGGCAACCGGAACTGACGTCATGACTAGGCGCCAAGCCGTGTGCAATTTCATCCGGGCGCCGGAAGCTGGGTGTGTCGCCCTGTGCTGGGAGCGGGCGCGCAAACATTCCCACAGCGCATGCACTAACTGGCTGCGGCCGGGCGGAAGTGGCCGGAAGCGGCCTTGGGGTTGGTTGTGTTGGGGGTGGGTCGCGTTGAGCAGGGAGAGCGGTGTTTCGGAGGTCGGTAGGAGTAAACGGGCCTGGGAAACCCATGTATCGGCAGTAGCTATGAGGTGGTGAACCCTGGCGCTGCTTAGGTATCTACGAACTTATGCTTTCTATTTTTCCCACCGATGTGCCTTACTGAAACAGCTTCTATGATTCTTCATAGATCATTTTTGTCTGTGAAGCAACAGTAGGAGTAACAATAACTGAAACTTGTGAGCTCTTATTAGGTGCCAGGCAGTATGTTCAAATATGCTGTCTTTGATTGGGTTGCAGTTTTCTTGTCAGGTGAAGAGGATGCAGATCCTCAAGGGTACTCTGAAGTTAGAGGGAAAAAATGGGGCATACTTTTCAAGTGCAAGTGAAAAGACAATACCTAGAGTGATGGAAAGTATTTGTAAATCACATTACTGATTTAAAAAAATATGTCCAATTATATTAAAAAGTCTATAACTCAACAGTAAAACCTCAAACAACTTGATTAAAGAATGGACAATGGGCTTGAATAAATAGTGTTCTATAGAAGATACGCAAATAGCCAATAAGCGCATGAAGAGGTGCTCAATGTCACTAATCATTGGAGAAGTGCAAGTCAAGACTACAATGAAGTACCACCTCATTCCTCTTAGGAAGGTGATTATGAAAAAGTAAAAAGAAAATAAGTCTTGGTGAGGATGTGGTGAGATAGGGACCCTTGTGAATGTAAACTACTGGACTACTTCAGAAAAAGTTTAGTGTTCCTTAAAGAGTTAAACAATTATCATATGATGCTGCAATTCTACTTCTGGCTAAATACGTCAAAGAAATAGTTATTTGTACAGCACTGTTCGTAGCAACATCATTTGTAGTAGGCAGAAGGTGCTGCTGCTGCTGCTGCTGCTGCTGCTGCTGCTGCTGCTGCTGCTGCTAAGTCGCTTCAGTCGTGTCTGACTCTGTGTGACCCCCATAGACGGCAGCCCACCAGGCTCCCCCTTCCCTGGGATTCTCCAGGCAAGAACACTGGAGTGGGTGGCAGAAGGTGGAAACAACCCAAATGTCCTTTGACAGATGAATGGACATACAGAATGTGGCATATACATACAGAAGGTTATTATTAAACCTTAAAAGGGAAGGAAATTTTGCTACATGCTACAACATGAATGAACCTTGAGAATATCATGCTAAGTGAAATAAGCCAGACACAAAAGGACAAATACTATATGCCTCTACTTATATGTGGTACCTAGAGTAGGCAAATTCATAAAGACAGAAAGTTAAATAGAGGTTACCAGGGACTGGGGCGGAGAAGGCAATGGCAACCCACTCCAGTACTCTTGCCTGGAAAATCCCAGGGACGGAGGAGCCTGGAAGGCTGCAGTCCATGGGGTCGCTGAGGGTTGGACACAACCGAGCGACTTCACTTTCACTTTTCACTTTCGTGCATTGGAGAAGGAAATGGCAACCCACTCCAGTGTTCTTGCCTGGAGAATCTCAGGGACGGGGGAGCCTGGTGGGCTGCCATCTATGAGGTCACACAGAGTCAGACACGACTGAAATGACTTAGCAGCAGCAGCAGCAGGGACTGGGGAGAGGGAGGAATAGGGAATTATCTTTTAATAGGTAGAGTGTTTCTTCAGAATAATGAAAAAGTTATGCAAATAAGAGCTGATGGTTGCACAACATTGTGAATGTATTTAATGCCACTGAATAGTACACTTAAAAATGGTTAAAATGGTGTTTTACTTTATTTTAACACACACACACAGACATGAATATGTACATACCAAATGTTGAGCAATCTTAGAGTGCCTATTATGTTCTAGCATTGTTTTAGCTCCTCAAGCTACAGTAGTGGAAAAAAGAATACAAGTCTTCCTTTTTGGAGTTTACAATCTGGTGAGAGTGGAGCATTTAAAATCAATGTGCATAAGGTGGATTTTTCAATAAATAGTTCCAGATTAAGTGGGTAGCTGTGTATTGAAAAGTTAGCCAATATATTAGACCTTTATACCTTGGATTAAATTAGTCTAAGATGGATCAGAGATTTAAATATATAAACCAGGAAAATGCTAGAGGAATTAATGGAAGAAAAGTTTTAAAAGAATAATCTTAGAATGGGAGAAGGCATTTTAAAATATGAAACAACCTAGAAACCATAAAAGAACAGTGATTTCTACTACATGCAAATGTTTGTAAAATGTGTGTAGAAAACCAGCCATAAGTAAAGTCAAAACCCAAATAACAACACTGTGAAAATATTTGCAATTAATATTGTAAACAAAAGATATAGTTTCCCAAATATGTAAAGGATTGTTGCAAGTCAATAAGACAATCAAAGGATATGAGCCTATATTTCATGAGCAGGAAAAGCAAATGATTCACTGTCATTTTTAATTAGGAAAATGCAAATTAAAATTAAGCCAAGATGCCATTTTAACTTATCTGATTTACAAAGTTGAAAAAGCTTAGTAGTGCACTTTTGGATTGTGTATGAAACAATAGGCACTCGTTAGAATTATGTATTGGTCCAAGCTCTATGAAGTGCAATTTGGCAATATTTCATTAAATGACAGGTGAAAATACATTATGGTCCTGCAATTGCATTTATTTGTATTTGTTACAAATAGTCTTAATGTTCAAAATAACATTTATCGTTAGAACTAAAACTATAAAAACATCTTTGTGATCTTGGGTTTGGCAAGGATTTCTTAGTCATGACACCAAGCGCACAATCCATAAAAGAAAAAAAAAAGGGTAAAACAGATTTCAGCAAAATTAAAAACCTTTGCATCTCAAAAGACACCATTAAGAAAATGAAAAGACAAATCACAGACTGGTAGATATATTTGCAAATCATATATCTGCTAAAAGACTTGTATTTGAAAATATATAAAAACGTTTACAATTCAATAGTAAGAAGAAAAACAAATAACTGAATTATAAAAGTTGTGAATACGCACTTCACTAAAGATATGATGAGAATAGCCAATACGCACATGAAAAGATGTTCAACATCGTTAGTCATTAGAGAATGCAAGTTAAAGCCATAATAAGATACTGTTTTACATCCCCTAGAATGGCTATACTAAAAAAGATAGTAATGAACTTTTGTGAGGATGAGGAGAAAGAGGAACCCCAACCACTTATCGCTGCTGGGAATGTAAAATGGAACAGCCAGTTTGGCAAACACTTTGGCAGTTTCTTAAACTGATATAGATAAATTTACCATACCACCCAGCAATCCTTCACTCCTAGGTAGCAACCCAGAGAAATGAAAACATATGTCCACATGAAGACTTGGCACGAGAATGTCCAGAACATCCATATGATTCCATTTTTCCAGAAAAGGCAAATCTAAAGGACAGAAAAGAGATTAGTGATTGCCGACTGAGCTATGAGGGAAGCCCCCAAAAGCAGCACAAGAAACTTTAAGAGACTGATGGAAGTAGTCTAAATCTGGATTATGGTGATGTTTGTACAACTGGGAAAATTTGATAAAAATTACTGAGAACAGGTGAAATCCTGTAAGGTGAGTGATTTTATAGCATGTAAATTATACCTCAATACAATTTTTAAGAGCTTCCTGGGTGGCTCAGATGGTAAAGAATCTGCCTGCAAAGCAGGAGACCCTATTTGATCCCTGGGTCTGGAAGATACCCTGGAGAAGGGAATGGCTACCCATTCCAATATTCTTGCCTGGAGAATTCCATGGACAGAGGAGCCTGGAGGGCTGGAGTCTATGGGATCACAAAGAGTTGGATATGACTGAGCAACTACAACTACTACAATTTAAAAAAATGACATTTCTACAGTCATTGTGGCATTGTAAGAGCAAAAGAACCAGCTTAAACATCCATTAGTAGAGGACTAGTTGAGAAAATTATAGGTGATCTGTACAAAGCAGCTATATTTTTTAAAAAGGAGCTCCTTTATATGTTGGTATGAAGTATTCAGATTTTATTGAATAGAATAAAATCTTGAAAAGTTCGAGATGTATAAGACAACATTTGTGTGAAAAATATGGGGACAATAATGCGCACTTGGAATTTGCTTATATATGCCGAGAATATCTCCAACATAGAGTATTTTATATATCTTGTAAGACTGTATTGTTATTGTTCAGATGCTCAGTCACGTCTGACTCTTTTCAACTCCATGGACTGCAGCACGCTAGGCTTCCCTGTCCTTCACCATCTCTCAGAGCTTGTTCAAAATCATGTCTATTGATTCCATGATGCCATCCAACCATCTCATCCTCTGTCATCTCATTCTCCTCCTGCCATCAATCTTTCCCAGCATTGGGTCTTTTCTAATGAGTTGGCTCTTTGCATCAGGTGCCAAACTATTGGAACTTCAGCTTCAGCATCAGTCCTTCCAATGAATATTCAGGATTGATTTCCTTTAAGATTGACTGGTTTGATCTCCATGCAGGCCAAGGGACTCTCAAAGTCTTCTCCAACATCACAATTCAAAAGCATCAATTCTTTGGTGCTCAGCCTTCTTTATGGTCCAACTCTCACATCCATACTTGACTACTGGAAAAACCATAGCTTTGCTGGACCTTTGTTGGTAAAGGTCTTTGCTTTGTCTCTGCTTTTTAACATGCTGTCTAGGTTTGTCATAGCTTTCCTTCTAAGGAGCTAGTGTCTTTTAATTTCATGGCCTTAGTCAACATCTACAGTGATTTTGGAGCCCAAGAAAATACAGTCTATCACTGTTTCCATTGTTTCTCCATCTATTTGCCACGAAGTGATGGGATTGGATGCCATGATCTTAATTTTTTGAATGTTGAGTTCTAAGCCAGTTTTTTTGCTCTCCTCTTTCACTTTCATCAAGAGGCTCTTCAATTCCTCTTGCTTTCTGCCACAAGGGTGGTGTCATCTGCATATCTGAGGTTATTGATATCTCCTTGCAATCATGATTCTGGCTTGTACTTCATCCAGCCCAGCTTTTCATATGATGTACTCTGCATAGAAGTTAAATAAACAGGGTGACAATATTCAGCCTTGACGTACTCCTTCCTAATTTTGAACCAGTCCTTTGTTCCATGTCTGGTTCTAACTGTTGCTTCTTGACCTGCATACAGGTTTTGCAGGGGGCAGGTAAGGTCGTCTGGTATTCCCATCTCTTGAAGAGTTTTCCACAGTTTGTTGTGATCCACACAGTCAAAGGCTTTAGCAAAGTCAATGAAGCAGAAGTAGATGTTTTTTTTTTTTTCTGGAACTCTCTTGCTTTTTCTATGATCTACTGGAAGCTGGCAATTTGATCTCTGTTTCCTCTGCCTTGTCTAAATCCAGCTTGAACATCTGGAAGTTCTCAGTTCATGTACAGTTGAAGCCTTGCTTGGAGAATTTTGAGCATTACTTCAATAGCATATGAAATGAGTGCAGTTGTGCTGTATTTTGAACATTCTTTGGCATTACCTTTCTTTGGGATTGGAATGAACACTGATCTTTTCCAGTCCTGTGACCACTGCTGAGTTTTCCATATTTTCTGGCATATTGAGTGCAGTACTTTAACAGCATCATCTTCTATTATTTGAAATAGCTCAACTGGAATTCCATCACCTCCACTAGCTTTGTTCATAGTGATGCTTCCTTAGGACCACCTGACTTCACATTCCAAGATGTCTGGCTCTAGGTGAGTGATCACACCATCATGATTATCTGAATCATGAAGATCTTTTTTGTATAGTTCTTCTGCATATTCTTGCCACCTCTTCTTAATATCTTCTGCTTCTGTTAGGTCCACACTAATTTCTGGAGACTAGTATTATTGTTTGCCTCTGGAGAAGGCAACTGGGTGGCTGGGTAGGGAGCGAGAGGGAGACCTTTCACTGCGTATTTAAACTATGTGAATTATGACTTACACCGAAAGTAAATAAAAATGTAAAAAAAGATATTCAAATAAAGGAGGTTGTTTGCCCTTTCCATTTTTCTTTTCTAGAAAAATTACTTCCAATAGGTGGCGCTCCTGAAACACCATACGAGTTTTGTTGTTCAGTCGCTGAGTTGTGTCCGACACTATGGATTGCAGCAAGGCAGGCTTCCCTGTCCTCCACCATCTCCCCCAGAGTTTGCTCAAGTTCATGTCCATTGAGTTGGAGATGCTATCTAACCATCTCATCCTCTGCTGCCTTCTCCAGGCACCCAGTTACCCAGTTAATACAAGTTTTGCTTTATTTTGAGAGAAAACACAAATTTGCTCTGATGGCCTTTCTTTTCCATTTGTCACCTTTGTGAAGTCTAGATTTAGGGCTGAAAATTTCTCTGCTAGGTTTGCTCCAAAATGTATTGCTTTGTTTCTGAGAACTGGATAGAAGGGAAAGCAACTGGATTTTAAAAAATGTAACTGGTTCAGAAAATCAAATATTGCTTGGGCCCTGTTTCCCTGATTGGAGTTTCTGTTTGATTGAATCAGAACTTCGGATCGATTGGAAAATTAATATAGGTCAGTGATTCTTTTTTTTCCCCTAATATATATATATATATACTTCACTGAAGTATAGTTGCCTTGCAATGTTTAAGGTGCACAGCAAGGTGATTCAGTTATACATATACACAAACATTACTTTAGAAATTATTTTCTGTTATAGGTTATTACTATTACTTGGGCTTCCCTGGTGGCTCAGATGGTGAATCTGCCTGCAGTGTGGGAGACCTGGGTTCAATCCCTGGGTTGGGAAGATCCCCTGGAGGAGGGCATGGCAACCCACTCCAGTATTTTTGTCTGGAGAATCCGTTGGACAGAGAAGCCAGGTGGGCTACAGTCTACGGGGTTGCAAAGAGTTGGACACGACTGAGCAACTAAGCACCTACAGCACAAACATATTATTTATATATATGTATACAAAAGTTTTCTACTATGCTTAATAAAGGCTTGAGAATTATAGATCAGTGATTCTTAACTAAGGGCGACTTTGCTCCCGAGGGGATATTTGCAGTATGTGAAGATATTTTTGTTGTCAGACTTGGGGGTGCTACTGGCATCTGGTGGAGAGAGGCCAGGGATGCTGCTATAAATCCTACAGTGCAAAGGAGAGTCATCCACCTCCCCCCACGGAATGATCAATCAACTCTCCCTACACTCCTGTCCTTATAGCTGCTTGGGGAAAGGAGATAGGCTTGGCAGTAGTTGGGAGGGCAGGTAGTGCAAAGGCACTTCCTTAGAATTAGTGTAGAAAGACATACCTAGTCTGAGTCTTGGGTTCACTTCTTCCTCAGGTGGCTGTATTGGTCATCTTCCCGTTCCTTAAGGGGCTACAAAGGACATTTTATCATCATCCTCTATGAATTATTTTATATGTATTTATTTTTTAACTTAAAAAAATTTGTAAAATTTTTTAGCTTTTACTTCCAATGTCTTTAATTTTTTTCACCTTTCTTCAGGTATATATATTTATGCTTTTGTCATTTCTTTATATTTAAGTTTTATTGGAGTATAGTTGATTTGCAATGTTGTATTAGTTTCAGGCATCAGCAAAGTGAGTCAGTTATGCATATATCCACTTTTCTTTTTTTAAGATTCTTTCCCATTTGGCCATCACAGAGTACTGAGTAGAGTTCCCTGTGCTATACAGGAAGTTCTTATTAGTTGTCTATTTTAGATATAGCAGTGTGTAAATGTCAATCCCAATATTCCAGTTTATTCCGCCCCACTTTACTCCCTGGTAACCATAAGTTTGTTTTCTACTGATGCATACTTATTGAGTGCTTTTTATGTTCAAGGTTTTGGAGTGGTTTCCTCATGGTCCTGGGGGCAGAAGAGGACAAGGATGGAGGAAGGCGCTGCGCCTAGTTTCTCTGTGTGGCCCTCTCAATATGTTCTTCAGCTTGTCTTACTAGATTCTTACCTCAGTCTCTCTCGACCGTTCTCTTTGTTTCATCCATTCTACCCAAAGGGATAACGATGCCATTGTCTGTTATGTCCTAAGCAGTTTTTGTGTACATAGTAACTTCCAAATAACTTGCCCACCCGACCCCCATTTCAAAATTTTACCACTACTAACTAGCAGTGTCTCTTTCATTTCATATTCACTTACCTGGTAGAGCTGGTCATTGTTCAACAGCGTCTGCTTGTCTGAAGCTGCACAAAAAAATAAACAAAATGTACACACAAACAAGACAGAATGAATAATAAACTGGGTTATATTCTCGCAATGGAGTACTGAATAGCAATAAGAATTAGTGAAATACATCTACACACAACATTATGGATGGATCTCACAAGCATATTGTTGAGTGAAAGAAGCCACACACAAGAGTACTTAATGTGTGAGTCTATTTACATAAGGATCAAAACCAGGGAGAATGAATCAATGTTGTTAGAAATTAGGAGAATGGTTGCTTTGGGGACTAGGTAGAGGCTGGAAGTGACCCCAAGGATTAATTTACTTTCTTTAACTGGGTGCTGAATGCATGTGTGTGTTTGCTTCATTAAAAATTTTTTTGAGCTGTATATATGTGATTCATGCACTTTTGTGAATGCAGGTTTTACTTATATAAAGAGATTTTTTTTAAAGTACAGAGGACAGGGACTTCCCTGGTCGTCCAGTGGTTAAGAATCCATCTGTAAGTGCAGGGGACACAGTTTTGATCCCTGCTCTGGGAAGATCACGCATGCCACTGAGCAACTAAGCCTGCGAGCAGCAACTACTGAACCTCTGTGCCCAGAGCCCAGGCTCTGCAACTAGAGAAGCCCCCGCAGTGAGAAGCCCTGCACTGCAACGAAGAGTAGCCCTGCTTGCCACAACTACCAAAAGCCTGCATGCAGCAGTGAAGACCCACAGCCAAAAATAAACAGATAAAATTAAATAAACAGTGAGTAATTTTTTTAAAAAGTACAGAGGACAAGTCAGAGAGAGTTGTATTTCAAAACGGGCAAATATGCTATGAAAACACCACGTGTCCTTTTCCTCCTGCCTTCAGAGTCAGAGCCTCACTGGACCATGCTCATCAGCAACACTTGCTAAGCCAGCCTCTTCTGTTGGGTCTCTTTTGGTAGGAAGGAGGCTGAGGGTCCCAGATAGCCTCAGCTCTCATCTAAGAACATTATTTTATTTTGTTTCTTGATTTATTTGGCTGCGCCGGGTCTTACTTGTGACATACGGGATCTAGTTGCCTGACTGTGGATCAAACTCTGGCCACCTACACTGGGAGCTAGGAGTCTTAGCTACTGGACCACCAGGGAAGTCCCTAAGAACATTCTTTTACCTCTTGACTGGCGAACTCCTTCCTGTCCAGCAATGAAGTAGACCCCAACAGCAAGGAGGAAAATGCTGACGATTTCAGTGAAGATAAAGCCAGCCACAGTGGCTGGATTCAGTTCAATGCAGTTCTGACACACTGTGGGGAGAGGGAAGGACAAGAATTCCTTCAACCCTGGATTTTTTTTCTCTTGAGATAATATTTCTGTCCAGGGCAGCAGGCCTCTCTGTGGGTGGTATGGCTAGGGAATTGCCTGGAAGATCCTTGGACTAAGAACTCAATGCTTTTTGATGTTCCTTTATTGTGCGGGAGTCCGGGGGAAATCCATGTGGTTTTACTACCAGCAACTATTGAAATAAACTGCTAAGTCACTTCAGTCGTGTCCGACTCTTAGTGACCCCATGGACTGTAGCCCACCAGGCTCCTCTGTCCATGGGATTTTCCAGGCCAGAGTACTGGAGTGGGGTGCCATTGCCTTCTCCGTTTGAAATAAAAGGAAGACCATATCCCATTCTCCATGCTACAGTCGCTCAACTTGTAATCTCCCCTGTCTCCTTTACCTATCTTAACTTGGTTTGTATAAACTGCTGACTCCTCCAAGCAGTGGGGCCTACCCAAAGGTGAGCCAGGCTTTATAAGACAGGCTATGCTTTTTCAAAATGTTGGGGGAACTGCTTTGTTAAATTAAAAAAAATATAAGCTGAGATTAAGAAAACTGACTCTTACATTACTGTTTAGCGTCTATGTCTACACCCACCCCAGACAAGAAGCTCACCAGAGCAGCCGGTACTGCTTAATTTCACATAAGCAAACCAAAAGGGATACATACTTCTATAATATATTTGGAGTGATTTTGATTCGTTACTTGATCCTTTACATTCATATATTCCTCGAGGGTCTTTGGTACTACTTCCAAGATCCCAAGTAAGTTTATTTGTGTCTCCAGAACCTATTTCTTCCATATCTTTAAGCCATGTGATCTTTTTTTCATCCGTGACACAAATCAGAATTACAGAACCATCTTCTCGATTGTCATCCACTTTTACTGAAAAAGGAAATGCATGTTAAGATCTTGCCTCTGAAATTCTCCCTGTCTCGGGGCACACATGATTCACAGGGGAATCTGTTTAGAATTCCAGGTTCTATTCAATAGTTCTGGGGAAGCACTGAGAGTTGGCATCTCTAACACACTCCCAGGTGAAGCCAGTGCTGTTGATTCATAGGTGGTGCTTTGAGTAATGCCTAGCTGCTAGGGCCCAGTTTCTCCTCCAAGCACCAGACAATTAATTGTTTAGCTCCAGGAAACCCAGGGAGGTCAAGACTGGCCACTGATTTGGTTAACAATGGAAGGATTTGCTCTCTATCCTTTATCATCCCATCCCTTCTAAGCTGTTCACTTGCTCCTATAGGACTGCCGTTGTGAGAGGCCATATTTCCATGAATTTCCCCAGTCTGATGATAGAAAGAAGACATTTCCCTTACCTTCTCTCACATAGGCCATAGTACCTGTAGAGACAGAAGACAGAGGATTAGCTGCACATGGAGTCCTTCAGATCTCCTGATGTATCATTTCCACAGTCATTTGAGGCCAGGATGAAGAGAGAGAGCCTAATCCATGTGAGTGACAGTATCTGTACTTGTTTCCCTGGATGGTAGCCTAAACCACCAAACTGAATTTAGGGTGTTGTATAATAAAAATTTGTCTAGTCTTTGTTCTGGGCTTCTGGGAGGGAGTTTCTCAACCCTTGGAATTTTATGAATGATAGGATTGCCTTTGTGTTTCTTGGTGGACCCTTGGATCATACATGAATTTATGTTAAAGAGATGACTCAGGATGGGACAGGTCAAGTCTAAACATGTGATTAGAGAATCGGGACTTTGAGCTCTCGGAGGTGGAGGAGGGACTGGATATTGAGTTCAGTCACATGATCAATGATTCAATCAATCATGCGTATGTGATGAAATCCCAAGAAAAACTCAGTGGCACTTCCTAGTTGGTAAACATATCAACATGCCAGGAGGTTGATGTATTTTAATTCTGGAAGGAAAAAGCATGGAACCTCTGTGGTCAGGACCCTCCCAGACTTCACTCTATGTGTCTCTTCATTTGTCTAGATCTAATTTTTTTTTTTTAATAATGAAACTGTACTAGTAGTACAGGGCTTTCCTGAGTTCTGTGAGCTGTTCTAGCAAATTCTGAGGGGGTTCTTGGGAACTCCCCAGATTTGTAGGCAGTTCATCAGAAGTGTGGGTGGTCTAGGGATCCCTGAACCAATGCCTCCTTTTTTAAGTGAGGGTAGTCTTTCTGGGGACTGTGCCCTTCACCTTTGGGGTCTGATCCCAACTCTGGATGGTTAGCACTGAGCAATTGTATTGCACTGTATGTAAGGGTATTGCCTGTACAGTGCGGAATGCTCTGTTCCTTTAGCAGCTAAAGCCTTGGAAAAGATTGGGTGTGTATTAGCTAAAGTCTTTTAGAGCAGAATTACTTCTATAATGTGCAGCTTTGGTGACCCACTTTTTTGTGTGTGTGTAAATCCTGAATGTCCCGAAGGAGTTTAGCCACTAAATAGCCCTCAAATCTGTCTCAAAACTCAGAGTGGTAGAGTTGCATGCTGGACATACTATAGAGAACCAACACTGGAGTTCAACTCAATTGGATTTAATCCAAACACTTACCGATCACTATTAAGTGCCTGACATGAAGAAGGAGCATGGAAGAAAAGGGTGGTGATACAAATAACTAGTTGTTGCTTCTGAAGAGTTTACAATGAAGTGGAAAATAACCCACAAATGTAATAAATGTAATAGTACTTATAAATTATCATTTAGTACTTGCATAAATGCATATGGAAAGGGGTAGAAACTATTGATTTTGGCCAAGGGTGAGGAACAGGAAAAGCTTGACAGAGAAGATAGCAGTCTTAGAACTTCACACAGAGCTGAACTGAACTGTTTATGAATATCACTTAGCACAGCACCTGAAACATGGTAGGAGCATTATATGTTTTGAATGAAAGTATGAATGGATAAATGAAAAAAAAAAAGCAAGACAAAGAGTTAAGCAGATTTCT
The DNA here is from genome assembly GCF_032405125.1 of Capricornis sumatraensis. Taxonomy (NCBI): domain Eukaryota; kingdom Metazoa; phylum Chordata; class Mammalia; order Artiodactyla; family Bovidae; genus Capricornis; species Capricornis sumatraensis. Next base: position 30,932,813 of record NC_091084.1, on the reverse strand, counting down.
AACTAGCTCTTCTCCCCAGCAACCTGGTCACTGTGAAAGAAACAAAGAGTCCTCTCTCATTCTAATCCTGATACCATAGAAAAGACAGTACAATTGATTGCTGACATTTAAAATTTTGATTATCTGAATTCTAGTTCCTTCTAGGACTTGAGAACTCATGTAGCCAGATTTCCTAGGTTGATGGCTGAGAGAACTGAACCCAGAGGGAGGAGGCATCGCCAAGTTCACCTGGCTCATTGGTGACTGAGCTGCACACAGAACTCAGGTTTCTACGGCTCAGTCCAGGGCTTTTTTTTGCTCTACAGAAATAGCTGCCACACAGGCTTTCAGCACTACCCCTCACCCTGTGTTGTCTTCAGTTGGCTCTTTCTCTATTCCTCTCAGAAATAATTCTAAACTCCACCGTCTCTTCTAGTCCCCCACTCAGTCATCACCCAGCTCAATTTTAGCAGGTCACATTGCTGCCCACTTCAGTTCAGTTCAGTTGCTCAGTCGTGTCCGACTCTGCGACCCCATGAATTGCAGCACGCCAGGCCTCCCTGTCCATCACCATCTCCTGGAGTTCACTCAGACTCACGTCCATCGAGTCAGTGATGCCATCCAGCCATCTCATCCTCTGTCGTCCCCTTCTCCTCCTGCCCCCAGTCCCTCCCAGCATCAGAGTCTTTTCCAATGAGTCAACTCTTCCCACTTAGTTCATTGAAAACATGGATGCTGTAATGGCTCTTTCTTCTTCAGCTTCTTTTCCACCCACAAGCATCTCTAAGGCTGGAGCCATCTGCGCTTCCTCTCTTCTAGTCTCAGAGGGGGAGATTGCCTTGTTCTCTGTGCCCTTGATCCCACTCCTGACTGCAGCCTTCAGTATCAGTTCCAGGGCCTCCCTCTACTCACCGTCTTCTCCTTTAGCTGGGAAATGTGCTCAAGTTTCTTTCACACACAAACACATTTCTTCTTAGAGTCTGCTACTTGTCCACTTACCACTCAACCTCTCCAGCCTTCTCGTCCAAACTTCTTTAAAGAACATTTTACATTTGCTGCTTTTTCTCCCCCTTGCCCTCCACCTTCTACTCATTTCCATTTGGCTTCCACTCACACTACCTCACTGAAACTCCTTTACATCATCCATGATCTTTGTTTTGCCAAATCCCACAGACTTAAACTTTTAAATATATTCTTCTATCAGTGGATGTATCTTTAGCATTTCATACTGTTGGCGATTCTCTCCTTCTGGAAGTTCTCTACTCCCTCGGTTTCTATGGAATTGCACTCACCTGATTATTTAAGCTCTTTGATCATTCCTTTATCTCTTTCCTGACATTTTTTTCCTCTAACTTTCCTTAACAGCGATATCCTCACAGTTCCATCCTCAGCCCCTTTTCCTCACATCTCGCATAATGCTTGAATGATGTCAACAACTTTCAATGTCTAGAGTCCATATTCCAGGCATCGACCCAGTTCATCCACTTCCTACTGAATTTCCAAATGAATATTCATACAAGTACCCTATATTGTGCTTTATACTCAGTCTGGAAATGTTGAAACTTATCACTTCAATCAGACTATGAGCTCATGGGGGGCAGGGGGTTATTATTTACCTTTATATTCTCCTAGCCTGATACATACTAGGATCGACCTCACACATATTTGTTGACCAGCTGACCGACCGAGTAAGTGAATGCTCTATAAGTCTACTCCTAGCCGGAGCTCTGAGTTAAGGAATACAACCTGTTTCTTTTCAGGCTCCTGGCCTGTGCCCTTTGGGCTACATTCAAACCTAAGATGGCGGCATCCGGGTCCTCTCTCAAGTCAGTAAAGTCCTCTGTTTTGATTTCTTAAGGGACAAGCATTCCACCTCTCCCACGGAACACTGCTTCTCTCTAGCACAGAAACTTCTTTTTTGCCCTTCCTTCTTCGAACTTCAGGGTGACATCTCAAGGTTAGGGGATCCCAATACTCTTGTCCCCGCGGTGATGGGCTTCTTCCCTTGAGCCCTTCTCCGGGCTGTCAGACCCCCTAGTGGGCCCTTACCTTGAAGAAGAGTGACAGCCAGGATGAGGCCAGCCAGACGCTTCCCTTGCTGCATATCCATCTCTGTTCTCCGCAGAAGCACTGAGCAACCTGCAGCAGCCAGCCAGCCAGCCTGTGCTAGCAGCTAGCCTGGCCCCGCCCAGCATCCTTAGGGCTGGGGCCCCTGCGAGCCTCCACCCTGGGCTGCTGGTGTGGGCAGTGGGTGGGGGCAGGGCTCAGGAGGGCTGCAGGTGCAGATGTCTCTGACTTTCCGTTGGGGAGAGGAGCGTGGGAGGTGGAGGGGAGGGAGCGGGACAGAGTGCTGGATTTCCATCTCAGAGACTCGGCTTATACAGAAAGCGCCCTTGGGTGCTGGGTGGGAGGTGGCCTGGGCCCCTTTCTTCATGAGGAGGATAAACACTTCCGCCATTATCTGTTACTCGGAGCTCAGCCAGTTGTTGCCTGTTGCTAGCTGTTGTTAGAACTGATGAACTTCGCTGGGAACCCTTAGGTGCTTAGGGCTGGAGCTCTGAACAGAGAGCCACCTCAGTCCAGGGATTTTTTTTTTCACTGCTCTTTGAAGATGAGATCGTCAAAGTGGTGCCTGCCTGGAAAGGAATAGATAGGATTATTCCTCCAGGACAGGATATGCATTTCCAGGGACAGGGGCCTCAGCTGAATTCCCAGGATCTCAGGCCCCTCAGCCAGTTAGCCAGTGAATCAACGAAAACATACAGAGCTCTCTTCAGGGGTTTGGAAAACAGAAGCCAGCAAGGCATGTACAATCTCTACCCTCGGGTAAAGTATAGTCTAACTGCAGCAGTGTAGACAGTTTTGGATCTCCATATCCCAAAGGGAAAAACTCCATTTGTCTCCTGGGGAAGCTCAATTGTGCCTGCAAGTTAATCATATTGCTATTATTATTTTTAATATTCATTTATTTATTTGGCTGTGCAGGTCTTAGTTGCAGCACGTGGAATCTTTGGTCTTCTTTGTGGCATGTGAACTCTTAGCTGTGGTGTGTGTGATTTAGTTTCCTGACAAGGGACCAAACCTAGGGCCCCTGCATTGAGAGTCTTAGCCACTGGACCATAAGGGAAGTCCTGATCATATTGTTATTAATAACTCTTACTTAGCACATGTAAAGTGTCAGTATTAAGTGTTAGTTAATAGTTAGTCAGTCATGTCTGACTCTTTGCAACCCCATGAACTGTTGTCCTCCATGCTTCTCTGTCTATGAGGTTCTCCAAGCAAGAATACTGGAATGGATTGCCATTCCCTTCTCCGGAGGATCTTCCCAACCTAGGGATCAAACCCAGGTCTCCTGCATTGCAAGCAGATTCTTTACCGTTTGAGCTACAGGGAAGACCTATGAAGTGTCAGGCACCATACAAACATTCTGTTTGAATTCTTTTCATGATACTGAGGGAATTAGTCTCTGGAGAATTCTGTGACTGGTGCAGACCCAGCAGGTAGACAGTATTGGAGCCAGGATGCAAATCTCTCATTAGGGGGCCCCCAAAGGCCAACCTCCCACTGATAAGAAGCTACTTAGTCTGGTACCCCAGGAGGCCAAAGAAGGAGCTCGGGCAGGGTCCCAAGCAAGACCAGAAAAGGAAGGAACCTAGCTGGTATGGCTTATAGAATAGGATTCACAGCTTCTATCAAGGGTTTTGAGAAGTGGCAGTTTTCAGATGGTGAGTAAATGTAATGATGTTGCTGACAGGAACTTAGTTTCTTATTTTTCATCAGCAACTCAAGAAAGGACACCCTGAATCTCCTTCTATTTCCTAGAAGTCTTGGCATCCTTTTCCATAGCCTCTGCTTCCAGCTTCTACCCCACCTCCACACTCCATACTCTGAGAGAGAGCTATTTGCAGCTGCTTCTTTCCTACCCCACCCCCAGCCTACCTCTACCCCAGCTGCTCCTGTCACCAAGAGCAGACAGAGAAATAGGCGTTTTCTAGTTCCTCCCCCACCCTTTACTTTTTCCGGGTACCCGTGAATCAGTTGGGGAAAGGCGGCTTTAACCCCGGCTGATAGTCTCTGACCTGTGTCTGTCTCCTGGATGAATTCTGCTGGGAGATGGAGCACAGCAGGTGTCTCTCTTGCCTGATACTGGCTGCCCTTCTCTCCCAAGGTAAGGCTTCTCCGAGTGCACTGGGACGTCGTGGGGAAGGGACCTGAGAGGGACATTACCACCTGGAATGAGGTCCATTTGAAAGTGCCTCAGTACACCAGTGTTGTCAAGGAGGGTTATGTTGGGATGTAGCACAGGGTCTGGGAAGCACGGGCTCTTGGCTCTGACTGACTCTAACTAGGGCGGCATCTTGGCCTACAATGTCTCTCTGAAGACCTCAGGCCAGAGATCTATAGGAAGTTTTGTAGTAGATGTGCGCCTGAGCCTAGGGCTGGTACTGGGAGCTTTGTTCCGTCTAGGGTAGATAGCCTCTGGGGTCCAGGACTCAAGCTCATGTGGACACCATACATCACCACCTGGGGCCATGGCCCAGCACTCAGGGGAATGCTTTAAGAGAGAAGTTCAATCGCGGCTGAGCAAGAGCGAGGGCAGATTTGGGGTGATAGAATGACGCACTTAGCCCAGTTTGCATGGTTTTAAAACTGATAGCCTGATGTTCCAGGAATTCCCTCAGTTCCAGGCAAACTGGCATGAGTGGTTACCCTAGTAGTCAGCTTCTTTAGGAGATCCAGGATTTCCACTGGGAATGGATCCCCAAGGAAGACATGAGTGTATGAGGTGAGCATCTGATGTATGTGTGTCTCCCTGAGAATATATGCATGCTTTCTTCACAAGCACAAGGAATGGCTCTGTGGGGGATTTTCTAAAAGATGCTCTTCTATCCAAATTGGTAACTGACTATGAATCTCAGGGACAATGTAGATTCCACTTTTCCCTGGGATTGGAGAGATACATTCCAGTGCTTCTGTGGGCTGTGGATTGTTCTCAGTCAGAGCAATTCAGTGGTCCTAAAAAGATGCTGCGCATACATCCAACCCTTAAACTCCCCACAAGACTTGACTTGTGTGGAGACCCAAGAAAGGATTCAATAAAAAAAAATTTTTTTCTGACCCTCTCCCCCAAGCATGGGTAGAACAACTAAAAATCTTTACATGGGATTTGCCTTAGGTCCCCTTTTGGACCACTGGAATGGTAATTCATATTAGCTTCCCTCTTACCCCCAGCCATCACTGGCCCTGAGAAAGGCTTTGGTAGTACCATTCCCTGGGCAGTGGTTGACCATGAGTGAGGAGGAGGGAAAGAGGATGAGAAGTTGATGTTGGAGTGTGGCAGGTGACTGGGAAGTAGAATTAGATGTTTTCTTGGAGAAAAAAATATGTGGACATCTCCAATTGAGAACCATTCTTCTGCCTTTCAATATCTCTTGGGTGTTTTAGCATTCTGGGCTCCCTTCCTACTTCTATTCAATGATCTGAACACATTTCCATGAAGGTTTTAGATTAACCCAACTCCATGATTTCCTTTTTTGCTCTGTGTTCATCAGGGCCTGTCCTCTGTTTGGATTACATCATCATGTCCTTCTCTCTTTTTTTAAATGGAGTATAATTTCTTTACAATGCTGTGTTCGTTTCTGTTGCACAATGAAGTGAATCAGCTATATGCATATATGTCCCCTCCCTCTTGGACCTCCCTACCACCCCCTTCTGTGTCCTTCTTGGCCTCTGCAGTTTGTGGGATGCCTGCTGAAGCCTTTCTCTTGAGACTTCTGTCTCTCTCAGCAGAAACCTCGAACTGTTCTACACTTGGGTAGTGGTCCTTCTTAAGTAATGAGCCTCAGCAGAACAGTGGTCTGGTGCAGACTAAAGAGCTGGCTCCAATCGTGGTGGTTTTTTTTTTTTTTTCCTTAGTGAATCCCCGTGCTCTAGAAGTGATGGAACCTGAGGACAAAGTAATTTTGAAATGCAATTCCAGCATCACATTGCTACAAGGAACAGCGGGACAAGAAGTGTCAGACAATAAAACTCTGGATTTAGGAAAACGTATTGAGGACCCAAGAGGAATGTATCAGTGTGGTGAAAACGCCAAATCATTTACTCTGCAAGTATACTATCGAAGTATGTGCTTCCAGGATCCTTTGGGGGTGGAATAGGTGGGGGCTTCTGGACATGAGAACTTCCTAGCTGGAGAGAGCTCCAGTGTACCAGTCTGTGCTCTCAACAAACTGGCCTGCTCTTGTAAAGATATGAACCAGATTTTGAAGCCTTGAGTGGGAAAGAGCTTAATGGTAAATGAGCAATAGTAGTCTTGTGACCCAAGCAGTAGGGGCTTGGTCTGGAGCGTGGTTGGCCTACTGCCTTTTTTAAGTTCCTACAAACCTGAGACTACTCCTTGGACTGAAGGTTAAAGTTGGATGTAGCAAGGCTCTTGGCAGGCCTTTTTCCAAGTTTGGGTCTTGACCTGAAAGCTCTTGTGGCTGCCCTAAGAGGCATGGTTCCCTGATCTTGAAGACCCTCCCCTTCTCTTCCGGCCTCCCTTCCCCCACAGTGTGCCAGAACTGTGTGGAGCTGGACTCAGCCACCTTGGCAGGCCTCATCATCACCGACATCATTGCCACTGTGCTCCTTGCTTTGGGTGTCTACTGCTTTGCTGGACATGAGACTGGAAGATTCTCCAGGGGTAGGTAGAAGGGACAGAGCATGTGCATGTTGTGGCTGTGTGTGCGTACCTGCTAAGGAATGGGGCTGGCATTGGGTTGTGCCTCATCTGGGTGTCACCATTGCAATCTCCTAAGGACTCCTACAACTGGTTACTGACATAACTTGGGTGCCCACAAAGCTCATGCAAACTTCTGAGGGTGTTTGTAGCTGTGGTCCCCCGGCAGCATTCATGGGCCTCCCTGTGCCACCTCCTTGGCCCTTGCTGACCCTCTTTCTCCGGTTCTTCTAGCTGCTGACACTCAAGTTCTGATGGGGAATGACCAGCTCTATCAGGTGAGCCCTGAGGGGAGAGAGATGAGACTGGGGGGAGGAGCAAGTGGGGATGGAGAGCCTGACACTAAGTTTAATGTGCATGCGTGTGTGTGTGTGTGTGTGTGTGTGTGTGTGTGGGAAGGTCCTAGTGGGGAATTCATCACTGGGGAGTCCCATGAACTCTCACCTCTGGGGTCTGCTGGGGTTCCCCATGGGAGAGTTCTGACCCTGCCTCCCTGATCCCCCTTCTCTCTCTTAGCCCCTTCGAGAGCGCAATGATGCTCAGTACAGTCGTCTTGGTGATAAGTGGGCTCGGAACAAATGAACCCGACACTGGTGGCTTCTAGGCCCATCAGTTATCAACTGGATCTTCTCTCCTTGCTCAGCCAAGAAAGATGTCCTCCTCTGCTTAGCAGGCGCCTGGATTTTTGAAGGTTCCTGGGCATGCCATGGGAGCGGCCCTGCCTGGCTGGGCCCCTGCCCTTACTGCCCACCTGTGTCCTTCCTTCATGACTTCCGTCCTCTGCCCCCATGGACTGTGTGACTCTCACCATATCCTGGCCCACTGGTGTTTCTGTCCCACTGGTGGGCTCCCTGGATGCAGGACCGGCCCTGCTGCACTCTCTTGGCTCCAGTCCCGTTACAATCCTTTACAGCTTTGACTTCCTCACCACAGGCGAGGACGGGCTGCTGTCTTTATGTACACAGGCCACATAGAAGTTTCCATGACATCACAAGCAGAGGTAGCAGACACCAAGAGCCCTGGGGAATCACTTCTAATCAAGGCTCTGAGAATGTGTATGATAAAATCCCACTTCTGCTAAGGGGTTGGCCCTGGCTTTATGACCCCTGTGGACCGGTAGCCAGCAACTATGAGGGAGTTTCAGTCAAGGCCTCTTTAGTACCCATTTCCCTGTATAGAAGGTACCATTCTGTTTTCTTTCCCCAGAACCTGTCCCTGCTCCACCCTGCCTTCTGCATAATAAACTGGCATCAGAAACTCTTCATCAGTTAAAACATATGATCTTTTTCCACCCGCTTGGAAAGCTGGAGTCTGAGACTGGGTGGGGAATCGGGAAATTTTCAATAGATGTCATCTTTAGCCATTGGGTTAGTAGTTCTGAAACTTTGGGATTTATTTTTAAAATACAGTGACTTCCCTGGCAGTCCAGTGGTTAAGATTCTGCACTTCCAATGCAGGGGGCTTGGGTTCAATCCCTGGTTGGGAACTAAGATCCTGCATACTGCAAAGCCAAAAAAAAAAAAGAGTAAGCACAACTTGGAAAAAAAAAAAATACACACTTGGGTCCCATTTGGGAACATGCATGGATCCCCAGGTAATTCTGAAGCAGCTCCAATTCAAAGACTCTCTGGTTTAGGGAAGAATTGAAGCCACTTCTTCTTTTGTGTCCTTTATGCCCGTTCCTGTCTACCATGGGTGGGAAACCCTCTTTCTATTCTCTGTGTAAGAGTAATTCAAGGAACTTCAGGGCAGTTTAATGAGAGTGGGAGTTTCTTAGGCTAGGGTTCCCAAAAGAGAAAATTATTAACAACCACATAGCCAGAGATCTGGATAATTCTTCCCTATCGTCTTGAGATACATACAGACTCTGACTTTGTTAGAGACAGAATGAACTTCCCATTTACACTGCTTCATTCATGGTTATGAGTTATTCCTTCCTTTTATGCCCTCTGCTGCAGTCCTAGCCCTAGATCCCTCTGTTACACAGGATCCGTCCTCCCTGGGCAAGGCTTCATGGCTCACCCTGCACCGATGCTCATGTCCTTCCCATGCGCTACACACCTCCTGTGACCATATGCGCCTCATATACCCTTACACCCCCTTCTATTACTCACCAGTTCTCAACATTTGCTGTACGTTGGATCTCCTGGGGAGCTTTCGAAGTCCTGATGCCTGCGTGCCACCCTCAGAGAGTCTGATTATATTGTGCCTCAGGTGATTCAGATGTGAAGTCAGGGTTGAGAAACACTGACCTTCATCTGAGCCCTTCTGGAAACTTGGGTCCCTTCAGCTCCCTCCCTTTTTGTGTGCTTTTAAAACATAGCTTTATTGAAGTAAAGTGCAATGAATAAATTACATATATTTAAACCGTGAAATTTCATAAACTTTGGCATATGTAGACATTTGTGAAACATCATCACGCTTGCTAAGGATGAACCTACCCGACACTCCAGACAGTTTTCTTGTGACCTTTTGCTCAGATTTTCCCTTAGCCATTTATCCTCCAGGCAACTACTGAATAGCTTTCTATCATTATAAATCAGTTTCCAATTTTCTAGAGTTTTATGTTAAGTGAAATAATATAATATATACCCCTTTTTTGGTCTGGCTCCTTACATTCAGCATAATTATTTTGAGGTTCATCATCTTGTTGCATCTATTAATAGCTCATTCCTTTCTAATGTCAGTATTATTCCATTGAATGGATATACCACAAGCTGTTTATCCATTCACCCCTTGATTGTCTTTTGAGTGGTTCTTTGTTTTGGCTATTACAAATTAATTTTCTATGAACATTCATATATAAGTCATTATATAGGTCATACATACAAGGACATACACTCCTATTTCTACTGGATAAGTACTCAGGAGTGGAATGGTTGGGATAAAATTTTTAAAGAAAATGGTCTAACTTCTTTTTCCAGTCCCATATGAATTGGCTTCTCAGTTACTACAAAATGCCTACTGAGAATTTGATCAGGATTGGTTTGAATTTATTGATCAGTTTGGTGCGAACAGATATCCTAGTGATATGGAGTCTTCCAATCCATGAACACATCTGTTTTATAAATTAGAAGGCAGAGCTCCTTTTTAAAAATAATTTTTTTTTGGCTGTCCTGGGTCTTTGTTGCTGCAGGGGTTTTTCTCTAGTTCTCTAGTGATGTTGAGCAGGGGCTACTCTAGTTGCAGCGGCTTCTCTTGGTGCAGAGCACAGCCTGTAGGGTGTGAAGACTTCAGTAGCTGCGGCTCCTGGGCTCTAAAGCACAGGCTCAAGAGTTGTGGTGGATGGGCTTTGTTGCTCCGAGGCACATGGAATCTTCCTGGATCAGGGATCGAAGCCCTGTCTCCTGCATTGGCAGGCTGATTCTTCACCACTGAGCCACAAGGGAAGCCCCCGTGAACACGTTTTTTGGTCAGATTTATCCCTAAGTGTTTTAATCTAAGTTCAATTTATTTACTAGCTAAAAGGCTATTTCGGTTCTCTATTTCATCCTCAGTGGGTGGAATGCCTTCTCTTTTGTCTTCAGATTCTATCTATCCTTCCCTTCAAGACCCAGCTCCAGTCTCTCCTTCTCTGTGGAGCTTTCGCCGACCACCTCAGTTCTCCTAGTACCTCTTAGGAACACTGATAATACGATCTATAGGACTCCTATGCATGCTCACATTTGTTCTGCTGTTTTTTGCATAGTTGGGCCTCTCTTACTTAATTGTAAGCTCCCTAAAAACAGAATCTGTTTGTACTTAGCAGAGTGCTGGTCTGTCACATGAACGATTAGAAAAGCACTCATAGGAGGAATACCTAAGCAATTCAATACAGAATTTTTAAGTCAGGAAAATGGAGAGTGTTTCTAATGATCACAGTCAGCACTGGGTACCTGTTCAGAGCAAGGGAGTTGGACAGCCTGGGTTGCTAATTCCAGCTCTGTCCCTGACTATGCACTTTGGGTGAGTAACTTCACCTCTTTGAGCCCCATATCCCCATCTGTAAAATAAGGACAACATCTATCTTCTCAGTTGTCACAGGATGAAATGAGGTAACTCTTGTAAAGTGCTAAGCACGATTTCGCTTGTTGTTTCATCACTAAGTTGTGCCCAACTCTTTCGTGACCCCATGGACTGTAGCTCGTCAAGCTCCTCTGTCCATGGGATTTTCCAGGCAAGAATACCTGAGTGGGTTGCCATTTCCTTCTCCAGCGGATCTTCCTGACCCAGGGATTGAACCTAGGTCTCCCACATTGGCAGGTGGATTCTTTACCACTGAGACACCAGAGAAGCCCTCAAGCACAATTTCTGCTGCTGCTGCTGCTAAGTCGCGTCAGTCGTGTCTGACTCTGTGGGACCCCATAGACGGCAGCCCACCAGGCTCCCCCGTCCCTGGGATTTTCCAGGCAATAACACTGGAGTGGGTTGCCATTTCCTTCTGCAATGCATGAAAGTGAAAAGTGAAAGTGAAGTCGCTCAGTCGTGTTTGATTCTTCGCGACCTCATGGACTGCAGCCTACCAGGCTCCTCTGTCCATGGGATTTTCCAGGCAAGAGTACTGGAGTGGGGTGCCATTGCCTTCTCCTAGAGCAGAGTAAATGCTTCCTAAATGTTCGCTAGTATTGCATTCATTATGCTGAGCCACACCTCCCTTTCCTGGGCACCATCATATACACCTGGGACAGAACTGCCACCCTTGGGCCAGCCTGCTGATCAGCAGCTAGTCATGGTCAACGTCATGGAGATTCCTTTTGAGCCTAAGTGCTGCTTACAGGGATAGAAGTAACTTCAATGCAGGCCAGTAAACAGAAACAGCAGCCACAAGACCGAGGCTGAATGTGTACAGTATATGGGGGACTGCAAACCACAGAGGACTTTTCTGAGTCGTGGTCACACTCTTAAATAGTCCTGTGGTCAGCAGGGTTTTCTGAGTGCAGAGAGCCGGCTGATTTGAACTCGGTTGAGAGAGCCTCAGGGCTCCTGTGAAGGCTCTCTGCAAGCTGAGCATGTGCCCTGGGAGGCCGAGAAGGAAGCCCTCCCACACCGGCCCTGCTGCTCTGCGCCCATCACCCTCACTCAGAGCGCAGCCCACATCCGGGCGGCTAAACCACAGCCGGCTTCTGGCTGCCTTGCGCTACCTCTCGCAGCGGAGGCGGAGATCCCTGCTCTGCCGCACCTCCACCTCCTCCCACCCCTCCCCCAGCCCCGGCGGCTCCTCTCCTCGGAGGGGCTTCCTTCTCGAGGCAGCGTGGAAATCTGTATCCCTCCCTCCCCCACATCCCAACCCCTGCCGACACACACCCCTTCACCTCTTCTTTTCTTTCTGCTGCCTTCATCTGCCTTTTAAGACCTCTATTTCTGTCTCACCCGTTTTCTGAACGGACCATTCATCAGGCACTCTTTGTCATCCTTGCTGTTTTTCTCCAAAAGGGGTTAGTTAAATGATTCTTTTTCTCCCTATCTTTCTTTCTTTCTCTCTTCCCTCCTTCCCTTCCCTTCCTCCCTTCTTTTTCTTTTCCTTCATTCCTTTCCTCTCTCCCTCCTTCCCTTTCTCTATATCCACCCCCCACTCCCTGCCCCTTTTTGATTTATTCCCCGATGCCCTTTTCAAAGAGAGCTTCAGGTAAGGCCTGTTCCAGTTGTGGAAACAGGTAGTACTTGCATTTGAGGTCATAGCTGGGAATACAGTCAAAGGTAGGGAGGACCTGTGTTGTCCAGGAAACAAGACACCCTCTGAGGGCTTCCCAGAAAAGAGGGACAGCAACTCTTTCAGCCAAATACACTTTATTTCTTTTCTTTATCAGCTGACAAGGAATTTAGCACATTCATGGAGCTACAAATGACCATCTAGGAGTCTGCAGTGGAGACAGGGAGGGAAGGGACACAGAACAAGCTCTGGGTTGGGGTCTGTGAACAGGGCAGGACTTCTGCCAGCATTTACCCAGTCCATTCCCACCAAGGCTTTCCAAAGAGAGAGCTAGAAACAGAGAAAGGTAGGTGGAATAGTTAGGGATGGGGCAGTTTCTCTGCAGGAGAAAGAGGGAACCAAAGGGAATAGTAATACCCACTGGGGAAGGAACGAATGGGGGCAAGGTGGCGCGTGAAAAACAGAAATAAATATCTTGACCAGAAGGCCAACCAGGTGTGAAGGGGTGAGTGGCTGTGATGTTTCAAAGGATAATAAGGCAGCAATATCCTTGGACTGGGTGCCAGCAGAGAAGGCAGGAAGGAGGCCGTGGGGACAAGGCTGAGGGTGGAAGCTCCCCACAAGGCAGAGGAACTGCTCCTGTGGGTCCAAGATTTGCCCAGGGAACAAACAGGGAGTGGCAGGCCTGGAGAGGAGTCAGACCCGGGTCAGTGGGAGATGGTGTCAGGAGTTGTCAGACGCCTCTCTGATTCAAGCCAGCGTACAGGTCCCGCTGGCCTTTCCGGATGGGCTAGGGGTGGAATAGAGAGCGGGTGGTCAGCAGGGTGGGAGGAAGTCATTCCTGAGAAAGAAGGGCTTCTGCAGAAATAACTTTAGAGGAATGGGAAGATCCTAGGCTAGGAGGCGGGAGGTGGGCTCAACTGGTCATCTCCTGTGAACCTTAGTTTTCCCATCTCAAAAATGGGAAACTAAAGGACCACTTCTCAGGGCTTTTGTCAGAATTAAGTGAAGTCGCTCATGCAAAAGTAAATGCCACATGCTTGACTGGTGCTCAGTAAATATTTGTTGAGTTTGTCCAGGTGTGATATGCAAAATATTTAACCATTGGTGGTGCATACACAACGATCAATCAGAACAGTCCTGGTGATTCTCTGCCATGCCAGGCAGTAACTCTTTACTTGCCAAATCAGCTGGTAGGTACATGCTGGTGGGATGGCAGTCATGAGTTTATGGTGTTTGGGTGTGTGGTATTCCCCATGGCTGCTCCTGAGCTAATTAATGAATAAACCAGAGAAAGAGGAGTGACACCGCCACCCCCACTGCTTGTGGTTGTGGGAACCCTGCAGCTTTTGAGATGACCGCATTCTACCATGATATATGCAGAGGTGGGCACTTGGTGGGTTGTCCTGGAGCCCTGAAGGAGGGGCTTTGAAGTGTCTGACAGGCCAGGTGGACAGTCCCACCTGTCCCCTTCTCCCCTAGAAAGACCCCTCCCCCCACTCTGTCCCTCATTACCTCATAGTCTGGGTTGGGTACAGGGGGTGGCCTCTCTCTGTTTTGTCCTGCAAAGGAGGGAAGGGAAAACGATTCATTTCCAAGAGGACACACAAATCTCGTGAAAATGAGATCCAAATCCAGGATGGCAAACTCCCCTCTACTCCTCAGTTTTTTCTGTTCCAGCTGCTATTTTTCTTTGCCTTTTTTTCACCCCATCTCTAATGACCCTACACAGTTCTTATCATTTTGTGACCTCAGCTCAAGGTCCTTCCATGGTTTCTGAGTAATCTGAGATGGGACATTCTGTGTCAAGATCTCGGCCATACCATGACTGTTCTAGAGAAGCTATCTTAACCTGGTCCGGGCCAGACATCCCCCCCTTGGTGGACATCTCCTCCGTGATCTTACCCCGGGGCCTGCCGCCAGCACCCGCTCCTCTCGTCATAGGCGTGGCCTTGGCCTTTCGGCTCTTGCTCCAGTAATACACCAGCAGCAGCAAGCCCAGAGTGACACAGATGTCAACCACGATGATTGTGGCCACCTCCAACAGATTCACCTCCATGCAGTTCTTACACACTGTGAGGCAGGGGTCGGGGGAGAAGAAGAGAAATCCCCCAGAAAGGAAGACACAGGACACAGGATGAGGAAGGAACAAATGGAGCTCGTTTCCCCTTTAGTACTCACGAACCTGCCATGGCCAGACACCCCTCCCTCTGCCCCCAGGCTGTTTCAGCACCTTTATAACAACAAACGAAGTGTGGTGTTCATGGGTAGAGACTCTGGAGTCAGACAGTCCTGGGTTCAAATCCCAGCTACGTGACTCACTAGTTGTGAGAATTCGGAAATGTGTGTTGAGCCCACAAAGCTTCTGTTTCCTCATATATAAAATGGAAGTAGGATAGCACTGAACCCACATAGTTGGTAAGAGGATTGTATGAAACGCCCGGGCAAGTGTTTGGTATAGTGCTTGAAACTTAATAAGCATTCATTGATTGTTAGCTGTCATTATTGTTTATGATTATGCCTTACTTTATGACATTTTCATAGAGTAGCTTTGAGTCCTTTTTGCAAATCCTGAAGAATTCGTGTCTGGATAAAGCATCAGATAAACTATTGGGACTCCATATTTTCTGGACAGGATATAATGCAGACAGGATACCCAGTCTGTCTCTTGGGAAGTTGCTTTGGATCTAGTGCTAAGGTTACCCTAACAGCCCTATATTGATGTTTAATCTATATTTCAGAAAATACTGATGATATGTGGCCCCAGATAGTCTTGGATTGAGTGTAGGAGAAGCACAAAGTTGCCAGGGAACTGTCAAGTTGAGTAAGGGGAAATCCTGAGAATGCTCTTTTAAAATATCCTCCCTAAAGAGCCTAGTAGTGCTTGCTCTGAAGACCTGTATTACCTCTTGCTTTCAGGTACAGCGTATGTGCTGCCCCTGTGTTGCCTTCTGTGTTGTCTTCGGTTGCGAGGCACTGATAATAGCCACTGTTCTCCATTTCTGAAAAATTATCCAGGAACAGGTGTTTCTCATTATGACCTTTCATTTGTTCATTATTTCTTTTCCATTGTATTCCATTTGCAAAATCTCTAGGGCACGTCAGCTCAACAGAGTTTCCAGAGATGGAGACTTCATATGCTGGGGAATGGGAGAGAAGAGAAGGGAAATTTAAAAAGAGAAACAAGTAAGATTTAAGGCAAGTTAGTAGCCAAAGAACCAACCAAATGCAGAAAGTTGACATCCTAGATCTCAGGTTTTCTTGTCAAAAGGTGACTCTGTTGGCTAAAGGGTATGAAAGAGGAGAGACACAGGAGAAGGGGCCCTAGAGAACCTCTTGAAGATGACTTCAGAGTTTAGGCATGGACATGGGGACTTGGAAGGAGAGGGTGAAAATAAAGAAAATCTATAGAAGTCCTTATTTGTAACGTTTCTAAAATGGGGAGTTAGAAGTGTTGGGAGGACCTCAGTTCTTGGGGTTAATCTCCCTCAATCAAATGCTTTTTCCCAACCACAGATCTGCATCGTTGATAGGGCAGGTATAAAAGACTGATAAACTTACGTTTCTGTTCAGTATCATCTGAAAATGAAAAAAGGAAAGAATGGTAAGAAAATAACCATGGTTGAAGTTTAAACTGTAGGTAAAAAATTTCAAGTGGAGCTAGACACTGTCCCTAAGAATCCCCAGAGAATTATTTGGGAGCCCCATGTCTTGAAGATGAGTTATGTACCTGGCCTAAGAGATATGCTCATAGACACAACTCAGGTATATCAAACTGAGAGTATATCAGCATGTACTTCTAGACTGAGATCCACTAAAGCTCAAAAAGTCTTAGAATCCTAAAGCTGAAAACTTCTAGACGTCTTGCATTAGCAAGAGCCATATTCCAGATAGATATGAAAGGGATATCATATCCTTCTCAGAGATAAACACCTTCATTTCTTTGAATCACTGATTCTTATACTCATCTGTTTTTCATTATTCGGGAGTTCTTTCTTATAACTAACAGAAACCCTCATAGTAGATATCAAATATCTTTCTTCTTATTCCATGCCACTTTCATGTTATTACCCTTAAATTATGTGAAGTTCTATATACGTTTTAAAGAAATAATTCTTCTAATAAAAAGCGACATTATTTTAAATTATATCTCAGTGCAATCAACTCTTAATTATATATGTTGGAACTATTGGTGCGGACAACTGAAATCCACTGATAAAATTTGGGGATCCAGCCAAATTCCCCAGAGTAGGTAATTTTGATCTAGGAAATAGGGATGGGGAGCACTCTGGTTTCCTGAAAGACCTGTGGCTGGGACCTTAGGCAGCACTGGGCTATGCTTGAGCCTGAATATATAACAGCTGGAAGAGCAGAGCGTGATGCTCAGAGACACCCCTCTCTCTACTGGGAGTGTTTTGCTACAGTGTGCTATGGGGACAGAACACTGGACTGAGTCAGAAACCCTGTGTTTGAATCCCAGATCTGCTTTAGGCTGTGTGACCAAGGGAAAATCATTTAACTTCTCTGAGCTTCAGTTTCTTCATCTGGGAAACAGATAAAACATCCACCTTCCAAGGTATTTGTGAGAACTAAGTGGATTATGAAACTGAAAATGGATGGTGCATTGCAGATGCTCAAGAAAAGTATTTTTTACTTTCTTTCTTTCCTTCTGGGGGTCCTGCTAATGAAGAACAGAGCAGAGTACTGAGGCAGTTGCTTAGTCAGCACTCCAGCTGAGATCATATGGAATGTAAACAAGTCATTCTGCAGGTTTACCTATCTACTAATAGTGGGGAGCTGAGTATAATGACAGTAGATCATCTCTAATATTTTGACTTGGAAATGATTTTTCAGCATTGATATTTCTTAGAAACAGTAAACTAGAAATCATAAATAAAATAATTTAGAAGTAAATAGAAGTTTCACACTGCATGATATGTTTGTTTGGGAAAGCAATGTGAAAGAAATTGCTCACAAATCTTTTTGGCATAAGTTCAGTAGTGAAGCGCAGACCGATACATTCTCATATGAGGGCCTAGATGTCTATGCTTAGAAGCACATGTTTTATTATTATTATTTGGCTGTGCTCCATGGCATGTGGGATTTCAGTTCCTCAACCAGGGATCGAACCCAGGGTCCCTGCAGTGGAAGCAAAGAGTCTTAACCACTGGACCAACAGGAAATTCCCTTAGATGTCTATACTTAGAAACAGGACATATGCTCACAGAAATTTTATACATGTTCATAATGATTAAAAAAATGTGTTTCAGGGACTTTCCTGGTGGTCCAGTGGCTAAGACTCTGTGCTCCCTATGCAGGGGGCTGGGTTAGACTCCTGGTCAGGGAACTAGATCCCACAAGCAGAAACTAAGACCTGGTGTAGCCAAATAAATATTTTAAAAAAATGAGTTTCAGCATCAGATAAATATGCATTTATATTTTTATCCCTGATTGGACTATATATTTATTTTCTAAGTCTTGGTTTTCTTATCTGTAGAGTGGGGATGTTAGGAGAATTACGTGACAAAATTCAGATAGAATATTAAGGGCAATACCTAGAACATGTATGCTCAGTAAACTATAAGGGTTATTTTTAGTCTGCATATTTCCCATATAATGATAGCTAAACTCTACCAACTGCTTTCTGCCCATCAGATGATATTCTAAGTAAATCAATCAATCCTCATAACAACTTTACAAGCTAGGTATCATTATTATTTATATTTCACATGTAATAATGCTTTGGCACAGAGAAGCTAAGAAAATTATTCAGACACTCAGCAAGCAAGAAGTTGAGCCAGGATACGATGGTCTAGTTTCAGAGTTAGATTCTCAGCCTCACACTCCACAAGCTTCTCCACTGCCTGAGATATTGTTCCTTATAATATAAGGTCATTCTTTAAAACTCAACTCAAGAATCACCTCCCCTGGGGAGCTTTCCACAACTATA
The DNA here is from genome assembly GCF_032405125.1 of Capricornis sumatraensis. NCBI lineage: Eukaryota > Metazoa > Chordata > Mammalia > Artiodactyla > Bovidae > Capricornis > Capricornis sumatraensis. The sequence goes on along the minus strand of NC_091084.1, from coordinate 30,914,534 downwards.
TCCTTTGTAGAGTTGTCCGCTCTTCTCTTCATATTTTATTTTACTCTTTACTCATAGCAGGAAACAGACTATATTATCAATTATTTGTCTTTCAAATAAGACCATCAGCTTTCTTTTTTTTTTTTTTTGCCGAACCATGTGGCTTGTGGGATCTTAGTTCCTTGACCAGGGATTGAACCCAGGCCCTCAGCAGTGAAAGTAAGAAGTTCTAACTGCTGGGCTTCCAGGGAATTCCGAAGACCTTCAGCTTCTTGAGGGGAAGGAACTAGTGATGCAGTCATATGCATGATCATTTATTCATTTAAAAAACAGGTATTGAGCACCTGTTCACACACACACACACACACACACACACACACATTGAGCACCTACCATGTGTATTAGAAGTAAAAGCAAAGTGTTAGTGGCTCAGTCGTGTCCAACTCTGTGATCCCATGGACTGTAGCCCACTGGGCTCCTCTGTCCATGGGATTCTCCAGGCAAGAATACTGGAATGGGTTACCATGCCCTTCTCCAGGGGATCTTCCTGACCCAGGGATCAAAACCAGGTCTCCGGCATTGCGGGTGGATTCTTTACCGTTTGAGCCACCTGGGAAGCCCATGTGTATTTGGCCAAGTAAATAAAGTGTTGTTTTGGCCTTCAATGAATTCATGATATACACAAAAATTCCAACCCACACCCGCGTATATATTCTTTCCTGAATGGATGCTCAGGAATACACATCACTCAGCTATAATCGGATCTGACGGTTAGCAACAAACATAGGCACATCTCATACAGATTCTATTGAAAGATAATTATATTTTCTCTCTAATGGTTCTGGTTCTTAGTATTTATTACTGTGATATGTCATGATCATTTTGATCCACATTTGAAAGGAAGTTGTGCAGAGTGAAAATCCTCTTACCAATTTCTTCTGAATCTGAAAAAGAAACTATTTGAAACACTTCTATCAGCTAATAAGATCAGACCCTTCCACCCCGGGTTAGGACTCTTCCCTCAATCTTCAGAAAACAATGGATATTTAAATTTCCCATGGCTGCATATGAAAAACTCTTTCGTATTCTACATTAAAAAAACTGGTGGCTAATTAGTTATAAAAAAAGGGTCCTAAGTAATCATTTTGAATATAGTGTCTATTTGATACATAAATATAAAATATACTTATAAAATTAAAAATATAATTGGCACTAGTGGTAAAGAACCCGCCTGCCAATGCAGGAGACATAAGAGATACGGGTCCATTCCTGGGTCGGGAAGATCCCTTTGAGGAGGAAATGGCAACCCACTCCAGTATTCTTGCTTGGAGAATGCCATGGATAGAGGAGGCTGGCAGGCTACAGTGCATAGGGTTGCAAAGAGTTGGACATGACTGAAGCGACTTAGCAGGCAGGCATAAAATTATTACATTGTACACCTTAAACTTATACCATGTTATATGTCAACTATATTCCAATAAAGTTGGCAAAAAAAGGAAGATCTGTATTGAGCATAAATTAAATGATAAAAACCAACCCCAAATGACCAATAGCATGCAGAAGAGATTAGTTTTTCTGGAGTTTATCAGGGCTCTCAACATATCCCATCTGTCAGTAAGGTAACATTAACACATTCTCCATGATATATTTCTTAAAAAGGATTCTAAGGACACTACAATTTAGGCAGATTAAGGGTATGTAATGGAGACTGGCCCAGTGCCTGCCTTTTAACACAAAATTGGTTCACTCAATTTGGAGGAGCTGACTAAAGAGAAAGCCTTTCAATATTGGGATATTCCTGCCTCTCTACTATGACTGAGGAGGTAAGTCCAGGCCAGGCACACTCATATGCATGTGCACACATGAAAACACACGCACGCACACACACACTTTCAGAGTATTTGGACATGTAATTCTTCTTCTTCTTCTTCTTTTTTACTTTTTGGTCATACCCCACAGCATGTGGACTCTTACTGCCCTGACCAGGAATGGAACCTATGCCCCCACACATTGAAAGTGCAGATTCTTAACCACTGGACCACCAGGGAAGTCCCTGGACATGTAATACTGAATGTGGGCTCAAATGCTGCCCCAGAGGCCTATTTAGTGCATCCCTAGGCATGCATTCAAGCCACAAATCCTCTATAAAAAACTCACATCAAATAGGAGATGAAAACTTGGCATTGGTTTAGTTGGCTCAATTCTTTCCTCCTGAATAGTTAACACTCATTTTTTCCTATGATCTCTGTTGCATTCCTCTTCTTGGCTAGAACTATCCCTAGACTTATAGGAAAAGGCAAAGGAGAAGATGAGAGAAACTCCTTTTATTGGTCTCTGTAGGAGGTCTAGTGAAAACATTCATAAACATAAAACAGATGGGCTGATTTGATAACAAGGAAAGAAAAAGCATAACTCACCTTGTGCCCAAGCACCAACTAGAAAATAAATAAGAAGAAAAGAGTTAGTAAATGTTGTGAGTGACTGAAATTCCAAGCAGAGAAAGTCCTGTAGTCTAGTCTGACCATTTCTGAGCATCTGCGGTCCTTCCCACCCATTTCTGGATCACAGTTAACCCTATACCCAGTGAGTGATATGGACTTCTGGGTACTGACCCGGGGTTTCTGGTCCATTTGGGATGAGAAAGAAGAAGGAAGCACCCTCAGTGTTAAACATGAACACACAGCATTTGACAAACAGACATTAGAAAATGTTGATGGGTGCTTCTGGGGAGATGGAGAAATAGCGAGAGAGTTTTGCAGCCCAGCCTCCATTTTAAAAAGAAATCTCTTGACTGTGGAAGGAAAACAAGCTCTGGGTTAGGTACAAAGATTGAGATTCTTGTTCCGTCTGACTCCTGCTGGTCTGATGGTTTGGTTTTTCCATTTGTTTTCTACTGGAGACAGAGATGGGAATACTTGAAACCAATTACTCATTAGCTAGAGCCTGGGCATTGAAGAGTCCGATCGTATTTCCACTGGGTCCTCCAGAGTCCCTGCACTCAGCAGTAATCGAGATTCTCTGTAATGACCAGTTTCCCTGACATCGCCTTCAAGTTTCATGTGTACCTCTTTTATCAACAGCCTCTATATTGGATGAGACACCCTTCCCAATCACCATAACCAGAGCAGCCTGGGCACATTCTCATGAGGCCAAACCTCTAGGGGTGTTTGGGTCTTTGGTATTCCCTCTCTCTCCCTCTGCAGAGCACAGTTTATACTATGGGGCTGTTACCCAATGCCTTGAGGAATCACACTCTGCCCCTTGATACTCCAAACATGTTCCCTGGACCAGTGGGAGACAAATGAGCCAGAGAGCTCATTATAAAGGCAGAAGAGCAGTCCCACTCCAGACCCACTGAAGCAGAAGTTGAAATTTAACAAGATTCCCCGGTGACTCGTGTGCACGCTCAAGCTAGAGAAACCCAAGATGCAGCAGGAAGTGGAGACGCCATGGCTGTAGCTCTGAGATGCAAGCCCCAGCTGTGATAGTGTTTTCTAGATTTCTAAAATAAAACCCTCATGAACTATTTGGCCTCACATCGTGCCATCATTAAGAGCACAGGCTGTAGGCAGTTCTGAGTTCCAAGATCAGCTTCAGCACTTACTAACTGTGGTTTTAAACAAGCTATTGAACTTCTTTGAGTACTAGTTTTTTACATCTGTAAAATAGGGCAGAGGTCCCATAGGGCTGAGGTCCCCAACCTCTGGGCCACAGATGGGTAACTTCTGTCAGATCAGTGGCAGCATTAGATTAGAAACAAAGTGCACAATAAATGGGATGTGCTTGAAACATCCTGAAATGAACCCCCCACCCCAGTCTGTGGCAAAATTGTCTTCTACGAGACTGGGCCCTGGTGCCAAAAAGGCTGGGGACTGCTGAAACGGGATACATATAATGTTTACCTTCCAAAGTGGAGGTAAAGATTAAATTAGTTAACACAGGTAAAGACCTTTTAGTAGCACAGTATCTGGCACTCTTACTGAGTGCTGTTTACTACAGCAACCTTAAAAAAAAAATCTGATATGAGCTATGGAAAGCCTCTTAGTTACTTATCAATTTATATTCCACCTTCCTTCCAACAGGACTAAAGTAATTGAAAGCACTTGGTCAACTGAAAAGGGCTGGAAATTATGAGGTGCTTCATTGTCTCAGCTACTAAGCTTGCTGTATACTTGGTGCAGAGTTTGGGATCAACCATCTACTCTCCTCGCAATAAACAGCAAAGGTTAACTCCTCTAATCTCCTTTGCATTAGCTCATAAGGGCTGGGCTGTTCACTGACAGAACGAGGCTTTTCTCGGAGGCACAAAGATCTTGCTTTCAGTAGATATGATCACCTCAACTGCTTTCCTTTAGCTGTTCTCTGAAAGGTCTTCTGGGAACATGCTAGCCTAGCCCTAGTTCCCTGTGCTAACACCGCACAAACACTTCCTTACATTTTCTAGAAAATAAGGCTCCTTGATACCCTGGGCAGTACCAGGTTAGGCAGTGAGCCTTCCATGGTCTGGAGAAACACCCATCTTTTCATTCCATCGTACTCACCTAATAAGAGGCAGAGTCCCAGAACTTGCCAGAGGTTCCCCGACTGCATCCTTCCCTCACTGGACGCTCACTCTACCTAAGATGGCGGAGGCCAGTTGGCTCACAACTTCTGAAAAAGAAACCAGAGGACTTTTTCAAAACCCCTGCTGGAGTTGAGGACCCTGGGGCTATTGCTCCCAATGCTGGGATGAAAAAGGGGGCTTTGTAAGAGAGAGACTCACCATTTTCCGAAGCAGGCACCTACGGCTGGGAGGGGAGGCGGGTTTCTGAACCCCACACAGGAAGTGTGAAGGGGCCTCTGGGCCTGAAGGGTTCTACGTTTGAGACGGAGGCAGCCACCTGGGTTGGCTGGGGAGAGTTGGGCCCTGTGTCCTCCCATTGGATGAGGGAGACCTGAGGTGCTGTGAAAAAATACCTGCAACTTAGCTGCCCAGGCCTTACACAATGCACCCCCCACATTGGGGGATCCCTTCTCAGATACCCGTCCTCACCAAACAAGCTGTGATAGGAAGAGAGAGGAACACCAAAGAGTTGCTTTCTTTATGGCATACGTGGCTTGGGGCAAGGTGTTGGTTTGAAAATATATGTTGATTTAAAACCATGAGATGCCATTCTTTTTTGCCTATAATATTTACAAAAATATTTTTTAAATGTAATATTCAGCATTGGAAAGGGTAAAGAGTGACAATCTTAGAATCTGCTAATGTGAGTGTAAACGGTTATGGTCTATCTGAATATTTGAGCATGCATCAATCAAATGCTTCTTACCCAGTGCCAGGCACTGTGCTAAGGGCTTTAACCAACAGTTCTCTAAGGACTTCCTTGGCAGTCCAGTGCTTAAGACTCTGTACTCCTAATACAGGGGCACAGAATTGATCCCTGGTCAGAAGCTAAGATTCCACATCCTGAGTGACATGGCCCCCAAGCAAACAGACACAAAGAAACAAAAAACAAACTTCTACAGTAGATATTAGGGTTTCCCTGATGGCTCAGTGGTAAAGAATCTGCTTGCCAATACAGAAGATGTGGGTTCCATCCCTGGGTCGGAAAGAACTCTAGAAGAAAGAATTGGCAACCCATTCTAATATTCTTGCCTGGGAATTCTCATGGACAGAGGAGCCTGGCCAGCTATAGTCCATGGGGTCGCCAAGCGTCGGATGTGACTTATCAACTGAGCAATAACCACAAGGTAGACATGAGGGTTAGGGTGTGGCCTCAACACAGGCAAAAAATGACCCTCTAGACAGGTATTATTTTCATCCTCATTTTATGCTTGAGTAAACTGAGGCTCAGATAGGTTATCCAAGTTGTCACAGATTACAGAGCTGGGATCCTCAAAAATATTTTGGTGAAATTCATTGACTTAGTAAATATTTGGAGGCAATGATGCTGAAGCTGAAACTCCAGTACTTTGGCCACCTCATGTGAAGAGTTGACTCATTGGAAAAGACTCTGATGCTGGGAGGAATTGGGGGCAGGAGGAGAAGGGGACGACAGAGGATGAGATGGCTGGATGGCATCACTGACTCGATGGACGTGAGTCTGAGTGATCTCCGGGAGTTGGTGATGGACAGGGACGCCTGGCGTGCTGCGATTCATGGGGTCGCAAAGAGTCAGACACGACTGAGCGACTGAACTGAGATGAACTGAACTGAACTGATATCTACTTGGCTGTAGTATGTGCTGGGTGCTAGTAATAGAGCAGTCACAAGATAGATAGTGCTCATGGAGGAAGGGAATGTGGAATTAAGCTGATTATTTCAGGACACTGATGCTGAGAAAGAGGAAATACAGGGGCGGTGGGAATGATAGAAGGAATGCCTAATGTAGTCTCGGGGTAGGGAAGGTCTCCCTTCTGCGGGTGGCATCTAAGCTGAAACCTGCTGGGGGCCTGGAGTGAACCAGGAGTTGCGGAGGACAAGGAAAGTATTCCAGACAGAGGGAGCAGCATGTCTGGGGCCTGGGGATGAGGAAGAGAGACCCATTCAGGAAACTGGAAACTCAGAAAGGCAAGTAGCAGAGGTAAGAAATGGAACTGGGAACTCAGCAGGGGCCAGATGGAGAGGGATTTGCAAGCCTTGTTAAAGATTCTTTTTTAAAAAATTTTTAATTGGAGGATGATCGCTTACAATGTTGTGTTAGTTTCTGCTGTACAATGAAGTGAATCAGCTATGTGTATACAAACAGCCCCTCCCTCTGGGACCTCCCTCCCACCTCCCATCCCACTCCTCTGGGTCATCACAGAGTGCCAGGCTGCCCTGCGCTCTACAGCAGCTTCCCACTAGCTATCTATTTTACATATAGAATCCCACGGGTGGAGGAGCCTGGTGGGCTGCAGTCCATGGGGTCGCTGAGGGTTGGACACGACTGAGCGACTTCACTTTGACTTTTCACTTTCATGCATTGGAGAAGGAAATGGCAACCCACTCCAGTGTTCTTGCCTGGAGAATCCCAGGGACGGGGGAGCCTGGTGGGCTGCCGTCTCTGGGGTTGCAGAGAGTCGGACACAACTGACGTGACTTAGCAGCAGCAACAGCAGTGTATACATGCCAATGCTACTCTCCCAATTCATCCCAATAGATTCTTAAGGATTATTTTAAGGGTAATGGGAAGTGATTGAAGAGTTTAAAACAGGAGGATGACAGCATCAAATTCTTTAAACATTTTTAAATGAAAAAGTTAATTGTGGAAGTAATATATGCACGTTACGAACAAAGGAAGAGCACAGAAGAGTACATACAACCGTCTCCTGACTCACCTTGCCTTGGCCCTATTCCTCTCCCTAGAGAAAACCACTTTCAACTTTGTAAACTGTTTTTCGGGTGGTTACCTTCTTATCTCTAAATGTGAGTTGTCATCATTCGGGTTCTCTGGGAAACAAACTGAGATAGAGGTTTGTGTGCAGGTGGCTCACAGAGGGAAGCGCAGGAACAGCTCTGGTCAGAGAAGGAAGTGGGATTGGCCAAGGGAGAAGGGAAGCTACAATGAGAGTTCAGCCAAACCAAGGGGAGATACCAGGCTAGGATTGTGTTGTAATAGAGAAGAGCCTCATATTCTCTAATGAGTTAATCACTAAAGGGATGTTAACCTATAAGTTAAACTATACATAATGGCTCATTGTTGGGAACCCTGCCTCCCAAGTAATGAAAGTTAACATGAAATACCTTTGTTCAGCTCATAGGAAACATCCTGAGCAGGTTCACCTGTGAATGACTGCAGGAAGGAAGAAATTAACACAATCTCTCCTAACTCTGGCTGGAACCAGGACTTTACACCCTCCTCTTTCAGTATAAAAGAAGCCTGAATTCTAACTTTGGGAAGATGGTTCTTTGGGATGCTAACCCACCATCTTCTCAGTCTTATGGCTTTTCCAATGAAACAGCTATTCCTTGCCTCCATAACTCCTCTCTTGATTTATTGGTCTGTCATGAGGTGGCTTTCTGGTATCTCTCTGGTGGCTCAGAATCTGCCTGCAATGCACGAGAACCAGGTTCAATCCCTGGGTTGGGAAGTTCCCTTGGAGAGATAAATGGCAACCCACTCCAGTAGTCTTGCCTGGAGAATTTCATGGACAGATGAACCTGGCAGCTACAGTCCACGGAGTCGCAAAGAGTTGGACACAACTAAGCAACTAACACACACACACATGAGGTGGCACTAGTGGTAAAGAACCCGCTTGCCAGTGTAGGAGACTTAAGAGATGTGGGTTCAATCCCTGGGTCAGAAAGATCCCTTGGAGGAGGGCATGGCAACCCACTCTGTATTCTTGCCTGGAGAAGCCCATGGACAGAGAAACCTACAGTCCACAGTGTTGCAGAGTTGGAAGTGACTTATCATGCATGCATGAGTGGTACAAGCTTGGACTTGTTAACAGGGTGACCCATCAGAGCAGTCCTGAATTAAGGCCATAGGCATATCATCTAGTTTTCAGTATGAACTGTTTCCAGAGAGGTGTGAACTCGGGTGTTGCAGCTGCTTCCGCTGAGAACAAGGCCTGTGAGAGGGCTCCACTGTGAGCTCTCAGAGGACACAATCCCAGCAGATGGGTGAGTAAGTGGCCCTCAAGGGGGAACATGGGCAGCATCACGTGGCATCCATGCAGGTCACCCCTTGGCCTTCTTATCCACTTTCTGTATAATAATTTCATGCCATTTTTTAATCAACCTTTTCAGGATTCTGGTTGATATCTTTTTCTGGAGAAGCTTATGAAAGAAGAGTTATGGCCCCACTATAGCTGTTCTGGGGGCCCCATCTGATCATCATAATCTCCCTTCTTTGTTACTCATTCTAGACTGCTCCTGGCCTTAGATGTTAATAGCACTTTTGCTGACCTAAGGGAAGACATAGCTTGGGGAGCCTGAACCCTTGGTTGGCGTGGCCTTCTCAGGCTGTGAGCCCTTGGTTTCTTCATGTATTCTCCCTGCTCCCTGCAGCCCTGACTCCTCCTGATGGTAAGGAGAGATTCATCCTGCTGGGAGAGTGAATTATATTTTTGCCTACTGCCAACTGCTACATCCCTTGGGCAATTTTTTTTGTTTTGCTGACCTGTTCTCTGCACGGCAAGATGCCAGCATTTGGTTGGCTAAAGGCCTCTAGCATCCCACACAAACAACCACACACATTTTGAGAATACCTTCTAAAGAACAGTACCATCTTAATTGAGAATTACCATTTAAGAGCTTTCTTCCATCTGTGTTTAAGGAACCCCAGTCTCCAGTTCCCTCTCAAACTGAACAGAAGGCAGCAGTTGACCAGGAAATCAGCAATGTGGTCACATGAATGCTCCAAAATCACTGCAGATGGTGACTGCGGCCATAAAATTAAAAGATGCTTACTCCTTGGAAGAAAAGTTATGACCAACTTAGACAGCATATTAAAAAGCAGAGACATTACTTTGCCAGCAAAGGTCTGTCTAGTCGAGGCTATTGTTTTTCCAGTAGTAATGTATGGGTGTGAGAGTTGGACTATAAAGAAAGCTGAGCACCGAAGAATTGATACTTTAGAACTGTGGTGCTTAGAAGACTCTTGAGAGTCCCTTGGACTGCAAGGAGATCCAACCAGTCCATCCTAAAGGAAATCAACCCTGAATATTCATTGGAAGGACTGATGCTGAAGCTGAAACTCCAATACTTTGGCCACCTGATGTGAAGAACGGACTCATTTGAAATGATGCAGGGAAAGATTGAAGGTGGGAGGAGAAGGGGACGACAATGGATGAGATGGTAGGATGGCATCACCAACTCAATGGTCATGAGTCTGAGTAAACTCTGGGAGTTGGTGATGGACAGGGAAGCCTGGAGTGTGCAGTCCATGTAGTTGCAGAGAGTTGGGCACGACTGAGTTACTGAACTGAACTGAATGCTCGGCATGAAACGTCTTGACTTTTCTGAACTTTGCCCTCACTCAGCCTGCGCTACAGCCACTAGACCAGCCTAGGACTCCACTCTGTTTCCTTGGAGTCTCTTAGGTCTGTTCTTCTGTTCTCTGGCTTCCCAAATGGTCTCCATCTCTGTTCTAGCCAATTTGCAGTCCCTAAGCAGTGTTCTCATTTTTTATTTTTGAGGATTAATTTAAAAATTTATGGTAAACACACATAACATAAAATTTACCATCTTAACTTTTTTTGGGGGGGGTTGGGGATGAGGCATGCAGGATCTTAGTTCCCTGACCAGAGATTGAATCCATACCCCTTTCAGTGGAAGCACTGAAATGGAGTTGTAACCTACTGGACTACCAGGGAAGTCCCCATCTTAGCTACTTTTAAGTGAACAGTTCACTAGTGTTAAGTACATTTGTATTGTACAGCCAGTCCCCAAAATCTTTTCATCTTGCAAAACAGAAACTCTATATTCATTAAACAACAACACCCCATTTCCTCCTCTCTTCAGCCCATGACAACCACCATTCTGTTGTCTGTCTCTATGAATTTGACTTTATCATTTAGGTGAAATCACATAGTATTTGCTTCTTTGGAACTAGCTTAATTTATTAGCATAATGTCCTCAAGATTTAGACTGAATAATTATTCTATGTATATACTATGTTTTGTGTATCTATTCATCTGCTGATGGTCTCTTGGGTTGCTTTCACCCTTTTGGCTACTACGAATAATGCTGCTATGAACATGGGTATTCAAATCTCTCTTCAAGACACTGCTTTCAATTCTTTTGTGTCTGTACCTAGAAGTGGAATCGATGCATCATATGGTAACTCTATATTTAACTTTTTTAAGACCTCATATATTATTTTCCCCAGCAATTGCACCATTTTACATTCTCTCCAACAGTGCATAAGGTTCCAATTTCTCCACATCTTTATCAGGACTTGTTTTCTGTTCTTTTGATAACAGTCATCCTAATGTCTATTGTAGTAGGAATTCCTAATAATGTACCTTCCCAGCCTTGAGAAATTTCATAGAAGTAGAATCTGGAAAAACAGCATACATTAAGAAACTATGCTAATGATTATCTTTCATGTTTTTCTTAGAATAATAGCCTTGTTACAAACCCCAAGGCCAGATCCAGAAGGGAGTATGACCGGGATCATGAAGGTATGGACTTTGGAACCCCAGGTCAGTGCCAGGCAGGAATGCTGCCTATGCACTTGCTGATTGCTCCTGAGACTAGCCGGGAAGGGAACAGCCTGGGGTGAAAACCAAGGAGATCTGGACTATGTCAGTGTAATCCATGACATTTAGGAGTACATGATTAAAACAGCGTATGTCTTGAGAAAGATAAGATTAAATGAATTCTTGTGGTCTGCACTTAGGAATAAAGCTGGACTCAGAGTGGGCTCTGCACCTCTGTCCAAGAGAGGCTGCAGGTCCCCTGAACCATTGCACCAGATTTCATGTTTTGTCTTCATTCTCGTCACTTGCTCCCAGACCACTAAGGCAATAGGGTATGAAGTGGTATCTCTTTGTAGTTTTGATTTACCTTTCCTTGATAATTAGTGATGTTGAGTATCTTTTCACGGGCTTGTTGGCCATTTTATGTCTTCTTGGGAGCAATGTCCATTCAAGTCCTTTGCTCATTTTTAAAAAGCTATTTTATTATAAATTTTATTTTTTAATTTTTGGCTGTGCTGGGTCTTTGTTGCTGTGCAGGCTTTCTCGAGCTGTGGCGAGTGGGGGCTACTCTGTAGTTTCGGTGCTCCAGCTTCTCATTGCTGTGGGTTCTCTTGCTGCAGAGCACCGGCTCTAGGGCATGCAGGCTTCAGTAGTTGTGACACGCGGGCTCAGCAGTTGTAGCTCCCAGGCTCTAGAGCACAAGTTCAATAGTTGTGGTATGTGGGTTTAGTTACTCTGTGACATATGGGATCTTCCCTGACTAGGGATTGAAACCGTGTTCCCTGCATTGCCAGGCAATTCTTAACCAAGGGACCACCATGGAAGTCTGTTTGCTCATTTTTTAATTGGGCTTTTTAAAAAAGCTATAGTTGTTTATAGATTCTAGATGTTAAGCCCTTGTCAGACATAGGATTTGCAAATATTTTCTCCCATTCCATAGGCTGCGTTTTCCTGCTATTGTGAAACTGGATGCACAGTTTAAATTTTGATATAGTCCAATTTATCTATTTTTTTACTTTTATTGTCTATGTTTTTGAAGTCATTCAGACTTCACTTTCACTTTTCACTTTCATGCATTGGAGAAGGAAATGGCAACCCACTCCAGTGTTCTTGCCTGGAGAGTCCCAGGGATGGCGGAGCCTGGTGGGCTGCCGTCTATGGGGTCGCACAGAGTCGGACGCGACTGACATGACTTAGCAGCAGCAGCAGCAGTGGCCTCCTTTCATTGCCAGTCTAGAGAACACTTCAGGCTGGGGAACAGGAGGAGGAGGATTGGATTAATCTTTAGAGTCTCACTCAGTTATTGCAATGGTGGTCTTTCTGCCTCCGTGCTTGATCCCACCAATCCATTCTCTGTAAGACAGTGAGAGTGAAGTTAAAACATACTAAAAAGTGTGATTTTGTCACACTGCTTCTTGAAGTTTGAAACACCTATCATTCTCAGGAAAATTATAAAGCCCAGGGATGGTGGTGGAAGTGGGGAAGGAATTTTGTCCCTGATTCTCTTTCCAGCTTTATCTAGCCCTCTAGTTCTTTCTCCTCCTTTTTCATGCTTTTGCTGTACTAAATTATTAATAGATGCCTAACCACTTCATGCCTTTTATTTTTCTTACTTCCAAACCACTATGTACTCCTGGGTTTTCTGCCTAGAAAATTCACCCTCATCTAGGTCAGCTCATACTCAGACTTCAGATTTCAACAAGATGCATCAGCCTCTGGGAAGTGTGCCCTGACCCCAAACAAAAAATTAGGTTAGACAATACTCCTCAACACAGCACTCATTATAATTGCCATTTACTTGTCTTCTCTCCTCTAGACCACTGTAAAATACTGTGTCCTGTTAAATAGTGTTTCCCTGTCCAACACTTTGCTGAAGGAATAGGTAGGCAGCTGGTGTAACAAAGGTTACTGAATCAAACTTGTGTCTGCTTGCCCATGCTGAGTGGAGCCAGCCTACTGACACTGAGTTGTGGTGAAGTAAAGTACAGTGTTTGTTGCACAGGGTCAAGCAAGAAGTCAGGCAGCTAATGCTTAAAAGACCTGAACTCCCTGATGGCTTTCATGGACAGGTTGTAAAAGACGAGGTGAAGGAGTGAGATTGTGGGGTATGTGATCAGGTTGTGAACATTCTCCTGTTTCGCTGGTGGTGAGGTTACTGGGAGTCAACATTATCAACCTTCTGGTTTCAACCAGTCTGGGTCTACGTGCTGTGAGTAACATACGGTTAACTCTTTCCACCTGGTGGGGGTTTCAGTATCTGCAAAACAGCTCAAAGGATATGGTACAGAATATTATCTATAGCCCTTAAAGAGGAACTAAAGGTCCTTGACTTTGTTTAGTGGCTAAACTATCATCGTTTTGCTTGACTATTTTCCTTTATTTCTGAATATTCTGACTTCTCTGATTGAACCCCAGTCCTCTGCATTAGAATTACCAAGTCTTAGCACTGGACCACCGGCGAAGTCCCAAGCTCCATATTTTAAAAAAATGTATTGCTGATTGATTTTGGCTGCGCTGGGTTGTCATTCCTGCATGCAGGCTTTCTCTAGTTGTGGTGAGTGGGGGTTACTCTCTAGTTGTGATGCTCAGGCTTCTCAATGTGGTGGCTTCTCTTACTGCAGAGCACAGGCTCAGTAGTTGTGGTACATGGGCTTAGTTGCCCTGCGTCAGTGTGAGATCTTCCCAGACCAGGGATTGAACTGGTGTCCCTTGCATTGAAAGGCAGATTCTTAACCACTGGACCACCAGGGAAGCCCAAGCTCCACATTTTTAATAGTCTGCCCTTTCCCCACCTTTTTGACATGTTACCTGTATTATATACCAAAGTTTCATATGTGTGAAGGTCTAACTAATGGGCTATGATTGTTTCACCGGTTAATTTTTCCATCCCTACATCAATACCACATCATCTTTATTGTTTTCTCTCTTTTTTCAAAATTGAGGTAGAGTTGACTAACAATAGTACGTAAGTTTTAGCCGGGCAACATAGTGATTCACAATTTTTAAAGGTTATATTCCATTCACAGTTATTATAAAATATCGGCTATATGCCCTCCGTTCTGCGGTATATCCTTGTGGCTTATTTACTTCACACGTAGTAGTTTGCACTGCTTTATCCCCTGTCCGTATCATGCCTCTCTACCCTTCCCCTTCCTAGTAGCCACTAGTTTGTTTTCTATACCTGTGAACCTGCTTCTTGTTTGTTATATTCACTAGTTTGTTTTAGTTTTTAGATTTCACGTGTAAGTGATAACATATTATTCGTCTTTCTCTGACTTTTTTCACTGAGCATAATACCCTCCATGTCCATCCATGTTGTTGCAAACAGCAAAATTTCATCCTTTTCTATGTCTGAGCAGTATTCCATTGCATACGTATGTTACGTCTCTTTTATCCATTCATCCATTGATGGACACTTAGGTTCCTTCCTTATCTTGGCTATTGTAAATAATGCTGCTGTGAACACTGGGGTGCATGTATCTTTTCAAATTGATGTTTTCATTTCCTTCAATATATACCCAGGAGTGGAATTTCTGGATTATATTGTAGTTTTATTTTTAGTTTTTTGAGGAACCTCCATACTTTTCCCCACAGTGGCTGCACCAATATGTATTCCCACCAACAGTGTAAAAGAGTTCTTTTTTCTCCACATCCTCTCCAACATTTGTCACCTGTCGTCTTTCTGATGATTGCCATCCTGACGGATGTGAGGTGATATCTCACTGTGGTTTTGACATTTCTCCAACCACATTATCTTACTTTTTATAACTTTATTATAAATCCTGGCATCTGATAGAGTAAGTTCTAAGCCCTGTTCTTTTCAAGTGTCCTGTTTTGGGCCTTTTACTTTTTCATATAAATTTGGAGTCATTAATAGTTTCATGAAAAACCCTTCCAGAATTTTGTTAGAAAATGAAATAGATTTGTAGATCAGTTTGGGGAGAATTGGTATTTTTATAATATTAAGGCTTTGAATACATGAACATGGTATAGCTTTCCATTTATTTATTTTGAAATGTCTCTTGGTGGTGGTGGTTTAGTCGCTAAGGCATGTCCAACTCTTACAACCCCATAGACTGTAGCCCACCAGTCTCACTTGTCCATGGGATTTCCCAGGCAAGAATACCGAAGTGAAGGAGTGAGTACATTTCCTTCTCTAGGGATTCTTCCCAACCTAGGGATCAAACCCATGTCTCCTGTGTTGCAGGCATATTCTTTACTGCTGAGCCACCAGGAAAGCCCCAAATTGCCTCTTAAGAATGTTTTAAAATTTCCTCTATCTAGGTTATATTTTGGGGGGAGTTATATAGGTTATATTTTGGGGGGAGTTATATTTTTGTTGAATATACTCTGAGACTATGGTAAGTGGTATATTTTTTTAAATTGAAGTATAGTTGATTTAAAATACTAGTTTCAGGTGTATGATATAGTATTCAATTCAATATTTTTAGAGATTATACTCTAAAGTCTTTTTTAAGCTGTTTTTAGTTAATTGTTGGGGTATATAAGTGTTTCCTAATAGTATGTATATTAATCTTATATCTGTTTCATTGCTAAATTCTGTTATTCCTAATCATTTGTTTATATTTTGTTTTGGCATTGTGGAAAATTGTGTCATCTTCAAACAATCACAGCTTTAGTTCTTTTTTTTTGCTCTGTAAACTGTTAATTTGTTTTCCTTGTTGTACTCTGCTGGGTAGGGTCTCTGATACAACATGGAATAAAAATAGGGACACTGGGCATTCTTCTCAGTTCTTAATTTGGAAATGAATCTGCTGTTAGGATAATATTTGTTAAAGGATTTTAGTAGTTACTGTTTATCAGGTTAAGGAATTCCTATCTTGTTCCAATTTACGAAGTTTTTATCCTGCATAGGCATGGGATTTTATTCATGCTTTTTCTGCTTCTATTGAGCTGCTCATGTGGTTTTTCTCTTAACCTGTTTTTGTGGTGAATTACATTTGCAGATTTTCTAATATTAAGCCATTGTTATATAACTGATGTTGGGCTGCACCCCACAGGCCGGTAAACCTTGTAGTTGCCTGGCCTTGAGACCAAAGAAACAGCCTGGAGACAGTGACAGAGACATCAGGGGTTATTGGACAGGGGATCTTATGAAAACAGACTTGGAGCCACACCCACCATGTGCGGCAAACGGTGAGAAGAACACAGCCGTTTTTACTGCTTGCAGGGGTGAGGGGGTAGTGGGAGAAGGAGGCTACCATTTATAGAGAAACTGACACTAGGTGGGCTCAGTTACCAGGGACTAATTAAGCCCTATAAGTAAGAGGATTGGATAGTCATGACGGTGAAGCAGGGACTGGTTGAACAGATGGACAGAGAGCAAGAGAACAGCCATCTTGAATGGTCTGCCATATGACTAGATAAATCCTATTTTGCAGCGGTTCCCTCCTTCCTCCTTTCCTCCCTCTTTCTCTCTCTTCTTTTTTTAACTCGGTTGGATTCAATTTGCTATTTTGTTTAGGATTTTTCCTCTATTTTTCATTAGTGAATTAGGCTTGAAGTTTCTTTGTTGTAGTGTCTTTGATTTTTGTATGGGGGTTATGCTGGCCTCAGTGACTGACTTAAGTAGTATTTTATTTCTTCAATATTTTGGGAGAAATTTAATTTGGGGGGGCATGATAAGTGATTTGCCACCCATTTACTGGTTTTTCAGCTTCTAAACTTTTTTTCCACTTCCTATCTGGTGTTATCTTCATATTCTCCTTGTCTTTTATGGGTATATGCCATTTTAGCAGGGTTTCAGAAGTTAAAGGGGATAAGTACCACATATGTGTTAAGTTTGCAATGTTTAACCCCATTTATTTGTAAAATTGAACTAATTGAGAGTTGATGGTATAAAAAGTAGACTCAGATATGAGCTTGCATATGTAACCTTAAATTATTCATTTTAATGGAAGGACTGAGAAGCCTATATAACATAAAACAGAACATAATTCAAAACAATTTAGCAATCCAGTAGCAATAAGTACCCTTAATGCCTAGGTTCATTTTAGTTGAGTTTAGTCGCTCAGTCGTGTCTGACCACCTGCAAGCCCATGAATTGCAGCACGCCAGGCCTCCCTGTCTATCACCAACTCCCGAAGTTTACCCAAACTCATGTCCATTGAGTTGGTGATGCCATCCAGCCATCTCATCCTCTGTTGTCCCCTTCTCCTCCTGCCCTCAGTCGTTCCCAGCATCAAGGTCTTTTCCAATGAGTCAAATCTTCGCATGAGGTGGCCAAAGTACTGGAGTTTCAGCTTCAGCATCAATCCTTCCAATGAACACCCAGGACTGATCTCCTTTAGGATGGACTGGTTGGATCTCCTTGCAGTTCAAGGGACTCTCAAGAGTCTTCTCCAACACCACAGTTCAAAACCATCAATTCTTCAGCGCTCAGCTTTCTTCACAGTCCAACTCTTGCATCCATACATGACCACTGGAAAAACCATAGCCTTGACTAGACGGACCTTAGTTGGCAAAGTAATGTCTCTGCTTTTGAATATGCTGTCTAGGTTGGTCATAACTTTCCTTCCAAGGAGTAAGCGTCTTTTAATTTCATGGCTGCAGTCACCATCTGCAGTGATTTTGGAGCCAAAAAAAAAAAATAAAGTCTGACACTGTTTCCACTGTTTCCCCATCTATTTCCCATGAAGTGATGGGACCAGTTGCCGTGATCTTCGTTTTCTGAATGTTGAGCTTTAAGCCAACTTTTTCACTCTCCTCTTTCACTTTCATCAAAAGGCTCTTTAGTTCTTCTTCACTTTCTGCCATAAGGGTGGTGTCATCTGCATATCTGAGGTTATTGATATTTCTCCCGGCAATCTTGATTCCAGCTTGAGCTTCTTCCAGCCCAGCATTTCTCATGATGTAATCTGCATATGTTAAATAAGCAGGATGACAATATACAGCCTTGACATACTCCTTTTCCTATTTGGAACCAGTCTGTTGTTCCATGTCCAGTTCTTCCTGACCTGCATGTAGGTTTCTCAAGAGGCAGGTCAGGTGGTCTGGTATTCCCATCTCTTTCAGAATTTTCCACAGTTCATTGTGATCGACACAGTCAAAGGCTTTGGCATAGTCAATAAAGCAGAAATAGATATTTTTCTGGAACTCTCTTGCTTTTTCGATGGTCCAGTGGATGTTGGCAACTTGATTTCTGGTTCCTCTTCCTTTTCTAAAACAAGCTTGAACATCTGGAAGTTCACGGTTTACGTATTGCTGAAGCCTGGCTTGGAAAACTTTGAGCATTATTTTATTAGCGTGAATCCCGGGGACAGGGGAGCCTGGTGGGCTGCCGTCTGTGGGGTTGAACAGAGTTGGACACAATTGAAGTGACTTAGCAGCAGCAGCGGGCCTAAAAAATGATTTCCCACTAGAAGTAATCAAGGATACGTGAAGATTTGTGGATGATTTCAGAGGGCAAGAAATAGACAAGATGAGGCTGGAACATCTTGTCATATGTGTCAAAAAGAGTGTCATGTAAGAAATAACTCTAATGTTATCATGGCCTCCTGATACGTGCGTGCTCTGTCTCTCAGTCGTGTCCGACTCTGGAATGCCTTGGACTGTAGCTGGCCAGGCTCCTCTGTCCATGGGATTCTCCAGGCAAGAATATTGGAGTGGGTTGCCATTTCCTCCTCCAGGAGATCTTCTGGACCCAGGGATTAAACCTGCACCTCCTGTGTCTCCTGCATTGGCAGGCAGATTCTTTACCGTGAGCGCCACCTAGGAAGTCCTAATATATGATATACAAACAATCCCAGAGATCACAGAGCAGAATGGCTTACAGATAAAATGAATACCCTTGATTCATTTTGTGTATTAAATCAATTAGAAACATTTCATGGAAAAGAATCTAAAAAAGAGTAGATATACATACATGCATAACTGATTCACTTTGCTGTACAGTAGAAACTAATACTTTTTTTTTTTTTAGAGAACAATTTCTTGTTACAATGAACCAGAAACAAAAGATTCTACTGAAACTGAAGAGTTGACAGACTATGGTTGAACTTAAACCTTCAAGGGGAATAAGAAGAGGGTCAACAAAGTCGATGAATGGAGAAGCCCAAAACTAGTCTGGGGTAAATAAAAGGAAAACAGCACTCCAGCAAGGTTATCTTCTGACCCCTCCCACCAGGCATCTGTCATCAATTTTCAGCCCTTTTCCTTCTGAGGCATCTGCCAAACCAAAAGGCTTTCTCCTCTTTTGTAGGGTGTTCAGCCAACCCAAAAACATCCCTTAGAGCATGATGCAAAACCAAGAAGAAAAGTTTATAAATCTCATTCCAGGGTAGAAAGTGCACATATCCAACCCAGCACAATGGTTATGTGGTGCAAATGTACATGGTAATAACTTGAATCAAATCAGAGCTGCTACCATGTGTAACATGTTAGGTGGCCCAGTAGATATGTCAATGCTCCCAATTGACTAAAGCATCAGTGTGGCAGAATGCATTTATGAGCTCCAGATTTTCTGAAGCCTTTAAAGAGGCTATTAAAAATGACGTAAAACAGAATTCTATCTCAGAAACCTAGACATTAAGGTGGAACACTGGCGGGCTATTTCTGGATGCCCGCCCACTGCCTGGAGGAAAGGAACATTCTTATCTCCAAAGATCCAGAAAGTTTCCCCCAGTGTAGTATACAATGACCTTATACTCCTCAAAATATTATTCCCCCACAATGGTCCACTCTTTCCTTTAGTATTAAAATTTTTACTTATTTAGCTGCCTCGAGTCTTAGTTGTGGCATGAGAGATCTTTCACTGAGGCATGTGAACTCTCTAATTATGGGGTGCAGGCTTAGTTGCTCTGTAGCATATGGGAGCTTAGATTTCCAATCAGAGATTGAACCCATGCCCCTTGCACTACAAAGTGGTTTCTTAACCACTGAACCAATAGCGAAGTCCCCACAATGGACCACTCTTCATCAAACTCAGCAAAAAATACTCAGGTCTATTTCTTTGAGTCTTCATTTCATTATGAAATCTCCCATGTAGTGCAAAAGTTGCATTAAATCAATATGTAGGTTTTCCTCCTATGAGTCTTTGTTAGTTTAATTTTCAGACCTAGCCAGGGAACCTAAGAGTATCAAGGAAGCCTTTTTGTTGTTCAGTCACTCAGTCCTGTCTGACTCTGCGACCCCATGGACTGCAGCATGCGAATCTTCCCTGTCTTTTATCATCTCCTAGAGTTTGCTCAAATTCATGTCTACTGAGTCGATGATGCCACCCAACCAACTTGTCCTCTGTTGTCCCCTTCTCCTCCTGCCTTCAATCTTTCCCAGCATCAGGGTCTTTTCCAATGAGTCAGTTCTTCGCATCAGGTGGCCAAAGTATTGGACTTTCAGCTTTAGCATCAGTCCTTCAGCAATATTCCCATGAATATTCAGGGTTGATTTCTTTCAGGATTGACTAGTTTGATCTCCTAGCTGTCCAAGTGACTCTAAAGAGTCTTTTCCAGCACCACAGTTTGAAGGTGTCAATTCTTTGGCACTCAGCCTTTTATATTGTCCAGAACTCACATTCCCATATGAGTACTAGAAAAACCATAGCTTTGACTATACAGACCTTTGTTGGCAAAGTAATGTCTCTGCTTTTTAATACACTGTCAAAATTTGTTTGTTTCCAAGGCAAACCATTCAATATCACAGTAATCCAAGTCTATGCCTCAACCAATAATGCTGAAGAAGCTGAAGTTGAACAGTTCTATGAAGACCTACAAGACCTTCTAGAACTAGCACCCAAAAAAGATGTCCTTTTCATTATAGGGGACTGGAATGCAAAAGTAGGAAGTCAAGAAATACCTGGAGTAGCAGGCAAATTTGGCCTTGGAGTACAGAATGAAGCAGGGCAAAAGCTAGCAGAGTTTTGTCAAGAGAACGCACTGGTCATAGCAAACACCCTCTTAAATATAAGAGAAGACTCTACACATGGACATCACTAGGTGGTCAATACCGAAATCAGATTGATTATATTCTTTGCAGCCAAAGATGGACTGTTTATACAGTCAGCAAAAACAAGACCAGGAGCTGACTGTGGCTCAGATCATGAACTCTTTATTGCCAAATTCAGACTTAAATTGAAGAAAGTAGGGAAAAACCACTAGACCATTCAGGTATGATCTAAATCAAATCCCTTACGACTATACAGTGAAAGTGACAAATAGATTCAAGGGATTAGATCTGATAGAGTGCCTGAAGAACTATGGATGGAGGTTCGTGACATTGTACAGGAGGCAGGGATCAAGACCATCCCCAAGAAAAAGAAATGTAAAAAGGCAAAATGGTTGTCTGAGGAGGCCTTACAAACATCTATGAAAAGAGAAGTGAAAGGCAAAGGAAAAAAGGAAAGATATACCCATTTGAATGCAGAGTTCCAAAGAACAAGGAGAGATAAGAAAGCCTTCCTTAGTGATCAATGGAAAGAAATACAAGAAAACAATAGAATGGGAAAGGCTAGAGATCTCTTCAAGGAAATTAGAGATACCAAGGGAATATTTCAGGCAAAGATGGCATAATAACAGACAGAAATGGTAGGGACCTAACAGAAGCAGAAGATGTTAAGAAGAGGTGGCAAGAATACACGGAACTGTACGAAAAAGAGCTTCACGACCCAGATAATCACAATGGTATGATCACTCACCTAGAGCCAGACATCCTGGAATAGGAAGTCAAGTGGATCTTAGGGAGCATCACTACAAACAAAGCTAATGGAGGTGATGGAATTCCAGTTGAGCTATTTCAAATCCTAAAAGATGATGCTGTGAACGTGCCACACTCAATATGCCAGCAAATCTGGAAAACTCAGCAGTGGCCGGAAAAGGTCAGTTTTCATTCCAATCCCAAAGAAAGGCAATGCCAAAGAATGCTCAAAGTACCGCACAACTGCACTCATCTCACATGCTAGCAAAGCAATGCTCAAAATTCTCCAAGCCAGGCTTCAACAGTATGTGAACCGTGAATTTTCAGATGTTCAAACTGGATTTATAAAAGGCAGAGGAACCAGAGGTCCAATTGCCAACATCCACTGGATCATCAAAAAAGCAAGAGAGTTCCAGAAAAACATCTATTTCTGCTTTATTGACTATGCCAAAACCTTTGACTATGTGGATCACAACAAGCTGTGGAAAATTCTTCCAGAGATGGGAATACCAGACCACCCGACCTGCTCCTGAGAAATCTGTATGCAGGTCAAGAAGCAACAGTTAGAACTGGACATGGAACAACAGACTGGTTCCAAATAGGAAAAGGAGTATGTCAAGGCTGTATATTGTCACCCTGCTTATTTAACTTATATGCAGAGTACATTATGAGAAAAGCTGAGGTGGAGGAAGCACAAGCTGGAATCAAGATTGCTGGGAGAAATATCAATAACCTCAGATATGCAGATGACACCACCCTTATGGCAGAAAGTGAAGAAGAACTAAAGAGCCTCTTGAGGAAAGTGAAAGAGGAAAGTGAAAAAGTTGGCTTAAAGCTCAACATTCAGAAAACTAAGATCATGGCATCTGGACCCATCACTTCATGGGAAATAGATGGGGAAACAGTGGAAACAGTGACAGACTCTTTTCTTAGGCTCCAAAATCACTGCAGATGGTGACTGCAGCCATGAAATTAAAAGACGCTTGCTCCTTGGAAGAAAAGTAATGACCAACCTAGACAGCATATTCAAAAGCAGAGACATTACTTTGCCAACAAAGGTCCGTCTAGTCAAGGCTATGGTTTTTCCTGTGGTCATGTATGGATGTGAGAGTTGGACTGTGAAGAAAGCTGAGCGCCGAAGAATTGATGCTTTTGAACTGCAGTGCTGGAGAAGACTCTTGAGAGTCCCTTGGACTGCAAGGAAATCCAACCAGTCCATCCTAAAGGAGATCAGTCCTGGGTGTTCATTGGAAGGACTGATGCTGAAGCTGAAAGTCCAATACTTTGGCCACCTGATGTGAAGAACTGACTCATTTGAAAAGACCCTGATGCTGGGAAAGGTTGAAGGCAGGAGGAAAAGGGGACGACAGGGGATGAGATGGTTGGATAGCATCACCAACTCAATGGACATGAGTTTGAGTAAATTCTGGGAGTTGGTGATGGACAGGGAGGCCTGGTGTGCTGCAGTCCATGAGGTCGAAAAGAGTCGGACATGACTGAGTGGACTGAACTGAGGTTTGTCATAGTTTTTCTTCCAAAGAGTAAGCATCTTTTAATTTCATGACTGCAGTCACCATCCACAGTGATTTTGGAGCCCAAGAAAATAAAGTCCATCACTGTTTTCATTGTTTCCCCATCTATTTGCCATGAAGTGATGAGACCACATGCTGTGATCATAGTTTTATGAATGTTGAGTTGTAAGCCAGCTTTTTCACTCTCTTCTTTCAATTTCATCAAGAGGCTCTTTAATTTCTATTCACTTTCTGTCATTAGAGTGGTATCATCTGCATATCTGAGGTTATTGATATTTCTCCCTGCAATCCTGATTCCAGCTTGTGTTTCAAGGAAGAGTTTTCCCTCTCCTATATTCCTTTGGAGGATTCCCAGGTGGCATAGTGGTAAAGAACCCGACTGTCAATGCAAGAGACATAAAGAGATGGGTCGATCCCTGGGTTGGGAAGATCCCCTGGAGAAGGGCATGGCAACCCAGTCCAGGATTCTTGCCTGGAATCCCATGGACAGAGGAGCCTGGCGAGTTACAGTCCATAATGTCGCAAAGAGTTGGACATGACTGAAGCGACTTCACACACGCACACGCACACACACACACATGCACACGCACACGCACATGCACACACACACGTAGACACATGCTCTGCTGCAGAAACACAAGGGCAAGAATTCCAGGCTGCAGCTGTAGTGTGCCAGTTACCATAATAGGCAGCCATGCGTTCTACCTGCATATCTTTTCACTCTCCTCTTTCACCCTCATCAAGAGGTTCTTTAGTTCCTCTCCACTGGAGTGGTGTCATCTGCATATCTGAGGTTGTTGATGTTTGTACCTGCATGCTAAGTCCCTTGGGTCATTTCTGACTCTTTGTGACCCTATGGACTGTAGCCCGCCAGTCTCCTCTGTCCGTGGGATTCTCCAGGCAAGAATACCAGAGTGGGTTGCTGTCCCTGCCTCCAGGGGATCTTCCTGACCCAGGGATCAAATCCCTGTCTCTTGTGTCTCCTGCACTGGCTAGCGGGCCACCTGGGAATGATTATTTGCAATGCGTTGAATATGTTTAACGCCATGAGTTTATAATGACCTACAAACAAACAAACGCATACACAGAAAATCCCTAAGTGGTAACCATTGGACGATGCTAGTGAACTAGCTGGGTAACCATTTTGTAGATGAGGGAAATTCTCTTCCTAGAAGTAGCCAGGCTAGTAACTGAAGCAGGAATGATAGAATTAGAACTCATTGTTTTGTAACACCTAATGAAGGAGTAGTTCTAGACACTGAGTATCAAAGACTGCTGCTGCTGCTGCTAAGTCGCTTCAGTCGTGTCCGACTCTGTGCGACCCCATAGACGGCAGCCCACCAGGCTCCCCTGTCCCTGGGATTCTCCAGGCAAGAACACTGGAGTGGGTTGCCATTTCCTTCTCCATCAAAGACTGCTAACATCACCAAAAAAAAGACAGGAAGAACACCACATCACCCATGAGGAAAAATCAACTCTGAATCTGACTGAGGCTTGGCCAAGTCTACAGCCTGACTCGTAGGTGTGGTCAGCATCACCTGACAACCTGTTAGAAATGTAAAATTTCAGAACTCGCCTCAGACCAGAAACAGAAGTGCTCAAGGTGAGGTCCAGCAATCTGTTTTGACAAACCATTCAGAAGAGACTCTGATGCCCACTAAAGACTGAGAATCATTGCTCTAAATCCGATAGCAATTTATAGGAAATACAGAGGAATATATTATGTAATATCCTACCAACGCAAGCCAAAAATTCAGACTGTGGAAAAATCCAGAGACAAGTGACCCAGTTTCTTTACATGTAATTTGCAAGGAAATAAAAAAAGAGATGAAGAGGAACATATAGATTAAAAAAGACTTAGGAAATATATAGATCAATTGCAAATTTTGCACATTATTTTGATCGTAATTCAAATATATAAACTGAAGGGACTCCCCTGGTAGTCTAGTGGTTAAAACTCTGCACTTCCACTTGAGGGGCAGGTTCGATCCCTGGATGGGGAATTAAGATCCCACAACCCATGCGGCACAGCCAAGAAAAAAAAATGATAAGCTGTAAAAGCATTTAAAACATTTATGATATAATTGGAAATTTTAACACTAGATACTTAATATTTAGGAAATGTTCATTCTTTTTATGTGTGACAATGGCATTGAAATTACATTTATGGGTGAAATGGTATGATTTCTTCAATTTGTTCAAAATAGGATTGGATGGGTAGGT
Source organism: Capricornis sumatraensis (assembly GCF_032405125.1). Taxonomy (NCBI): domain Eukaryota; kingdom Metazoa; phylum Chordata; class Mammalia; order Artiodactyla; family Bovidae; genus Capricornis; species Capricornis sumatraensis. The sequence goes on along the minus strand of NC_091084.1, from coordinate 30,889,041 downwards.
CAAGGTATAAATGTGAAAAAGTTGACTGTGGGTTGCTTATAGTTGGAGCTGGGTGATAGGTACCTAGGGGTCATTATACCATTTTGTATACTGTTGTATGTGTTTGAAATTCTCTATAGTAAAAAGCTAGACAAGAAATTGCCTTTGACTCTGTGGGGCTTTGTGAAAAACCCATGGGAAAAGTTTTGGATTTAAATACAGAATTCCCAGACTGGGCCCCGATTCTTCCATATACTTTATCGGGGGACTGAGCTGGATAGCGAGGGTAATCACTTCATATCACCATTCTCATTTTCTTCATCTGTTAAAAAGAATATTGAGAATTAAAGGATGCAATGTCTTCAAATGCTTTGCACAGTGCTTTGCAGATGGAAGGTTCTAGTATCAACGATCTGAATTTCTTAAAGCTGGCTAAGGCATCTTCTAACGTTTCTTCAGCACAGTGTGGGACATATATCAGGTGATACTTAAGTGTAGACTCAATTTCTTTAATCAAATCATTATTATTTATTAAATAAATGAGTGACAGAGTACATTCCGAATTCTATTACAGAACTCTAGGTTGAATCATTCATTCCATAATTAAGACCTAGAATGACTGAATAAAAGTAGGAGACATATCCCGACAATTATAATTTAATATATTACATTATCCATTTTCAAATAGAATCTGCTATATATTATAGACTATAGTTGCTCCCCGCCTTTCATGATCACTCCTAGGCTGAAAATAGTGTAAGGTGGAAACCTGTTGATCAGTGTGCAACGTTCAGTCATGAATGATCTTTGCGTGGGTGTGTGCTCAGCTGTGTTCCACTCTTTGGACTCTATGGCCTGGAGCCCATCAGGTTCCTCTGTCCATGAGATTTCCCAGACAAGAATACTGGAGCGGGTTGCCATTTCCTTCTCCAGGGGATCTTCCCGACCCAGGGATCTTTGTGTGCTAAGTCGCTTCAGTGGTGTCCGACTCTTTGAGACCCTATGGACTGTAGCCCACCAGGTTCCTCTGTCCATGGGATTCTCCAGGCAAGAATACTGGAGTGGGTTGCTATTTACTTCTCCAGGGGATCTTTCCGATCCAGGGATCGAACTGCATCTCTCGCATCTCCTGCATTGGCAGTCGGGTTCTTTATGACTAGCGCCACCTGGGATCTTTGCTGAGATACAAAAATAAGCAAAGTTAAAACTGGAACTTAGTTTTAGGTCTTTACCCTGGAGCTTCTTTGGGTTCCACCAGAGGGCGCTCCATATCGCATGCCTTTGCTGAGATGTGGAGCCCACAGGAACCTGTTCTGTAAGCACGCAGTCACCCCTTTAGCAAATGTACATTGAGCGTCTACCATGTGCCTAGAAGTTGTAGGTGCTGAGGACACAGAGGTGAAAAGACCTGGACCTGTCCTCAAGGGACTCAGACAGACATGTAAACAAGAAATGATGGCACAGTGCAGCAAGGGCTATAATAAAGGTATTACAAGGTGTAAGGAACTATTAATTCTGGCTCCAGAAGTTAGGGAAGGCTTCATACAATGTGAGATTAAATTTGAAAGGCAAGTAAGAATTCATCAGGCGGACAAAGTAGACAGAATAGCAAGTACAGATACATGTGTGTGTTTATGTGTTAGTTGCTCAGTGTGTCCAACTCTTTGCAACCCCATAGACTATATCCCAGGCAAAAATACTGGAGTGGGGTGCCATTTCCTTCTCCAGGGGATCTTCTCTACCCAGAGATCGAACTTGTGTCTCTTGCATTGCAGATTCTTTACTGCCTGAGCCACCAGGGAAGCCCACAGATATATATACATGAAGGTAAGAACATACATATAGTTAGTTTGCCATGGCCAAGAATAAGTTTCAAGGAACCTGAAAAGTGGGGAGGTGGGGCTGGATAGGTGGTGGGGCCAGATCATAAAAGGCCTTATTCTGTGAAGAGGAATGCGTCCCTTAGCATTTTTTAATTTTATTTTTATTTTTAGGCCTTGTGCATGCAGCATGTGGGATCCTAATCGCCTAATCAGGGATCAAACCTGCAGCCCCTCTATTTGAAGGGTGGAGTTCTAACCACTGGACCGCCAGGGAAGTCCTCCCCTTTATGGTCTGTGTTCAGCTCAGTAACTATAGGGGCAATGTTAAACTCTAGGAGAGATTATCTCCTCATCACAGTTGTGCACAAAATGGTTCCAGAGTTTTTTGTCTTTGAAAGGATCCTTAGGGAGCACATACCCTTCACAAGATCTTCATTCTCCCAATTTTATAATTAGAGGCATTTGGTTGCTCATTTTCTCATGATTTTTAGATTTGATTAATGTGTCAGAGAATCAAACTAGCTCTCAAAAGTGTGATGATTTGCCATTATTAAGGATCTAAAGAAACTGTGGTTCAAGATGCTAAGAATCATTCTAGAAATGTTTGGAGTAATGTTAGCATCCTTAGAGTAAGAGCTTGCACTTGACAGTTTTAAACGGTCATTTTTTGCTGTTTTTCTTTGAAAATCTCGTTTCCTTTAGTTCCTGCTACAATAACTCAGCAGACGCTGACGCTAGTTTAGTCGCTGAGTCGTGTCCGACTCTGTGCGACCGCATGGACTGTACCCTACCAGGCTCCTCTGTCCATGGGGTTTCCCAGGCAAGAGTGGGAACTGACACTGAGAGACTGTAAACACAGGGACATTTGGGAAGAAAAAAACAGCAACGTTGCTGAGACTTTTCTCCAGTCTTCTGGGGGAAGCTGGGGTTGGGGCTGGGGGGCTGGGGGCGGGTGGTGGTGCGTGGGGGCGGGGAATCCCCCAAGGGACTGGGCAGGTGTGCTTTCTCTCTTAGTCTCTTACTTAGCAGGAAAGACTCATACTCTGTTTGCCTGGACAAGCAGCGGATCTGCCCTTTTTACCCAGAAACACTTCTGAGCAAACGAGTCCAACGTTCCCTTGCAGGCATCAGACCGCCATGGGAAGTGGAGGGGAGGGCAGAGAGGATGGCCTTCGCTAAGTCAGCACCTTGGCCGCTTCTCAGCATTCAGCGAATCTGTGATGGGAAAGAGTGGTTCTGAGACCTTGTGGCATCTGAGGTTTCCTGAGCAAGACTGAACTTCATGGATGAAGCACTTTAAATCAGAACAGCAGACTCTTCGAAGGTTAAGACTGGAAGGGTCAGGAGTTCCCTGGTGGTCTAGTGGCCAAGACTCTAGACTTCCAATGCAGGGGGCTGGGGTTTAACCCCTGGTCAGGAAACGAGATCCTGAATGCTGCAACTAAGACCTGAAGCAGCTAAAAAAAAGGAAGAGGAGACTGGAAGAGTCCTTAAAAGTCACTTGTTCCAAACCCCTCATTTTATTAAGGTGGAAACTGAGGACACGAGAGTTTAAAACAGGGTGATACTATGTTTTAGTGTCCCTGGAAAAGTTCTGGTTTATGCCTGTTTTTCCAGTGAAAATATCAATCATGCCAGTTTCACTCTCAAAACTGTTCCAGTTTGGACAATAAATGATATGATCACTCACATCCACCATAAAAGAGAAGAAAGGGTGTGAATAGGTGAGAAGCAGTGAAGAAGGAATGTTAGAGGAAAGAAACAGTTTGGAAAAGGTATAGAGATGAACATAAGAATGAGTCTAGTACAGCAGAGTTCTTCTTCAGTTTTTCTTCTAAATTACATTTTGTTTCATAGAGGTTTTGCTTCTCCAGATAAAATTGAGAGGAATAAATATTAAAGTCTTGGTCATTTTCAGTTTCTCGTTACTAGTACTATGGTTAAATTCTGTTTGGCTGTTATAAACAAATTACATAAATTGGTCATATAAAAATACCAAAGAAATAAATGAGGTCAGGGGAAAATCTCAAAGTGCTAGTGGGTTTTTTTTTTGGTGAAAGAACACCTTGATTTTTGTTTTGTGAAGAAGAAAGAATTTTTAGTCAAAATTTATGCTTCTTCTCTGAGAAGGCAATGGCACCCCTCTCCAGTACTCTTGCCTGGAAAATCCCATGGATGGAGGAGCCTGGTGGGCTGCAGTCCATGGGGTCGCTAAGAGTCAGACATGACTGAGAGACTTCACTTTCACTTTTCACTTTCATGCATTGGAGAAGGAAATGGCAACCCACTCCAGTGTTCTTGCCTGGAGAATCCCAGGGACTGGGGAGCCTGGTGGGCTGCCATCTATGGGGTCGCACAGAGTCGGACACGACTGAAGCGACTTAGCAGCAGCAGCAGCATGCTTCCTCTGTTATCCTAAAAGTACTTGTTTCTGCTAATCTGAGACCAGTTTACTCAAATTACCAGTGTTTACTGAACACCTACAGTGTGCTAAGAACTGTGTTTGATCAGTAAGACAGAGCATGTTTTTCCCCAAGGAGCCGGTAAACTTTTTTTTTAAATTGAAGTATATTTGATTTACAATATTGTTTTAGTTTCAGGTATACAGCATAGTGATTTCGTTTTTTGTATTTTTTTGGAGATTATATTTTATTTGGAAAACTCAGCAGTGGCCACAGGACTGGAAAAGGTAAGTTTTCATTCTAATTCCTAAGAAAGGCAATGCCAAAAAATGCTCAAACTACTGCACAATTGCACTCACCTCACATGCTAGTAACGTAATGCTCAAAATTCTCCAAGCCAGGCTTCAGCAATACGTGAACCGTGAACTCCCTGATGTCAAGGTGGTTTTTGAAAAGGCAGAGGAACCAGAGATCAAATTGCCAACATCCGCTGGATCATGGAAAAAGCGAGAAAGTTCCAGAAAAACATCTATTTCTGCTTTATTGACTATTCCAAAGCCTTTGACTGTGTGGATCACAATAAACTGTGGAAAATTCTGAGAGATGGGAATACCAGACCACCTGATCTGCCTCTTGAGAAATCTGTATGCAGGCCAGGAAGGAACAGTTAGAACTGGACATGGAACAACAGACTGGTTCCAAATAGGAAAAGGAGTATGTCAAGGCTCTATATTGTCACCCTGCTTATTTAACTTCTATGCAGAGTACATCATGAGAAATGCTGGATTGGAAGAAGCACAAGCTGGAATCAAGATTGCCGGGAGAAATATCAATAACCTCAGATATGCAGATGACACCACCCTTATGGCAGAAAGTGAAGAAGAACTAAAAAGCCTCTCGATGAAACTGAAAGAGCAGAGTGAAAAAGTTGGCTTAAAGCTCAACATTCAGAAAACAAACATCATGGCATCTGGTCCCATCACTTCACTGGGGAAACAGTGGAAACAGTGTCAGACTTTATTTTGGGGGCTCCAAAATCACTGCAGATGGTGATGGCAGCCGTGAAATTAAAAGACGCTTACTCCTTGGAAGAAAACTTATGACCAACCTAGATAGCATATTCAAAAGCAGAGACATTACTTTGCCAACTAAGGTCCGTCTAGTCAAGGCTATGGTTTTTCCTGTGGTCATGTATGGATGTGAGAGTTGGACTGTGAAGAAGGCTGAGCGCCGAAGAATTGATGCTTTTGAACTGTGGTGTTGCAGAAGACTCTTGAGAGTCCCTTGGACTGCAAGGAGATCCAACCAGTCCATTCTGAAGGAGATCAACTCTGGGATTTCTTTGGAAGAAATGATGCTAAAGCTGAAACTCCAGTACTTTGGCCACCTCATGCAAAGAGTCGACTCATTAGAAAAGACTTTGATGCTGGGAGGGATTGGGGGCAGGAGAAGAAGGGGACGACAGAGGATGAGATGGCTGGATGGCATCACTGACTCGATGGATGTGAGTCTGAGTGAACTCCGGGAGTTGGTGATGGACAGGGAGGCCTGGCATGCTGCGATTCATGGGGTCGCAAAGAGTCAGACACGACTGAGCAACTGAACTGAACTGAACTGATAGGTTATTTTAACTTATTAAAATAATTTCCTGTTCTATACAGTAAATCTGTTGCTTATCTCTTTTAAGTATTATAGTTTGTATCTGCTAATCTCATACTCCTAGTTTATTTATTCCTACCTCCCTGTTCCATTCAGTAAACATAAATTTGTTTTCTATGTCGATGAGTCTGTTTCTGTTTTGTATACAGATTAATTTGTATAATTTTTTAGATTCTACATATAAGTAACATCATATGATATTTGTCTTTCTCTGTCTTGAGTTTCTGCATGTAGTATGATAATCTCTAAGTCAATCCATGTAGCTGCAAATGGCAAAATTTAATTCTTTTTTGTGGTTAATATTCCATTGTGTGTGTATATATATCTAAATATATATATAAAACATCTAAATATATATAAAACACATATATATAAAACATCATATTATATATATATGTGTGTGTATATATATATAAAACATTCATCTATCGATGGACATTTAGGTTGCTTCCAACCAGTGACTATTGTAAATAGTGCTGCTATGAACACTGGGGTGTATGTGTCTTCTCAAATTAGATTTTTTGTTTTTCCCATGTCCAGGAGTGGGATTGCTGAATCATGGGGTTTTTAGTTTTTTAAGGAACCTCCATACCATTTTCCGTAGTGGCTGCACCAGTTGACATTGCTACCAACAGTATAGGAGGATTCCCCTTTCTCTATGCCTTGTCTAGTAGACTTTTTAATGATGGCCATTCTGACTCACTGTTCTTTTGCTTTGCATTCCTCTAAAAATTAACGGTGTTGAGTATCTGTATGCTTTTGGAGAAATATGAATTTAGGTCTTCTGCCCATCTTTTGGTTGGGTTTATTTATTTATTTATTTAGATATTGAATTGTATGAGCTGTTAGTATATTTTGGAGATTAACCTCTTGTTGGTTGCATCATTTGCAAATATTTCCTCCCAGTCCATAGGTTGTCTTTGTTTTGTTGGTGGCTTCCTTTGCTGTGCAAAAGCTTATACGTTTAACTAGGTCCCATTTATTTCTTTTTGCTTTCATTTCTTTTGTCTTGGAAGACTTATTTGAGAAAAGATTGCTACAGGAATTCCCTAGCAGTCCAGTGATTAACGCTCTGTGCTTCCACTGCAGGAAGCATGGGTTTGATCCCTGGCTGGGGAACTAAGATCCTATATGCTGTATTAAAGAAAAAAATGTTTTAATGTAAATTCATTGTCAATATTTATAGAATGAATATTTTCACCAAAAACCCAGATTTTCCGTTTCTTTTCAAAAAATGATGTGACAGGATCCTTGTGGAGATGGAAATGCTCTGCATTTTGACTGAATCCGTATCAGTATCCTGTTGTGATATTGCACTGAAAGAAAGTGAAAGTGTTGGTCGCTCAGTCTTGGCCCACTCTTTTCAACCCCAAGGACTGTAGCCCACCCGGCTCCTCTGTCCATGGGGTTCTCCAGGCAAGAATGGGTTGTCATGCCCTTCTCCAGGGGATCTTTCTGACCCAGGAAACAAAGCTGGGCCTCCTGCATTGTAAGTGGATTCTTTACTGTATGAGGATATTGCACCAGAACCTGGCAATATGTTATCATTGGGAGAAACTGAGTAAAAGGTACAGCTATCTATATTACTTCTGAGACAGACTGGGACCTGGGACCCTTTGCTGCAGTGCTTTGCACCTGGACAAACATCTCAACAACAGAATACAAAGAAAGTATAAGGGATTCAAAATAACTGCATGTGCAGTTGGGGCAAATTATGAACAAGATACAAAAAGGCCCAAAACCCACATAACACCATCAAGGCAGACCACCTGAGCCACCCCCTCAGGCCCCACCCCTGGACCCAACCTTACCCTTATCCCATATAAGGAACCGGCTCGGCCCTCCTTAGGGAGTGAACAAGGAAACCAGTTCTTTGTTTTGGCTCCCTCCTTGTAAAGTCCCTGTAAAGCCTTGTCTGAATTTCTTATCTGGCCTCCTATCAATTTCTATTGATTAAGGAGGCCAAGAACCCTGGTGGGTAACACTTCTTACAGCCACATGTGCATCTGTAAGTATCTCAAGACAAAAAGTCAAAGATGAAAATAATATACTAAAGAAGATGTGATAGTGCTAGGCCTGCATTTCTCATGGCGGCAGCTGGCTAGAGCTGAGGAGCAGAGGTGCCTGTGGGCAAGGTCACCTTCTCTCTGGTTGGCCGCAGTCCCTGCTGGCCTCCTCCTACCTGTCCCTTGGCCAGCTTCACTCATTTGTTACCTGCCTGCTCCTGAGTCTGGGTCAATGCCAGACAAAGGAAGGAGCTACACCCTGTTCTCCCACGGTTTCCAGGTATGAACTATTTCAAGACTGAATTTCCTCAGTCCTGCTTATCATGGAGGTTATTAGCAGATTTCAGCATTAGCTTTGTCTAGCTGACTGAATTTTCATTTTCTTTGTAGGGATCCTGGGAAGGGCTGCATGGAGACCTGCTAGATAAATGCCACTTAAAAATCAGAACCACTGTCATGAAATCATTTTCAAGTGGCATTTTTCTTCTATTTTTAATTTTTCCTTCCATCTGGCTCCCCTGGTGGGCAATCCTTAGAGTCAGCCCTTTGCTACTGACCCTCATGACCTTGAACAAGTCACTTTATGTCTCTTGAGTGTCAACACCCAGTGTGTACAACAGAGATTGGGTTCATCAGTGTTTCTTAAACCAGTGATCGGCAAACTCTGCTGTGCAATCTGTATGTGATTCTGCTGCACGTGACTAGGACAAGGCTAACACCCTATGCCACCTGCCCTGCAACCTGCAACACCCACACTGTTCTGTACCTTATACAACAAGCCCTCTGATCATGGCCTTGGATATTGTGGCAATCAGATTACTTATAATAGCTTTGAACGCTTTGTTTCCGGTTGTTTGTTTGCTTGTTGTTTATCTCTTGGAGGATCTGTGAGAGTTTTGGGGATTCTGCAGATCGCACTTTGAGAAGCACTGTCCCCAAGTTTTTCAGTGAACAGAGTTCTAGAAGGATTAACAGATGATGTGTAAGAAAACTGGCTTCATGCTAGCATTTTAAAAGCCCTGAGAAATATTGTAGCGAAAACCAAAAATAAACCAGTATCTGTTTAGTTTAATTGAGCATTTCCCCATGAGTACAGAATCCTCTTTTCATTCAGTACCTACTCACATCTTGGGGAGTGGTCTTTGTCTGAATGCCAATTAAGGGGCGTGTGGCTCAGTGGTAAAGAATCGACCTGCCAATGAGGGAGACATGGGTTCGATCCCTGGGTTGGGAAGATCCTGTACAGAAGGAAATGGCAACCCACTTCAGCACTTTTGCCTGGAAAACTCCATGAACAGAGGAGCCTGGAGGGCTACAGTCCATGGGGTTGCAAAGAGTCAGACACGACAGAGTGACTACATGCATGTGTGCATAGTGTAACAGGTCTCCAGACTTCTTGCAGTGCTTAGAATTTGACCTATGATCCTGTGCTCTCTTCTCGGCTACCCTAGGATCAGACCACTCCTTCCTATTGCCTCAGTTACAGATTCCATACTGTTCCTGCTTATGACATCACCACAAACCTAGTGTGACTGAACTCTTTTTCTCTGACGGTTGCTGCAAAAAGAGTAAAGAGCAAGAGGTGGTCTTACAATATATCAAGGACTCTGGACAGAAAATTGCTAGCACTAAACAATAAAGTCCTACTATATAGCACAGAGAACTATATTCAAAATCTTATGATAAACCATAATGGCAAAGATATAAAAAAGTATATATATATATAACTGAATCACTTTGCTGTGCAGCAGAAACTAACACAATACTATTTTTAAAACAATCAAGTTGTTTTTTCGGTTGCTAAGTTGTATCTGACTCTTTGAGATCCCATGGACTGTAATACACCAGGCTCCTCTGTCCGTGGGATTTCCCAGGCAATAATACTCCAGTGGGTTGCCATTTCCTTCTCTAGGGGATCTTTCTGACCGAGGGATCCAACTTGTGTCTCCTGCATTGGCAGGTGGATTCTTTACCACTGAGCCACCAGGGAAGCCTGTATATCAACTATATTTCAATTAAAAACAAAAACCCTAAGAACAGAATTGATGATTTGGATTATAAGTCACTTAAAATCAAAAGTTGCAAGTTTCTTTAGTCAGCTTCTACTTGCTGTTATTCTGTAAGCAGGCTAATTGCAAGGTCAGCTTCCTCCAGGAAGCTCAAGTCTCTTTCTAAAGGTAAGTGCACAGTCTCAGTGATACTTACGGAGCAAAATATATGAAGGTGTTGGAAAAGGTGAAGCTTTTTCCCACCCTACCTGGCACAGTGTTGCACATTTGGAGACTCCATCTTTTAGTGAACTAACAGATTATTCTCTTACTGTTATAATTCACTGAGTGCTTGATGCAACTACTTTTTAAAAAATTAATTAATTTTTAAATTGAAGGATAAATGTTTTACAGAATTGTGTTGGTTTCTGCCAAGCATTAACATAAGTCAGCCATAGGTATGTATATGTCCCCTCCTTCTGGAACCTCCCTCCCACCTCCCACCCCTCTAGGTTGCTACAGAGCCCCAGTTTGAGTTCCCTGAGTCATACAGCAAATTCCCATTGGCTATCTATTTTACATAGGGTAATGTAATCAGCCCTGGGATTTCTTTGGAAGGAATGATGCTAAAGCTGAAACTCCAGTACTTTAGCCACCTCATGGGAAGAGTTGACTCATTGGAAAAGATTCTGATGCTGGGAGGGATTGGGGGCAGGAGAAGAAGGGGACGACCGAGGATGAGATGGCTGGATGGCATCACTGACTCGATGGACAAGAGTCTGAGTGAACTCTGGGAGTTGGTGATGGACAGGGAGGCCTGGCGTGCTGCGATTCATGGGGTCGCAGAGTCGGACACGACTAAGCTACTGAACTGAACTGAACTGAGTGTAAGTTTCCATGTTACTCTCTCCATACATCCCAACCTCTCCTGCCTTCTCCCCACCCCTGTGTCCATAAGTCTGTTCTCTATGTCTGTGTCTCCCCTGCAAATAATTTCATCAGTACCATCTTTCGGGTTCCATATATACGTGTTAGTATATGATATTTATCTTTCTCTTTCTGACTTACTTCACTCTGTATAATAGGCTCTAGGTTCATCTGCCTCAATAGAACTGACTCAAATGTGTTCCTTTTTATGGCTGAGTCATATCCCATTGTGTGTATGTACCACAACTTCTTTATCCATTTATTTGTCAATGGACATCTAGGCTGCTTCCATGTTCTAGCTACTGTAAATAGCACTGCAGTGAACACTGGGGGTACATGTGTCCTTTTCAACTTTGGTTTCCGCAGGGTATATGCCTAGTAGTGGGATTCTTGGGTCATATGGTGGTTTTATTCCTATTTTATAAAGGAATCTCCACACTGTCTTCCATAGTGGCTCTGTCAATTTACATTCCCAACAACGGTGCAAGAGGGTTCCCTTTTCTCTACATTCTTTCCATCTTTTGTGGAGACTCCATCTTTCAATTAACTAACATATTATTGTCCATCCCACTTACTGTTATACTTCATGGAATGCTTGATGCAACGGCTTAAAAAAATTATTTATTTATGGCTGTGCTGGGTCTTCGTTGCTGAACAAGGGCTTTCTCTAGTTGCGGTGGGCAGGGGCTACTCTTCATGGTGGTGTATGGGCTTCTCACTGGGGTGGCTTCTTTTATTGTAGAGCGGAGGCTCTAGAGTGAGCAGGCTTCAGTAGTTGTGGCACACGGGCTTAGTTGCTGCACTGTATGTGGAATCATCCTGGGCCAAGGATAGAACCTGTGTTCCCTGTGTTGACTTCTGCATCGGCAGGCAGATTCTTGTCCACTGGACCACCAGTGGTATTTTGATTATCTATGCTTAAATCCTTAAATGTGTGTAAAACCCTTCAATATCTTTCCCTTTAGAAAAAAGTAAAACCTCTTTAGCATACTGTCAAGTTGCCATTGCCTTACTCTTTTAAAAGTTTCATTACTCATTAGAATCTCCCTTACTTTATTAGAGTTTAACTGAAAACCCTTGTAATGCAATGCAGATGAAAGAATCTCACCTTCAAATAGCTCCTTTCCTGCTGTTTTCCCTCTTGTTTTTCTGAACTTGTTTTATAGAGGAACAATTCTAGAGTCCAGAGTTCAAGGCCAGCTGATACTGTTTCCTAGCTACATGACTTTGGGCAGGTTACTAATCTCCCAGCCTCATTTTACTCATCTGTATAATGAGATTAGTGAAGTACTTTCAAGGGTTGTTGTGGATGTGAAGATACTAAAACTAAGTTATGTAACAGATGGTGGTTATTATTAGTACTATGAGCAAGCCCCAGCATCCTCCTTGGAGTTCCTACACAAGCCATGCTGGTCCACCCCTAACTCAAGGCCTTAGCCCAGAGTGCCCTCCTCTTTTGTCAACTGGTCTTCCTTTTTCAGGATGCCTTGTATATTTAACCCTTTCAGAGAAGGTTCCCTAGTGCTCCCAAGCAGAGTTTATCCTTATTCTTGTGTGATCACTGGTTATCTGGTATGTACTTCTGCACTGCTTCTCAGCCTGTATTGTGACTATTTTTTTTGTTGTTATTAGCCTGATCATGCCTTGAGGGCTATGATCTTATCTCTTTTTTTTGTTCCTGAGTTCCTGAGGACAGTGTCTGATGCCTGGTAGCTGCTCAAAACTATTAAAAAAAAAAAAGAAGAAGAAAAACACCAACAATAAACAAATGAGTAACAAGACACAGAAGGAACAACATGGTGATATTTGGGCACAATCCAAACTGCATTTTTGACAAAATTTCCAAGTAATTTCCCACCAAATCTTTTCTTTTAGGAGACATGCCAAGAAGAGGATGCCTAATGTTTATTTCATTTCCTTGTGCTTGGAAAGTCTTCCAGAATGGTGGTGATGGTTGTGATGGGGAGAGGCAAAAGGCACCCCTGCTCAAAGAGTGGCCTGAACATACAATAGAGGGCAGACATGATAGATACATTCTAATGAGGAGGGGAGACTGGTATTATAGAAAGAATGCAAACTATCTCTGGAGTTGACTTCAGAGCTGGGCAGGACTGGTTTTGAATTCTGACCATGTCACCAGGTAGGTGACCTTGGAGATGCCACTTGACTTTGGCCAGTTTCTCCTCTCATTCCTGTCATAAACTGTCCGAATCCATCTCTCTTTCTGGCTTCTGCTCCTCCATCTCTAACAGCAGGGAAAGGGGCAGGACACAATTTTGAAAGAATGACATAGTCCATTACTTCATGGCAAATAGACAGGGAAACAATGGAAACAGTGAGAGACTTTATTTTCTTCGGCTCCAAAATCACTGCAGATGGTGACTGCAGCCATGAAATTAAAAGGCGCTCCTTGAAAGAAAAGCTACAACCAACCTAGACAGCATATTAAAAAGCAGAGACATTACTTTGCCGACAAGGGTCCGTCTAGTCAAAGCTATGGTTTTTCCAGTAGTCATGTATGGATATGAGAGTTGGACCATAAAGAAAGCTGAGTGTCGAAGAATTGATGCTTTTGAACTGTGGTGTTGGAATAGACTCTTGAGAGTCCCTTGGACTGCAAGGAGGTCAAACCAGTCAGCGTTAAAGGAAATCAGTCCTGAATATTCATTGGAAGGACTGATGCCGAAGCTGAAGCTCCAATACTTTGACCACCTGATGCAAAGAACTGACTCATTAGAAAAGACCCTGATTTGGGGAAAGATTGAGGGCAGGAGAAGGGGATGACAGAGAATGAGATGGTTAGATGGCATCACTGACTCGATGGACATGAGTTTAAGCAAGCTCTGGAAGTTGGTGATGGACAGGGAAGCCTGGGGTGCTGCAGTCCATTGGGCCACAAAGAGCTGGACACAACTGAGCAAATGAACTGAACTGAAGGACACAACATAGGCCAGTTAGAACCAAATGGGACCAAGATGGCAGACAAGACCAGACCTTGATCCTCAATCAGCAAGTGAAATGACAGACACAGAGGTGCCATGACAGTTCCATGCACTGTCAAAAGACCAAGGAGTGGGTGGTGGCCCAAATCCTGGAAATCTCCACTTTTCCCCAAAATAGTTGGAATAATCCTCCCACTCATTAGCATATGAAATTACCCAGCCTCTAGAAACTAACCAGGCCACATTTCATGGCTGCACTTGCCCTCTGCGATGGCCCACACTCTGTCTGTGGAGTGTGCTTCTCTCTAAGTCTGAATAAATAAATTTCTTACCTATCACTTTGTCTCTCACTGAATTCTTTCTGTGATGAGACATCAAGAACCTGAGCTTTATTAGGCCCTAAAACCAGGTACCATTGGTTTTGGCTGGGTTTGAGTCCCAGCCATGTGGGTTCAAGTCCCAAACTGGGTTTTGACTGGGTTCAAGTCCCAAGCAGGGTTTTGGCTGAGTTTGAGTCCCAGCTACTGGGTTCGAGTCCCAAAGTGGGTTTTGGCTGGGCTTGAGTCCCTATCTGAGATAAATGGTTTCACATCTCCCTAAGACTGGGACATTTCTTCCCTAGTACACAAAGGAAGTAGAAACCACTAGATGAGAACTCTCTCAGGAGGGGGGAAAAAAAAAACAACCAAAACTAAATATACATAGATGAAAACTTCAATTTTGGGGCCCAATTCTTTCATTTTCAACATTAGCCAAATCTGGACCCATCCTGGGCTTCCCCCTTGTTTAGGCTGACCATAAAAATTATCTCCCACATTGTCACAGTGTGAAGTGTGAAAGAGGTACTGTTAACCATTACAGTGGCACAGCAAGTATAAACCAGGGCTGTCCTGAGCATTCCAAACATTCTTAACCCCTTGTTAATAATGAGGGAGGTACAATTTTTCCTGTTTACTGGCTCATTTTAACATGCTAATACTTTACCTTCTTAAAACCAACAAATGAAGTGAAGTGACAGTCACGTCCCACTCTTTGCCAGAATACTGGAGTGGGTGGCCTTTCCCTTCTCCAGGGGATCTTCCTGACCCAGGGATCAAACTCAGGTCTACCTGCATTGCAAGGCAGATGCTTTACCAGCTGAGCCACAAGGGAAGCCCAAGAATACTGTAGTGGGTAGCCTATCCCTTCTCCAGTGAATCTTCCTGACCCAGGAATCCAACCAGGGCCTCCTGCATTGCATACTAACACTTTACCTTCTTAAAACCAACAAATGAACCCCAAACTAAAAAACTTCTTTCTCCCTTCCAGCTATGAGCTTCCCAGGGAAAAGGGAACCCGGGTTCAATCACTGGTCAGGGAAGATCCCACATGCCTCAGGACAACTAAGCCTGTGTACCGCAACTACTGAGCCCACATACTGCAACTAGAGAGTAGCCTGCCCGCAGTAATGAGGGCCCAGCATAGCCAAAAATAAATGAATATGAAAAAAAGTATTCAATAAATGACAAGACCAAACTTAGAAATACAATGTTTGAGTCATTATTTTATATCACTTGAGTTTAGACATCATTTCTTAGAATATTGGTTATATTTTAACAAAAGTTACTATTAGTTTAAAAGTTCCCATTTATCAAGTGCCTACTATGCACCCAGCAATGCAGCAGGCATGTCACAGATAATTATTTCTGATTATCATAATTGCAAGAGAAGCAGATGTCTCCATCTTATAGATGAGAAAATTGAGGCACAAAGATACTCATTCATTCTAATACCTATTGAACCTATTCATTCTAATACTTAGTGGAGAGAAAAAGGGAAAAAGGAGAGTGAATGACCAGGGATGGGACTGAAACTCTAACCAGGGTCCAGACCCTAAAGATCCTTGATAAGGGTTAAAGAGTGTAGACTTTATCTAGAGGGCAATGGGGCAACATTGAAAACTTTTCAGGGGAAAGGGACCTGATCAGATTTGTGTAATTAAAAGAGCATGGGGATTTCTCTGGTGCTCCAGTGGCTAAGATGCCGTGCTCTCAATGCAGGGGGCCCAGGTTCAATCCCTGCTTAGGGAATGAGATCCCACAGGCCACAAAGAAGATCCAGCCCAACCAGATAAAGAAAATGAATAAGTATTTTTAAAAAATAATAAATAAAAGAGCACACAAATACAATTTGGAGAAAGACAATGCAGTGAAACAAGGCTGAAAGCAAGAAGCTGCTTCTGGGAACAGTAATCCAGATGGATGATTTGACCGGAACTGAAACAACGGCGGAGGGAATGGAGAGAAGTTAGGATCTGAGAGCTAGGAGGTAGAATGCAAGAAGACTGGTTTACCACTGAGCCACCAGAGAAGCCCCTATTCAATACTTAATGCTAAGGAAACTTGGTAAATGAGGAAGCAGATTTTTGCCAACATTTTATTATGAAAATTTTCAAACATGCAGAAAAGTTGGAAGAACTTTATAGTGAACACCTATATTCCCTACCTAGGTTCTTCAGTTAACATTTTACTATGTACATGCTTTATTGCATATCTATTCAATCTTTTTCATCCTTCAATCCACCTATCCATTAATATGTTATTTATTTATTTTTTTGATGCATTTTAAAATTGCAGACAAGGGAGGTGGGAGGGGGGTTCAGGTTGTGGGGACACCTGTACACCAGTGCCTGATACATGTCGATGTATGGCAAAAACCACCACAATATTGTAAAGTAATTAGCTTCCAATTAAAATTAATAAATTAATTTAAAAAATAAAATTGCAGACAGTGGGACACATCTCCCTATATATTTCAGCATTAGTGAAAGTTCAATATTTATTTACAATTCTTTTTAAGAATATACTGAAATAAAATTTGAATACAATGTAACACACAAGACTTAAGCATATACATTCAAATAACTTTGGCAAATTCAAAGCCTGTGTAACACAAATCTATATCAAGGTGCAGAACATAAATATTACTCTAGAAATTCCCCTCATGCCTGTCCAGTCACTTGCCCAAGGGAAACACCATTAGGATATTTTTCCACCAAACATTAGTTTTGCCTGTTCTAGAACTTCATATAAATAGAATCAAAGAGTAAGTACTGCTTTATGTCTGGCTAATTTTGTTCAGCATAATGTATTTGAGATTCATCAATGTTGCTGTATGTATAAGTAGTTTACTCCTTTTTATTGTTGGAGAAGACTCTTGAGAGTCCCTTGGACTGCAAGGAGATCAAACCAGTCCATCCTAAAGGAAATCAGTCTTGAATATTCATTGGATGTACTGATGCTGAAGATGAAGCTCCAATAATTTGGCCACCTGATGCGAAGAACTGACTCATTGGAAAAGACCCTGATGCTGGGAAAGATTGAAGGCAAGAGAAGAAGGGGACGGCAGAGGATGAGATGGTTGGATGGCATCACCGACTCAGTGGACATAGGTTTGGGTGGACTTGGGGAATTGGTGATGGACAGGGAAGCCTGGTGTGCTGCAGTCCATGGGGTCACAAAGAGTTGGATGCTACTGAGCAACTGAACTGAACTGAACTGATTGTTGAGTAGTATCCCAAGGCATGAGTACTCTACAGAGTGTTTATCTCTTGATGGACCCTTGGGCTATTTCCAGTTTGGGCTTAATATGAATAAAGCTTCTTCAAATATTCTTATACAAACCTTTTTGTGGGTATATTACTTCATCTCTCATGGATAAATACTAAGGGTTAGGGAGTGGAATTGCTAAGGTGATCAGCTTTGTGGAGGAGCTGGAAGGTTTTAAGCAAATACTGAAAATGTATTTGCTCCACTCATGAGGAAGGTTGAAAGCTGAAACAAACATAACAAAGGGTTATGAGTGTTCACCGAGTGCTGGAGGCTGGGAACGGATAACAAAGGGTTATACGCCCGGCCTTGAGGCGTTCAAAGGCTTCTTCTGACCACCAGTTTCTGGGAGCAAGGACTGTTGTTTCTAGAGAAGACTCCCTTTAGAGTTTCACCAAAGCTATGTTATGGCTTGGGCGGTGGGAACTGTATTTTATGCTTAAATGCTTTGATGTTTATCTAAAATGGATATGTGCAAGTCTGTCTTATGCTCTATTCCATAAAAATTATAAAACTACACAATTAGATAATAAACTTTGTCAGTCCACTAGAAAGTGAAAGTAAAGTCGCTCAGTCCAGGCAAGAGTACTGGAGTGGGTGGCCATTTCCTTCTCCAGGGGATCTTCCCCACCCATGGATCGAACCCAGGTCTCCCGCATTGCAGGCGGACGCTTTAACCTCTGAGCCATCTGAAGGTCCACTAGAGGTGATCCCTAAATGTCCTTTTCAGAGCGAGGTTCTCCGAGCCTTACAAATGGCGCCCAACGTGGGGCTCAAAGCAACAGACTGATTTTAAAAAAGGGCCGCACTCCTGCAGAAGCGAGGTAAGCAGGATGGGACATCAGACAAGTAAAATTCCTTTTGTTCATCTCATGCATCATTTCTTGAAACAATACGGGGTTAATCTGCCTAAAGAGCAGTTAACTAGCTGTTACCAGACAGTGGTTGAATATAATCCATGGTTCCCGGAGGAAGGATCCTTAGATTTACAAACTTAGACTAGAGTAAAAAATAATGTTTTAAAAGCTTATAGACAGGGGGTAAAAATTCCCCCACAATGGTGGGTAACTTGGTCTCTTTTACGGGCTGTTATGGAACAATTAGATGGCTCAGGAAGAGATTTAGAGGTTAAAACTGTTCGATCCCTGCATAAATGTGAATTAAAAGAAAAAGATCTATCGAAGGTTTTAAATCAAAAAAATGTCATGCTAGAATAGAATACAGACAAACAAGGGTCACAGATGCTGAAAGCAGTTAAACAATCAACTTTGCCAGAGGCCCCTGAACCGCCTTTACCTTGCTTTTCGTGAGCTCATATTCAGTTCAGTTCAGTTGCTCAGTCGTGTCCGACTCTTTGCGACCCCATGAATCGCAGCACACCAGGCCTCCCTGTCCATCACCATCTCCCGGAGTTCACTCAGACTCATGTCCATCGAGTCCGTGATGCCATCCAGCCATCTCATCCTCTGTCGTCCCCTTTTCCTCCTGCCCCCAATCCCTCCCAGCATCAGAGTCTTTTCCAATGAGTCAACTCTTCACATGAGGTGGCCAAAGTACTGGAGCTTCAGCTTTAGCATCATTCCTTCCAAAGAAATCCCAGGGTTGATCTCCTTCAGAATGGACTCGTTGGATCTCCTTGCAGTCCAAGGGACTCTCAAGAGTCTTCTCCAACACCACAGTTCAAAAGCATCAATTCTCTCTCCGGCGCTCAGCCTTCTTCACAGTCCAACTCTCACATCCATACATGACCACAGGAAAAACCATAGCCTTGACTAGACGGACCTTAGTCGGCAAAGTAATGTCTCTGCTTTTGAATATACTATCTAGGTTGGTCATAACTTTTCTTCCAAAGAGTAAGCTCCTATTAACCAGCCTCTAACACTGGCCTTTCCGCCCGCTGCAACGCTGTCCGCTGCTGCTACTGCTCCCCTATTTCCTAGCGTTCCTCCTCGGGACATGCCTCTTTGTGCGTGGGTTTTTCCGGTCCAATGTAATAATCCTCAACCTGGACATAATCAATGGCAATCACCTGATTTTGGTTTGCTCACGCAATTCAAAAAGGCATGTACGCTATATGGACCTACCTCACCCTACTGTTTGGAATTTCTTAGGGGCCAGGCGGATCAGTGGCTTCATGCACATTTTTTTACAGTTGCTAAAATGGTTATGACTCCACAACAGCTATTACAATAGCAAATATGGGTCACAGATAAAGCCAAATTAATCTTGCAAGAACAACAAAGCAGGGAAAACCCTGCTAAACTAAATTTTAAAATTCTCACCGGCACCAAAACTATAGCTAAAACTGCTGCGCAATTACAATTTGTGCAGCCGCCCATGTTACACTAGATTAAAAAAGTAGCTATCAGAACATGGGCTACAGTTCCACCTCTGATAGATCTTTTGTAAAAATATTGCAGAGACCAACTAAAAAATATGTTCAATTTATTGATAAATTAAAGGAGGCCATCGATCACAGTCTTAAAGATACATCTTTGCAAAAAATCATTTTAAAACAATTAGCCTTTGATAATGCTAATAAAGATTGTCAGGCTATTATCAGACCTATTAAGAAGCAAGAATGAGTTATAAAATACTTAAAAGCCTCCAAAAATATGGGGACGATTCAACATAAAGCTAAAATAGCCTCTTTAAAAACCTTAAATGTTTCCCAAAAGTCTAACGTTAAATGTTTTAACTGCGGCAAGCCGGGACACATGCAAAAGCAGTGTCACTTGCCTCGGCAAACAGGTCTTTCTCCTGACAAAGGAGGGGCTATTAAAACTAAGCCCCCTGGGATCTGCCCAAGATATAAAAAAATCATTGGCTGAGTAAATGCCGCTCTAGATTTGATAAACAAGATAATGCTTTACCCATTCAGACACCTCCTTCGAAAAACTAAAACAGGGGCTCTCCTCTAGCCCCGTTAAACAAAGACGACGACCAAATATTACTAAATTAACAGCGGCTACCAGACATAGCGCATGTATAGACATTCCTGCTCCACGAGATATAAAATTATTAATGGTAAATAATCCTATGAAAATCTTAACTTGATATTTTGGCCCTATACCAAAAAATACTATAGGCCTCCTGTTAAAACAAAGCAATAGTACCATGTACAAGATAATTGTTCATACTGAGATCATTGATAAAGATTACACAGGTAAAATTGCAGTAGTGTTACATGTGATTCGCAACTTGTATTTACAAAAGGGTGACAGATTTGCTCAGCTATTGCTATTACCTTATGTGCCCCCACTTAATAAAAAAACAGATACCAGAACAGGTGGCTTTGAGAGTACCAACGTTACTGCAGCCCTTTCTACTGTTATAAAAAAAAATCAATAGGCCCATGTTAAAATTAAAAAAAAAAAAACTTTAAAAAAAATGTTAGACACTGGGACAAATATCTCCATCATAAAAACAAAACAAAACAAAAAAAATGGGCTTCAGATTGGCCTACGGTTTTAGCCTCCCACCAGCTGGTGGAAATAAAAACTACAGATACAGCTCAAACTTCTGTTAGTTCATCTTACAAGCCCTGGGCCCTGATCAATTAATTAGTCGTTTAGATTAAACCATATATTGCCCCATTACCATTAAATCTGTGAGAAAAAGACTTTCTATAACAAACTCAGGCGACTATACAATTAAATGAACATTTTTCTTAGGGGTCACGAGATAAAGCCACTAAAGTTAAAATAAAAGTCTGATAAACCTATCTAAACAACTCAGTGGCCCCTATCAAAAAAAAAACTGTCCACTTTGCATACTTTGGTGGCTAAACTACTACAACAAACTAAAATAAAAACTGCTCAATCACCATGAAAGTTACCCGTTTTTGTCATTAAAAAAAAATCAGATAAATAAAAAATGCTAACAAATTTAAAAAATATTAACACTATAATGATTCCTATAAAAACATTACAATCAAGACTCCCAAGCCCTGCTATGGCCCCTAAAGACTGGGCCATTATGATTATTGATTTAAAAGATTGCTTTTTCACTATACCTTTACATCCAGATGACAGGCAATGCTTTGCCTTCTCAATACCTTCTATTGATAATCAATCCCCTGTTCAACGATATCAATAGAAGGTCCTACCCCAAGGTATGATAAACTCCCCTACGGTCTGTCAATTCGTTGTTGATAAAATTTTGCAGCCCATCAGACAACAATTCCCTTAGGCATATCTCATTCATTACATAGATGATATTTTATTGGCTTCTCCCTCAAAATCTCAATTAAGTTCATTACATAATGAGGTCATAACTAATTTAACTAATCATGGGCTGCTAATAACAAAAGATAAATTGCAACACCATTCCCCTTTTAAATATCTTAGATATCTTATGGACTGCTCCACTGTAAAGCCACAAAAACTTTCTATTAAAAAAAATAATTTACAAACACTTAATGATTTCCAAAAACTTCTTGGAAATATTAATTGGCTATGACCTACCTTAAAAATTCCCACATATGCTTTACAAAACTTATTCAAATTATTAAAAGGTTCCTCTGATTTAAATAGTCCCTGACAACTTACCCTTAAAGCTAAAAAAAAGTTACAATTGATAAAACAAAAAATTCAACAAACATTTGTTTACCATATTAATTACAATTCCCCGTTTCAGATATATGTCTTTGGTACTAAGATATCTCCTACTGCCATTATAGTACAAGATAATCACCCTATTGAATGGGTATATCTCCATTCCAAACAGACTAAACACATTGTTTCCCATAGAGACTTAACAAAAAAATAATTTTTCTTACATGCTCTCATTTGTGTGCTATAGCTAGATATGACCCTACTCAAATTTACCTACCTTTGACAAAAACAAAAATTGATAATGCTCTCCAGGTGTCCACTACCATTCAGATAGCCCTTGCTGATTATTCAAGAGAGTTATTGGCCAACCCACCTAAAAAAAATTATAAAATTTCTTACAAAATACTTCTTTTATCATCAACAATATTGTTTCTAAACACCCTCTCATAAATACACCTAATTATTTTATAGATAAAAATAAGGCAAGATGGACAGCCATAATAGGTCCCAACCTACAAAAAAACATTAAAAGTCCTTATCAAAAAAAAAAGTCCTTATCAATCTGTTCAAAACACAAAATTATTCACATTATATTGTTTACTTATTCTAATAAAAACCCCACTAAATATTTTAACTGATTCTCGCTACACGACACATCTTTTTCCATCCTTTATAACGGCTCATTTTATACCCAATAAAAGTGATCTTATACATTTGTTCTTACTGATTCAGCAAAAAATAAAAGCTAGACTCCATCCCTTCTTTATTACTCACATTCGTGCTCATTCCCATTTACCAAGACCCCTCAGTTTAGACAATGATTTGGCTGATCGCCTCATCGCCCCTATTATTTTCTTCCCCCAAACAAAAACATCAGCTCTTCCATACTAACACTAATAGACTACACGTTCAATATAAAATACTGTTGCTGCTGCTGCTGCTGCTAAGTTGCTTCAGTTGTGTCCGACTCTGTGCGACCCCATAGATGGTAGCCGTTATAAACGGCTAAAAAAATTGTTCCAGACTGTGCTACATGTTCCCCCTTTCATTTGACCACTAATCCCCAAAGGACTAATCCTAGAGGCTTACAAGCAAATATTTTATGGCAAGCTGATTTTATACATTACAAACTGCCCCCTTTTAAATTGTTGTTTATAGTCATAAATACCTTTTCCGGCTTCATTTGGGCAGTTCCTTCCACTGCCAAGACTACTAAAGCTGCCATCACAGCTCTTCTACAATGTTTTTCAGTGATGGAGATCCCTACCTCCATCAAAACAGACAATGGTCCTGCTTTTACAGCCAATGCTTTTCATGATTTCATACATCAATGCGGTATTTTCCATCTTACTGGCATCCCATAGAAGTCTCAAGGTCAAGCCATCATTAAACGGGCCCACCATACACTCAAGCTCGTTCTTAATAAACAAAACAGAGAAAATAAGCTAAGAGACCCCTATAGACCTAAAGCCATTTTGCCTATAGTCCTTCTAACAATCAATTATTTTAATTTGCCTCTACACAGTCAAGAGACACAGGGTTAAATGTCTTAATCAATGGCGGCCAAAAACACTTAAGTTCCTAGACAAGAGATATTATCTTGTCATTTTAGATGATAAAACCAAACAGTGGGTCCCACTCAAAAGAGTCAAAAGACAGACAGATCTTGCTTCACACCCCCCGACTGGCCACAACACTAAAACAAAAATTACAACAGATGCCTTCTGAGCCTCCTTGTGACAGCATATCTTAAAAAAAAAAATCATCTGTGCCAGAGATGGACTGGTCCACCTATAAAAAAAGATTTTAAAAAGTCTCTGTTCACGCCAACATGACTTTTGTCGATTGGGGGCCTCATAGACTCTTTGTAAATTGCTCAAAATCACAAAAAAATAATAACACCTGCCAATAATATAATGTTTCAACACCACATTTTAACAAAACACAAACAAGACTTTGACATCAACGCGATAAACTTTTAAACTGGTACAACAAAGGTCCTTCACCTCCCAGACCCCAGACAATCAGTCCAGTCCTGGGGCCTAAACACTGACATCTTTAAAAAATTCCTACTTGTCTCGATTTAGCGTCTCATATACTTATACACGTTTCCATCCTACAAAATTATACTATTAAATATAATTATACCGGTTATGTTTGTGCTTGTATAAATGCGCCCTATCTTTTTGCTATTAGACAATTTAAAAATAATGGCTCAATTCTGTCCTACACTAAGTGTCATTTATATACTTGTTTAAATCATTAATGTGCCAATTAATGTTACTAAAGACTGTTTTTTTTTTTAAGTCCGACAAAAGACTAATTTGTGGGTTTCAGTTAAAATTTCTAAACCCTGGTCAAATTCCATGTTGTTGTCTTTTGTTCTAAAAAAATTCCTAAAAAAACCCAAACGCTTTATTGGCTAGATTATAGCTGCCATAGTGAATATTATTTCAGTTGTAACTGTTGGTACAGTTTCTAAAATGGCATTATATAATTCTATTCAAAATCATAATTTCATTACTTCTTTAAAAAAAAGATTCTCATGATCTCTGGGCCCGACAAGCTCAAACAGATCAACAAATACAAATCACGTCTACCTTCAACAACATTCCCCCTATGTGATATAACACTGACTTCTATGATACACTATCCGCTAATACTTCCTTTCTAAATCCAAAAAATTGGGTACCCCATACGGTGGCTTCTTATGCGCTGATCTGTTTGTTGTTTGTTATTGTTCTTATAAAATTCCAAACGTTATGTGCTCAAGCCACCGCCGCTCAAAAAACAGAAATAACCATGGCTGCAGCAGTCCTTGCTCTTAAAAAAAAAAGAAAAAATGTGGAGGAGCTGAAAGGTTTTAAGCAAATACTGAAAATGTATTTGCTCCACTCATGACAAAGGTTGAAAACTGAAACAAACATAACAAACGGTTAACAAAGGGTTATACGCCCAGCCTTGAGGCATTCAAAGGCTTCCTTCTGACCACCTGTTTCTCGGAGCAAGGACTGTTGTTTCTCGGAGCAAGGACTGTTGTTTCTTGAGACGACTCCCTTTAGAGTTTCGCCAAAGCTATGTTATGGCTTGGGCGGTGGGAACTGTATTTTATGCTTAAATGCTTTGATGTTTATCTAAAATGGCTACGTGCAAGTCTGTCTTATGCTCTATTCCCTAAAAATTATAAAACTACACAATTAGATAATAAATTTTGTCAGTCCACTAGAGACTGTCCCTAAATGTTCTTTTCAGAGCGAGGTTCTCCAAGCCTTACAAGCTTTATATGAAGCTTAGCTTTATGAGAAACTGCTAGACCTTTTGGACTTCACCTTTGTGGTCCAGTGGTTAAGAATCCACCTGCCAACATAGGGGGCATGGGTTCAATCCCTGGCCTGGGCAGATCCCACATGCCTTGGGAAAACTAAGCCCCAGCACCACGACTACTGAAGCCCTTGCGCCTAGAGCCAGTGCTCTGCAACAAGAGAAGCCACTGTAATGAGAAGCCCGCACGTCACGGCTAGGAAGTAGCCCCCACTTGCCACGGCTAGAGAAAGCATGCCTGCAGCAAGACCCAGCACAGCTAAAAAACAAACAAAAGACTGCCAGACCTCTTTTCAACACGGTCATGGGAACAGCTTTCAAAAGCCAACTAAGTATAACCACAAACAACTAAATCTACTGAGTGTAAATTTCTATGGGAACTGAGCATAGAGCTTTACTTAAATATAGCATTTCATCTGATTCTTATAGCAAGTGTATGGGGAAGAAATTATTATTCTCATTTCTCATGTAAGATAATTGAGGCACAGAGAATTAAATATCTGCCCAAGGTCACACAGCTAGTAAGTGGCCAAGGTTGGATCAGGACTCCAGCTCCTCTGTCTCATGATTCTAGCAAAACAGAAGAAAAGAAGAAGGAAGTGGCTATTTCTTTTCTTAAGGATGAAAATTGGTCCTGGTAAACAAGAGATACTGAATTCATCAATAAACACTATACAAATGTAAATTGTCCTCAGTTAGTTAAATGTGCTGCATATGATTAACAGGGAGATAGGCAGATACATCCATTGAGGATTCTTTATCTTCCTGGGAGACTCTTCAAGGTTATCTTAAAAACACCCCATCTATCCAGCTCTGGGCAAATCCGTCTAATGTCTCTTTAGAATATGAAGGGTTAAACTTCAGAGTCTCTTCCTTGGGCTGATTAACTAGATTATGATGCCTCCTCTATAATTAAGAAAAGAGTCTGAGGTTTTACTGGGGAAGTGTTCACATCAGCTGCCAAAAGACTGAGAGACAGGAGCACATTCCTGCCCACGGTTTTACTAAGTAGAGCTCAGTTTCAGATCCCAACTTGCCCTGGACCATCTGTAGGGAATTTGAGGCAAGGAGGAGGACCCATGTGAACACATGTCTCCCTTGGGCTGAGAGCCCACCTCTCATCTAGGACTTTGACATCCTCTCTCATCTTTGAGAGACCATCCCCATGGAAAAGAAATGCAAAAAAGCAAAATGGCTTTCTGGGGAGGCCTTACAAATAGCTGTGAAAAGAAGAGAAGAGAAAAGCAAAGGAGAAAAGGAAAGATATAAGTATCTGAATGCAGAGTTCCAAAGAATAGCAAGAAGAGATAAGAAAGCCTTCCTCAGCAATCAATGCAAAAAAATAGAGGAAAACAACAGAACGGGAGACTAGAGATCTCTTCAAGAAAATTAGAGATACCAAGGGAACATTTCATGCAAAGATGAGCACAATAAAGGAGAGAAATGGTATGGACATAACAGAAGCAGAAGATATTAAGAAGAGGTGGCAAGAATACACAGAAGAACTGTACAAAAAAAGATCTTCACGACCAAGATAATCACAATGGTGTGATCACTCACCTAGAGCCAGACATCCTGGAATGTGAAGTCAAGTGGGCCTTAGAAAGCATTCCTATGAACAAAGCAAGTGGAGGTGATGGAATCCCAGTTGAGCTATTTCAAATCCTAAAAGATGATGCTGTGAAAGTGCTGCACTCAATATGTCAGCAAATTTGGAAAACTCAGCAGTGGCCATAAGACTGGAAAAAAGGTCAGTTTATATTCCAATCCCAAAGAAAGGCAATGCCAAAAATGCTCAAACTACCGCACAACTGCACTCATCTCACACGCTAGTAAAGTAATGCTCAAAATTCTCCAAGCCAGGCTTCAGCAATACGTGAACTGTGAACTTCCTGATGTTCAAGCTGGTTTTAGAAAAGGAAGAGGAACCAGAGATCAAATTGTCAACATCTGCTGGATCATGGAAAAAGCAAGAGAGTTCCAGAAAAACATCTATTTCTGCTTTATTGACTATTCCAAAGCCTTTGACTGTGTGGATCACGATAAACTGTGGAAAATTCTGAAAGAGATGGGAATACCAGACCACCTGACCTGCCTCTTGAGAAACCTATATGCAGGCCAGGAAGCAAGAGTTAGAACTGGACATGGAACAACAGCCTGGTTCCAAATAGGAAAAGGAGTATGTCAAGGCTGTATATTGTCACCCTGCTTATTTACCTTATATGCAGAGTACATCATGAGAAACGCTGGGCTGGAAGAAGCACAAGCTGGAATCAAGATTGCTGGGAGAAATATCAATAACCTCAGATATGCAGATGACACCACTCTTATGGCAGAAAGTGAAGAGGAACTAAAAAGCCTCTTGATGAAAGTGAAAGAGCAGACTGAAAAAGTTGGCTTAAAGCTCAACATCCAGAAAATGAAGACCATGGCATCTGATCCCATCACTTCATGGGAAATAGATGGGGAAACAGTGGAAACAGCATCAGACTTCATTTTTGGGGGCTCCAAAATCACTGCAGATGGTGATGGCAGCTGTGAAATTAAAAGACGCTTACTCCTTGGAAGAAAACTTATGACCAACCTAGAGAGCATATTCAAAAGCAGAGACATTACTTTGCCAACAAAGGCCTGTCTAGTCAAGGCTATGGTTTTTCCAGTGGTCATGTATGGATGTGAGAGTTGGACTGTAAACAAAGCTGAGCACCAAAGAATTGATGCTTTTCAACTGTGGTGTTGGAGAAGACTCTTGAGAGTCCCTTAGACTGCAAGGAGATTCAACCAGTCCAGTTTGAAGGAGATCAGCCCTGGGATTTCTTTGGAGGGAATGATGCTAAAGCTGAAACTCCAGTACTTTGGCCATCTCATGGAAAGAGTTGATTCATTGGAAAAGACTCTGATGCTGGGAGGGATTGGAGGCAGGAGGAGAAGGTGACAACAGAGGATGAGATGGCTGGAACTCCGGGGTTGGTGATGGACAGGGAGGCCTGGCGTGCTGCGATTCATGGGGTCGCAAAGAGTAGGACACGACTGAGTGACTGAACTGAACTAAGTAAGAAAAAAGTAAGAAGGCAAAGCTTTGAGTCATCAACCAGCACATACTCTACCAACTGTCTCATAGGCCCCTGGCCTAGGAGCCACAATGAAAGGTAAACTTTTTACTTGTTTTCTGAAGACTCGGACTTCTAGCCTTCCCTAACCAGCAAATCCAATCTACAGCCCCTTTTCCTTTTTTTTTTTTTTTTTTTAAACTTTTTCTGGTTTAGAAGGTCTTCTGCCTGCAATGCAGGAGTCTGGGGTTCAATCTCTAGGTCAGTAAGATCCCCTGGAGAAGGAATGGCAACCCACTCCAGTATTCTGGCCTGGGAAATCCCAGGGACAGAGGAGCCTGGTGGGCTACAGTCCATGGGGTTGTAAAGACACGACTTAGCGTCTGAAAGTGAAAGTGAAGTCACTCAGTCATGTCCGACTCTTTGGGACCCCATGGACTGTAGCCTACCAGGCTCCTCCCTCCATGGGATTCTCCAGAGTACTGGAGTTGGTTGCCATTTCCTTCTCCTGGGATCTTCCCGACCCGGGGATCGAACCTGGGTCTCCTGAATTCCAGGCAGACGCTTTAACCTCTGAGCCACCAGGGAAGAAACAACAACCCTGTGGATACCACATTCCACCCATCTGCTTCTTCTCTCTATTCATCCTTTTAGGGCTGGGTCAAAAGTCACAAAAATGGTGATTACTTGTTTACATCCACCCTCCACCTTTCAATCCTCTTCAGGCTGATTCCTCCCTGCCCCAGACCCAGGCAGAAATGTCTAATTCTACTTTGCGTTTCTAGCCTAGCAACACAGTAATAAAAATTTCATAAAGCTTTTCTAGTAAGAAAGACATATGGACCAAAACTTTTGAGTAAATAAATACTTTATTTGAATCACCCTAAGAGCTAAATTATCTGTTTCCCTTGTTTCACAGAATGTTATTTTCATCTTGTAGTGAAAAAAAAATTTTTTTCCTAGGATGCTAAGATAACAAATTTTACATATACTGATACGGGTCAATTAACCTTTTTGTCTTCTGAGCCCCCAGTGAGTTTCCTCCTGACCAGAGCCTAGGTATCCATTAGAAATATTTTTAGGAGGGACTTCCCTAGCAGTCCAGTGGCTAAGAGTCTGGTCTCCTAATGCAGGGGGCCTGGGTTTGACACCAGTTGGGGAACTAGATTCCACATGCCACACAACTAAGACCCAGGTATCAGTTCAGTTCAGTTCAGTGGCTCAGTCGTGTCTGACTCTTTGCGACCCCATGAATCTCAGCACGCCAGGCCTCCCTGTCCATCACCAACTCCTGGAGTTCATCCAAACTCATGTCCATCGAGTCTGTGATGCCATCCAACGATCTCATCCTCTGTCGTCCCCTTCTCCTCCTGCCCTCAATCTTTCCCAGCATCAGGGGTCTTTTCAAATGAGTCAGCTCTTCACATCAGGTGGCCAAGGTACTGGAGTTTCAGCTTCAGCATCAGTCTTTCCAATGAACACCCAGGACTGATCTCCTTTAGGATGGACTGGTTGGATCTCCTTGCAGTCCAAGGGACTCTCAAGAGTCTTCTCCAACACCACAGTTCAAAAGACCCAGGTATAGCCAAATGAAGTCGTGTCTGACTCTATGCGACCCCATAGTCGGCAGCCCACCAGGCTGCCCTGTCCCTGGGATTCTCCAGGCAAGAACACTGGAGTGGGTTGCCATTTCCTTTTCCAGTGCATGAAAGTGAAAAGTAAAAGTGAAGTCGCTCAATCGTGTCTGACTCTTAGCGACCCCATGGCCTGCAGCCTACCAGGCTCCTCTGTCCATGGGATTTTCCAGGCAAGAGTACTGGAGTGGGTTGCCATTGCCTTCTTCGATATAAGTAAGTGAATTTGGGGGAAAAAAAAAAAAAGAAACATTTTTAGGGAATGTGTAGCGGGAGTGATAGATGGGGTGCTTTCAAAACTTAGTACACTGTAAAATTTTAATGACAATCAGAATTTTTCTCTGGAGAAGTTTAAATAGACAAAGTGATGTCTCTGAAAACTTCACTTTTCTTCCTTTTTAACTGTTTTTTTGTTTCACTGGGTCTTTGTTGCTGCATGTGGGCTTTCTCTAACTGTGATGAGCGGGGGCTTCTTCTTGCGGTGGTGCTTCTTGTGCAGAGCACAGGCTCTAGAGTGTGGGCTCAGTAGTTGTGGCATGTGGACTTAGTTGCTCCACGGCATGTGGAATCTTCCAGGATCAGGAATTGAACCTGTGTCCCCTGCATTGGCAGGCAGACTCCTATCCACTGGGCCACCAGGGGAGTCCATTTCTCTTCCTCTCAATCTCCAGAAGTCCTCTTCTTTTTCTCTCACTTGCCCAGATACAAACTGTAACTAAGGCCTCACCCAGATGTCTCCATCTCTGATCAGAGTCCTGCTGAATGGCACCCTGGGGACTCTTAGGGACAGGCCTCCTTTTTCTTTAGTGTTCTCTCTACTTAGCAAGTCCAGCCCTTGGCCTCTCCCCTCCCCACCCAGGGAGGGGAACCAGGTGACTCTGCTGTTAACTGGAAGGAATTGGGCGTTGTTGGGCACCCCGCCAGGAACTTTAACTCTGCTGAGGAGGAATGGGCTCTGGGCAGCGGCTAACTTCCAGAGCAGCGCTGTCTGCCTGCTCAAAGGGCGCCTGGCTACCTAGGGAAGGGTGGGGAGGAGGAGTCTTCCCTCCTGATAACAGTTTGTTCAGCTCTTCCTGCCCTGATTCCCCTCCTGCGGCTGTTTGCTGCATCCTCTGAGCCTTGTGGTAACTCTGCTGCTGCTGCTGCTGCTAAGTCGCTTCAGTCGTGTCCGATTCTGTGCGACCCCATAGATGGCAGCCCACCAGGCTCCACCATCCCTGGGATTCTCCAGGCAAGAATACTGGAGTGGGTTGACATTTCCTTCTCCAATGCATGAAAGTGAAAAGTCAAAGTGAAGTTGCTCAGTTGTGTCCGACTCTTAGCAACGTCATGGACTGCAGCCCACCAGGCTCCTTCGTCCATGGGATTTTCCAGGCAGTGGTAACTCTACCTCTCACCAAAAATTTGCAGTTTGTGGCAGACTTCAAAACCTTAGGCTTCTCCTCTCCTTCCTTTAGAGCTGGACTGCCCTGCAAGTTGAAAGCCAGCCAAAGCTCAAGTTTCCTTAACTGCTTTTCTTTCCAGCTCTTGGAGCTGAACTCTTTCAACCTGCATGCCAGAAAGGCTCTTTTATCCTATCACCATTTAAAATGTTTCCCCAGCATTCTGATTTGAGGTTGACTGCTGACTGCGTGTGATTTCTGACCTAGAGGTTGACAAAGGAGCCAAACATCCTGTGTTCAGGAGCACTCTTCCTAGGACACTCACGCGTGGGGCGCCATGCCTCTTCACGTGTGGAGCCCCTGGTTTCTCAGTTCTGATGGGGGCTATTTTGGTTGTTGTTAACTTTTTAAATGACACATCTTTCTCCTGCTGCTTTTCTCTCTTTTGCTTTTTTCTTCTGTAATCTGCCTCTCAGTGGAATTTTCTCTTTGCTTCCCTCTTTATGCTGTTTTATTTTTTCTAGTCAGCCTGCCCCTTCCTCCAGGTCCTAGAAACTTCTTTGTTCTGCGGTTTCACTGGGAGATTTTATGAATCACTTAAGAGTATCTAGATCGCTAATCCAGGGATAGCAATTTATTTCTTCTGTTCTGGGTTAGATTACCGGTCAAGCCTGCTTCTTTTCTTTTTGGCTGTGCCACACAGATTGTGGGATCTTAGTTCCCCACTCAGGGATTAAACCCTGGACCCAGGGCAGTGAGAGATTACGTCTTAATTGTATGGGTAACCTTCATCCTCCTTCTACTGAGTTTCCATACAGCTTCACTAATTTGTAACAATTACCCATCATCCTTCCAGACAAGGAGACATCTTGTCTCACTTCAAATCTTCAGCTCTTCAGATTTCTCAGACAGTTGACTGACCCCAAAATGGCAAATAAAACCTGAAGTACAAAAAAGTTATTAGGAAAAGCTTTTCCTTGAGGATCCTCTGTCTGATTGCTCACATGAGCTATGATTTTTGTGGAAAGAGCACTAGACTGAGTCAAAAAAGAGAACTTCCCTGGCAGTCGAGGGGTTAACAGGCATAGCTTCCGCTGCAGGGGGCAGGGGTTCGATCCCTGGGGAACTAAGATCCCGCATGCTGTGTGGCCAAAAACAAAAAAAGAGTCAAAACAAGTTCCAGTTCTGCTACCTACTGGTTGCACAAATAAATCACCTCTGGGTTTTTAGTGTCTGTCTTCACTGGTGAAATGGGAACACTTCAGGGCAGGGTCGTGTCAATGAAAGCACTTTGCAAAGTGTCTTGAGATAGCACGTGATTCCTCTTTAAATCCTTCAAACATAAAGGGTCATTAAACACAGATTTATTTTGGTCAGCCTGTTTTAGATGGGGCAGGGGTGTGGAGGGAAGGGGGTTTTCAGGGGAAATCTACCAGCTAGAAAAAGCACAGGGATCCTTGTGGTAACATTTGGTTAAAATCAAGTATACAAACTCTAGGACTTTGTGAATACAGAGGGTCCTAAGGAATTCTGATTATTTTGGAGGTGGTAATCCAGTTCAGGCTACTGTGGCCTGAGGGCGGTGCTTTGATAAGTGAAATCACTGCAGATAAGTTCAACATTCACTTCTTAGGCAAGCTTAAAACCTGTTTTTTAAAAAAAATGTGTGCGTGTGGGCCAGACCCAAAGCAGCCTGGGACCTTTCAGACAGGCACCACCTCCTCTGGCTGTTTCTGAGGCCATCCAGAGGCCAGGGTCCAGATGAGCTGAAAAGACAGACCTGCAGAGTCTGGGACTTTGTGTAGACGTGTCTGTAGCGCAGAGGGTGGAAGGGAGGCAAGGAAGGAGGGGAGGAGGGTGTTAGGAGCTGAAGCCCCACCTTTCATTCCAGCAAAGTGCACTGGCAGAGCAGGAATGACTCACAGGCACGGGTGCTCAGGTTCCCACAGGTGAGGCGACAGACTCCTTTCTCCGGAAAAACGCCGAGGTGCTCTCTCCACCAGGAGTGGCCTTGGCAGGGTGCTGGCGTGCTTGGTCTGCCCGGTCTGGTCTCTGGGGCCAGGGCTGGGTTTCCCTCATGTATGGCAAGAGCCCTACGCGTGCTGTGCTTTTTCTCCTTGGCTTACAGCTAACAGGTAAGAGCTCACGGGCTTTTCTGAGGATTTCCTCCACTGCCTACCCTATAAAGTTAGCTCATTGTCCCAGAAGTTGCAAGAGTCTTTTACTGGAGCCTGAGCCACAGTTACATTTTGCTTTAGTGTTAACTTTAATGAAACTGAAGTGGGGGGTTGTTTCGGGGGAACTGCTTTTGGAAAAACAGGTTTAGGTGTTTTCTGGTTGCCAGTGATTGGGGCACAGAGAGGGTTTTCTAATCTCAGGTTACACTCCATTTTTTTGGTGGCTGCTCTCCACCTCCCACTACAGGCAGAACCCGGCTCTTGGATTTCTGTGTGTGGGTCTTGTCTGAGACTCTGGACAGCATTGGGAAAGCGGAGCTGGTTAAGGAGAGAGACCCACTGTGGCTTGCTAACTGCCCCAGCATGCACACACGAAATGTAAATATCATGCTAAAAAAACGCTATGTGGTATAAAGGTTCCAGCCGTTCAAGCAAGCTAAATTGTCTGGGGATGATTAATTCCATTTTTTTGCAGAAGACTAGGAATAGTAGGAAATTCACTTAACAAGGACCCTTTCTGGAAAACTTACTGCTAGGGGACCATGATACACATAATGTATTATGGTTAATCTGAACAGAGGTCTAATTCATGTTTTGACTAGTTTTTTTTGTTTCTGCCTTCAATCTTATTTTCCAATGCTTATAGTTTGTTAGAGCAGTTTTGAAGTGGGTACCATGAGGCTAGGGTATCCTGTTTTAGAGAAAATGTGACTGCTAAGTAAAGTTTACTGGGTGCTATTTTTAGTTGTTAAAGGAATGGGAGGGTCAAGGTTACATGTAGGTAGGAATATGTGGTGGGTGAAGCTGAGTTTGAGTGAGAGCTGGGGCATCTCAGATCTGTTGGATGCCCTACTCAGACCTTTATTTTGGTAGTGTCAGCAGAAATTCTCTTAAGACACATCTCCTGTTAACCCTTCATTGCCTTTTTTCCATTGCAGCTCTTTGGCCAATAGCAGCTGTGGAAATTTACACTCCCCGCGTGCTGGAGGCTGTCAATGGGACAGATATTCGGTTAAAATGCACTTTCTCCAGCTTTGCCCCAGTGGGTGATGCTCTCACGGTGACCTGGAATTTCCGTCCTCGAGATGGGGGTCCTGAGCAGTTTGTAAGTTTGGGGCCCTGGATAAGAAAAATAAGCCAGTCCATTGCTCCTGGCCCTTTTGTATTTTTCTTGGCGATAAGCACAGGGTAAAGCTGGGGAACGATTCTTGGCACAGAGACAGAACTGAGAGGCTGGTGAAGGGGAAAGCAAGAGGTTGTTGCAGGAGAGCTGCAGACCGGACAGTCAGGCTTGCTGATGTTTCTCTTTTGAAGATTTTTCTTTTTGATGTGGGCCATTTAAAAAGTCTTTATTGGATGTGCTCCAATATTGTTTCTGCCTTATTGTTTTGGTATTTTGGCCACGAGGCAAGTGGGAACTTAGCTCCCTGACCGGGCATCACACCCACACCCGTGCACTGGAAGGTGAAGCCTCAACCCCTGGGCCGCCAGGGACGGCCCTGCTGTTTCTTTTCTGCTCCTGCCACCCGTCTCCCTGCCCAGGTGCCGAGTAAAACCTCTGGCGTGACTCCTCTCTAGGTTTTCTACTACCATGTGGATCCCTTCAAACCCATGAGTGGGCGCTTCAAGGACCGAGTGGTCTGGGATGGGAACCCTGAGCGGTATGATGTCTCCATCCTCCTCTGGAAGCTGCAGTTTGATGACAACGGGACATACACCTGTCAGGTGAAGAACCCGCCTGACGTTGATGGGCTGATCGGGGAGATCCAGCTCAGCGTCGTGCAGACCGGTAGGTGATGCAGAGACAAGTGTTTTTGGAAAGTATGAGAGCTTGTAGGAAACAGAAGGGCAAAGTTTTGTGATGGCTGAAAGAGTAGAGAGGAGGACCAACTCTTTGGATCTGGAGATTGCAGAGGCAGAGTGAAGAGTCCTGGGGTAAGAAGAGAAAGGCTTTGTTTGGCTGTGGAAAGAAACAGAAAATAAGGCAAAGGGACCTAGGGAACTGGTTACAAAAATGGCATTGAGATCATGAAAGGGAGAGGAAGCAACTCTCTGATAAAAGGCTAACAATAAGTCCATTCATCCACTCATCTAGTCACAAGATTGAGTACCTACTTGCTGTCCAAAGTGCTTGACATGTACCATCTCATTTAATTCTCACACTCACTGTTGGAAGTAGATAGCAATAATGGTACCTATTGTTTATTGAGCCCTTCCCGAATGCTAGGAGATTTATGTAACACATCTAATCTTTGTTGTTGTTCAGTGCTAAGTCATGTCCAACTCTTTGCAACCCCAGGGACTGCAGCGACCCCATGGACTGCAGTATGCCAGGCTTCCCTGTCCTTCACCATCTCCCGGGGTTTGCTCAAGCTCATGCTCGTTGAGTTGGCGATGCCCTCCAGTCACTGCGTCCTCGGTCTAATCTTTACACATGTCAATCCACTGTGCTCTTAGTGCTCCCTTCCCCCCATCTTACTAACGAGGAAACCAGCACTCATACAGGTTAAGTCACTTGTCCAAAGTCATGGAGCAGATAACTGGAGTCACTCACAACTCAAACCCAAGCATCTCTATCTCCAAAACTGTGCTCCATCTAATGCACTGTATTGCCTGCAGGCCTAGAAAGGACAACCCGGAAAACTGCCAGATAACAAAAATAAAAGACCACAAAACTTAAGAGTTGTAAATTTGGGTCTGAGTCACTGCTACAGTTTATCAGCTGTAAATAAATTTTTTTTCTTCTGTAAAGTGAGACTAATAGAGCTAAGATTATGATGAGGATAAAATGACATAATAAAAGTAAAAATCCCCAAAGTGTGAATTGTACTGAAAATTATAATAGCTAACATATATTGAAAGTATTATGTGCAGGCACAGCGTGGAACAATTTACATAAGCAATTTTATTTTTTTATAAGAAATGAGTATTGTCATCTCTGCTTTATACATTGAAGAAACTGAGGCTACCCAAGTCACATAGGAGCTGGTATTTTAACCTAGCTGTCGTTGGTGTATTCTCTTAACCAACATGTTACTATCCAAACATAAAAGCCTATAAAATGGTATGAATTCCTTTCAGTCCTAGCATCATCCTTCAAGGCCCTATCAATAGAGAGCTGTGTGACCTTAGAGAAGTCATCTAAGTGTTGAAAGAAGTAATGTAATGTCTTTGGATCTCAGTTACCTCTTTGCAAAATGAACAGGTAGATAAGAACCCACGGGTCTTAAACATACTAGGATGACTACTCTGAGGACCTCACGAAAGCGATAAGCCGTTTACCACAAACAAGGCACACAATCTGACATGGATTTCGTGGGTTTGTTCTCCTTCACCGTCCCCCGCCCCCCCCCCCCGCCCCCGCCCTCTTCCTTTATACAGACTTGAGGCTCGGGAACCCCTGGGCTAGATATTCGCTAATGTCCTTTCTAGCTTTGTAGGTTTTTTGAAATTTAAATCAGAAATCAAGCTCAAAATCAAGAGATTCAGACTTCACAGTCTCTAACCTTGTTTAGGGACCCTTCCCTCTGGGTTGGACTTCCCTGGTGGCTCAGATGGTAAAGCATCTGTCTACAATGCGGGAGACCTGGGTTCGATACCTGGGTTGGGAAGATCCCCTGGAGAAGGAAATGGCAATCCACTCCAGGACTATTGCCTGGAAAATCCCATGGACAGAGGAGCCTGGTAGGATACAGCCCATGGGGTCGCAAAGAGTCAGACACGACTGAGCGACTTCGCGTCACTTCCCTCTGGGTTCCCTCTTACATCATTGATCCACTAGACTACAGTTACTTGCCTCTCTTTCCTGTGGGCTTCAGTTCCTTGAAGGTAATGTCTTTTCTGGCTTTGTATTTCCACCAAAGTGCTAGGACATAATAAACTCTTAATAAACCTGAATAAATGACTGACTGAATGACAGAGGTTAAGAAGGATTCAGGGAGAAATAAACACTGGATTTGATGAGGTCAGCAATAACCTTACCCCATTAGCTAGGTTACCTGCCCCAGTGAGTCTCAAATTTTTTGCATGCATCAGAATCACCTGGAGAACAAGTTAAAACAGATTGCTGGGCCCCACCTGTAATTGGGTAGATCTGGGGTGGGGCCTGATGGAACTCGCCTTTTGAAGTTCTCAAGTCATTCTGTAGCTGCTCCTCCTAGGACCATAGTTTGAGAACCACTAAAGAAGTCTGCATGGCTTTCCTATTGCTACCAGTTTACACAGTTAGTATGGTAGAAGAAAGGAATATTTCATTTAAGGGTGAAAACACACCCCTATTATATCTTTAGATTTCATCACAGTCCTCCTTTTCAGAATCCCAACTTGATCTTTTCTCCTTACAGTACGCTTCTCTGAGATCCACTTCCTGGCTCTGGCCATTGGCTCCGCCTGTGCACTGATGGTCATAATAGTAATTGTGGTGGTCCTCTTCCAGCATTTCCGGAAAAAGCGACGGGCTGAAAGAGCACATAAAGTGGTGGAGATAAAATCGTAAGGCTGGGCAGTTCTGGAAAAGTCTTCTTCTAACACTGTTTTATGGCAACTGTTGGTATTTTATAATCATTCTTGAACAAATGCCCTTTCTTTTGGATAAATCTCATACAGAATTCAAATTCACAGGATGGATAAATTAGGGTGTGAATTAGTAAATTTAGCTTTTTCTGTGTCAAAATACAGTTGATTTACACTGTTGTGTTAGTTTCAGGTGTATAATAAAGCGATTCAATTATTTACACACATATATATATATATTCTTTTCCAGACTCAATTCCCTTATAGGTTATTACAAAATATTGAGTATATTTCCCTGTGCTATACAGTAGGTCCTTGTTGGTTCACTATTTTATATATTATAGCATGTATATGTTAGTTCCAAACTCCTAACTTACCCCCCCGCCAACCCTTTCTGGCTTGGTAGCCGTAAGTTTGTTTCCTCTGGGGTGTTTATAGTTTCTTAATTTTAGGGAAGATTTCATCATAGGCTTTCTTTACTATGTAGGATTTGATATACAAAAATTTGCTTATGTAAAGCTTTTCTAGGATATTCCTTCCTTTTAATGTAAAGCATACATTTCTAAGAACCACTGGGCTGTCAGCAGGGCCTCTGAATCAGTGCCTAGGGAAGTCAGCCATGCTGATGTAAGGTACACTATACATATATATATATATATATTAGATAAAATTTACATATAATAAAATTCATTATTTAATGTTCACAAAGTTGTGTAACCATTAACGCTAATTCCAGAACATTTTCATCACCTGCAAAAGAAACTCCATACCTTTTAGCTATCACTCCCTATCTTCCTCTCCCACCTGCCCCTGACAGCTACTAATCAATCTGCTTTCTGTCTGTATGGATTTGCCTGTTCTGGACATTTCATGTAAAGAGAATCATATAACAGGTGACCTTTAAAAAAAATTATATTTTTGTAATTTGAAAAAAAATTTTATTTTTTTATTATTTAAAAAAATAATGTAGCCTTTTATGTCTGGCTTCTTTGACTTAGTATAATGCTTTCAAGCTTAAACCATGTTATAGTATGTCATTCCTTTTTGTGGCTGCATTATATTCCATCGTATACATATACCACATTTAAAAAAAGTATTTATTTTTAAATTTATTTGGCTGTGTCAGGTATTAGTTGTGGCACATAGGAACTTTCCTCACAGCATGAAAGTCTTCTCTAGTTGCAGGGCACATAGGCTTAGTTGCCCCAGGGCATGGGGCATCTTAGTTCCCCAACCGGGGGTTGAACCCATGTCCCCTTCATTGGAAGGAAAATTCTTAACCACTGAACCACTAGGGAAGTCCCCACATTTTGTTATTTCATTCAATTGATGGACATTTAAAATTTCCCCACTTTTTGACTATTAGGATTAATGCTACTGTGAATATTCATCTACAAGTTTCTGTGTAGGCATATGTTTTCCAATTTTCTGGAGTATATAAATAGGAGTGGAATTACTGGGATATATAGTAACTCTGGAGAAGGCAATGGCACCCCACTCCAGCACTCTTGCCTGGAAAATCCCATGGACAGAGGAGCCTGGTAGGCTGCAGTCCATGGGGTTGCTACTAGTCGCTACGACTGAGCGACTTCACTTTGACTTTTCACTTTCATGCACTGGAGAAGGAAATGGCAACCCACTCCAGTGTTCTTGCCTGGAGAATCCCAGGGACGGGGGAGCCTGGTGGGCTGCCATCTATGGGGTCGCATAGAGTTGGACACAACTGAAGCGACTTAGCAGCATAGTAACTCTATGTTACCTTCTGTCTGTCCTTTTGATTATAGCCATCTAGTGTGTATGAAGTGGTATCTCATTAAGGTTTTGATTTGTATTTTTCTAACGACTAATGCAATGGCAGCCCACTCCAATACTCTGGCCTGGAAAATCCCATGGACAGAAGAGCCTGGTAGGCTGCAATCCATGGGGTCGAAAAGAGTCAGACACGACTGAGCGACTTCACTTTCAATTTTCACTGTCATGCATTAGAAAAGGAAATGGCAACCCACTCCAAATGTTCTTGTCTGGAGAATCCCAGGGACGGGGGAGCCTGGTGGGCTGCCATCTATGGGGTCTCACAGAGTCGGACACGACTGAAGCGACTTAGCAGTAGCAGCAGCAATGACTAATGATGTTGGGCATCTTTCCATGTGTTTATTGGCTATTTTAACATCTAATTTGGAAAGATATTATTCAAATATGTTAAATATTTGAATTTTTGAATATTTGAAACCATTTCCAAATTAGGGTATTTGTCTTTTTACTGTTAAGTTTTTAAGGTCTTTATATATTTTGGAGTATACAAGAGCACCTTGTTAGATAAAGGATTGGCAATTATTTTCTCTCATTCTGTGGGTTGCCTTTCCATTATTGTGATTGATGTCCTCTGCAGCACAAAAGTTTTAAATTTTGAAGAATTCCAGTTTATCTTTTTTCTTTTGTTGCTTGTGTTGGTGTCATACTAAGAAACCATGGTTTAATCCAAGGTCAAAAAGCTTTCTGCCTGTTTTCTTCTAAGAGTTTTACAGTTTAGTTCTTATATTTAGGCCTTTAATTCTTTTATTATTATTATTTTTTGATTTATTTTCAGTTAATTCTCATACATGGTGTGAAGTAGGAGTCCAAATTCATTCTCTCACAGTCGTAATTTTTTTCAGCTGTCTCAGCATCATTTGTTTCTTTCCCTCAAGAAATATTTACTACAGTAAACAGAACTGATTTTTAAGGAGCTTAATGAATCCAACTCTGAGTTGATTTGAATAGAATACAATTGATAAACATGATTTCTAGGTCAGTCTTTTTTTGTCTTTGTTTGTTTTGGTTTTGATTTTATGCTTTTTTCTTTTTTGAACAAGAAGTAGAATTAGAAGTAGAATACTAATGCTAAACTAAAGTATCTGTTTTAAATACCTGGAGTTCCCAAATGATATTTCCCTCTAGCAACATTCTTGAAAGTGTCTAAATCCACATACCCAGGGTCATGTGGAGGCATGAGTATTATTAGTTAGAC
Organism: Capricornis sumatraensis; assembly: GCF_032405125.1. NCBI lineage: Eukaryota > Metazoa > Chordata > Mammalia > Artiodactyla > Bovidae > Capricornis > Capricornis sumatraensis. Next base: position 30,848,089 of record NC_091084.1, on the reverse strand, counting down.
AGTGCTAGTGGTTTAGTGCTCTGTAAGCCTGATCTATTCCCAGGTGCATATAATTCTTACCCAAATTTGGGGGAATATATATCTAACCTGAATCTTTGTATACAGATTTGCCTCCCTTGTTCCTAGTCTTGTTCTCCTGACAATGGTTTCTGCTTCTATGTTACAGAAAAGAAGAAGAAAAGCTCAACCAGGAAAAAAAGGCTTCCGTTTCTTTAGAATACACAGACTAACATTCTTACATTGTAAGTTTCACAACTGGGTTGATTTCTTTCCTTAGCTTACTTGCACGTCTCATCTCTACTGCAGATCTCCTAGATGATATGTTGTTCAGTGTTTCCTGTATAAAATGAGAGGAGCTGGGCAGAGAGATAAGTCTTTTCTTGTTATGGATGGCTTCCTCTTTGAGCGTGTTTTGTGCAAAGGACTAGAAAGCTAGAACCTCCTATCATTAAAGCTGAAAATTCTACGATTATTTGAAACTTTGGGGTTATATTTACCACCTCCAATAATAAATTAACTTTCAATATGTAAGTAAATTTTTTTAATGAAAGAATTAATATTCACTCTTGTAAACTAATCATGGCAGTTAAGAGAGTGACTCAATAGATATGCTTGACATTTTGACAAGAGAACTTTTGTATTCTTTGGAACTGATTTCAACTCCTCTCATTTAGTTTTTGGGACTATGAACCTAATTTTAGTGGTGTGTAAGTTTGTTTTTCCAGTTTTTAGGTTTATTAGGCTTAAAAGGTAGGTTGATTTATTTTAATATGATTATAATTTCTATTCCCTGAAGTCAGCCCACTATTATCATTTGCAAAAAGAGCCACAATTTTACAGCCTAAAGCTCCAGGGAAAGTTCACAAGAATTTATAAAAACAGAGTATGGAGAAAAATGATTCTATTGTAAACCTAGGAAAAAAATTTGGTATCACAGAGATTTTTACCAAGGGCTATTTTTAAAATCAAGCAGATTTTCTAAGTCAGGGGCATGGAAAATAAAGACAGAGGCTGTTTAAGATTAAAAGAAATTTAAGGGAGTGATACAATCAAGTGCAGTGTATGACTTTTGACTGGATGGATACTAGTTGTAAAAAGAGTTGGGGGTACAATTGGGAAAGTCTTAATATGAAAAATGTCAATATGGATAATATTAGAGCATTATCATTAATTTTTATTAGGTATATTAAAGATATTGTGCTTACCCAGGAAGACATACATATTTTAAAAATGCATATTGGAGTACTTAGGGGTAAAATGTCAGTAATTTGTTTTAAAAACTCTGAAGTGAAGTGAAGTCGCTCAGCCGTGTCCGACTCTTTGCGACCCGTGGACTGTAGCCCACAAAGCTCCTCCGTCCATGGGATTCTCCAGGCAAGAATACTGGAGTGGGTTGCCATTTCTAAGCCGCCCATATATGTTATTTATAGCAGGTACAATTTATAGCTATACAATTAAGTGAGAGTATATGCCACACACTGACTTCTTTGCTTTTCTGTATATTTGATTTTCTTTATTATAAAGGGGTTGTGGGGAGACAGAGAGAGAGAATGTATATATGTGAGTAAGCAGCTATGGATCATCCAAGGGTCTATGCAAGGCAGGGATTATGAATTAAGGACACTGAACCTGAGAACTATGTAATAAAGATCAGGAAATTTTTTTTTTAAGTTAAATTAGGAGGGGACAAATATACTTAAGAATATTTTTCTTCACAATGGAAAATAGATCTAGTAATATATATGTATTCATGTCAGGTATTCCTATTGTACTCTTGCCAAATGCATTATCCATTTAAACTTCTGCTTTGTATTTCAGGAAGCTGAAGATTTCCCAGAACAAGAACCCTAAGATAAGCTGGAGTTAATGGAAGCTTTTCTTTGGCTTTTTCAGTTGTGACCTGCCTTCCAACCAACACTGCAGTATATAACCACCTAGACCAGCAACGTTCCTCTGGAGCCAGCATAGGGCCCTTCTTGAGTAAATACCACCAGACTCACAAACAGCTCTGTTACTAAGGTTTTATTTAATTTCAGAGTGCAAATATTTTTCAAATGCTCACTAGGTTTTATATACTAAGAAGCTATATTTTTGCCCTTAAACACTCCTTGAGGATTATGATTTATATTCACATATATTGGCCTCAAATGAGATAAAAACCAAACTATTATGTTTACTTTGATATATTAATTTCTTTAGAGCAGCGTTTTAGCTACTAAAGTTAACATGTTTATTCTTTCCTTCTCACCTGCTTGATTAAAAGGTGAGCTAATTCTCTCAACAGTTTTGATTAATTAACAGAAAATCCTAAATTCAAACTGTTAAAGAACAGTTTGATTTTTATGACTCTCCTTAAGCATGAGACACATCTTATTTTATTGAATTTCTTTCAATACCCTAGATGGCAGGGTTTTGTTTTTGTTTGTTTTTGGTCAGTTGACCTAGGGTTTACAGTAGCACAAGCCGAAATCACAGAGTAACTAACTAGGGAAGGTGACACCAATGCTAATAGATCGACTAATGCCACCTCAGGATGAAACGCTTGTCACCTTTTTTCTGTGCTCTGATAAGTGATCAACAGCTCTGATTTTTCACAAGCAGTGAATGACTGTTTAGATTACTATATTCCCCACTTCCAATTCAATTATTTATAACAACAGAGCAAAATCTATGCTCATTTGTAGACTGGAATCATTACGCAGTTAAACAGAAGGATTCTGAAGTAGTATATTACAATTTAAAATTTTAAGGGTAATGAAAAAAAATCAACCCTAAGTGGTGATAATTTTCTCTAGTGTTACCCAAAGCTCTGAGAACTGGAAGAGGTTACATTTTTTCTTTCTTTATTTTTTGTTTTAAGACAGCTTGATACTTTGTTTTCACCAACTAGGTTGAAGATATTATTTCTTTTAACAAACTGGAATTTCAAAGCAGTTTATTTGTATTTAAAGATGATGAACTTTGATTTTTTCCCCCCAATACTGGAAAAAAAAAACAACCTCACCCTGGTATAATTTACTTATGAACTTGAAATGCTTCTCGTATCTGTCTCATTTTGCTTTTTATGCTGTCTGAAAAAGTAGTTTCAGTACCCAGTTTTGAAACTAAAAATCAGATTTAAAGTCCATATTACCTTTCATTCACATTTTCTTTTTTTTCCTCTACATTCAACCTTTGAAAATATAGTAACTGGATATTTCTTCAAACAGATGGCCTGGATAAAGAGTAAAGAGGTAGTTAAAAACTCATGGAAGGTGTTTCCAGCAAAACTTCTGGTTTCCGTGTCTTGGTTAAATGCTCAAGGGTTAATACAGCCCCATTGTTCAGTGTCTTCTACTTAAAGAGAACTTTTGTATTGTAATTTATTTTTTATTGTGCCTTAAACACTATGTAAATAACCATCAGTAATAAAGCATTACAATTATATAATTTGCTTATACAAAAATCTAAAATTTTTACATAGCAGGTAACAGAAAACTAATGGCAATGTATTTTACCTCTATTGAAAAATTTTCTGAGGAGCAGCCTGGAAGTCAATAATAGAATTAGTTTCTACGGGATAAATAAACCTATATGAATTTCCACAGAATTTTCACATTGCTTTGAATAACAGAATTGAGCACAACAAACTACTTAGTTTGGGGACTCTTTTGAAGAAACAGTATTATCTATTCCATCTGATACTCTTACATTATCTTCTTAATAGAGGAAACTACCAGCTTTCAAGTCTAGTAAAGAAATGCGAGTTGAAAAATGTAAAGTTATTAACTATTCCAAAAGCTGAAGCATATTTTCGTTCCATTGCTTTCATTAAGCATGCGTAGATTCCAGAATAGACTAATAATTAAAGGAAGGTACCATCCCATTTCTTTTTCAGAAGAATCTGACACCACCTCTTCATTGCACTTCAAGCGCTGTGAAAACACTTTCTCGCTTTTCCAGCCAAAAGAAGCATAAGTCTCAGCTCCTTTTTGTAATGATTTCATCATTGCCACTGTCAGCAGTAACTTAAGTGAAAGAAAGTGAAGTCGCTCAGTGGTGTCCGACTCTTTGCGACCCCATGGACTGTAGCCTACCAGGTTCCTCTGTCCATGGGATTTCCCAGGCAAGATTACTGGTGTGGGTTGCCATTTACTTCTCCAGGGGAACTTCCCGACCCAGGGATCGAACCCAAGTCTCCAGCAATTTCACACACACCTAATTTAAATCTAGGTACGTACTGAGATGGATGCTGTATTAGCTACACATACACACAAAATACAAATCAGTCTTGTACAAACTGCCCACGAAGGCCTAATACAAATTTATCTATTCACTGAATAACCCTGTATGCTCTCCAGGGTTCCTGTGAACTCTTAAATGCATAGAAATCTATTCCGAAAGCGTTCAATAAAATAATCTGTAAGGAGTTAAAGGATTTCTGGCTTAGAGTCAGAGGATCAAGACGATAAAGTCCTGCAGAATTCCATTACAAAAGTCAATTCTCCAAAGCCTGTCTGACTTCATTTCGAGTAAAAGAGAAGAATGAACTCCTACTTGAGAGTTAAGCATCGCTGACTAGAAGTGAGCAAGTCCAGGTGTGGCTCTGGAAAGAAGCCACGTTGCTATGGCAACTTGAATCGCCATTTTAGGTCTTGCGGCCTCCCGCCCAAGCGTCACTTCCGGTGTTACCTGTGTGGTGATCGGGAGCCGTAAACAAGGTGTGCAAACTTCTGGAGACCTGTCGGGATGCAGCAGAGCGGGGTTCCTGGAAGCCGTGGCTGCGCTCTGTGCCCACTGCTGGGTGTCTTGTTTTTCCAGGGTGAGTGAGCCGGCGGCGGGCTCGACACACTTCCGGCCGGGGGCTCAGGGAAGATGGTCGCTTTTCCGGTTCCGGTGGGGGGTCTGAGGAAAGCCCCCACTGAGCTTCTGGGAAGGAAGGAAGTAAGCGGGAGGCGGTGGCGGGGGATGTTCTCGGAATTACCACCCACTGAGCGGAGTCGGTGGCTTGTCAGTGTTTTCCCGAGCCCCTGAGAGCTCGACCACCTTGCGTGACTCTTGTACTGGGGCGAGGGGGCGACTTGATAGAAACACGGAGGGCACTGACTTTAGGGGGCACCTGGCATTATCTCGTGATGAGTTATCAACGGTTGACTCGGCTGTGGTTTTGTGGGCCTTATCTCCTGCTTGGGAGAGAACAGTTCTAGTCTTCAGCAGTTTGTCCCAGTAATTTTGGGAAAGTGCATTCGTGATTGTTGGCAGTTTTATTTTTTGTAAGAGATTGTCAGGGTCTAGGAAGTAAAACATTTGTTAGCCGCAGAAAGGATGTGCTTTGATCTCTTGATAGTGATGCATTTGTTGAGGAAAAGCAACTGCTTTAGTATTTTAATTTCTTTTTTTTTTTTAAATAGAAGATAGGGAATGTCAGTTCTGTTAAAATTTTAATTAAATATCAGTTAATATTCACTCTATGACATAATCTTAAAATTTGGATAAGTTTTGCTTTCATGCAGTTTTCAAGTTGCATAAATTTCAGTCAACCTAATTACCTTCATCTAGGGTGCAATTATTTCCTGGATTTTTGTGTATGTATGTGTTTGTCTTCCCCAGGAAATCATATGTTAGTAGAGCTAGCATTAGAGTGAATTGTTAACTTTGTAAAAAATTTCCCTGTGGGAATTTCTGAGGAGGACCTTTGACATAAAGGCTTCAGGTGTTGTAAGATTCAGCAGGTAGGGCTAGGGAGTTTTTATTTATTTGATGATGACTAGTATTTATGCCGCCAGGACACTCCCTGATCCCTCCCAGCTTTTCAGCTAAATTATTTTGCAATATAATATTTAGGCTGAATTGCTGTCACTCTAAATAATCCTGGTTTCCTATCTCCCTCTTATTCTCTCTCACACAAATGTTTAAATATTACCCTATTGAAAAAAAATTCTAGAAATAGTGGGTGATTTTGGAGGTGTCTTGAAAGATGGATATTCTTGAAGAATAGAAAATGGAGCTTCCCTTGTGGCTCAAATGGTAAAGAATCTGCCTGCAATGCAGCAGACCCAGGTTCACTGTCTGGGTTGGGAAGATTCCCTGGAGAAGGGACTGGCTACCCCATGGACAGAAGAGCCTGGTGGGCTACAGTCCATGGGATCGCAAAGAGTCGGACAGGACTGAGCTACTAACACCACAACAACAGAGAAAGAGAGTAAGGAAAATTCCAGACATAGAAACATAAACAAGGGATGGTGGTATTAAGTAATTTTCCAAACATTTGATTCAGTTCAGTTCAGTTGCTCAGTCGTGTCCGACTCTTTGTGACCCCATGAATCACAGCACACCAGTCCTCCCTGTCCATCACCAACTCCCGGAGTTCACTCAGTCTCACCTCCATCGAGTCAGTGATGCCATCCAGCCATCTCATCCTCTGTCGTCCCTTTCTCCTCCTGCCCCCAATCCCTCTCAACATCAAAGTCTTTTCCAATGAGTCAACTCTGCATGAGGTGGCCAAAGTACTGGAGTTTCAGCTTCAGCATCATTCTTTCCAAAGAAATCCCAGGGCTGATCTCCTTCAGAATGGACTGGTTGGATCTCCTTGCAGTCCAAGGGACTCTCAAGAGTCTTCTCCAGCACCACAGTTCAAAACCATCAATTCTTTGGCGCTCAGCCTTCTTCACAGTCCAACTCTCACATCCATACATGACCACTGGGAAAACCATAGCCTTGACTAGATGGACCTTAGTCAGCAAAGTAATGTCTCTGCTTTTGAATATGCTATCTAGGTCGGTCATAACTTTTCTTCCAAGGAGTAGGCGTCTTTTAATATCCCATGTTGACCCCAGATATATCTCTGTGGTCAGGAGGATGGTGTGCTGGATCTAGTTCCTACTGGCTTTCAAGAGTTGATCATGCACGTGTCTTCCTAACTCAGCGTTCACAGACTTTGCATTTGTAGCTTGAAAATGGCCATGGTGGGAGTATCTGTACCACAGAAATTGTCAAACCCTACACACCTGGGTTTTCTGTTTTTAGTTTTTCACCAGCACACCTCTGGATGTAATGATTGGTTTAGGTCAATCTGAGGCACCATTCTGAGCTGGGAGTGAAAGTTAAAGTGAAAAGTGAAAGTTAAGTCGCTCAGTTGTGTCCGACTCTTTGGACCCTGTGGACTGTAGCCCACCAGGCTCCTCTGTCCATGGGATTCTCCAGGCAAGAATACTGGAGTGGGTTGCCATTTCCTTCTCCAGAGGATCTTCCCAACCCAGGGATCGAACCCAGGTCTCCCACATTGCAGGCAGATGCTTTAACCTCTGAGCCACCAGGGAAGCTGGGAGTAGGGTCTATTTATTCTTAATTTGCTCCTCTCTCACCAAATCCATTCACTTTTCTTCCCTGTTTTTCCTGCTCCCCGGAGAGCTAACCTATAAACTACCTCATCCAGGTTCCCATCCTCTGGCTTCCAATTAGGTTTGGTCAATGGGAGGCATTGGCAGGAGATTGGAAGGCAGGATGAGAAAGACATTTTTCTTCCATGCTCCCTCCCTGTCATGGTGCCATGGTTGATAGTGGCTGTGTTCTACTGTGGCTATAGCTTCTGTCAAGTGGCCCACACATCCACCTCTTACCAGGCTGCAGTAACACCATTTCCTTCCTTGCCCCTCAGGACTGGAGTGGTAAAGACTTTCTGCCTTTGTTGGCTTCCCTGACCCTGAGAAAAGTCCCTCTGAAGAGTGGCCCATACACTTTGCAAAGTCTTAGCTGACTCTGCCTTCTGTTTCCTGCCTGGACCCTGACAGAGGCCTGCAAGCTCTTGGGCTATGTGGGAAAGCTGGATATCCCAAGAAAATCTGGGTATCATGAGGAAAGGAGATGAGGGGAATGGGTATTGAGCTGGTAACAAGAGTTCACTGCCTTCAGGTTAGAGTCCTGTGGTGGTGATAGTCAAGTGAGTATATGCTGTAATAGTTGGACACTCAGAGGCAGGTCATGGCAAGCAACATACTTTGGGGAATCATTAGCCCATTGGTCGTTGTGAAATCTGTAAAACTGGATAGGGTTGTCTAAAGAGAGCATGTTGAAAGAAGGACCATGGGCTCAGGGTGAACTCTGAGCAACACCAGTGTTTAAGGGATGGGGTAGGAAAAAAGGAGCCTTAGAAGGAAATTTGATAGAAACTCTCAGAGAAGTGAAGTGTGTACTTGTATATGTATATGTAACACAGTCAGTGTGGAGATTTGGTTGGAGGGAGACTAATGAGATTCTGATTTTATAGCTCTAATCCATATTTCTTCTTTGCTATAAACCAGGATTGGCAAACTTTTGTAAAGGGCCAGATAGTCTTTTAGGCTTTGTAGGCAACATAATCTCTGTTGCAACTATTCAATTTTGTTGGAGTAGCATAAAGGGATCCCTACACAATACATAAATAAATGGAGCTGGCTGTGTTTGAATAAAAATTTATCTATAAAAAGATGTTATGATACACACTACTTATATATAAAATAGATAACTAATAAGGACCTACTGGGTAGCACAGTGAACTCTATTAAATACTCTGTAATGACCTATGTGGGAAAAGAATCTAAAAAAATAGATACCTGTATATGTATAACTGATTCACTTTGCTGTACAGCAGAAACTAGCACAACATTGTAAATCAACAATAAAAGTTTTTTAAAAAGAATGTAGAGAATAGAATATAACCGTTTTGCAATCCTAATAAATAAAGCAAATTGACGATTAAAAAAAGGATGATGTGGGCTAGATTTGGCCCATGGTCCATAGTTTGCTGACCCCTGCCCTAAATCAACTGCCTCCCCACCCCCCACCCCCCAATATTATCCCTTGGATATCTCAAAGTCACCTTAAACTTGATCCAAAATCAAACTCATTTTCTTTCTTGCCGAGCCTGGTACCTTTCTAGTCTTCCCTGTGTCAGTGAATAGTATCACCAAGACATAAACTTGGGAGTTACCCTTGATATTTCTCTTACCCAATCATTCCACGTATGACCTGTCACCAGCTCTTGCTGGTTTTACATTGTAAGGAGTGTCTTCTGAGTTCTCTCCACGTCCACTGCCACCAAGTTAGTTCAAGCTTTCCTTATTTCCCCCTTTGACTATTTAAGTAGCTTCTTAGGTTATTTCTTTATATATACTCTTGGCTCACTCTAAGTGTCTTTGCTAGAGTGATGTTTTAAAAATGCAGACTTCGTCATGCCCCTTCTCATTCCGTCCCATACTTAAGGATTTTCGACTTACTTTGAAAATACGACTTCCCATTACTCTGAGAATAAGGACCCAAATCTTTAAAGTCCTGCCTAATCTGGTTTCTGCTTACCTCCTAGTAATGTCCTATTCTTCTCTCTTGTGGTTTTGTGTTGCTGCCATTCTGCTTTTCTTTCTGTTCCCTGACTGACTGTCCTTTTTCTGGCACAAGACCTTTGCATATGCAGAATTCTCTGCCCGGAATGCTCCTGGTCTCCTCACCTTGTTACCCTTCCTTCAGAACTCAACCCAAAAGTAACCTTTTCAGGAAGACTTTCATTAACCACTCCCTGCTCCCCTATCATAACTGATATAGTTCTCATAGCACTCTCTTTGTCTTTTCCATGTAGTGCGTATCAGAGTTTGTAATACATTTGTCCTTATGATTATTTGATTAGTATATTGAACTTCTGCTACCTTTTAAAAAATATTTATTTGGCTATACTTGGTCTTAGTTGCGGCATGTGAGATCTTTTGTTGCAGCTCGTGGGATCTAGTTTCCTGGTCAGGGATCAAACCCCAACCCTGAGAGTGTGGAGTTGTAGCCACTGGACCACCAGGGAAGTCCCCTTCTGCTGCATTTTAAACTCCAAAACAGGGAGTATATGTATTTTGCTCACATTTAATCTTGGACTCAGAGGGTGGCACAAAACAGATGCTCAATAAATCTATGTTTGAAGAATGAGTGAATGAATGAGAGTATCATCCTGGAAACCTTGAGACAGAGAAGGTCATGGAGCAAATGGTCACTCTTGCAGAGGGAGCCAGTAAAGTCAGGAGAGAAAAGTCAGTTTTGATCCCTTGGATTTTTCAGGTTTAAGACAATACTTCCTTTTATTAGAGGTGGTAGTGGAGTCCAGGTTGTGTGGTAGGGGTCCAGGAGTGGATAGGCAGGAAAGAAAGGGAGATGTTAGATGTAGACAACTTTTGCACAAACTTGGCTTAGGAAAGAGAGGGCAGTGGTTGGTAATGAATAGTATGACAGGGTTAAGGAAATTTTGTTATTAAAACAATAACAAAATTTCCTTAACCCTGTCATACTGTAACTGTAATACTGTAACAATAGTTATATGTTTTTATAGATGAGAGAGACTCCTATGTTTTTAGAGGCTGAGGGAAGAGACAGTCCTTCTTGAAAGGGGTAAGCTGAAGATACTGAGAGGGTTTTTGTTTTTGTTTGTTTTTTTCTGGAGCAGGGCTTGGAAGGGAGGGATCCAGGCAGAGAAGGGCTTGATCTTGCATATAAAAAGGGACACCACACCCTTTCAGATTGGAGGTAAGCATGGGTACAGACACACGAAGGTGTGTGACTAAGCAGTTTGTATTGCTTCAAGTTTCTTGAAGAAGAGAGATGTTTTCTTTTGAGAATGAGGTGTTTATAGGTTGTACAGGGGATAAAAGAGAATGGCAAAGTTTGAGGAGTCAGAGGAGCTGACCAAGGCTGGTTAAAGAGTCGTCATAACTTGGGACTTCCCTGGTGGTTCAGTGGTTAAGACTCTGGGCAGAGTGTGTGTTTGATCCCTGGTCAGGGAACTAAGATCCCACATGTTGTGCAATGTGGCAGAAAAAAAAAAAAAGTCTAGATAATTAAAAAAATGTCATCTTGCCTCATTAAAGGCTTAGCTGTGATAGAATTCATGAGTTTCTTATGGTAACTATTTGTGCAATGGTGTGATTTTTCTCCTTCAGTAGATACCAGCTATAGTCTAGAAGTGGTCATTTAGGCTGAGTTTTCCCTGCTGCTGCTGCTGTTGCTGCTAAGTCGCTTCAGTCGTGTCCAACTCTGTGCGACCACATAGATGGCAGCCCACCAGGCTCCACCGTCCCTGGGATTCTCCAGGCAAGAACACTGAAGTGGGTTGCCCTTTCCTTCTCCAATGCATGAAAGTGAAAAGTGAAAGTGAAGTCGCTCAGTCGTGTCCGACTCTTAGCGACCCCATGGACTGCAGCCCACCAGGCTCCTCCATCCATGGTATTTTCTAGGCAAGAGTACTGGAATAGGTTGCCATTGCCTTCTCCAAGTTTTTCCTGAATCAGTGCAAAGAAAAGAGAGGTGTCTAGGAGGCTTAAAAATGTTGAAAAAACTATAAAAATGGGAAAGGAGGAGAGTGAGGGACTAATAAGCACACTTTGTTCCTATATGAGAACTTTGGTGACCTGTCCACCTCTTTCTCTCAGCCTGCTTCTCTTCCTCTGAATTTTGCCCTTAAGTTACTTCTATTTAATGGAGGAAATCATCTTTACAAATTGAGTACAAACAGTGGTATATGTGCTTGAGTAGCATTATATGCTAAATTTTATGTGAAAATTGAAAAAAATAATAAACTGCATCAGAGAATTTGGGAGGGCATTGTAAGGGAGCTGATATTTGAGCTGAGTTTTGAAGGGTGTGGGGGATATTGTGTTGTGGGAACAACCCAGGCAGGTTTGGTAGGGATGGGGAGAGCATTCTAGACAAAGACATATTCAACGAAAGTCACAGTAGCATGAAGGATATAGTAAATTTGGGAAATGGTAGGACATTTTGGGCATAGTGAAAGGGATGGGATGGGTAGTGGGTACAGTAGCAGAAGGAGGCCAGGTTGGCACTATTTAGATTTTATGTTATAGCCCAATAGAAAATTCCTGAAGGTTTTTGAATCTTTGTGGTGTTCATTTTAATGATAATAGCTAGCATTTATCGAAAGGTTCAATTTCAGGTTCTATGCTAAGCATTTTATGTTACCTTCTTTAATCTTATTAGATCCTCCCAGTGACTCAGTGGAGTAGGTCTTTTTTATTATTCCCACTTAAAGTGAGAAAACTGAGTCTGGAACAGATTAGGTAACTAATATCAAGATTTCATAGGCAGAAAGTAGCTAGGCTAGAACTCAAGTTCAAGTCTGTCTAATTCTAAATCCAAACTTTAAAATCTCTCTGGTATTCTTATGTTTTAAGATAAAGATAGTGGGCTGGTCAAAAAGTTTGTTTGGGTTTTTCCATAAGTTCTTATGTAAAACCTGAGTGACCTTTTTGGCCAATCCAAATGTATAAAGGATATGAGGAGAATGTAGATTTGCTAAGTCACTTCAGTCGTGTCTGACTCTGTGCGACCCCATAGACGGCAGCCCACCAGGCTCCCCCGTCCCTGGGATTCTCCAGGCAAGAACACTGGAGTGGGTTGCCATTGCCTTCTCCAATGCATGAAAGTGAAAAGTGAAAGTGAAGTCGCTCAGTCGTGTCCGACTCTTAGCGACCCCATGGACTGCAGCCCACCAGGCTCCTCTGTCCATGGGATTCTCCAGGTAAGAGTATTGGAGTGGGGTGCCATTGCCTTCTCCAAGAATGTAGATTATCTGTTTATTATTTATTTCTGCTTTCCAGTTTTTAGAGCTGTATCTTTAGTACAGAGACCCTGTATCTTGGATCAGGAGTGAGGGCTTAGGAGTGACAAGGTTTTGAAGGATGAAGTCTTTCCAGGCAGAGGAGCAGCATTTGCAAAGGCATGGGAGGAATGACAAGTTTAGCATGGCAAAGTCAGGATGTTTTAGATGAACGAGCCAGAAATAGTCCTCATTTTGGGGATGGGCTTAGTCTTGGTCTTGTAAGCTTAGTCTTGGTCTCCTCCTTTTAAGAGGAATGTGAACAGACTGGATTGTCCAGAGAGGAGAGAAAAAAGTGATTAAAAGCAGCAGAGGTAAAGGGAGTGGAATGGATGACTCATAAGTATGTCTGTGTTAAGAAAGGTTGAGAGCGTAAGTTGAGTTCAGTTCAGTTGCTAAGTTGTGTCTGACTCTTTGCAATCCATGGACTGCAGCATGCCAAGCTTCCCTGTCCTTCACCATCTCCTGGAGTTTGCTCAAATTCATGTCTTTGAGTTGATGATGCCATCCAACAATCTCATTCTCTGTCACCCCCTTCTCCTCCTGCCCTCAGTCTTTCCTAGCACCAGGGGCTCATGCAATGAGTCAGCTCCTTGTATCAGGTGGCCAAAGTATTGGAGCTTTAGCATCAGTCCATCCAATGAATATTCAGGGTTGATTTCCTTTAGGATTTACTGGTTTGATCTTACTGTCCAAGGGACTCTCAAGAGCCTTCTACAGAACCACAGTTCAAAAGCATCAACTCTTTGGCGCTCAGTCGTCTTTTTTTTTTTTTTCTCTAGGCCTTCTTTTTGGTCCAACTCTCACATCCCTACTTGACTACTAGATAAACCATAGCGTTGACTATATGGATCTTTTTTGCAAAGAGATGTTTCTGTTTTTTAGTACGGTGTTTATCAGTTAGTTTATCAGGACTTCCCTGGTGGCTAAGGCGGTAAAGCGTCTGTCTACAGTGAGGGAGACCTGGGTTCGATCCCTGGGTCGGGAAGATTCCCCTGGAGAAGGAAATGGCAATCCACTCCAGTACTATTGCCTGGAAAATCTCATGGACAGAGGAGCCTGGTAGGCTACAGTCCATGGGGTTGCAAAGAGTCATAATTTTTCTTCCAAGGAGCAGGTGTCTTTTAATTTCATGGCTGAAGTCACTGTCCTTAGTGATTTTGGAAGCCAAGAAAATAAAGTCTGTCACTGTTTCCATTTTTCCCCAATCTGTTTGCCATGAAGTGATGGGACCAGATGCCATGGTCTTAGTTTTTTTAATATTTAGTTTTAAGTCATCCTTTTCACTCTTCTCTTTCACCCTCATCAAGAGGCTCTTTAGTTCCTCTTCACTTTCTGGCATTAAGGTGGTATCCTCTGCATTTCTGAGGTGGTTAAGGACGGAACTAAAGAGGTGGCAGTAAGGATGATGAAGCTAGCTAATGCGCATTGATCACTTACCCTGGGTTAGGTAGGCTTCTTAATGTGGCACCTGTTTTAATTCAAACATTTCTCACAGTTACCTACTAAGGTAAGTGTTGTTATTCTCATTCCTACCAGAACGAGAAGCTGAAGAAATCAAGTATGAAGACCACAGAGTCAGCAATTGATAGGGCTGGGATTTGTATACTGTCTCAACCAGAGGGACTGCTGGTTTTCAGAATGGTGTGTGGGTTTGTTCTCTTTTGAAACCTTGCTGCTCTCTTTGCCTTTGGCCTGCCAGATAAATCATAGCTCATTGTGGTGGAGAAGGAAGCAGGAAAAACGAACTGCTAGTGGCTTACTTTCCTAAAAAGTGGCTCCCTAGTGGGAGAGAATTTGCTACTACTGTTCTCTGAAAGTAGAGGGAATTGTCCAAAGAAAGTGCCAACTCTTTTAGGGGAGACAGGGTTTCAGAGTTGGATCTATGGGGGTGGTTTTGGACAGAGGAAGTCTCTAGAGAGTTTTAAAATCATATTTTTACATTTTAAAATGCATTAAATTGCCTAGAGGCTGTCATGCAGAGTGAGGTAAGTCAGAAAGAGAAAAAAATATCATATATTAACATATATTTGGAATCTAGAAAAATGGTACTGATGAACAGATTTGCAGGGCAGAAATAGGGATGCAGAGAATGGACTTGTGGACACGGCAGGGGAAGGAGAGGGTGGGACAATTGACATGAGTAACACTGACACATATATGCTGCCATGCGTAAAGTAGATAGCTAGTGGGATGTAGCTGGACAGCACAGAATACTAAGCTCTGCAGTGACCTAGCAAGGTGAGATGGGGGAGGGGGGAGGCGCAAGAGGGAGGGGATACATGTATACTTACAGCTGAATCACGTTGTTGTGCAGCAGAAATGAACACAACATTGTAAAGCAATTATCCTCCAATAAAAAAAAAGAACCTTACCAAGCCAAAAAAATGCATTAAATTGCAAATTTAATAAACTTTTTCTTGCCCCTGATTTACTTTTAATGAGTATGTGATTCATTCAGATTCAGATCAGTCACTCAGTTGTGTCTGACTCTTTGTGACCCCATGAATCCCAGCACGCCAGACCTCCCTGTCCATCACCATCTCCCGGAGTTCACTCAAACTCACATCCATCAAGTCGGTGATGCCATCCAGCCATCTCATCCTCTGTCGTCCCCTTCTTCTCCTGCCCCCAATCCCTCCCAGCATCAAAGTCTTTTCCAATGAGTCGACTCTTCACATGAGGTGGCCAAAGTACTGGAGTTTCAGCTTCAGCATCATTCCTTCCAAAGAAATCCCAGGGTTGATCTCCTTCAGAATGGACTGGTTGGATCTCCTTGCAGTCCAAGGGACTCTCAAGAGTCTTCTCCAACACCACAGTTCAAAAGCATCAATTCTTCGGCGCTCAGCCTTCTTCACAGTCCAACTCTCACATCCATACATGACTACTGCCTTGACTAGACAGACCTTTGCTGGCAAAGTAATGTCTCTGCTTTTGAATATGCTATCTAGGTTGGTCATAACTTTCCTTCCAAGGAGTCAGCGTCTTTTAATTTCATGGCTGCAGTCACCATCTGCAGTGATTTTGGAACCCAAAAAAATAAAGTCTGACACTGTTTCCACTGTTTCCCATCTATTTCATTAACCACCTTTAAGAAAGGGAAAAACAAAACCAAACCAGAGAGAACCTCAAGGTAGATTTATAAAATTCTTTGAAAAAAATTCCAATTCTTATTTCTGCTGGTGGTTGGGACAGTGATAGCTTTAGGTTAACAGCTGAGCTGTATTTGGGGTAAATCCCTCAGATACAATAGTTGTCATACTCCCGCAGTGTAAGTGTGTCAAGGGAGTGGGTGGCATTGCCTTTTAGCCTTTTGTGGGCTGACATGCTTCATTATAGTTAATTTAACCACAAGTCTATTGGAAAAATGCTGGTATGACCAGGTTTAAAATTTTTACCCAGACTTTCATTCTATGACTTCATTTTGTAAAATGATGAACCACCACCCCACTGTTAATTAATGTAGATATCCACTCCTTATTGTTTTGGGCCTGCCTGAGAAGATATTTATTCCCATAGCTTTTTGATGAGAGACCTAAAAATGATACCTAGTGCTTCTGTGTTGTTCACTCACATCTATGTATTCCATCCAGTGCACACATTTTAAAAGTTTGGGCTTGCTTTGATTAGGTGTTTATGTCGTCTTTTCCCTGGAGATTAAAGCGGATGCCCATGTCCGGGGTTATGTTGGAGAAAATATCAAGTTGAGATGCACCTTCAAGTCATCCTCTTCTATCACAGACAAACTCACCATAGACTGGACATACCGACCTCCGAGCAGCAGTCGCACGGAATCAGTAAGTGTATACTTTAATTTTTACAACATTTATTTATTTGGCTGTGTAGACTCACATGGGCTCTTTAGTTGTGGCACGTGGCTTAGTTGCCCCACGGCATGTGGGGTCTTAGTTTCCCAACCAGGGATAGAACCCACGTCCCCTGCGTTGCAAGGTGGATTCTTAACCACTAGACCACCAAGGAAATCCCAGTAAGTGTATACTTTTATGGCTGTTTCTTTGAGCTTTCTGTGGTCAACAACTCTGGAACCCTTTTATTCTAAGTCACAGGCATACTTCAGGCCTTCTCATCTTCAAATAGAAGATGAGCTTCTATTAAATAGAAGGAGATGAGCTTCTACTCTGTATGACAGCCATTTTTGGTCATGGAGGGCTTTTTCTTCTATGTAAGAATCTTGCAAATATGCTATAGGAAAAAACCAGTCAGAAACTCAGAGGAAATGTGGTTTAATTTTGTTTCCCCTTTGTTGTTTCATTTTGCTTGGCTTCATAGCTTGAGTTTAAGATTTGTTGTACCAAAAGGGTACCTCCAGGCTGTTGGATAGAAAAATTCTATAGGTCCCAGTCTTAGACATCCTTTCACTTAATACTGCTCATTTCCTGTCATGTGAGGTCATCTCTGTGGGTGTATCTGTTTGTATATCAGCACTGTGTAGATTTATCTTGGCATCTTCTCCAGTATATAAACATCTGCGTTGATTTACATAACTCCCTTTGAAGGATGTGGTGGCACCTTATGTTGATGACAGATGCTGTTGGTGACAGATGGTCTTGAAATATTAGAAGCAATATATTTTAATCACACACATAAAACACGTTTATGGCTCAAATCCATTGTGGATGTCTAATTGAAGATTGCAGTGCTATTAAAAAATACTTTCTCTGTATGCTTCCAGCAACATCCTAGGTCAGGATACATTTTATCAAGAAAGTGAATGTCATAGCAGTATGTAAGATTGTGTTTTTGAAAGTATCCTTCATTTGTTATCCTATTTCCTTCACTAGAAGTAATTTCTCTTTGATTTTAATATGTAAGCTTTGGACTTTGTTTTAGGAGTCATTATTGAATGCCATGTAGCATCTCCCAGTAGCTACAGTAGGTGTCCCAGTGGGTTGTTCTAGTGAAGGTGGCTCCAGGGAGGGAAGCAAGGCTGTATTTGCAGTCCTTTTTCTTTAGACTTAAAATAGGTCACTTTATTTTGAGTGGCCAGGAAATTATGGCTGGCTTTATATGACTCCTTTGGCCAAAAGTAGGACAGAATAAACAATGGGGATTTTCTAGGGGTAGAAACCTGAAATGCAAACAGCAGTTCTCATATGGTGCTGCTTTTTCTGAGGCTAGTCAGGAAATCAGCAAACGCACCCAAGCTGGAATTATTGGACCCTTAAAGTTTGCATTATGCTATGTTGCAGTTATGTGCTCAGTCAGGATTCTATCAAACTAATCAGATAACAGGATTTGAATATCACTAGTTTAACTTGAAATTTACAGATTAGATTAATCTTGAAGATTCACAGCAGGCTTTGTTTTGTCAATCAGTTCAGTTCAGTTCAGTCACTCAGTCGTGTCCAACTCTGCGACCCCATGGACTGCAGCATGCCAGGCCTCGCTGTCCATCACCAACTCCTGGAATTTACTCAAACTCATGTCCACTGAGTCGGTGATGCCATCCAACCATCTCATCCTCTGTCGTCCCCTTCTCCTCTCACCTTCAAACTTTCCCAGCATCAGGGTCTTTTCAAATGAGTCAGCTCTTCGCATCAGATAACCAAAGTATTGGAGTTTCAGCTTCAGCATCAGTCCTTCCAATGAACACCCAGGACTGATCTCCTTTAGGATGGACTGGTTGGATCTCCTTGCAGTCCAAGGGACTCTCGAGTCTTCTCCAACACCACAGTTCAAAAGCATCAAAGCACTCAGCTTTCTTCACAGTCCAACTCTCACATCCATACATGACTACTGGAAAAACCATAGCCTTGACTAGATAGACCTTTGTTGGCAAAGTAATGTCTCTGCTTTTTAATATGCTGTCTAAGTTGGTCATAACTTTTCTTCCAAGGAATAAGTGTCTTTTAATTTCATGGCTGCAGTCACTATCTGCAGTGATTTTGGAACCCCCCAAATAGTCTACCACTGTTTCCACTGTTTCTCCATCTATTTGCCATGAAGTGATGGGACCAGATGACATGATCTTTGTTTTCTGAACAAAAATTGTTTTGTCAATAAGGAGTTTTAAATCCTTTTATGCTGATGCTGATAATCTATGATAGTTATTCTTTACCTCCATCTTTGGAACACTCAAAGAGTGTTCCAGCTGTGTAAATCAATTAGTAAACAAATATTGTTTACTAATATCTGTATTTCCCACTAGCTGGTAAATTCCTGCCTGAATCCCACTGTATCATTTTGCTAAACACAGTGACTAAGGGCATGTAGTATGTGTGCAACAAGTATTCATTGAATGAATGCCTGAACCAGGAAGTGATTTAGTGTCTTCTCTGGGAAATTGCTTTTCACAATTGGGCAATGCAGTGTTTGTAAAAGCCTGGGCTCCTAAGTGGGGAGGATACCAAGTAAGAAAAGAACGAGGAAAGGCTAGAGTCTTGCAAAAGAGAGAAAGATGATATTGTAGTGTAGGGCCTGCCCAACATACCATCAGGTGTAATGAGGTGTTTTTTGGTGATTAGGTAGGTGATCACCAATCTGAATCAGTGTTGTTTTAAATCAGTGTATATTCATTGAGTACCAGTCACACATCTGACTTGGGGTTTTATTAATTTCTAAGATAGATGACTTGAGAGAGGCTTATGTTATAGCCTCTTGGTGATTCTGACGATAAATGAAAACTCCCTCCTTTCCCGCTTATTCGTTGTGTGCCTTTGAGGAACTCACTTAATTTTTTGTTTTTGGCCTTGTTTCCCTGTCTGCCCCATGGATAGTTCAGTGTTGTTGTGAAGGTCAGGTGAGTGAATGTGTAGAGATTGATTGGACCCTATAAAGTTCCATATGATAGTAGATGCTGCTTTAGAATAGGATTTATTGACTTTGGCACTATTGGCATTTTGATCCAGATAATTCTTTGTTGTGGGGGGCTAGCCTATGCACTGTAGGATTTTCAGCAATATCCCCTGGCCTTTACCCTCCAGATACCAGTAATACAACAAAAAATATCTCCAGATGGTGCCAAATGTCTTGAGGGTAAAATTGCCCCTAGTTGAGACCTGCTACTTTAGTACTTTGGGGAGAAGAGGTTCAAGAATCAGAATTCTTGGATTCTTTCATTAGGACTGTTTTGGGGACAAGTTTCATAAACCTGTCTTTTTAACCTATAGTACAGAAGTGAACAAAGCATAAGAAAAAATTGTCCAACTGGGAAAACCCATTATACATTTGTATTTTATTTTGGACCTACTTAGCTTTACGTTTCATTGCATTTTCCATATTAACTCTTTTTTTTTTCTCTCATTGTGTTGCTTTCCTAGATTTTTCATTATCAGTCTTTCCAGTACCCAACCACAGCAGGCACTTTTCGGGATCGAATTTCCTGGGTTGGGGATGTATACAAAGGGGATGCATCCATAAGCATAAACAATCCTACCATGAAGGACAATGGGACATTCAGCTGTGCTGTGAAAAACCCCCCGGATGTGCACCATAATATTCCGGCGACAGAGCTGACAGTCACAGAAAGGGGTAAGCTAACTGCCACCAACTCTGTGCTGCAGTGAGTGCTCTGGGACTTCTGTGGTGGTTTGTGGAGAGATCAGTGATAAGCAGAACTTACCCTATCTTTATCAGAACATTCTGCCATCTTGAAGTGTCTTTGAGAATGAGTTCTTTATTTTGCAAACTAAAGCTTTTTTTTTTTTTCAAATATCGTCATAGTTTTGCCATGATTCTTCTTTAAATTTTCATTTCAGGTTCTTGTGGAATGTAATGCAAACCCCTGAGTAAATAGAGGGTTGCTATCTTTGTGAAACAGATGTCATTCTGGTTTCCCTAATGTGTTCATACCCTCAGTTATGAGACTGTGTTTTTGCCTGAGTCTTGAAAGGGTACCTCCTTTAAATATGGAGGCTGCACATTTCTTTTCTGTTGCAAAGAGCAGCTGTTTGCATTCGGTATGAAACATGAGTGGGATAAGGACCCTCCTTTTTTCTTCCACCATTCCCTGGTGACTATTGAGTGGTCATTCTAGTCCTTATTTGGATTTGAACCAAAGATTTAGAGATAGAGACCTGCATTATGGTTCATTACAGCTACCTTGTCATTTCTCAAATCTTTCTGTATGTCCCTCTCTTTCTCCCTTCCCTTTCTTTTTCTTTATTTTTTTAGGACAACTCATAGATTTCAAAGACATGGACACATTCATACTGCTGGTGGGAGTAGATACTGGTATAGTTTTTCTGGCAGACTGTTTGATAGTATAAATCAGATACCTTAAAATTATATATCCTTTGATCCAGCAATTCCATTTTAAACTGTTTTAAAAAATAGAGCTAAGTATGAACGTTTATATACAAGGATGATCATCATTATATAACTCATAGATTCAAAGAATTGGAAACAACTTGAATATCCAGCATTAGCAGATTGATTCAATAAATTATTCAATATGCAGAATACTCTGCAGCCCTTAAAAAAAGTCACACCTGTACTGATGAAGCTATTTGCAGGGCAGGAAAAGAGATGCAGACTTGGAGAACAGACTTTGTGGATACAGTGGGAGCAGGAGAGGATGGGGTGAACTGGAAGAGCGGCATTGACACACGTGCACACCACAGGCAAAATAGACAGCTAGTGGGAAAGTGCTGTGGGGCACAGGGAGCTCGGCTCAGCTGTGGGATGCCTGGAGGAGTGGGAGAGGCTCAAAGGGGAGGGAGATATGAACACACACAGTTGATTCACACCGTTGCACAGCAGAAACTAACACCCCGTTGTAAGGCAATCATGTGTGTGAGTTAGCCGCTCAGTCGTGTCCAACTCTTTGTGACCCCATGGACTGTAGCCTGCCAGGCTCCTCTGTCCATGGGATTCTCCAGGCAAGAATACTCGAGTAGGTTGCCATTTCCTCCTCCAGGGGATCTTCCCGACCCAGGGATCGAACCGAGTTTCCTGCATTGCAGGTGGACTCTTTACCGTCTGAATCACCAAGGAAGCCACCAATTATAATCCAATGAAAAAAATAAATAAAATGGAAAAAAAAATCACACATGGATGGAATATTTATGGAAAATATTTATATAGTAAATAAAAAAGAGGTTAGAAAAAGTATATAAAGTATAGTCTACACTTCTGAATGTATATTCTCCTCCCTGTATTCCCACTCATACCCACATACTCCTGGGGACTTCCCTGGTGGTCCAGTGGTTAAGACTTCATCTTCCAATGCTGGGGGTGTGTTTTCCATCCCTGTCAGGGGAGCTAAGATCCCACCTGCCTCGTGGCCAAAACCCCAAAACATAAAACAGAGACACATACTCCTAGAAAGAAGAGTGAACAGGTAGATACTGACATGTTGATCCTAGGTATCTAGATTATGGGTAGCTTTTAATTCTTTGTATTTTTGTGTGTTTTCTAGTATTTCTACCATGAATTTATTCATTTTGTAATCAGAAGAAAACTGGAGCAAAAGTAAGACTATCTCATGTCATAGGAAGCACTTCGCACATCCCTCTTTTTTACCTTCTCTTTCCCTCCTTCAGGTTTTGGCACGATGCTGTCCTCTGTGGCCCTTCTTTCCATTCTTGTCTTCATTCCCTCAACTGTAGTGGTTATTCTGCTACTGGTGAGAATGGGAAGGAAGTCTGCGGGGCTGAAGAAGAGGAGCAAGTCTGGCTATAAGAAGTCGTCTATTGAGGTTTCAGATGAGTAAGTCCAGTTGCAGTCCTGAGCTGTCAACCCTCTTCCAAGCCATGCTTTCTGGACAGCACCAGACCTCTGCATCCATGCCTTCCTTTCTTCCAGGCTGACCTCAGTTCTGCTGAAAGGGAAATTTGTGGATATTAACTTGGTGAGAAAGAGATAGAGGAGTTAATAGCATGGTCCTAGTCTCTTTTTTTTTTTTTTGGAAATAAAAATGTAAATTCTGAAATGAATCTCTCATTCCTTCCAAATGAACAGGAGATCACCAAGTCAATTATTTTTTCCTTTTCCTTATTCTGGCACCAAGCTGACAGAAATGTCTGAGCAGTGAAAGAGGCTTTAGAACAGTCATGGAGGGCTACATAATTTAAATAAGCGAGAACTATTCTTGGTCAGCAAATGCTCCAAAGAGGTTAACCGGATTCTGATTATCAAAAGCAAGTGAGCAGGTGTGATCCAGTATTTCCCCTAAGAACAAATCCACTAAAAAAAAAAAAAAAAAGGGTAGCAAAAGTCTACATAAAACTCTGTTGGTTCTCCATTGTCAATTTCAGGGGCTTGGAACCTTGGAAGAGAAATCTTACTTTGAGAGAATCTAAAATCTGTGTGTGTGTGTGTATGCATGTACACATTTATATAATGGGAGTAAGAGTCCACTTTAAAGGAATCTGTGGCCTCCCACAAGGCAAAGAACTCTTGGTAAAAAATACTAAAATGTCTATTTCTAAGCATGGTCTAATAAGACCTCCTTATGATCTAAGCGTGAATCACATTGTTTATTTGCTATTTCTTCTCATTGGTCCCAGTGAGTTGTTTCCTTCTCCAAACCTACTATACTCACTTAGATCTTTAAAAAAGAAAATTTATTTATTTGGTTGCTCTGGGTCTTTGTTGCTGTGCACAGGCTGTCTCTAGTTGCAGCCAGCGGGGGCTACTCTCCCGTTATGGTGCGTGGGCTTCTCTCCCGTTGTGGTGCGTGGGCTTCTCGTTGTGGTGGCTTCTGTTGTTGCAGAGTGTGGGCTCTAGAGCGTAGGCTCAGTAGTTGTAGCACAAAGGTCTAGTTGCCTCACAGCATGTGGGATCTTCCCAGACCAGGGGCTGAACTGGTGTCCCTTGCGTTGCAAGGCAGATTCTTAACCACTAGACCACCAAGGAAGCCCTATTTAGATATTAAAATTTTTTTTCAGTGTGCTTCCCTCTCACCTGGATTCGCCTCCCTCCTTCCCTTGTTTGCCTGGAAAACTCTTCCTTATCTTCCAAGACCCTGCTGCAGCTTCTCCTACTCTTGAATTTCCCTGTCTCTTTCAGGGTAAACTAATCTCTCTCTCCCCTTTGCTGCTGCAGCAGTTTGACGTTAACTCTATGAAAACATTTATCACATTGTATTGTGACATACTTGTTACGTTCTAATGGGTCTCTCACCCTCAGGAAATCAGGAGCTCAAGGGACAGTGCCCAGACATGGTTGATGCCAAGTATAGTTCTAAATGAACAGTTGCCACTGGCTCTTATTTATTGAGCACTTAGTATGTGCCAAGCACTGTGGTCCATGATTTACATGTGCTTATTTTGCATATACTCCTCACCACTGTCCTTTAAGTATAGCTGGTAATACCTGCATTTTGTAGATGAGGAAACAGGCTCCTGGAGCTTAAATAATTTGCCCAGTCACCCTGTTAGTAAGTGGCAGAACTGGAATTTAAAACCACACCCGTCTGACTTCAACACTTGTCCTCTTAACAGTCACTACCAAGGATGGTGACTGTCCATATTTGGTCTGTCCTCTTTCTACAGCACTGACCAGGAAGGGGATGACTGTATGGCGAAGCTTTGTGTTCGTTGTGCCGAGTGTGTGGTAAGCCCATGCCGTTTCACTGTTCATGCTTTGTTTTCCTGCTTAATTAAGGTAATCCTTTGTCCTCAGAGAAGCAGGGGACATGCAGGTAGGTCTGCAGCAAAGTATGAGCCAAGGTCTTTGCCCAGAGCGTTTTAGTCTCAGGGGACCCTTCCCATTTCTAACCACTATTTTATTTTCTGTCCTGTGGGCACTGAGTGGTGTCCTTAGGTTAGGGAAGGGGACTGTGTAGGCAGCCTCTGCTGACTGACAGGAAACATCCTGAAAGAGGAGTGTCCTGTGTTGCTAAGGTCATACTGGGAGAGCTGGCTGAACTGGCTGAAACTAAAGCCAGTGGAACTGAGCTTTTCTGCTGAGCCTCAGTTTTTCCCAGGAAATTAGAGTGATATCACCGTTTAGATGACTTGACTGTTTTGTCCATAAGAAATACCCATGTTGGAAGGCTTGAGTTTTGATTGAAATTACGGAAAGCACTTGCTATGACTGGTAGGCTTGCATGGCTGCCCCAGGATCCTAGGAGGAGAGGCTTTCTGATGTGGTACTGTTGGAAACAGGTCAAAAGCAACTCATGATGTAATATGAAGTATACCTGTCATTTCAGGGTTTAAACTTGAGCCTTCTTTGTACTTACTGCTAAGCTCAGCACTTGGCCAGATGACTGCAGCCCAGTTACTCATCGCAGTGTTCTTTGTTTCTCTTTCTCTCATGTACTTGAGTATTATAAGTGGCTTCTCTGATGAGAGAAAGGTGGATAGTGCCAGTGAATAGAATCTAATTAAAACCCTTTGGGATTTGAATATTTTGATAACACAAAATAAGCTAATGTCCTGAAACTAACACAACAGTTTAAATCAACTATATTCCAAGATAAAATAAAAACTGAAAAAAACAGGGGGAAAAGGAATCATTTTTCTGAAACTAATACAGCATTGTTAATCAACTATATTCCAATATAAGATAAAAATTAAAAAGAAAAAGAATCACTTTGCTGTACAGTGGAAACTACACAACATTGTTAGTTATGTCTCATCCTCCAGGACACAGTTGAAATGTTACCTTCTCTTAAATTGGGGTACAAATAATAGCTAACTATATCTTTTTAAAATTAGTAAGATATAGTGTCTCAGATAGTGCTTCATGCTATAGAGAAAAAATAAAATAGGAAAAAGAGATGCAATGGCTAGATAAGGGGGTGTGGTACTAAATAGGATGGTTGGGGGAATTCTCTAGTGGTCCAGTGCTTAGGACTAGACACTTTCACTGTCGTGGACCAGGTTCAATCCCTGATTGGAGAACTAAGATCCCATAAGCCACATGATGTGGCCAAAAAAAATAAGATGGTTGAGGGCATCCTCATTAAGATGATATTTAAACAGACATCTAAAACAAGCAAGAGACATGGCTACCAGGGAGGAGCATTATTCTAGGCAGAGGAAATGGTCGGTGCAAAGACCCTGGGGAGTGGCCATGATTGGCATGTTCGAGGAACAGCACGGAGGCCAATGTGGCAGGAATGAATAGAGCAAGGCAAAGAATAGTGTTTCTTCAGAGAGATAACGTCATATCTTATAGAACATTGCATGACTGTAATGACCTAGACTTTCAGTCTTACTGAAACAGAGTCCACTGGAGGTTTTTGCAAAGAGAACGCTGAACTGATTAAAGCGCTAAAAATGTCATTCTGGCTTCTGTGTTGAAAACAGGTAGTGAGGGACCATGACAGAAACACAGTCCATTTAGGAGACTTTAGCAATAATGGAGGTGAGGGAAAAGGGTGTTGATCTGGACCAAGGTGGTGATAGTGGGGATGGTGAGAAGTGGTTGTTCTCTGGTTATAGTTTGTAGGTAAAGCCAGAAGGACTTCTTGACGAGTTGCATGTGTCTGTGAACAAATGAGAGGAGTTAAGGGTAAATCTTGACCTGAGCAAATGGTAGAATAGAGTTGCCATTTTCTAATACGTACAAGCCTGTGGGTGGAACAAGTTGTAGGCAGATCAGGAGCTGAGTTTGGATATATTAAATTTGAAATACTTAATAAATTTAGGTGGCTTGAGTCAGTGCCATTTTACTGTTAATGAAGCCCCCAGCTGAGTTCCATTTGGGGGCCCTACCACGTGGTCTTTACCTGAATTCCGACTGTGGCATGTATTTCATAGACACACCGCGACTACTATTCTTTCCTTTCCAGGATTCAGACTATGAAGAGACATATTGATGGAAGTTTTCATGATAGAAGAAGGGTCACCGAACAACAGAAAATGTCCCGTTCCACTGGCAGCTAAAGCCTCGCAGAGAAGTGGAGCTGGCTTGGACAGTAACTGTGGAGAATCCTGGAAGTCATCAGTAAAGACTTTAGGAGTGACTTATTTATTGAAGAAATATTCTTTTTGTATTTATAAACTATTCAAAAACTCTCAGAAGAGACTCATAACTACCCCTGTTAATAACTTATACTCAATTGAAGGAAGGAATTCTTTTCCTAAATAGAAAAATAACTTTTTGTTTATTAGTCTTTGCTCTTGAATATATTACATGTTTTCTTCCAGTTTTTATGAGGGAGAATCCTAGATGCTGGCCACACTGCTGATACCTATATATATATATATATATATATATATATGTATGTATTTAATGAAATGGATCTTAGAGCTTCCTGATGTGCTCCTGGACAAAATGTTTTTTTGGGGATAGTTATTCTTTGTTTTTTGCTCCATGAATATTTTTAGCTGTGAGTTGGTATACAGCATATACTCATTGGTTTAATTATCTCATCATCAGTTGTGTTTGGGAGGCTTGGAGTGTATAACCCCAGTTTTGGAGGGGTTCCCTTCTTTTTCTCACTAGGTGCAATTTGTTGTTTTACTTTTTTACAGCTGAGTGGTTTATGGTTTCCTTCTTGACCTTTCAGATCAGAGGCAAGAAAAACTGTTCATAGGGTTTTTAGTGGGGATAAGTAGAATAACTTTACCAGTTATTTGCAATGAAATAATCTTTTAACCTATGCTGTTCTTAAAAATTTTCTTCTAAAATGCAGAAAATATGAGTGAAAGAAGGTATTCATAAATCCTTTTTTGCATAATATTTGAGATAAGGAAGTGAGGGTGTATACAACTTATACTTCCTTCTTCTGTTCTCTTGATACTTTCTATCAACTTCCTCCATTCTACTGCACCACGTTATTTCAAATATTAATTTACATGGGATTTTCTATAAGCCATTAAGAAGTATGTATGACATATCAGGAAGGGTTGACTGTCTAGTCCTCTGTAATAGAGGGATAGAGTTTGCTTCTTAATTATGAGAGACAAAAAATGTCTCTCATAATTTGATTTTTTTAACAGGATAGCCCCTTTCTGTGATTCTTTGCTAGGTGACTCAGCAGGTTTCTATATTATAGCACAATGCACTGTATGCTGTACAAAAGTCACTTTTATATTTTTTTGCCAAGATCTATTTAAAAAAATTAGATTAGGTTATTCCGTCTCATAGATTTGGCCTGGCCTTTTATGTTAATCTAGTCCATTAATGAGAGAGTCTGATTAGTTAATAGATGTTACGATTTACCTCTGATCATATAAGAAAGAAGAGGCAGAAGCAAGATTGTCAGTCTGCATCTACAGTGGTTAAGTCTCACAGTCTTGGGCTACTTGTTAAGTATGCGGTTGTCTGGGGCCAATCTAGTGAGACAGTCTAGTCTGACACCTCAGCGCAGAAAGGAAAACAGTTTGAGCAACAAGAGTAGATAATTTGGGCTCTGGGACATTTAAAGATAGAGATCTAGTTATGAGATAGACTTCTTATGGGTCCTCATTCTTTGAGAAAGAGATGATGTTACAGGAACCCAGGTAAAGTTATATCCCATTCAATGAGGGACCAGTTTTGACTGAGTTTTCTGGCAGTTTCCTTTCAGGCATGTTATAAGGATTCATTCAGCGGGATATGTTTATCACTTTAGGTAAATAGTGCTGTGTGAATGCCTGGTCATGTTATTTTGTAGTCTTGATTATGGTTTGAATCAGTCCCTTCCTTTTTAAGTGACCAAATGATGAAATCCTTCAGGGTAGGAGAATAAGTTGACCACTAGTCTGCTCCATGGGTTTGTGGTCACATCACAGTCTTAAGGTTGCTCTCAGGCTCTTTCTTCAGCCCTTTTATTGGGGTCTGAGTTACAGCTTTTTTCAGAGAAACACAAAGCAGTGTTTGGATACCTGCCTTTTAAGGATGAAAGGAAAATAAAGTGTTTTTTTTAACTTACCGTTTTAATATTTTCTAAGGTGCTATTCTCTTTTTATTTTTTTCATTTTGCTTTTCCATGAGTTCTTATTACACTTTATGGAGACCAGCCTTGTCTAGAAAGGGAATTGAATTCTGAACCTTCAGAGGGGGTTAAAAGCCTTTCAGAGTTTTTCTTTGGCTGCTGAAGTCTTTACCTGTGGCTACATTGCCTTATGAGTTTTGTGCATTGAGCTCTTAATTCTGTTACCAAATGTGAACTTATAAAATGTTTTGTGTTTCCCATGTGACCTGGTACCTCAAGCTTCTTGGGGGGCGCATTGTCTGCAGCCCTTAAACTGGGCTCTGTGCTTCACGAGGGAATGTTTCATGTCCTTGTTTAGAAAAAATTCTGGTGGCCAAATCCTGAGTCTGCATGTTCTTGGGTGTCACTCAGTTTTGATTCCAAAGGGGAGTTGTAAGAAGACCAATAGGGTGTGGCACAAGACTCTCAACTGCACAATCAAAACTTTGCTGCTAGAAGAGGCAACTCCATCCTTTTGACTCTAGTGTTGGACTGTTACCTGCGGCATTTCACTTTGTTTCTTGTTTGTTAATTTTTGTAGGAGGATATGCACTATTGGGTCATATGCACAGATGTTGTAACTCTTGAGATCTTTACCACATCACAGTTAATAAACTTCTTTGCACTTTCTGGCTACTTTTTGGTGTGTGTGTACATATAAGACTAGAGCTGTCATGTGAAAGAGAAGGGAGATGGTTTATGATTTTCGGCACCCAGTAACCGTTCGTCTCTGAGCTATACCCCAGCAAAAATCTGCACAGATTCAGAGGTGTGATGGAGCCAGCTCACACCTTAAGAGCTGATTGTTAAATTTTTAGGAATTTTTAACAATTGTTAAAAATGTTGGTAGTTTAAAATAGACCACGTTGTGGGTATTTGCTCAGTTGCTGGCTTACCAGCATACCCTTTCTCAAGAACGATGCGACATAGTCCTGGAGAAGAGCAAGCATTCAACAACGTGTCAAACAATACAGAACAAGTTTCAAAAAACAAGTATGCCCATGTGTAAGTCAAACCAAAGCAGGCAAGATTGAAGGTGTGTACACTGAAAACACTTATTTTGAAGTGGTGACTTGAAAGCAAAAGATACCTTGATTCAAAGAAGCTTTGAGTTTTTAATCTAGGATGTCCAAGTCACCCGAGGGATTCTCTGAGGAATAAAATGCTTCTTGTATGCTAGAAATGCTGATGTCACATGGTCAGGGGAGATTGACATGCCTTGGCAGTGAGTTGGAGGACGGGACAGGCATATCTTTGGAAGCAGGGATTGGCTATATTGCCCCTTTGTACTGAGAGGAAAAATAAAATTGCAAGATTGCTATATTTTAGGTACAGAGCAAAATGTTTTGTGTTAATCTTAAATGTATTTTGTTTGCATGAAGCTGACTTCTCAGCTTGTTTACCTGGAACAATTCAACATCCCATCCTAGGAGACTGTCACCTAGAAGAGGAGATGACACCTGCAGAGGTCTGAAGCATGAGGCTTGCCTCAGTAAGGTGAATTTATTACCTCATTTTAGAATGAAAGTGTAAATAAAAATTGAGTAATAGGCCAGCTGACTGAAACGAGAACCTTAATTTGGAGGTTCCTGTTTGTGTCGCTGTAGCCACCTCAGGATGCACGCATATGGTTTGATCTGAGCCTGACCTTCTGTGCAGGCAGAAGTGTCTTCAGTCGGATTTGGGAACTGCAGTAGTGGGAGAATTGAGTGAGTTGCTTCTCCTGGTGTTCATCATCTTGGGTAAGTGCCTGCTTTGTATTTCTTAAGCAGTGACTTGAACTTTTCTCACTTGGAAGAAAGCTGGTTCTGAAGGTTCGGAAGGTTTTCATTTAAAGGCCATCCTTTTGGGCTGTGAGGCAATCCCAGAACTGTGAACCTCTGCAGGAGGACTGCCATAAGGTAGTCTAGTGGGTCCAGTTTTCCTTTCTGCAGTGTAGAGTAACCTGTGTTAAGATCCTCAGAGAAAAAACCAGTAAGGTTTGCTCTTAATAAAAGAGTAAATGATGATGATGATGGTGACAAGCTTTAGCTTTTAAGTTGCTTGCAGCTTTAAGATAGAGCTGTGGCTGGCTGTTCCTTGGACTCATGGCAGAACTCTTCCTTTCTTTTCTCCCAGTCCTACACAGGCCAATATTTAACCGTAAGAAGTCAGGAACTTAAACCTCCCAAGAGGGCTAGGCTGTTCATGCTTGCCTCACCATCTGCATGGCCGGATCTCAGGGAAGATAAAGTAGGATGGTTTAGATAGAAGCTGGTCTAAAGGAGAGAGCAGGAGTAATGACTGCCTGAGTGAGGGAAGGTGGTGAGGTGGTCGGTGGGCTCAGTGGTCACTTGTCCTTACTAGGGGCAAACACTTGACTGAGAGAGAGTGCTTCTCCCTTATTTCGTCCTGTAATATTGTAATATTGAGGGGGTCATTTCCACATCCTGTGTGGTCATCTCATTTCTGAAGATTTTCTGAAGATTTTTCTGAAGATTTTTTTTTCTGTTACAATTGTGCCAAAGACAACAATTCCCTTTCACTTTTAATAATAGAAAAGGGGATCCTGATAGTTACAACTCCCCAGGGGTGATAGAAGATACTAACCAAGAGTTATATTGTGAAAGAACCGTGAGCTCAGCTCCAAACATTTGACCAACACATGAGATAACTCACTGTGCAGAATTACCTCAAGAACATGGGTGAGAAGATAAATCAGCATCTGGGAAGAAAGCTGGCAGAGTCGAAGATTCAGATGGAGTCCATCAAGGTGCTTAAGGTTCATCTGAGTGCTCCTGTTAGATTTTTTAGAGACTGAGATTCATATATATATTCTGAATTATTCATCTGAATAATAAAATTCTGAACTATATGTATATATATATAAAAGCTTATCCATCTACTATTATTTGTCTATCTATATTACATGGTAGGAATTTCTGAATATCTGCCAACTAACTAGGAAACTTGAAACTTGACTCAAGTCATGTTCTTGGCCCATTTAAGTGTTTATTAATTCATCTGATCAGTGGTCTCTGGACTTTCACTCTGGGTCTTACTCTGTGCTGGTGCTGGAGATGCATTGGCCAATAGGCATGGCTCTTGGCCTCATGAAGCTTATAGTCTTAGGGGGTGATGGGATGGAGTACAAGCCTTTAATCAAACAAGCGCTTAAGCAAATAGGTAATTAGAAATTGTGACAAGTGCCCTAAAGAAAGAGAAATAATAGTACTATTAAAACATGTGGCTAGGATGTGCCCTGGATAGGGTGGTTTGGGAGAGGTTTCCTCGAGGAAATTACATTTAATTTGAGATCTGAAAGATGAATAAGAGTTAACTAGGGGCAGGAGGTGGGAAGAACAATCAGGGGGATCAGATTAATCTTGTTTTGTTAAATGAAGTTCAGGAAAGCTTTGCTCTAAAACACTGATTACTTTCACATGCATGGAGGAGACGTCCATAGTAGTAAGGACACAGTCTCTGATCCAGGAGACCCCGTTTTGAATCTGGCTCTGCCACTTGCTCTATGCTGTTAGGCAGGTCACTTCACCAATTTGTGCCTCAGTTTCCTCATGTGTAAAACCTCATAGAGGGTTGTGAGAATTAAATTGGTTAATGGGCAGAGCACTCAGACAGTGCCTGTCACATACTCTTCTCTAGTTTAATGAGTGTCAACTACTGAGTTCTAGCGTGGTGCTAAAACTAGAGAGGAAAAATCTGATCCTTTAATGTTAAGGATAAGGCCCGGGGAGATGGAGTGGTTTCCCAACTATCAAAGAATCAGTTAATGGAATGTCTGATCTGGGGAGAGAATTTTTTAAAAACTTAATGCTCTTACTGTTAAGTCATCACTTCTCTATTCATTCACACAGAGTTCTAATGATGCCTTTGAGTACTTAGGACTGAAAATGGGTATCTTCTATTTGTCAGATTGTTGGCACATTTCTTAGAACTTGTTTGAAAAAGATTTGGGTGTGGCTCTGTGTGTCTTGAGTTTGGTGACTAGATTCAGAATCTTTTTGGAGTCGCTGGTTTCCTCTTAAAATAGAACAGTGCATTTGCAGGATGTCGAAGCTGATTTCAATTTGATGGTTATATTGGCAGCTATCAGCACGTAGCCAGTGCAGACACTTCACCAGTGCTGTAGCACAGGCATGGGACAGTCACAAATGAGATGCATTTTGGTCCTGCCTTTGAGGGTGTAGGCAAGTCTACACTGTAATCAATGATTACTCCTCGGTGCAAATAGTGCACTGCTTTGGGGAATATAGGACAACTATTTGCTGGGGAATGAAGGGAGCGCAACCAACTTCCTGGAGAAAAAATTCATCCAGAATACAACAGGGATTTTAGTTGTCCCAGATATGATGAATTAAAGTTATACTATAAAGGAAGTCCCTTATCATGCTCAGCGATGTATGTGTGGGATAAGGTGGGTGTATCTTTTATACAGAGCTGGAATAAAGCATGCTGTGGCTATCTTGAGAGAGATCTGTATTTTCATTAGAAATACTTATATTGGGGAAAACTTAATGTGACTTTTGGTAGATCTGAGTCAGTGTAATTGTTATCTTCATTGTTGTAATGGATTCAAGAACTGAAACTTAAGAAGTTTCCAGTTCATTCTGATTCATCATTTGCCATTCTTGTAAAGGTAGATTCTCAGAGTCCAAAATCTCCTCTAAAGCTAATAACTCTATTTCCTATATGACTTTTAGGCTTTAAAAAAATGGGATCTTATATAGTAATGCTTTCTATTTTTTTAAGCAGTGAAATCTACATTCTTACATCTGATTCTTGCGTCGTTATCCCCATGTTGTAGGTGAGGAAATTGAGGCTCATCAAGGTCAACTGACTTTCTGCATAAGCAAGACCTAAGAAGGGCTGCCTTGAACAGCTTGACCCTGATTTTCCAGATGGAGAATTTTTTTTAGTGATTATTTATGGCTGTGTTGTGTGTTCGTTGCTATGTGCGGGCTTTCTCTAGTTGTGGTGTGCTGACTTCTCACTGTGGTGGCTTCTCCTGTTGTGGAGCATGGGCTCTGGGCATGCATGCTTCAGTAGCTGTGGCTCCCAGGCTCTAGAGCGCAGAGTTGTGGTGCCCAGACTGAGTTGCTCTGCGGCACGTAGGATCTTCCCAGATCAGGGATTGAACCCATGTCTCCTGCACTGGCAGGCAGATTCTTTACCACTGAGCCACCAGGGAAGACCCAGATGGAGAATTTGTTGATTAAAATTCAGATAAGAAACTCTTAGGTAATCATTTTTTTAAAAGTTGGAATGGCCACCATATATGTGCTGGACTTCAGCAGAGCTGGCTAGGGTAATATGATGTTAATACACCAAGAAGACCTTTCCTTTCGGCAATTCCTGAGGTAGAATTACTCCAGGATGTTAAGGGTTCAGAGATCATGGCCAAGGCCCACCACAGGAGTAGGTTGGAGCCTAAGGCTGGTTGAACTGTGACTCTTTGGAGTTAAGGTATTTCTGTTTTGTTAAGAAAACTGTGGGGCGTTGTGTAGAACAGCAAATCTATTCCCAGGAAATGGTGGATGCAGTGAAATTTATACCACAGAGATAATAGAGATGCTTTTAAAGTACTTTTGCCTGTGTACAGCCCGATTCTCCTTCTACTCATGCTATCCTGCCTGAAAAAGTGAAAAAATAAAATCTCGCCATGGACCTTTCAGGTGGCTTCTTTGTGTCATAGAACTTGGTGAATGCCTTAACTGAGTTTAAAAATTTCCCTCTTATTTGTGTATCTCCTTTCTTACATGTTCAGAACGTTCTTTATATATTTAAGGCAGTTGTTTTAATTTAGTTGGAGTATAGGTAAACATTTCAGGCTGAGTATCCTGTAATTTTTCATTTTTATGAAACTCTCAGACTGTAGATTGTTTAGAGTTGTCATCTTAAGGTTATCCTGGAATTATTTGCTTTTACTTCTCTCGAAAAGCAGCTTTCATATAATCTTCCCTTACAGCCAATCTGAGGCAGCCCCCAAGTGACTCTCCAAACACCACTGTTTTGTTTTATCATAGCAGTTACCAGCATCTGCTGTTTCTTATTCATTCATTTGCTGCTTTTTTCTCTCCATTTCCCTGCCACATGCAAACTGCATGTGACCCAGGACCTTGTCTTCCTTGTTCCATGCTGCATCCTAGTGCTTCAGAGAAAGACTGGCTCACAGAGGTGCTCACTATTGATTGGTTAAATGAATGAATTCCTAACACTATTTTCTGATATATATATTTTTTCTTTTAAGATTGAAAAATTGACAACAGCATGTTTTACCCACTGAAAGTCGTCCTGATGCCGGTGTTACTGGGTAAGTAGAAGCCAAGGGACCAAGGAGGGTATTTGATTTAATTCAAGTCTCATGTGTGTTCAGAAGCCAATTTTATGTATTTTCACTTCCCTTTGCTTTGCTGAAACGGAAACCCCAGCCTGGAACTTTATAGTTTTGTTGAAACAGTTGTTTTAGAAGCCAGGTAGCAGACTCTTTCATGGAAAGCTGAATATTCCTCTGTTTCTATTAGAAACAGAATGCCTTTTGATCCTGACTGGGTGTTCTACGACCTTCCTACAGAATATGAAGAAAGTTTCTCACTGGCATTCCTGCACTTTCAACTGTTATCTTTAAAACCACAGCTTGTTGCAGATCAGGAAATGAAATCATCAAAGAGTCCCTAAGCTCCTGTAATTGTTTTCCTGCTTTAGCCATGCCAGCCTTCTTGCAGTTCCTCAAATGCACTGAGCTCTTGCCCAGTTTTTGATAGTTTCTTTTGCCTAGTACCTTCTCTCCCCACTTCACCCTAGCAAGCCTGCCTAAGCCTTCAGTCTTCTCCTTAAGCTCTACTTCCTTTTAAAAAGCCTGCTCTGGTTGCCTCCCTGAACCGGGTTGGAGTCTCCTGTTCCTACAGTGGTCAAGGCTGCTGCTTTTGGCTCATCTGTTGTCTTTTCATCCTTTAGCTCCTTTTCATCTGTTAGCCCCTTATCTCTCTCTTTATCCCATGGATATGGCTCTGTCAGAAGAATAAATTAATTAGGTGCTTTACTCTCATGACTTTTAAATTTGTTTTCTTAAAAAATTTTTTTTTAAATTTCATTTTAAAATTTATTCTATTTATTTATTTGGCTGTGTTGAGCCTGAGTTGCAGCACTTGGGATCTTTAGTTGTGGCATGTGGGATCAAGTTCCCTGTTGAAGGATTGAACCTGAGGTCCCTGCATTGGGAGCTCAGAGTGTCAGCCACTGGACCACCAGGGAAGTCCAAAATTTTTTATTTTATTGAAGTATAGTTGATTTATAATGTTGTGTTAATTTCTGCTGTGTAGCATAGCAATGCAGTTATACATATATACATACTTTTTCATATTCTTTTCTATTGTGGTTTATCACAGGATATTGACTGTTGTTCCCTGTAATATACAGTAAGACCTTGTTGTTTATCCATTCCATTTTTCTCTTTTTTATTGGCTTTTTGGACTTCATGTGGTAACCTAAAGAATGACTCAGCAAAGTGCGCAAAAGAATGGTCTTTGCTTTAATTCCAGGCAACATAGCATTTGCACACACATGCAGTTAGACATGTGCACGCACAAGAAAATAGTCCATATTAGAGAAGTTTTTTCACCATGGAATCAGGGTTATAATAATCTCAGGGGCTTCCCTGATAACTCAGTTGGTAAAGAATCTGCCTGCAATGCAGGAGACCTGGGTTTGATCCCTGGTTTGGGAAGATCCCCTGGAGAAGGGAACAGCTAGCCACTCCAGTATTCTGGCCTGGAGAATTCCATGGACTGTTTAGTCCATGGGGTTGTAAGAGACTTTCACTTTCACTTTCTTTTCTTTCCAGAGATGGGTGAAGCAGCCTGCAGCATTTTGCCCTTCCATCAGAGACTTAGCGGTCTAACCCCCTGTGGAGTTGCCTGGTGACACTGGGCGACCGGGATTGTACTTCTTGATGGAGAGGTTTTCCTCCTCTGTAGAAGTCTTGATTTCTTCAGTTATTTTTGTACAAAGGCTGCTGGTCAAGTCCAAGTTTCTCTCTGCTTTTCTTGCTGCTCTTACCTTCTAGCAAGCTCATTTAATTCTACAGTCAGCAGTCTTCATATCACATTATATAGCTTCTTATCCCTTTAACCACACTTGAAGCTGCTCAGTTCTTCCTCACAGGAAAATTCCAAATCATTTTTGGAGGTACTTTTGATTTATTTCAAAATAATCCCCTCCAGAGGGTGGTGAGTTCATGTTTTCTTTCCCATCTTCCCCACTGTGTGTGCCTGCTGTTGGGGAGGAAGTTAACAGTCTTTTCTTGGGACAACAGCTTGGATGGAGAGGCCAGCGCATTTTCTGTTTATACCCAACTCCATTCACTTGGCTGTTCTTTGATGGGAACTGGCCAGCAACTGAATGTGTCTTGCTGTGGTTGTCTCTTTGCATAGAGCATGTCTTATGAAAACAGAAAAATCCATGTGACGGTTTTCTCTTTAGAAATGATTTTCTCTTTAAGTGAAAAGAGAAATTACTTGAACAATGGACAGATATTGGAGGGGTATGATGTAGACTAACCCCTAGAGGCTGGAAAGCCAGGCTGAGGGCAGAACTGGAGGGGGCAGGTGGGGAGAAAGCCAACAAAGGAAATTCAAGGGAGGGGCCGCGCTCTGTATTGACCTAATTACAAGGATCTGCACTACGGCCAGAATCAGCCAGCACATCCAGAGATACGCTTTTGTAGAGGAACGATAAAAGGAGAAAAATGGAGGGAAGCAAAGTTACCTGTGAACTGGCCTTTCAGTTAGGGGACTGGTGGGAAACCAGGAGCCGGAGACATCATCACCTGCTTATAGGCGCCTAAATTCACGGCCTCAAGGGAGAGGCTTCAGGATTTCTCTCTTTCTTCTTATTTTTGTTTTGTTTTTTGGCCCTGCTGCGTGCCTTGTAGGATCTTAGTTCCCCAACCAGGGATTGAACCTGTGCCCTCAGCAGTGAAAGCAACTACTGAACTGCCAAGGAATTTCCTCTCTTCTTTCTTTAGAAAGGACATTTCAGGGGTGAAGACTAGAAAAGAGGGAGGGTCTAGCTAGGAGCATTGGACAGTATGAAGACTGTAGAAGTCCTTGACTTGAGCCGCATGGGGGTAACCACAGGGTATTTTTCTTACCCTTGGGAATGCCACGCTGGGTTGAATTAAAGGCCTCTGAATACTTTGTTCACGTTGGGTCATTTGCTTAGTCATATCAGACTCTTTGTGACCCCATTGACTATAGCCCACCAGGCTCCTCTGTCCCTGGAATTCTCCAGGCAAGAATACTGGAGTGGGTAACCATTCCCTTCTCCAGGGTTTTTTCTTGACCCAGGAATTGAACCCGGGTATCCTGCATTGCAGGCAGATTCTTTACCATCTTGAAGTGAAGTGAAGTGAAGTGAAGTGACGTCACTCAGTCGTGCCCGACTCTTTGTGACCCCGTGGACTGTAGTTTACAAGGCTCCTCTGTCCATGGAATTTTCCAGGCAAGAGTACTGGAGTGGGTTGCCATTTCCTTCTCCAGGGGATCTTCCCGACCCAGGGATCGAACCCAGGTCTCCCGCATTGCGGGCAGACGCTTTACCGTCTGAGCCACCTGAGCCACCAGCAAGGTCTGCATCTACTTGGAGATTAATACTAATTTTTGTTGTTGAGTGAGTTTGTCTGATGATGTCTCTCTTGTGTGTTGCCTTCTGTAGGTTATTCCTTGGGCCTGAATGACTTGACTGTTTCCGCCGTGGAGCTAACAGTTCACGTGGGTGATTCAGCCCTTCTGGGATGTGTTTCCCAGAGCACAGGAGAGAAACATGTGACCAAGGTAGACTGGATGTTCTCATCAGAAGAGCACACCAAGGTAACAAGGAGGAAACCCTGCTGTGTATCAGAAGCCCCTGGCCAATGGTGTCAGAATGTGGGGAGAGGGAGAATCAAGTCATCCCGTGCCATGAGGTGGGGTTTCAGGAGCTGGGTTCTGGAGCTCGCCAGAACTGAGCCGCCTCCAGTTTGATCTCTTGGCGGTACATAGCTGATTACAGTCAGCTGGGAATGTTACTCAACCTCTCTGAGCTTCACTTCCCCATCTGTGAATAATGGTAATACTTACTTTTCAGGTCATTGAGAAGCTAATAGGAGACATACACATAAGATTCTTTTAGTTTCTTTCCTTTCCTGTTTCTCCCATTTGTGGAGTAGCATAGGTGGGTGGGAGGGGTGAGAAGAATGAAAACACATTGGTCTAGACAAAAAGAGTTATGGCCCAGGCACAGAAATGATGTCACAGTAATCTTCAGGAGGGTGGAGATTCTTTCAGCATTCTGCTGATCCATTTAAGTGCTGGGGAATCATCTCTTTCTCCCTCATGGCTGCTTAAACTGTTAGGATTGGCAGGTTCAGCATGGCTGAGTGAGGGAGCTCTTTGGATTAGCCAAAGTGTATGAAGCCTCATCTGAGATTCTGTGGAGATACTTGTGTATCGGGCTCATTTGTGAAATATACTCCAAGTAATGTATGACTGGTAATAAAGTCCTAAGGTTTTCAAATGATATATTGTTTCAGTAGCTCAGAGCCTGTTATTTCCATAATATTACTATCACTCAAATTTTTGTTACTATTTACTTTTTTCAAAGATTTTTTTTTTTTGCTGCAGACCATTTTTAAAGTCTTTACTGAATTTGTTACAATATTG
The DNA here is from genome assembly GCF_032405125.1 of Capricornis sumatraensis. Classification (NCBI taxonomy): domain Eukaryota; kingdom Metazoa; phylum Chordata; class Mammalia; order Artiodactyla; family Bovidae; genus Capricornis; species Capricornis sumatraensis. Next base: position 30,808,977 of record NC_091084.1, on the reverse strand, counting down.
CTTCTGTTTTATGTTTTAGTTTTTTGGCCCCAAGACATGTGGGATCTTAGTTCCCTGAGCAGAGATTGAACCCTCCTCACCCTCTGCACTGGAAGGCAAAGTCTTAACCTCCTGACTGTTTATTGTTATAAGAGGGGTATACCCATGGCCTAAGTGAAAATGAGAATTCCCTATGGCTCTTCCCCCCAGTCTGTAAACCATTTCCTTTGATGACTCCTTCTCAAGCCTTATGATGTGCTGCCTGGAGGAGGGTGGAAAGGAGAGGGGTGACAGCTATCGTGGCAGGAGTTCTTACAACAGCCTGTCTGTGGGGTTGCACTGAGATGCCATTGAATCCAGGCGCCATGGCAGAACACAGGGAGGTACTTTTCAAAAGTTCTGAGTTTGTGGAATTCCCTGGAGGTCCTGTGGTTAGAACTCTGTACGCTCACTGCCTAGAGTCCAGGTGCAATCCCTGGTTGGAAAACTAAGCTCCCACATGCTGTGCAGCATGGCCAAACACCAAAAGTTGTGAGTTTGAATCCCCAAAGTGATTTTCAGAGTAGGTGTTATATTTTACCTTAAACTGTAAGAAATGAAAATGTGTTCACCCTGTTTCTCCAGTTGTCTTTGTCTAATAGAAGCCACAGAGTCTTGTGTCAGTTAAAGTATTGTCTGGCATATTCTTCTTCTTCTTAATTGGGTACCAAGTACTTTGATCCTGGTGGTGACGATGACTATGCTGCCTCCATGGAACAGGGGCTTTTGAACTCAGACTTCTGGGTCTGGTGCCATGGGCTTGAAATTTCCTCTGATGTTGTGTTGCCCTCCAGGATGAGTACGTGCTCTTCTATTACTCCAACATCAGCGTGCCTGTGGGGCACTTCCAGAATCGCGTGCGCTTGGTGGGGGACATCTTACACCATGACGGTTCCCTCCTGCTCCAAAACGTGAAAGAGACCGACCAAGGAAACTTTACCTGTGAAATCCGCTTCCAAATGGAGAGCCTCGTGTTCAAAAAAGTGGTCGTCCTGAATGTACTGCCAGAGGAACCCAAAGGTAACATGAATGCTTACTCAGAGAAGGGCAAAGGGCAAGAGATTTGGTGTGCAAAGAGGGATGTGAACTGATTTTGTTGAGCAAATCCTAGTCAGTGGGCTAGGTACTTACCATGAAGTGAGTCCTCAATAAATGGTGCTTGCTATTTATTATTAGTTTTTAAAAGTAACCCACAGAGGATTAAAAAACTATTATCTATTTAATACTTTTGGCTGCTCTGTGTCTTTGTTGCTGCTCGCGGGAGTGGCTACTCTCTACTTGTGGTGTGTGGGCTTCTCGTTGAGGTGACTTCGCTTGTTGTGGGTCATGAGCTCTAGGGTGTGGGCTCCGTAGTTGTGGTGCATGGGTTTAGTTGCCCCATGGCATGTGGGATCTTAGTTCCCAGACCAGGGATTGAACCTGTGCCCCCTGCGTTGGCAGGCAGATTCTTAACCACTGGACCTCCAGGGAAGTCCCAATGGTGCTCTTTAAATAAAAATAATGATGATCATTATTTTATCATTACTTTAAACCTATTTCATCCTTAAGAAAATTCTGTGAAGGAAGTACCGTGTTCTCCTTTTCATTTTATAGACGTGTTAACTGAGGCTTAGAGAGTTTAAGTGACTTGCCTGAGGACATATATTTATTAAGTGGCATATCCAATACTTGGACCCTGGTACCTCTGTCAACATAGTTCATGTTCTTTCCATTATACCCTGCTGTTCCCCATAAGTTTTGCAGATTAATGTTGTCTCCATATTTTGTAGGTAACTATGTTTTCTGGGGGATATAAGACAAATGAGCAGGTTTCCCTAATTTCCTAGGACTTCATGTTCCTGTTTATAAATAGCTTCTGTAGTTTGTTGGTTTTAAAAACATGCTCTGTAGAACACTCAGGGTCCAAGGGACCTGGTGGGCCACACAGGGTGAGAACAAGGCAGGCGGGGACAGAGGACCTAGTCACACCAGGACCTCAGGTTTCCACCTCCACTACAGCTGAGTCCTTTTCCTTTTTTCTGTTGTATTCTTGGACTTCCAGGTAAGATTTTGTTTGAAGAAAGAATTCTGCTGCTTTAAAAAGTTTGAAAATCACAGAATTAGGGATACTCTTCAAATGTGTGAAATGGAGACTTCGCTGGTGGTACAATGGATAAAAATCCACCTGCCCATGCAGGGGACACGGGCTTGATCCCTGATCCAGGAAGATTTTACATGCTGTGGAACAACTAAGCCTGTGCGCCACAACTACTGAAGCCTGTGCACCCTAGAGCCCATGCTCCGCAGCAAGAGAAGCCATGACGGTGAAAAGCCCGCTCAGTGCAACCAGAGACTGGTCCCCGCTCTCCACAGCTAGAATAAGCCTGCACACAGCAATGAAGACCCAGTGCAACCAAACATAAAAGATTGAAAAGAAGAAAACAACAACGAAAAAGTGTGAAATGGAAGTACAGTCTATGTCCTCAGGAGGGTTTGCTGTCTAGTGCAGGAGCTAGGATCTAGACCTGTCTCCCTGCCAGCTTGCTTAGGTCTGTCCTTTCAATGAGCTCCTTTGGAGCACCCAGCTCTCCTCTCTGGTGACACACTCATCACACCTGTTCAGTTGTGTCCGAACACTTGCATCTGTGTTCTTGGTCTCATGACCAGCCCCAGGCACAGCACCTGGCACAGAGTATGCAGTCAATAAACATTTGTCAAATGAATGAAATCCTTAGGTTAGCATCTCTCACTTGCATCTGATTTTTAAAAAAATGAAGTGGTAGACGGAATTGTGGAAAGTGGCCTCTGACCTCACTCCTAACTTCATATTAATACTTTTTATCAATTGCATTTTTTTACTTTGATTTCAAAGCTAGGGCTCTCCCGGAAGAAGAAATGAACCAGCTACCTGTGTCTCCCAAGGAGTATCTTTGAGTTACCCCTTTCTTCTTTGTTCTCTGATGCTGGCCTTGAGAACATGCAAGCATGTCCTACAAAATGGTGCCTTTTCCTGCTTAGAAGAGACACAGAGGGAACAAATCCAAAGCAGGCAATTTTAAGAGTTGAGTCCTTGGGAGTAGGCTAGAGCAATTTTATGGGAGGCAGATATTCTCCAGTAGCCAGTGGAGCAACGGGTATTTACTTTTTCCTTCCAGCCAGAGTGGGAATAGCTCTGAGTGCTAACCACTTGCCTGGTGGCCATCTACTCCCAGGTGGAAACTCATGTACGACTTCCTCCACGAAATTTACTCTTCAGTTTGTAATTTTTCCGTCTTTCTACTGCTTCAACTCTTTTACTCGTAGTTCTTATTTTAAAAGCTAGAGACAGTTTTCTTTTTCTTTGCTTTTCTCTCTCTCTTTTTTAAGAATTTGCTTCCTTGTATTCTGTGAAAGGATTTTAAGGCATCTGAATGTGTGTGTTCACCGATTATATAATTACACTGTATAGATATATAATAGTTAACGAGATGTATAAAGAGAACAAAAAGTAATTGTTGCTCAAGCATGTGCATATTATTTCAATCATGTGATCTGTATTTTTAAGATTCAAAATAGAATTAAAGTTTTCATAGCAGATGAATTGCCTGAACAATGTTTTGAGTTGTTCAGGGAGAGAAAATACTCTTACTGAAGAGACTCATGCACGTGGTAGGTGGCATAGTAGGTGAGCTTTAGGTGACTTCTGGATCCTAACTTCATTCAATTCAGTTCAGTTCAGTCGTGTCCGATTCTTTGTGACCCCATGGACTGCAGCACGCCAGGCCTCCCTGTCCATCACCAACTCCCAGAGTTTACTCAAACTCATGTCCTTTGAGTCGGTGATGCCATCCAACCATGTCATCCTCTGTCGTCCCCTTCTCCTCCTGCCCCCAATCCCTCCCAGCATCAGGGCCTTTTCAAATGAGTCACCTCTTTGCATCAGGTGGCCAGAGTATTGGAGTTTCAGCTTCAGCATCAGTCCTTCATTACTCTAGTTATTTTTATTCTATTCTAATCTCTTCTCAGTTTATGAAGGTCTGTGATACTAGAAAGAAAGAAAGTGAAGTTGAAAGTGGAAGTCACTCAGTCATGTCCGACTCTATGAAACCCCCTGGACTATACAGTCCTTGGAATTGTCCAGGCCAGAATACTGGAGTGGGTAGCCTATCCCTTCTCTAGCAGATCTTTCCAACCCAGGAATTGAACTGAGGTCTTAGGCATTGCAGGCAGAAACTTTATCAACTGATCTATCAGGGAAGCCCCATGATACTAGAAAAAGCCTACAAAGGTCCACCTAGTCAAAGCAATGGTTTTTCCAGTAGTCATGTATGGATGTGAGAGTTGGACCATAAAGAAAGCTGAGCACTGAAGAACTGATGCTTCTTAACTGTGGTATGGAGAAGACTCTTGAGAGTCCCTTGGACTGCAAGGAGATCAAATCTGTCAATCCTAAAGGAAATTAGTCCTGAATATTCATTGGAAGGACTGATGCTGAAGCTGAAACTCCAATACTTTGGCCACCTGATGGGAAGAACTGACTCATTGGAAAAGACCCTGATGCTGGGAAAGATTGAAGGCAGGAGGAGAAGGGGATGACAGAGGATGAGATGGTTGGATGGCATCATTGACTTGATGGACTTGAGTTTGAGCAAGCTCCGGGAGTTGGTGATGGACAGGGAAGCCTGGCCTGCTGCAGTCCATGGGGGTTGCAAAGAGTCAGACACAACTGAGCGACTAAACTGAACTGATGATACTAGAAAGGAGGGAAGATAATGAAATAATTAAAAGTCCATGTTTTAGAATCACATCTGACAGGCTTTAAATTTTAATTTAGAGAAAGTTCCTAATATTTGAAAGACAAATTTCAGTTGAATAGACAGTTTTCTTACAAATAAAAATAATGTTAACTTCCTGTACTTTTGCTCTAGAATCAGCCATCTTTCCACTTATGTGAGGTGGTAACAGTAAAGGGGGTGAGAACGCGTGGGCTTTGTTTTCACTCAGGCCTGGGTGTGAGTTCTGCTCTGCCTTTTACTGGCCATGAAGCGCTGCGCTCATGCAGTTTCTTCCTCTGTGAAATGGGAGGACAATAGTGCATATCTCAAAATATTGTAATGACTAGGTGATAACCTAGGTGTTTACCACATGTCTGGTGTGTTGAAAGAATTCAGAATATTTAGTTCTTATTATTGCATTTAAAATATAGGATTCAATTCTTAATATACTCATAGATTTAGAGGGCATTTTCTTCACTATTGATAGTCTTTGGAGTGAATTTTTATTACTTCCAAAATAATCCCCTCCATAGAGTTCCAAGTTCATAATATTTTCTTTTCTTTTCCTCCCATCGTACATCTTTCCTGCTGAGCGGGAAGTTAGTGTTCTCCCAGGGACACAATTTGGATGAAAAAGTTAGCTGATGTGCTGTGTTGCTTTGTGAGCTTTGCTCAATGCTCTTTTGAACTCTGTCCAAATAAGACCTAGACTTGTGTGTCCCTTAAATACCATCCTGCCTTTCATTTCTTGACTGACTTTGCGGTTCATTTATATAGAGCACTGTTGAAAAATCAGAAGCATCTTTCTAATTATTTTCTTTTTCAGGGACTTCTTAAAATGACATAAGTAGTAAATATATGATGGGATCAGCTGTTTACACAAATAAGCAGGAGGAAAAGACTACGAGTTGGAAAGCCAAGAATGGGAGGAAGGGGGAGCAGGTGCGGAAGGGGGAACAGGTGGGGAAGTGGAGACAGGGATTAAAATGAGAGAAAAGTCAAAAGGAAAACTCTGTTGTTTGACCTAATTAGCAAGCAGTCCTGTGACCTATAGTCTAGCGAGAATTGTCCTAAGCAAGTCCTAAGACAACTTGTAAAAGAATTAAGTAGAAGAGAGTCACCCATGATTCAGTTTTTAACCTGGCAGAGCCAGTGGGTTATTTACAAGAATGAGAGTTATTTCTACTTCCTGTTTATGTTAAGCAGATGTGGTTCCTCAAGTGGGCGAACAGAAAGTGGAGGGCTTCATGGTTTTCCATTCTTTGTTACAGGCTTGAAGTGAAGTTGGGGCTTGTGGGAGAAGTTCTAGGAAAGAAGAAGGAGAAAGGAATTAAAGAGAAGCCAGAAAGTGTTTCTTGACATCAGTGGGACCCTCAGACTTGATGTTGTGCTGACAGCTAGAGGGTGCTCTCTTATCCTTGGGGTATCGTGTTGGTTTGATGAGAGGCCTCCGAATATTCTGGCCGCACAGAGGGAAAGTGTGCAGTGTGTGGTGGTGACATTGGTTTTACTGCTGAGGATCTTTGGCTAAACATGATCTCTTCCAGAAGTTCTTTGGCTTCTAGAGATTATATTTTGAGTGTGACTTGATTTATCATTTTATTTTATCCCCAGAGCTGATGGTTCATGTGGGTGATTCGACTCGGATGGGATGTGTTTTCCACAGCACAGAAGAGAAGCACGTGAGCAGGGTAGACTGGATGTTCTCATCAGGAGAGCCTGCCAAGGTACGGAGGAGACGCCCTTGTTGTGTGGTGCCAGGACAGAGTGGGGACAGCAAGAACCTAGGCATCAGGTGCCACATGGTGGTCTTATGAGGGCTTGGACTTTGGAGTTTGTTAAAAAAAAAAACTGGGCCTCTTAGTTTGGCTGGGCAATTTCAGCTTCCAGTTGGGAAAAATGACTAATGAAGATGGTGAAGAAGTAGATGTTGCTACTGCTCGACTTTTTGGGTTGTCAAGATGCATCCAGGACATGGTGATGTAGAACACTGGTTCATGACTTGGCTGCAGCATCTTGGTTTTATCCTTTCTCTCTCTTTTCCTTTTTATAGAATTCACGGAATAACAAGGGGGAATGCTTTTGGTGACCTAGCCAGGAAAGCAATGGGTTAGGCATAAGAATGACGTCTTATTTGGGTTATTTTTGTGAGTTTTCTTCTGCACCTCTTCACCCCATTTATGTGATGGGATTTTCTTTGTCTTCATGGATGTGTTGAATGTTGGGATTAGTAATCCTGGAGGCCAAGATGAGGAGGGTACTTCACAGGAACACTGAAGCAGTAAACAGCAGGTTAGTTCATTAGACCAGTAGATGTCAACTATGGCATGGTGATGTCCTGATGAGTCAAGCTGTGTCTTGAGAGACATCCCACATAACTTATTGTTAATAAAAGTTAAGATTCAAAGCTTAGAAAAGATTTACCTTTTACAAATGAAGACTTATTCCAGGTCATCCATACAAAATGTCATTTACACTCAGTTGATTCCTATATGCTGTTTGAGTGGATCAGAAAGGATGGCTTCATGGTGGGGTCTGGGGAATTACAGGTAGTTTCAGGTTCACCTCTGGGAACCCACTGTATATTTAATTGTCATCCACCAAACTGAGTCACAGCAGAACATAGGATGATAGTTGAGATTTGTGAGTTATGAATTTGAATCACAAGAGACAACAGGTTAGGTGCCAGGTCTTTTCATTCATATTTGTGTCTGTATCCTCATTTCCTGTTCTTAGAAACTTCTAAAAACTAATGGTATTTATATACTTTTTTGAAAAATTCTGACACTTTTTTATTTAACAAATATTTTTAAAGCGCCTGTTATATGGTGAACACTCAAAGCTCCTGCCCTGGTGGGAGACTTACAATCAAGATGGAGGGAGATACATAGAAAAATAATGAGGAAATAGGAATTTCCCTGGTGATCCAGTGGTTAAGAATTCGTCTTGCAATGTAGGGACACTGGTTTGATCCCTGGTCAGTAAACTAAGATCCCACATGCTGTGGGGCAACTAACACCCAATGCAGCCAAATAATAGTAATAATGAAGAAATATATACGCAGTATGTCAGGTAATAGTAAGAGCCATGGAGAACAAGGAAGCAGGCTTTTGTGATTGTTTTTTTATGTAGGTGGTCAGGGAGGCCTCACCAAAAAGGTAACATTTGAGCAGAGGTCTCGGGGAAGTGAAGGAGGCAACCATGTGTCTGTCTAGGTGGGAAGTGTTCCAGGCATAGGGAGCAGCAAGTGCAAAGGCCCTGAGGCCAGCACTCAGGAGCAGCAAGGAGGCTGGTGTGGACCCGTGTGTCCGTGGCTTTGTGTTTTCTGATACTTTCTGATGATACCTTTACTGCTTCTACACGTAGGGCCTGTGAATCCCGAGAGCTCCCTCCAACCCCAGTCCTTCAGTCTCCTACATTTTGCCTTTCCCTTCTAGGAGGAGATTGTGTTGTGCTATCAGCCCAAACTCAGGGCACCCAAAGGGTACCCCCAGAACTGGGGCCGCTTCCGGAACCGTGTAAACTTGGTGGGAGACACTTCCCGCAATGATGGCTCTATAATGCTCCACGGAGTGAAGGAGTCTGATGGAGGAAACTACACCTGCAGTATCTACCTGGGGAACCTGACCTTCAGGAAAACCACTGTGTTGCAAGTGATCCTGAAAGAGCCCCGAAGTATGTAACATCTGGCCGGGCGGGGAGGAGGCGCTGCATAGCTGGTAGGCAGGGGCAGTGCTAGGGTGAAGCTGGAGAGGCTTCTAGGATGCAAAATTTAAGGAGGCATCACTCTCAGGTCCTGTACTTGCCTGCCCCTGATAAGCCTCGTACTTATCAAGCACTCCTACCCTGTGCTTGCATGACCTTGAGAGTAATCCCTCCTTAAATTTGGTCCCCTAGGCACCTTGCGTGCCTCACCCTAGTGCTTCCCTGATGGTAGGTCAAGGGAAAAAAGGGTAATAATACTGAGTGAATGCCAACCCCTCTGCCAAGCCTCACTCATGGTTTCTGTAATATACCAATTTAAAGATACAGGAGCTCAGAGATGGATTGGGGTCATTTTGACTTGGCTTCAAAGGAGATGCTCTATGCTCTGTAGTAGAAGGGAAGATGCTCCTGAGCTGGTGAGAGACAGCAAAGAACAGAGGAAACAGGAAGGGGAAGGAACCAAAAATAGAAGGAGTTTCTGATCCCAGGTTCTTTATTCTGGCAGTGTGTATTAAGGCCATTGGTGAGGAGGAGAGTAAAGACTCAATTGTGTTGACTGAGAGAGGTTGATAAGTAAGGGGTTAAAGTTAAACCAGAACCCAGTTAGCAGTCAGGATGTGGCCTGTGGACTTTGCCTTTTGCGAGGGCCCCAGGGGTTGGCTGTGGTTGGCTGGGGGCAGGGATAGGGGTGAGGAAGCACCTCTACCCTCAATACCTCCGGCCAGAGACTTAAGTCCATGGAGGCGCCTTCTTGTCAGTAACGGAGGATGCCAGCTGGGGAGGGAAGCAGGACAGATGGCTTTCTTCACTCTCAGAAGTCTTCCCTCTGCCTCACAGGAAAGAGAAGCCATTAGCGGGGGCTCATGCAACTTCTGAGCCCTCCACACCCGCAAGCAGACCTACGTCTACTCCATCCTCGTCTTTGCCTGCCATCCTGAGCTCCCTTCCCTCTGGGGGCTTATCTGAGCCGCTGTGCTTCTCCTCCTTCTCAGGACCCTCACAACATGCCTCTTTAAGCTCACACGGTCCATGGGCTTCTGCCATTAAGCACATGCATACACTCAACTCTTCCCCTTACCCGTGTCCTTGTCTACTTTAGCTCTCACCCTATGTCATGCCTTTTCTTTTTTCCCCTCTTTCACTTGACCTTTATTTATTTATTTATTTTAATTGGAGGATAATTACTTTGCAGTATCGTGGTGGTTTTTGCCACACATCAACATGAATCGGCCACAGGCATACACGTGTCCCTTCCCTCTTGAACTCCTCCCCACGTCCCTCCTCACACCACCCCTCCAGGAGACACAGACATAAAGAACAGACTTTTGGACTCAGTGGGAGGAGTCGAGAGGGTGGGATGATTGGAGAGAATAGCATTGAAAGATATACATTACCATATGTAAAATAGATAGCCAGTGTCTTACTTTTTCTTGAAACACCTTTATTGAGATACAACTCACACGCCGCACAATTCACCCGTTTAAACAGTACAACTCAGTGTTTTTGGTATATTCTGAGTTGTGCAACTTTCATCGTGATAACATTATGCATTTCTTTTTAGACATAGTCAGATAGTTTGCTAAAGGACTGAACTCAGTGTCTTCTGTCTCATCTTGCATTAACTCCTAGTACTCTGCAGTCAGCCTTCTACTTGGACCTCTCCTCCAGTGTAGGTCACCAGTGGCACTCTAACTGTCCATCCTTGACCTTCCCCACCCCAGTAGCATTGAACACCATGTTCTGTGTACATTTAATATATTCTGTTAGACTCAACCTATCTGTCCATCCATCCATCCATCTGTCTCTGTATATGAACTCCACCCAGATATTCCACAAATACTCAAATACAAATAATCCAAATCTACCCCTCACACCTCTCCCCTGCCCACCTCTCCAACCTCAGTCGATGCCACTGCTATCGACACAATTATCCAACTGGATAATCGTACTGGATATTATCCAACTGAATAATTGCCTGGGAGTCGTACTTGATTTTTCCCTTTCCCAGGACCCCTAGTCTAACAAGTCAACAGGTCCTGTCATTTCTACTGCTGACTTTGGATCTGTCTTCTTTCTCATCTGGCACCATCCCCTGGCATCATTCTGCCTGTCGACTTGTCTTAGACTGTAGACCTCTCACCAGTCTCTGCTTTTGCTTAGTCGCTACCCCTCATTCTCGGTGCGATCTTTCTCAATCACAGATCTGAACTTCCTACAACCTTTCAATGTCTTCTCCATTGCCTACAGAAAAAAACAAAACACAAAGCAAAACAAAAAATTGAAACAAACTCCTCATTGAGATAATCAAGGTCCTTCATGACTTAGATCCTATTATCTACCCAGCCTCATTCCCCATCACGCCCTCAAACACAACCTTTGACCCAGAGCTGTGGACCTCTTTCTAGTTTCTCTAAGCACCATCCTGAACCTAAAGGCTCCAGATGTTTAGTTTAATGTCCCTACCTCCCCCACCCCAATCCTTCTCCCATTGTTGCTAAAATCTTTGATAGTTCGTTTCAGACTCAAACTTTAGAACTTTTGCTGACAAAGTCTCAGGTTCTGCTCCCCGTAGAACTGGGAGCCCTTTCCTCAGTGCTGCTTTGTCCCGCATGCGGACTGCTCTCACGGTACCTATAGTGTCCGTGGCGTTCCATGCACACCCTCCCCCTCCTTGAGGGCACGGACCATGCGTCATTGGTCTTTGTATCTTCTGTGCCTAGTACTATCTGGCACCCAGGAGGTGTTTGATGTATGTGTTTGGAGTGAATTGAGGAAATGGGTGAAGGGTTCTATATAGATGGATGGAAGTGTCACGCTTGGTATCACGACTATGGGGCTGTGTTGTAGCCTAGATACCTTTGAAAACAATCACTTCACCACAGAAAGGGCCGCAGCCTCTAACATGTCTGTTTTTGGTGAACCACATTTTAAGATAGAATTGTTAATGTAAACAGAAACTCTGCTGTATGTCAGGTGATATTCTGTTTACCTACCCACCTTCAACTATATTTTAAGGGTAAAAAGGGGTGGGCAAAGGCTGGTTCTCAATCTAAAGGGGTCAGCTGGAGTCCCAGTGATTCCACGTGGGGTGAAGTCTGGCCTTCTCCCCCTGCTTCCTGACGTGGCAGTTGCTGCTTGGCATAGAGCTGGTGAGGCTCCCAGCTCTTCTCTGGAATGTTGCGGCTCTGTCATTGCTCTTCTCCTTTCCCAAGCACTGGTGACGCCGGTAGCCCTCAGACCAGAGATCCTGGATGGTAACCAGCTGGTGATCATCGTGGGGATTGTCTGCGCCACCATCCTGCTGCTTCCGGTTCTGATACTGATTGTGAAGAAGGCCTATGGAAATAAGAGGTACGGGGCTGCTCCCATCTCTTGGACTGGGAGGCTGAGGCGCCTTTAGCCTGAAGTGGAAGACAGTGATAGGACCCTATGTGTACCATTTTCACGGAAGGGTGTATTTTATTTATTTTTAGAAAGGTTTATTTATTTGTTGCGGTGGGTCTTCTCTAGTGGCGACCAGTGGGCTTCTCGTCACAGCGGCTTCTCTTGTTGCCGACACGGGCTCTAGGTGCTCAGGCTTCAGTCATTGCAGCACGTGGGCTCAGTAGCTGTGGTGCACAGGCTTAGCTGCTCCATGGCGTGGGGGATCTTCCTGGACCAGGGAATTGAGCCTGTGTCCCCTGCATTGGCTTGAGGATTTTTAACCAATGAACCACCAGGGAAGCCCAGAAGGGAGTATTTTAAACTAGCCACCATCTGGGGTAATCATGTTAGATGTCGTCATCTAGTGACCCCACCCCTTTTGCTCACTGTTCAGTCTCTAAGTCGCCTCTGACTCTTTCGCGACCCCATGGACTGTAGCCTGCCAGGCTGCTCTGTCCGTGGGATTTCACAGACAAGAATAGTGGAATAGGTTGCCATTCCCTTCTCCAAGGGATCTTCCTGACCCGGGGATCAAACCCATATCTTCTGCATTGGCAGGTGGATTCTTTACCACTGAGCCACCAGGGAAGCCTCCTCTGTTCTTGGTTGTCCTGAAAGGCCTTGCACATTCCCACATCATCCTCATTTTATAAGATTACAAAGATTTACAAATGTTTGTCCAAGTGGAGCATAATTAACAGTATAAATCCTATGCAAGAACCATAATGGTGCTATTCAATGCCTGAGAGAAATGATTTTTGAATTAGCCATAGTACATATACACTTTTTAGAGAAGCTCAGATTTTGAGGGTTGTCAGTGACTTTATTTGAAGGACCACATTTTAATTATGAGAAGCTACTTTTGAATGGACAGCCTCTCAGGTCCTAAATTATTTTTAGGGAATGTATTTTTAAAGGCTTGAAGTTCTCCTGTACATGCATGCTCAGAGTTGTGTCTGACTCTTTGCGACACCATGGACTGTAGTCCTGCAGGCCCCTCTGTCCATGGGATTTTCTAGGCAAGAATACTGGAGTGGGTTGCCATTTTCTCTACCAGGGGATCTTCCCGGCCCAGGGATTGAACCTATATCTGTTTGTTTCCTGCATTGAACAGGCAGATTCTTTACCAGCTGCACCACCTGAAGTTCTCCTAGTATCTCAGAAATTCGCAGATGCTCTGGCGTGAGCATCTTGCTAGGGCAAGTTGACCCTCCTTTTGAAATAGTGTCAAGGGGCAAGAACCCCCATTTAGACTGAGTAGAGCTGGCTTTTAGGTCTCCTTTCCCTATGGAACATGGATCATACAGAAACTGCTGGTGTCTGCTAGGTTTGCATTTGACTCCCCAGGGGCTTTCTGACTTGGTTTTGAAATTGAAAGTCTTTGCTCTGGGCAGGTGGGCAACACAGAACGAAGAGTTAGACAATGTGGCTTCCCTATCAGCTCACTTCCCTGATCTGGACCTCAGTTTCTCTCAAAATGAAGAACAGAACTCCCATGTCTGTGTATCTGTTTATTCTAAAGAATAATCAGATGGATGTGTTGAGATTTGTGCATAAACATGGTTGCTGTAACAAAGGTTATAATTAAAAACTGAAATCATTGCCTGAAAATCAGTGCCTGTCAGAAAGGTAATGATCCAATGAATTGGTATTCCAGTCGATGAAATACTGCTCAGCCCTGTATGTAATGATGGGAAAAGATGTCCAAGAAGTAATATACAATGTATAGTAGGATCTTATTTTAATAAAAAAGTAAATTATGTAATTCTCACTTCAGCAGCACATATACTAAATATATTCTGTGTGAGTATACTTATGCAATGAGAGAAGTTTGGAAGGATAATTTTAAAATACTAATAGTGCTATTTGGGAGAAAAGAAAAGGTGTGTCCTACGAGGGTAGGAGGTTTACTGGAACTTGAACTTCAGACTGTCTACATTTCTGTATTATTTTAATTATTTTACAATCAGAGCATACAGCTTTATAATCAGGAAATATGATTAAAATATTTACACTTTGAGACAAAAAAAACAGATTCCCTTCTAGCTTTAACCCTGGTTGTTGTTTTTAGCTGTACTTCAGGCCAAAGTAGAAAAACGGAAGGCCATTCAGTAGCAAAAGCAGAAGGCAGATGGTCAAGAGATCAAAGGCCAAGGGGCAAGGAAGAGGCCAGAGCTCCTAGCCCTAGGTGTTTGCGGGGTTGATTCTGCTTGTCCTTCCAAGAGTGTCCCAGAGCCTTTGAACTGGTGTCTTGCTGAGTTTCTGCTGCCCCCTGCTGGTCCAGCTTCTTCTCCCTAGTCCTCGGAAATGATATCGAATCCCATGGGGTCCCTCTATTAAATCACTTAGAATTGTTCTGGACAGGAAGTTATTAGGCTGACAGTAGAGAGGCTGAGGGCTTCCCTTGTGGCTCAGCTAGTAAAGAATCCGCCTGCAGTATGGGAGACATGGGTTCGATCCCTGGGTTGGGAAGATCCCCTGGAGAAGGGAAAGGCTACCCACTCCAGTATTCTGGCCTAGAGAATTGTATGGATTGTATAGTCCATGGGGTTGCAAGAGTCAGACACCACTGAGCAACTTTCACTCACTAGAGAGGCTGAAGCTGTCTTCAGCCCAGGCTTTATCTAAATACTTATCTGCTCTCCATTAAAGAGATGCATGCCTCAGATTTTAAGCTGAGCTGTGTAGTGCGGGCTGAAGGTATCTAGAAGTGGGTCCTCCTCTGGGGTCTTTTTTTTGTAAAAACTCTGTGTGGTCTTGTGTTATCACCCTTGACTCTACAATGCCAGGTGGTTAATTGCACGTGCTTTTCATGTCTTTGCAGTTCAGTCACTTCCACCACTCTGGTCAAAAGCCTGGAGAACACAGAGAGGGCTCGTGCAGAGGTAAGAGAGGAATTCTGCCCTTTTGGAACCTCCCTGGCAGTCCAGTGGTTAAGACTCTGTGCCTCCAACGCAGGGGACATGGGTTTGATTCCTGGTCAGGGAACTAAGAGCCCACAGGCCTGCAGGGCCAAATAAATAAATAAAATAATAAAGACGAACCAAAAAACAGAATTATGCTGTTTTGCAGCTGTGCCCCATGAGGACAAGTGGAGACTGCTCCAGCACCCAGGTGGTGTCTTTATCATTCTCCTGAGAACTGTGTCTCATTCATTGTTATGTCTCAGCACCTCCAGTGCCTGGCCCAGAGCAGTGCTTAGGAGATCTCCATCACGCAGTAACAGCCCAGGAGAAGTGAACAGCGTAGTGAGTAGCGGTGGGCGGGGCCAGCCCAGCAGCCCAGCCCAGTCTTGGAGGGTCCTGGGAAAGAGGACTGGACTTGGAATTGAAAAGCCCAGCTCTGCCACTCCCTGAGCCTCTGATTTCTCATCCCCCAAATGAGGATAAGGACAAACATATTTGCCCAGTTGTGAGGTTCAAATGACGTGATGCTGTGTGCAAGTGCACTGTAGTCTCTGAGGCGTTGTATCAGTATGAGGGGTGATTATGATCCACTTTGAGGTTCAGTGAAGGGGTTAATAGTTCAGATTAAATATTCAGGAACCTTTAGAAAGAGAGAATCAAGAACTTTTTCTTGATCATACTAGTTTGTGATAGTTTATATAAATAATAAATAATTGCTACTAGGAACTGAGAAATGGATTAATTTCCTTGAACTCCCTCCCCCCTTTTTGTTCTTTCTCTCCTCCCTCCCTCTCTCCCCTCCCTCCCTCTTTCTTTCTTCCTTCCTGTTTTCCTCCTTCCCGCCTTCCTTTCTTTCCTTTGAAAAACTCTTCTTACATACCTATCCATCTTTTGGGCTGTTTGTGACCCAAGAGTAGGGTTTTCTCATATCATAGTACAGGGGACTCCAGAAGTCCAAGAATTTGTCACTGGATGATATCACTTCCCCAAATAGTGACAGGGACGGGAGTCACAAAGTACCCCTGACCTCACAGACATGAAGTTCAGTGAGGGCTGTTCTTGCCAGTTAAGCCCTATCGGAGAGATGATGACAGTTACGTGCTGATGAATGTTGTCCTGCCAAGACTCTAATTAGGAGGAAATAACCACAAAATTCAAATCATTAGGCAGAATAAGAATTCTCTGCTGCTACCTCCATGCCCATCCAAACAAAGATGTTGGACATTTTTTTTTTCTGGTCATACCATGGGACAAGTGGAATCTTAGTTCTCGGACCAGGGATTGAACCTGGGTCCCCTGCATGGGGTGTGTGGAGTCTTAATCACTGGACCACCAGTGAAGTCCCAGAGATTTGACTTTTGAACCAAAGAATTTGATCCTTAATATAGTGCTCCTTGCCAATGAGTTAATTTTCAGGAAGTCTGAGGACTGGATTATTGTGACCTATGATCATTCTGCAGCTCTCAATAACCCCCAGAACCCACTGATTTTGGGGCTTGTGAACATAGGGGGTGCCCTATGAACATAGGGGGTCATAAGAACATAGAAGAGAAAGCCTTTTTTTCTGGCATGTAAGATTTGTTGAGTATTAAGGATGTTTATATGATTTTCTCCCCTCCAGAAACATATTTATTCCTCAATAACCACACAAGAGGTGAACGATGAGGAAGAATCAAGTGGAAAATCAGAGGCCACCTACATGACCATGGTGAGGAATGTTCTGGGTCCCACTGAGCCCGGTGTCTGGAGGCAGGAAAAGGACTTGGGAAGGATATGGCAGACTCACGGGGGATGGATGTTGCTAGGTTTCCTGGTGGGAGCAGGGGTGGGGTGAGGTGGGGTGGTGGTGGGGTGGGGGGACACTCTGCTGAAGGCAGAACTTTTTCTAGGTAGTTGGAAATTGTAAGAAGTTGAAGCTATGCTGGATAAAAGAGTAGTAACAAACTTGTCCTTATACTCAATTTCGAGTCTTCTGAGCATCTCTAGGGCTAGAGAGGGTTGATCTCAGAGGTAAAAGGAAGTGCCATCATGAGGTTAGACAAAGATCTCTTCCTCATTAGCACAATACTGGTTTAACACAATGTAGTGAAGAGGGACTGGAAGATCCTTGTACAAAAATCATGTCATGAGGAACTGTTTTCCTCCCTTTCAAAAGGTCCCTTCCGACTCAGATTTTTTTGTTCTTGCAGCATAAGATCATTATTTGCACTTTATTAACTGAACACAACACAGATTTGCCATGAGCATTAGATGCTTATATACACATGCCTGCAAGCCCAGCACCAATAACTTCCTAGTGCGTGTTGTGGTAAGGAATTGCTATATACGATTCAAGCCCTAGGTCCCTTAATGAGTTCCATGTCTTTCCCTAAGTCCTCTTTATGCTAGTAACGCTCTTTATTTGATGCACCACTAAATATGAGAACTCTACTGTTTATGCTATTTTACCCAGTGCTCCTTTATTTACAGCCCTTACAGTTTTCCTATGGTGTCGGGATATTTCATTGCTGTTGTTTAGTTGCTAAGTCCTATCTGACTCTTTCGTGACCTCATGGACTGTAGCCCACCAGGCTCCTCTGTCCATGGGATCTCCAGGCAAGAATACTGGAGTGGGTTGCCATTTCCTCCTCCAGGGGATCTTCTTGACTCAGGGATCCAACCTGTGTCTCCTGCATTGGCAGTCAGGTTCCTTGCCACTGAGCCATATCCATTGGGATATTTTATATACTTGCTAATTGCTTTATCATGTTATTAAATTTTATTTTTTTGCATTTCTGAGTATGACCTCTTCTCTGCACAAATCTTTTAGAATTCCTTAGATTACTAATGGTTTTATCTTTACACTGATTTCTGCTGCTGCTGCTGCTACTAAGTTGCTTCAGTCGTGTCTGACTCTGTGCGACCCCATAGATGGCAACCCACCAGGCTCCCCCGTCCCTGGGATTCTCCAGGCAAGAACACTGGAGTGGGTTGCCATTTCCCTCTCTAATGCATGAAAGTGAAAAGTGAAGTCGCTCAGTCATGTCCGACTCTTAGCGACCCCATGGACTGCAGCCCGCCAGGCTCCTCTGTCCAAGGGATTTTCCAGGCAAGAGTACTGGAGTGGGGTGCCATCGCCTTCTCCACACTGATTTATAGTTGGCTCCAATTCTGGATGGCCAATGTATATCCAAATATATATGTTCTAGTATGTCCTGGAGTGTTACATGTCTTCAGTGTTAGCTTGTGAGCTTCTCCTTCACTGGTATTTTCCTATAATTTTCAATGTTTACTAAACTTACCTGTGTGTGCTCAGTCACATCTGACTCTTTGTGGTCCCATGGACTATAGCCCGCCAGACTCCTCTGTCCATGGGATTCTCCAGGCAAGAACACTGGAGTGAGTTGCCATTTCTTGCTCCAGGGAATCCTGCTGACCCAGGGATTGAATGCACACCTCCTGCCCTGGCAGGCAGATTCTTTACACTGGCTCCACATTTGCTGTTGTTTAGTTGCTCAGTCACGTCCCCTCGGGGACTCTTTGCCAACCCCTTGGCCTGCAGCACTCCAGGCTTCCCCGTCCTTCACTGTCTCCTGGAGTTTGCTCAAACTCATGTCCATTGAGTCGAAACTCCACTTGGGAAGCCCTAAACTAAATTTACCCACCAGTTGTATTTAAAGTGAAAGTGAAAGTCAATATTTTGCAACTCTTAGATTTTTAAATTCTGTGACGTATTATACCTTGACATAATCCAACTGCTGGAAGGCTGGATGCTGGATTTCATGTAATAATACAGAGTCTGATTCCTATGTTCTTTTTGTTCAACTCTCCAGGGAAGTCTAGCACCTAGAAAAGACACTGGCTGTGTAGTGAGTAGCGGGTAAGGACAAAAGGAATGAGCTCGCGAGGGACATGATGCTATTTGTAGATAAATAATAGCTAGTCAAGAATCCTCCTACAGTGCGGGAGAACTGGGTTCGATCCCTGAGTTGGGAAGATCCCCTGGAGAAGGGAATGACTATCCACGCCAGTATTCTGGCCTGGAGAATTCCGTGGACTGTGTAGTCCATGGGGTCGCAGAGAGTCGGATACGACTGAGGGACTTTCACAATCGGCACCCCAGGCAAGGAGGGAACAGTGTTCTGCTGTGTTCAGGAAGGCTGGCCTCCTCTGTTTATAGGATGATGGCTTGCTTGTGTGTTTTTCCTGTTACACCAGCTCCAAGGACACATGACTCCCAGATGATTGCAACAGAGAAAGGTTCTGCCAGGGAAGAGTGAGATCAGAATCTGGCCTTGCTCCACCAAGTGAAACATGAGCTCCCCTCTGAAGTTGAACATAGTCATTCCCCTTCCCCCCATCCTTCTCCCATCATTGCCATGTGATGCTACAGCAGCTGCCAGAACCTCGTCTTAGAGACCTGCTGATAACGGTGCCTGCTGCTCAGTGTGTCCGTCACCTGGGCGGTACCGTTTGCAGACGCTCTGTGGGACAGAGGTGACGGAGAAGTGAACCACCTTCAATGCCAGCGTCTCGTGTTTAGCGCCAAGTGTTTGCGATTTAAACTCTGCAGAAAACAGCACCCATGGCCCCTTGAAATGGATCCAATAAAGCAAGTGTAATAGGGGACCAGGGCCACAGACTCAAAGGCCTTCAGGGGCTGGTCAAGTTATTGCAAAGCACTGTGTCAAATTACACACGGCTGTGGGTGAATTCTGGCCTGTGTACCACTTGTTTGAGACTTCAGGTAGGGGGCTGTTATCTGATAGAGAGCAGGGGAAACAAAGAAATTTTGCTTAAAATTTTTTATCATGGATTTTTTTTACATTGATGTTTATTTTTGACTACACCTGCAGTGTGCAGGATCTTAAATCCCCAGCCAGGGATTGAGCCCTTCCCGCTGTGCCTCCCTGGTGTCCTGACCACTGGGCCGCCCGGGAAGTCCCAGAACCTTTGCTTTTCCACAATGGTTAAGATCCCTAGCTTTGGAGTTGGACAGACCAGGGTCTGCATCTTTACCCTGACTTAGAAGCTGGATCACCTTGGGCAGGTAACTAACTTGGTTTCTTGAGGTTCAGTTTCCTCATCCTTGATGAGAATAATATTAATAAAACCTACCTCTCGGGTGGTGAGGAACAAATGAGGTAGTGCAGCATGTGAAATTCAGAACTGGCTCAGAGAGATGGAAGGAGCTCAGTAAATGGTAACTATTATGATTGAAATGCTTCTTACAAATATGCTTTGTTTCTCTCCCCCCCACAGAACCCAGTTTGGCCTTCTCTGAAGTCAGCACCAACTAGCCCACCAGACCAAAGGTCAACTGGGGGAATGGCAAAAACAGAGCAAGCCTTCTGAGAAGAAGGGGTGGTCCTTTTACCCTTGGCTGCACAGAGACTCTCTTTGCTGTGTGTCCTGAGTCCATCCATGTAGCAGTTGTTTCAGACCCTCTGCCCTCCCAGTCCTCTTCCTGTCTCCCTGCTTGGGCAGAGGGCTGACGATGGAGGGCTCGAAGGCCAGCAAAGAGACTGGACAGCCCTGGAGGAAGAAAGGCTGATAAGGGGGAGCGTGGACTTGATCCCCCTAGAGTGAGACCCTGGCCATGGGGACCCTGGTCAGCTGCCGCAGTGGCCTCGAGTGTCCCTTCAGGTCAGACCCTCTGCTTGGACGGTGCTCTCTGTGGAAGGTTCCAGAGAAGAATCAGAGATAAAAACAACCCCAAATGATTATTCCTTTGGCCAATGATCCCTAAATAAATGCAGTCTGTGGCAATCATCCCGTGTCTCTACCCTGGCTGAAGGGCATGTGGAGTGCTGGTGAAGAATCTATTGTTGGGAACTCCTGAAGCAACTGAAGTGACTGGAGGAAAGCCCTGCTGTGACTCACACATTGGGGGCCAGTTTGAGGCCTGAGGAAGTTTGGGGGGCATGAATGGGTTGGAAGTGGGGTACATCTCTTCAATGTAACTCAGTGCTTCTGGATGCCGGCTGGGTATCAGAGTGGCTGGTGGCTCTTGGCTGGGCCCCACCAGAGGTCCGGATAGACTATATTGGTGGATCTGCAGCACTTGTCTTTTTCAGAAGCAACACTCCTGGGTCACCAAAACGGACAGCGACTGATTTAACTCTTGGTCTGAATGTGAGATTCCTTTCCTTTTGGTTCCTTTACTGTTGTAAGATTTAATAAGGCTAGTTGTTTGTTTTTTTAAATCCTCTGGTTCTGAACTCCTGTCTCAGTCTGGGCTCAGCTCAGATCTCTTCGTCTTTACTGCCTCGTGTACGGTGTCCCATTTTCCCCTCTTAGCCATTTAGGGCCTGGATAAAGAGCAGATCCTTTGTAGGTTTCTGACTTCTGATCCAATCTCAAGTTGAGGTAATTTTTAATTTTTTTTAGCTGCACCCCACAGCACGTGGGATCTAAGCTCCCTGACCAGTGATCGAACCCATGCACCTTTCATTGGAAGCGTGGAGTCTTAACCACTGGACCACCAGGGAAGTCCCAGAGCTACATTTATGAGTGAGTTCCCTAACTCTCCAGATTTCAAGGACCCTCCACTAGATACTCA
Source organism: Capricornis sumatraensis (assembly GCF_032405125.1). NCBI lineage: Eukaryota > Metazoa > Chordata > Mammalia > Artiodactyla > Bovidae > Capricornis > Capricornis sumatraensis. The sequence goes on along the minus strand of NC_091084.1, from coordinate 30,787,651 downwards.
TCATTAACTTTCTCTTTTATCAGCTGTCCTCTGGACTCCACTTGGAGGCTTGAAGCCTCTTTTTGTTCAGCCATATCTAAGAGTCATGAAATGTTTCCTCCTCAGTGTTAGCTCTCAGTAAGGAGCATGTCAGTAATTTACAATATGTGGATTAAGGCAATATCCTGTCCAAGACATATCAGAGAGGGGAGACATGTTGACATGATGGGGGGGGGGCACCCTCTTTCATATACTAAAAGTTCATGGGGAGGAAGTGGTTTCATTTCTGACTTATTAGGCAACATGCTCTCCTGGGCTAAGGGGCCCTTTTCCACTTCCTCAAATATTGTTTTCATGTGATGACAACCTTCAGGATACCGAGTGGAGTGGATGGATGGTGATTGTGCATCTCTTGTCCGGATAGAAAGGAATACTTGGGATAAGGGCTGAGTGGGGCAGGCAGCTTCTCCATGTGCTCCTCCGTGCAGAGGGCGCTCTGCCCCGGCAAGTGTGCACAGAGCCCTGCAGGGTTTGACTTGCGCACATCAAATTTGAATTCCATTCATTCAACCTTAAGCTTTCCTTCTGAGGAGGAAGAAGAGGAAGTCTACCTCTCTCCCTCAACCCTGCCTCTCCACAAATCTTCCTCTTACACACAGGCATGGAGTCAAGGTTGAGAGCACAAGTTCATAGCTGTCAAATACAATTTTGCCCCAAACCAAAATAGCCCTGCAGGGAGGGGCCCATGGGAAAGACCTGCCTGCCCACTATGCCCTTCACTTAGGGGTGGTTGTCTACTAAATCCAGGACCATGAAGGCATATGGCGTAGGGAATGGCTTCTAGGTGAAACAAACCTGGTTTAAATCTTGGCTTTGCCTCTTACTCTCTGTTCAATATGACAAAGTTTGTGTCAATTCTTTGAGGCTATTTGCCTGATAGAAAATGATCATGGGAACTAAATGAGGTCGGTTAGGGGCTAGAGCCTGGTCTGGATCCTCCACCCCCTTCCAATATGTTTTCCCCAGTGGATTTGTCATCTGATGATTCAGTCCCCATCTCATTATTTTTTATTTCTATGGGCAGGAAGCCCTGCAACCCTAAATATAATAACTAAGTCCTTCTTTTCATCCAAAGAAAGACTTAGGAAGCCGAACTTGGGGAAGGATTTTGCATAGCTCTGAGGGGTGACGTTCTGAGTGGCAAGACACCAGCTGGAGATGGAGCAAACTGGATCTCCTTGTAGGTCCAAGCAGTTATGTTACTGGAATTTGCAGTATTTTAAGTCTCTAGATGACCAGATGCTCCCATATTCAAAGGCTTCCAGAAGCAAGCAAACTTTTGCCAACAGACAGCAGCCTAAGGGTGGAGGGGGTGGGGCCGCCCAGGAATAATGGAGAATCTGGCACCATCAGTTTGGCTACTGGAACTGAAAACAGTTCAGCCTGTCCCCTGGGGACCTACAGAAGATATGCCTCCTTTAAAAGGCTTCTGCCTTCTGCCAGCCCTTCAGTCTTTTTCTCTTTGCCACCTCACCCTTTCTCCTTTTAGCTAGTCTGTGTGCTTACATGTCTATACTGGGAATTTTCTTTATAAGTCACCAGCTCTTTGTATGTGTATGTGTGTGTGTTTGGAAGTGGTCATGCTACCACTGATTTGGCTCAGTTACTTAGACCTAGAGAACCTTAGGTTGCAAGTTTTGTCCCAACCCAGACCAGTTATCTTCTTACTGAGAACAAACCAAAGTTTCTCAGAACTCCTGACCTTCTGTCCTGGCCAGTTGGTTTGCAAATGTGGTTCGTTCTTCCTCAAGGGAGATCAGGTGGCCCATTACCGCTTCTATAAAAACCAACTCTTGAAACATCCCTTCTTCATCAAAAAATAAGGGAACTTGGAGTTTTCACAGAAAGCTAAACCCTTTCATATTTCCTAGATGGTGAGAGCAATAGCGATTTACTTTGTCCCAGAACTCCCCAGACCCTTGTCTGAACTCCACATTGTATGCTCGTGGCCTTCTGACACTGGGCACCATCTTGTCTACCCATCCACATCTCCCATTTTTTCCCCATGCTCCACATACCTTTGTTTTTTGTGCTTCTGAACCTTTGCTCTTGGTGTTCCCCTGTCTAGCATTCTCTTTTTTTTCTTCAGTTCAGTTCAGCTCAGTTGCTCAGTCGTGTCCGACTCTTTGCGACCCTATGAATCGCAGCACGCCAGGCCTCCCTGTCCATCACCAACTCCCGGAGTTCACTCAGACTCACGTCCATTGAGTCAGTGATGCCATCCAGCCATCTCATCCTCTGTTGTCCCCTTTTCCTCCTACCCCCAATCCCTCCCAGCATCAGAGTCTTTTCCAATGAGTCAACTCTTCGCATGAGGTGGCCAAAGTACTGGAGTTTCAGCTTTAGCATCATTCCTTCCAAAGAAATCCCAGGGTTGATCTCCTTCAGAATGGACTGGTTGGATCTCCTTGTAGTCCAAGGGATTCTCAAGTCTTCTCCAACACCACAGTTCTTCAAGGGCCTGCTTGAGTCTTGCTTGGGTGATGGTCCATTTCTATGTATCTCTACACTTACTGGATTTTATCATCTGATGTTTTCTGACTGTTTCATGGGTGTGGGCTTTATTTTCTCTGAGAGATCTTAAACTCTGTAGAGATCCTGCTTTAGGTCTTCTCTGTGAGCGTTGCAGTATCTGACTCCATGTGGGAAAATCCTTCATTGAATGGAATTCCTAGGGAATGGAGTGGCTGAACCTGGCTCCCTGTCCTGGTTCCACCACACTTTGGCTGTGGAAGGTCAGGTTGATGGAGTTTCTGCTCTTTCCCAAGATACAAAAGATATTCATTCATGCATTCATTCTCATCTGCTCAGGGACTAATAGTGGCCTAGCCACAAACTAAGAAGAATAAGACAGAACCCCTGTCTTTAAGGAACTACAGTCCAGTTGGGGAGGTAAGATATATAAACAAAAAATGACAATACTCCCTGGCTCAAGCAATCCCAGGGGTACCACAGATGAGGTAGATGAGAGTTGATACATTTATCTGTCTAGAGGGTAAACTTTCACAGAGTGAGCTGTATCTCATTCACGTCTATGTCTCTGGTTTCTAGCCTTGTGTCTGGCACATAGGGGACATTAGATATTTGAGTCTGTTGTATGAAGGAACTGATAAATGAGTGGGCGGACCCAGGGTCAAGCAGCACAGAGAGAAGTATGTAGGTACAACAAGGAAGGGGTTACTTTGTAGCAGATTAAAAAAAATTATTTATTTTTTATTTGTTTATGGCTGCACTGCATCTTCATTGCTGGGAGCTGGGTCAACTCTCTAGTTGTAATACATGGGCTGCTCATTGTGGTGGCTTCTCTTGTTGCTGAGCACAGACTCTAGGGTGCGCAGGCTTCAGTAGTTGTAGCATTCAAGCTCTAGAGCATGTGTGATTCTGTGGTTGTGGGGCACGGGCTTAGATGCCCCACTGTATGTGGGATCTTCCCAAACCAGGGATCAAACCTGTGTCCCTTACATTTTTGGCAGGCAGATTCTTAATCACTGGACCACCACGGAAGTCATTTAGTAGATTTTTGAAGAAGGACTAGGAGCTAGCTGAGCAGACAAGGGAGGAAGGACATTCCTGGAAGAGGAAACTTCAAAGGTAGAGACACCATGATGTGAAGCTCTTACATGGGGTAAGAGAAACCTCAAACCTTGCCTGGTGCAGACTGGCTTGGGAAGGGTCAGGGCAGAGAAGAAAGGTGAGTGAAATTGTTATTCCTGAGCAGGCCACTTGATGCTGTACACATTTAATCCTAAGCTTGTTCCTGCTCACCAGTCCCTTCTTCCCAGCCTCCCATACCTGGCCTCTGCAGTGCTTCTTGCTCCTGGGATGCAAACCTTTTAATATTCATTGAAGGCATTACTTAACTTTCGTGTGCTCAAGAAACATCGAAAGATCTTGTTTAACATGCAGATTCCGATTCTTTGGGTCTGAGGTGGGACCCATGACTCTGCATTTCTAAGGAGCTCCCAGGTGAGGCTGAGGATGTTGGTCCAGTAAGGCAGTGGTACCCAGGGAGGCTCTCTGTAGCCTCAACTAAGAATTCCAAAGGCAAAAGGGAACCACCTTCCTTTGGATTATTTGTGACATTCTTCTGCCAGCAGGATAGAAAATTGAGTGTTGTCTAATGCAGTCTTCAGGGAAAAATGGCACTGGGTAGAAATGCTGAGAAGAGGGCCTCATTCCCCAGATAGCCCGTCTTCAACAGTGGTGTCTTGTTTTGCAGATTATTGATTACCTCTTTGAGGTTCTGCTTCCCAGGCTTTTATTGGCTCATGGGGCAAGGCATACCTTTTTGAAGCAGATGGGCATCTGGAAGCCTGGTTGAGCTGTGGGGAAGCTCGAGGTCTGCTCTCCTCCCAATTCTCCCTGCCAGGGTGCCTCTCCCCTGATCCAATGCCTTCTGACTCTTGGTCCTGGAGAGCTGAATTGGACAAAGTCTATACTAAGTCACAGGCTTGGCTTCTCTTAGCCAAATTCTGGATAGAGGCAAAGGAATTTCTGGATCTGTTTCTTAGATGTTCCCCCAGATAGAAGCTTTTGGACCCAGTGTGAGACCAAGTGAGCTGGGTAAGCAAGCAGCTTCCCTGGGCCTCACAGGCATGCTCAACAGCGTTAAGAAAAAGGAGGAGGCCGGCTACATCAAACCAAAACTCTCCGCCTGACATGTGCCTGCGGCAGCGTGGTGCTGCAGACTGGGACCGGGCTGAGGGGCTGGGAGGGAGCTGGGGCCCCTGGGCTGATGCCGGTGTACCCCTGTGAGCGCACCTGAGAGCCAGGCCAGTGCTGATGGCAAAGGCGGCCTGGGATCTTAGTGTTGTGGCCACCAGTAGACCCCTTTCTCCTAGGCTACCCCATCTCTCCTTCTCTGATTTCTCTTCCTTTGGGCTGTGAGCTCTGTGAAGGAGCCAGCTAGAGCCAGACTCTGGTGAAGTGAGAGAGGCACTTTGGTGACAGAGTCCAGAGTAAGATCCAGGCACGGATAAGCACCTCTGGTGTGGAGAAGCTCAGAGGTCTTCTCCCCACACCTCTGCTTTCAGCAGCTGCCACCCAAATTTGACCCACTTCACTCCTCCTCAACCTAGGACGGCTTCAGTGGCCTGGGCTAGATTTCACTGCCTTCTTGATAATGTGGATGATGTCCCATCCCTCTCCAAATTCACTCATTCATTCATTCAGGGTACCCCTGGGCAGCTAGGCAGCACCTGTGTCTGCTCTGAAATGAGGACTGTGCTGGCCTCTCATTTTATTCCTTTGTGCCCTGACTCTTTCTGCATTCTGTTTCACACACACACACACACACACAGAGGCATCTTGCTTCATCTATTCTGGTTTTCTCTTCCCTGTGTCTCTAAACAACCCACGAGAAGTTCTCGTGTCTCCTCCCCTTGGTAACAAGTGATATGGATTACTGGATATATGCAGTGTTTCACACAGACCTCAGCTTGAGTCCTGACTCCAACCCTGCCCTTAACTATTAATATCATAGGTAACTTAAGTGGGCTCAAGTTAAAGATGGGCTCAATAAAGACAGAAATGGTATGGACCTAACAGAAGTAGAAGATATTAAGAAGAGGTGGCAAGAATAAACAGAAGAACTGTACAAAAAAGATCTTCATGACCAAGATAATCACGATGGTCTGATCACTCACCTAGAGCCAGACATCCTGGAATGTGAAGTCAAGTGGGCCTTAGAAAGCATCACTACGAACAAAGCTAGTGGAGGTGATGGCATTCCAGCTGAGCTATTTCAAATCCTGAAAGATGATGCTGTGAAAGTGCTGTACTCAATATGCCAGCAAATTTGGAAAACTCAGCAGTGGCCACAGGACTGGAAAAGGTCAGTTTTCATTTCAATCCCAAAGAAAGGCAATGCCAAAGAACACTCAAACTACCACACAATTGCACTCATCTCACATGCTAGTAAAGTCATGCTCAAAATTCTCCAAGCCAGGCTTCAGCAATACGTGAACCGTGAACTTCCTGATGTTCAAGCTGGTTTTAGAAAAGGCAGAGGAACCAGAGATCAAATTGCCAACATCCGCTGGATCATGGAAAAAGCAAGAGAGTTCCAGAAAAACATCTATTTCTGCTTTATTGACTATGCCAAAGCCTTTGACTGTGGATCACAATAAACTGTGGAAAATTCTGAAAGAGATGGGAATACCAGACCACCTGACCTGCCTCTTGAGAAACCTATATGCAGGTCAGGAAGCAAGAGTTAGAACTGGACATGGAACAACAGACTGGTTCCAAATAGGAAAAGGAGTACGTCAAGGCTGTATATTGTCACCCTGCTTATTTAACTTCTATGCAGAGTACATCATGAGAAACGCTGGGCTGGAAGAAGCAGCAGCTGGAATCAAGATTGCTGGGAGAAATATCAATAACCTCAGATATGCAGATGACACCACGCTTATGGCAGAAAGTGAAGAGGAACTAAAGAGCCTCTTGATGAAATTGAAAGAGGAGAGTGGAAAAAGTTGGCTTAAAGCTCAGTATTCAGAAAACTAAGATCATGGAATCCAGTCCCATCACTTCATGGGAAATAGATGGGGAAACAGTGGCTGACTTTATTTTTCTGGTCTCCAAAATCACTACGGATGGTGATGGCAGCCATGAAATTAAAAGACGCTTACTCCTTGGAAGGAAAGTTATGACCAAATTAGACAGTTTATTAAAAAGGAGAGATTATTTTGCCAGCAAAGGTCCATCTAGTCAAAGCTATGCTTTTTCCAGTAGTTATGTATGAATGTGAGAGTTGGACTATAAAGAAAGCTGAGCGCCAAAGAATTGATGCTTTTGAACTGTGGTGTGGAGAAGACTCTTAAGAGTCTCTTGGACTGCAAGGAGATCCAACCAGTCCATCCTAAAGGAAATCCATTCTGGGTGTTCATTGGAAAGACTCATGTTGAAGCTGAAACTCCAATATTTTGGCCACCTGATGTGAAGAGGTGACTCATTTGAAAAGACCCTGATGCTGGGAAAGATTGAAGGCAGGAAGAGAAGGGGATGACAGAGGATGAGATGGTTGGATGGCATCACCGACTCAATGGACATGAGTTTGAGTGAACTCTGGGAGTTGGTGATGGACAGGGAGGCCTGGCATGCTGCAGTTTATGGGGTCACAAAGATTCGGACATGACCGAGTGACTGAACTGAACTGAACTTGAGAGGGTTAGGCCCTGTTGTCCTCTGTTTCCTCACTGCAATTAACAAAAAGAAAGAGAAAAGGATGAATTGAGAGAGCAGCATTGACACATATACATTACTTATCTCAGGTGGCCTCAGCCTGCAATCGCTTGGAGGGAGGCTTGGGTTCCCAGCCACAAAGCGAGGCCAGGCTGTGGTGGTGAGTGCACCAGATCCTGGCCATTAGACCAGTGGTCAGTGACAAGGGGCCTGGCCCTTTGGCTTTGCAGAAAAGAATTTCCACAAAGACAGAAAGTAGTGAAGCAAGTAGTTATCAAGAGGAAAAGAGAGTACAGGACGTGTGCATAGACACACGTGCAAACTCAGAGGGAAAGTCCTTGAACTGTGTTCCCATGGCAGGTAAAATCACTTACATGGGGCATTTCTTCCTGTTTTCCTTTGGCCAATCATTTCGATTTCCCTGATTCACAGTTTATATTTGGTATATCTCAGGATCCTTCCATGTGTGTACAGGCGTCTCTTAGCCAAGATGAATTCTACCACAAAGGCCTGTGGGTAGAGCATCCATTGACATCAATCCCCCTTTAACCTCCAAGGAGCTTTTCAGTGCACATGTGGTTGGGGAGGTCTCCTGACTTCAAGAATGAGAAGTACGTTGTCTAGGCAGGGCCCAGCCTCCTCCCTTAATTGTCCTGCTCTTACAATATATTAGGGCTTCCCTAGTGGCTCAGACAGTAAAGAAGCTGCCTACAATGCAGGAGACCCGGGTTGGATCCCTGGGTTGAGAAGACCCCCTGGAAAAGGGAATGGCTACCCACTCCAGTATTCTTGCCTAGAGAACTCCAAGAACTGAGGAATCTGGTGGGCTACAGTATTATATCATTTTTATTACTGTAATTATTGAACAACAGCATATAATTGTAATCCACTCATATAATTATTCATATATATTATGAATATTATATGAATACATAATCATATATATTATTCATAATCATATAATTATTGGACAACAACAATTATTATTGTTGTGTTAGTCACTCAGTTATGTCCAACTCTTTGCACCACCATGGACTGTAGCCCACCAGACTCTTCTGTCCATGGGATTCTGTGAAATTATATTATTTCACAGGGAATTATATTATTAATACTTATGTATATACTCTATTATTATTCCACAGGGAATGAATCTCCAATTGCTTTACCCTGGGGGGTGGGCATGCGTCTCCTTTTTCACTACCCTGTGTAAACTAGACAGCTAGTGGGAAGCTGCTGTATAACGCAGGGAGCTGAACTTGGTGCTCTGTGACAACCTAGAGGGCTGGGATGGGAGGAGGTGGGAGGGAGGCTCAAGAGGGAGAGGATATTTGTATACAGATTCTTGTTGTTGTATGGCAGAAACTAACACAACATTGTGAAGAAATTATACTCCAGTTAAAAAATAAACTTAAAAACGAGAGAAGAAATCACTTCTTCCTGGCTTATAATGAGGTAGAGACTTGGTACAGAGTTAATGCTCTAAGATGCAAGTAGCTCCCTCTTGGTTCTTCAGTGGCCCGTCACAAGTGCCTGTAGTGGCTGCATGAGTCTGTGTTCTCCTCAAATGTCTCCTTGGAAGAGTGGGTACTACACCCCAAGTTCTCTTACTTATGATTTTAGCTTTTTTCTTTTTTTTTCCAAAGGAAGTACTTTCCAACATACACAACAGAAAAGTGAACATATAGTAAACCTTTGCACCCATTACTAGTTTCAACAACCAACAAAGACTACGTCTCCTGTGTCACCGACCTCCCCCCATAATTTTTTTTCTTGGAATATTTTAAAGCAAATTTCATCCATCCTATCATTTCAACTATAAACATTCCAGTGTGTATAACAGAAAAAACATTAAAGAACATAATCACAATTTTTTATTACACCCCCAAAATGAAGTATTCTTCATTAATGTAATCTAACACCCAGTCCATATTTGTTTTCTCCCCAGTGATCTCAACAACGTCTTTTTACTACTGATTTGATTGAATCAGGATTCCCCAAAAGTTCACATTACATTTGATTATAAGGTCTCCTAGACATTTTCACACCAATCTGCTGTTCTGTTTTCAGTGGAAATGCTAGAAAAATGAGGAAGTTCTTACTTCCTGAAAATCTCCCAGCCTACTTCCTGAAACCATTCCAAGTAAACAAATATTATCATCTCCTTTTTTGGGTGTTTTTAAATGACAAAAAGAATTCACCCCAAAAAAAGGATTCAGCAGCTTTGAGATAAGTGGGTTCCTCAAACAACTTTCAAACCCCAACAGTCATCCCAGTGAAGGAGAAAGGCAGGCTATACTTCAGTGCTGCTGTTGGAGGGACTTCTTCCTTTGCAGAAAGACTTTTTTATGCCCTCCCACCTGCTTTTCGAAATCCACTAACCACAAAATTTACTCCATCCACTTTTTTCTCTCTCCCTTCCACACTCCCTCTCTCTTTTTAGCAGCAACATACAAGCCGGCCATATTAGAGAGATGGAAATAAAGCTTCCTTAATGTTGTATGTGTCTTTGAAGTACATCTGTGCATTTTTTTTTTTAGCATCTAACCATTCCTCCCTCGTAGCCTTCGGCCCCTCAAATCACCCCCTCCCCTATCCCACCCGACTAACATCTCAGTCTGAAAATGCACAGAAATGCCTGGCTACCTCGCCCTGCCTTCAGTCTCACGGGGCTCAGTCTCTTTTTCTCTTTGGGTAAGTTAGACTGCACATCTGCATGCTCCTGAGGGGTCCAGAAGTGCAGCTGCAACAGGAGGAGGATGGGGGCCGGGGGCAGGAAAGAAGACATTGCTTGTGCTTCCCTTGGTGTCCTTGGGGAGAGAGGTGCTGGGACTGGGGGACGGCATAATGCAGTCCGGGGGACCGCATAATGCTGGGGTGATCTGGTCCCAGAAACGCTGGGTCAGGGGATCTGAGTGTTCCCTTGAGGTGTCAAGAGAAGTGATTTTTCTGTGGATTTCCCTGAAATGGACCTGTGTGGGGGTGGGGGGCAGAGGGTAGGTTGATCTGCAGAGCCTTTTCATGGATTTTTGCTTTCAGCTGCAGATGATCTGGGACTTAATGTCTGTGAATCTTCAGAATATGGCGGATTTAGGGTATTGAAGAGTATTCGGTGGTGGAGTAGGGGGCAGAAAGTTGAGTCTGGGTCTGGCTTCCTGGAAATCTGTACCACTGATTTGTTGCTGTGTGTAGGGGCGTAGGTGGGAAGCAGGCTTGAAGAATGATCTCGAAATTGGGATGAGAACTGCTGAAGCAGGCACTGATGAAGAAGCTCTCTGGCTTGGGCCAGATGGAGTGGAGGAGGGGTCAGGTGAAGGGATCAGGAGAAAAAAAAAAAGCAACTCATGGACTGAGGGCGGTTGTGGCCCTTTAGATCATGTCTCTAAACTGCCCAGCACTGCCCCCACCACCCTGCTTGCAGACTGTCAAGAGATCCAAATGCTAATTTCATACCTGGCTTCTTATGGACTTCCTAGTGGGTAGGTGGGTGAGGGAGTTACTTGCAAACCTGCTGTCTAGGTAGTTTCACTCTTGCTCTTACACTTACTCATTGAGGGCATAGCAATTGCGGATCCAGTCCAAGGGCTGTCAGTGGGAATATTCCCTATCACAAAGTCTCTCTCACTCCCTCTCTTTAACCCTCTTTCTCTCTCCTTCTCTGGCAAGCTGTGCTGGCTATTGGTGGCGCTAGAGTTAAAGAACCTGCCTGCCAATGCAGGAGACGTAAGAGACACAAATTCAGTCCCTGGGTGGGGAAGATCCCCTGGAGGAGGGCATGGCAACCCACTCCAGTATTCTTGCCTGGAGAATCCCATGGACAGAGGAAGCTGGCAGGCTACAGTCCATGGGGTCACAAAGAGTTGGACATGACTGAAGTGACTTAGCATACATGCTGGCTATTGGGCCAGAGTGCTAAACAGAGACAGCACAGGGCCCCTGGCAGCCTGCAAGGCAAATGAGCTTTGCTGGATTATTGGATGTATTAACAGTGTTACAGAAGCTAAGGTGGTAGAAAGAGCATGAGCCTTGGATTCCATCTGGGTTTAAAGCCACCTTTGTCATTTACTTCATATTATTGCCAAGTTACTCACCTCTTTCCTGGGTGAACTGAAGAATATCTACTGCCTGGGTGTTTTTGAGTCTGGCACACAGCAGATGCTCAATGATAGTTAACATTTATGAATGGTTTTCACATGCCCATGCACTGGGTGTCTTGTTTAGTCCTGAGGCAATCGGTAATCATGTGGGGTAGATATGCTGTGATTCTCATGTTGCTGCTGCTGCTGCTGCTGAGTAGCTTCAGTCGTGTCCGACTCTGTGCGACCCCATAGACGGCAGCCCACCAGGCTCCCCTGTCCCTGGGACTCTCCAGGCAAGAACACTGGAGTGGGTTGCCATTTCTTTCTCCAATGCATGAAAGTGAAAAGTGAAAGTGAAGTCGCTCAGTCGTGCCCGACTCTGCGACCTCATGGACTGCAGCCTGCCACGCTCCTCCATCCACGGGATTTTCCAGGCAAGAGTACTGGAGTGGGGTGCCATTGCCTTCTCTGTGATTCTTATGTTACAGATAGGGAAACAGGCACAGATAAGTAACTTGCCCAATACGGTCACAGGAATAGTTTAAAGGGAGTTGAGATTTGGACCCTTGGTTGTCTGACTTCAGCCCATTCTTAACCACTGAACTTTACTGCCCCCCAATGTTTGAGAAATGGTACTGCTATGCTAAAAATGGGCTTCTGGGTTAGCTCAGCTGGTAAAGAATCAGCCTGGAACGCACTACACCCTGGTTTGATCCCTGGGTCAGGAAGATCCCGTGGAGAGCAGATAGGCTGTCCACTCCAGTATTCTCGGGCTACCCTGGTGGCTCAGACGGTAAAGAATCCGCCTGCAATGCGGGAGACCTGAGTTCGATCTGTGGGTTGGGAATATCCCCTGGAGGAGGAAATGGCAACCTACTCCAATATTCTTGCCTGGAAAATCCAACGGACAGAGAAGCCTGGTGGGCTACAGTCCATGGGGTTGCAAAGAGTCAGACACAACTGAGCGACTAAGCACAGCACATGCTAACCATAATTTGGATTAAAGAATCTTAAATATGGGCAAAAAAAGGGGAGCTGGGTGAGTGACCATTGTATAAGGAGATGGGGAACAGGACAGGCGATCTCTTCCAGGAGTTAGAGAGAGCTTCCTGTGGGAAGGAGAGCCTTCCCTAAGTGAAGAAAGGGAAAGTGTTTGGGGGACCAGAACCAGGGTGTGGCTCAGGGGAAGATGGGGTCTGGGGTGAAGAAGTCAGGGTGTGGAGGCTGTGATATGGTGGTGGGAGGAAACTAAAGCTTCTGCAAACCTGGATGTGGGGAGGATGCAAGAGTGAGGACCTTGAACTTGAACTTGGTTGGTGCTGTGATGAGGCATGCTCTGGCACTCCAAGGCCAAGGAGTCAGGTGGATAAGAAAACTCTGATGGCTGTAGCAGCAACGGTCCCTGAGATGGAGGGATGCCACAAGTGATAAGGGTGGGGCTATGACAGGGGCTGGATTTGTGAGGATGACTACAGAGCTGACAAAGGGGCAGGAGACAGCTGGTCAACCTGCTGTACACACGGCAGATGCACTAAGACTAGTTCTCAGTTAGAAGCAACCCAATTGATTGATCTTTCCTAGAGTTTTCCTCAAGACCCTCGGCTCCGTAGTCACCGGACTGGTCACCAAAGTCTGGATGATGTTGTTGTTTAGTCACTAAATTGTGTCTGACTCTTTTGTGGACACTATAGCCCGCCAGTCTCCTCTGTCCATGAGATTTTCCCAGGCAAGAATACTGGAGTGGGGTGCCATTTCCTTCTCCAGTGGATGTTCCCAACCCAGGGATCAAACCTGTGCTTGGCAGGTGGATTCTTCACCACTGAGCCACCTGGGAAGCCCCTGGGTCATATTAGGTGAGGCCTAGAAAGTGGAGTCTGGTCCTCACTCAAGCCCACTGTACATGAACACATGGGGGAAAAGGCCTTCCCTTCCTCCGACAGACTTTTATTGAGGGTCCACTGTGTGTCATTCACTGTTCTAAGTCCAGGGATGCCAAGATGGATAAGAATCAGCTCCCCAGAGTCTCCTGAGGGATCTGGCAACATAAATAACAATGCCACATCACACGTGTTATAAAGCCACAGCAATGGTGATAGTAACAGCAGCTAACCTTTGGTGAGGCTGACCATGTACCAGGCACTGCCATGAGCTTTATGCTTTGGTATTTAATCCTCACAACAGCCCTAGGAGGTGGGGGCCTGTTGTTGTCTCCCGTTTTACAGATGAGGAAGCTGAGGTGTTGGGAGGTGAACCATCTTGCCTGAGATCAGAGCAGGGTACGAGAGCACTGGTCTTGGCCACGATACCGCTCTGCCTCTGGGTCTGGAAGGCTGGGGAGAAGGTTCAGGCACTGGGGAAGTGATGCCTTGTTAGCTGGGGTCTGCAGGATAAGCAGGAGGGCTCAGGTGCAGCAGGGTGAATGAGCGTCCCAATCTGGAGCAAAAACTTGTGCAAAGGCATGGAGGAGTGGAAGAAGGCGGTGTTTTCAGAAAAAGTAAGAACTCTGGAGAAGGGAATGGCAACCCACTCCAATATTCTGAGCCCAGGAGGCTACAGTCCATGGGGTCGCAAGAATTGGACATAACTTCGCGACTTAACCACCACAAGAACCCTGGAGTCACTGGAGTGGAGGAAGTGTGGAGGGTTGGGAGCTGGAAACGAGGTTGGGATGCTGGTTGGCCCCAGGTGGTAAAGGGCTTGGAAGCCTGGGAGCCTGACCGAGGTCCTGAAAGTACCAGGGAGCCCGCGGTGGTTGGTGGTGAGGGGTGTTGAGGACAAGGCTCTCATGGCTGTTGGGAGTGGCCTGGCCTGGGAGGGGAGCCCTGAGGTGACGGATCTAAATGGTGAGGCAGCCCAGAAGACACACTGCATGTCACAGTCGCCTGCGAGTCAGGGGCGGCAGGAGGCCATGTGCTCCAGAAGGGTGGGAGGTAACTTCTCTGCTTAGACAAGCCTTTTTCTTTTTTTTTTTTTTTAACCAAGAGAAAAATAATCTACCTCATAGACTGGAAGGAGGCATGAAGAGAATTAACTTCTAGTCTCTGTAGGAAAGCGTTTGACAGGTAATGAGCAAATGTTCATTTTCTCTGCAGGATGGGCCATTGTATGACATGGGGCCCACGGTGCCCAGATGCGCCTAGGAGGAAATGAGGGGGCCTGGGCCCTGGTAGTGTTTTTGAACTAAGCTCAAAAGCCACATCCTGACTGTACCCCTGTTGATCATATCCTTTCTGTGAGCTGGAATTCAGGAGACCCAGGCTCCAGACCTGGTACCAAATGGGACAACCAGGAAGACCATGGGCTCCCCTTGTATGGTGCCCGTGTGCTAAGTCGCTTCTGTCATGTCAGACTCTTTGTGGTCCTATAGCCCACCAGGCTCCTCTGTCCATGGGATTCTCCAGGCCAGAATACTGGAATGGGTTGCCATGCCCTCCGCCAGGGGTCTTCCCAACCCAGGGATCGAACCCACTTCTCTTACGTCTCCTGCATTGGCAGGCAGGTTCTTTACCACTAGTACACCTGGGAAGCCCCCTCTTGTATGGAAGTTCATTTTAAATAAGACCATTCCCCTCTGTCCAGCCTGGGGGCTGACAGTTATGGCGCAGGACCTGCCTTGCAGACAGCAGGAGGCCTGGTCTCTGGGACCCCTTGGAACAAAACCCACACCCTCACGCAGTCTCCACCCCTCGACCCTCTCTGTCTGCAGCCTGGCAGCCTGGGTTCCAATCTAGCTTTGTCACTTACTAGCTGTGAACTTGGGCTATTCATTTAACTTCTTTGTGCTCCATTTCTTCACCTGGAAAGTGGGGGTGGTCATAGGGCGATATCTGTAGGGTGCTTAAACAGAGCCTGGCACATGGTAAGGGCCTTGTTGTTATTATGAAGTCCTTTTGTGGCCTTAGCTGTGGATTCTGCTACTTTCCTGAAGCAGCAGAGTTCATCAGGAGCCCAGAAGTTTGCTCAGAGCTCTGCCTGTGTTGCATGATGACTTACTCATCTTTAAGGACTGCCTGGATTGGTGAAAGGACGTCAAGACTTTGCCCTGAGCTGGGATCCTGGGAGGCCTCAGGTGGAAGTAGGCGCTGGAGAGGGAGTCAGGGACCATGACTCCGGCCCGAGCTTGTCCCTATCCGCTGTGTGTCTTTCTCAGGCCTCCCTTTCCTCATTGGTAAGATGACGGAGCTGGATCTGTTGATACAATTCCTGAGTTTCCCTCTCTGCAGTTGGGAATTGACGGTTGACCTCTCTGGCCGCTAGAGGGCACACGTGTCCGCCTGATGCCTCCTACTGGACGTGCGGTAGGGATGCAGGAAGGACCCGCATTGCATCTCTATGTCTGCCTCTCTCCGGCGGGCCAGAAAAGGCCCCTCGCTCCCCAGGGTCTCGACCTCCCCGAAGGGTGCTAGCTTCTTCAAGATGGAGGGGTTTCCTGGTAGGGTTCAAGTTCTGTGTGTGGAGTGATGTCGTGGGTTGGGGCGGGACAGAGGCAGGGATGAGTCACCCAGATTCACCCGACCTACTTCCTAACGTCACTTGGAGGCTCCTTTTGCTCAGGAGCTCTGGGAAAGGGCAGACCCTTCCCAGGGAAGGTGCTAGAGAAGCAAGGTGCTCCCGGGATATGAGGTAAGCTCAGGACAAGGCCCTGCCAGGCTCCTTCCTTGCAGATTCCCCTGCCTCTGCAGAGCGGGGGTGGAGATGGCATTTTCCGCACACCTCCTCCTAGCCTGGCGCTATGCTCAGTGCTTTCATAACGGCTGTGAGTGAGGAGGTAAGAACTGGGCTTTGTTCTTCTGGGCCGGTGCTCAGCCTCCCCAGTTCATATTCCCCTGACGTGCACGTCAGCACACCTAGCAGCCTGTCCTTGCAGGCGGGGCCGCCTGTCTGCCCCCGCTGTCTATGGTTAGATCCTGACCTCCGGGGCCAGCATTTCTGAGCATCCCCTGTTCTTAAGTGGTGCCTGCTGGGCCCTGGCCACTCATCCCGAGGGATGAGCTGAGTGGAAGGACTTTGCTATCCCTGCTTCCAGGCTGCAGTGCCTGGGGTGGGGCCTCTGCAGCTTGTCAAAAAAAACAGCTTCTGCAGAAGGAGCGCCATGTGCCAGATCCCAGGGAGTTCCAAGGGGTATCCTGAGGGGCCAGGCTCCAAGGTGCCCCTGCCAGGAGAGTGCCCCGGAAGCCCTTCCTTCTATGGGACAGAGCTTGAGGAGAATTTAGGCTACCTTTTGCTTTATTTTTTATTTTTGGGGGGCCCATGCTGTGCAGCTTGTGGGATCTTAAGCTCCCCAACCAGGGGTTGAACCCCAGCCACCGCAGTGAAGTGTGGGTCCTGAGCACTGGACTGCCAGGGAATTCCTCTACCCTTTGGTTTATATCTTTTTAGGGGTGTTAGTTCTATAAGGTCTTATAGTTCTTCATAGAACCGTTCAACTTCAGCTTCTTCAGCGTTACTGGTTGGGGCATAGACTTGGATTACTGTGATATTGAATGGTTTTCCTTGGAAATGAACAGAGATCATTCTGTCGTTTTTGAGACTGCATCCAAGTACTGCATTTCGGACTCTTGTTGACCATGATGGCTACTCCATTTCTTCTAAGGGATTCCTGCCTGCAGTAGTAGATATAATGGTCATCTGAGTTAAATTCACCCATTCCAGTCCATTTTAGTTCGCTGATTCCTAGAATGTCGACATTCACTCTTGCCATCTCCTGTTTGACCACTTCCAATTTGCCTTGATTCATGGACCTGACATTCCAGGTTCCTTTGCAATATTGCTCTTTACAGCATCGAACCTTGCTTCTATCACCAGTCACATCCACAACTGGGTATTGTTTTTTGCTTTGGCTCCATCCCTTCATTCTTTTTTTAAAAAATATAAATTTATTTGTTTTAATTGGAGGTTAATTACTTTACAATATTGTATTGGTTTTGCCATACATCAGCATGAATCTGCCACGGGTATACATGTGTTCCCCATCCTGAACCCCCCTTCTTCCTCCCTCCCCATACCATCCCTCTGGGTCGTCCCAGTGCACCAGCCCCAAGCATCCAGTATCATGCATCAGACCTGGACTGGTAATTTGTTTCATATATGATATTATACATGTTTCAATGCCATTCTCCCAAATCATCCCACTCTCGCCCTCTCCCACAGAGTCCAAAAGACTGTTCTATACATCTGTGTCTCTTTTGCTGTCTCGCATACAGGGTTATCGTTACCATCTTTCTAAACTCCATATCTATGCATTAGTATACTGTATTGGTGTTTTTATTTCTGGCTTACTTCATTCTGTATAATAGGCTCCAGTTTCATCCACCTCATTAGAACTGATTCAAATGTATTCCTTTTAATGGCTGAGTAATACTCCATTGTGTATATGTACCACAGCTTTCTTCTCCATTCATCTGCTGATGGACATCTAGGTTGCTTCCATGTCCTGGCTATTATAAACAGTGCTGCAATGAACATTGGGGTACACGTGTCTCTTTCAATTCTGGTTTCCTCGGTATGTATGCCCAGCAGTGGGATTGCTGGGTCATAAGGCAGTTCTATTTCCAGTTTTTTAAAGAATCTTCACACTGTTCTCCATGGTGGCTGTACTAGTTTGTATTCCCACCAACAGTGTAAGAGGGTTCCCATTTCTCCACACCCTCTCCAGCATTTATTGCTTGTAGACTTTTGGATTGCAGCCATTCTGACTGGCATGAAATGGTACCTCACTGTGGTTTTGACTTGCATTTCTCTGATAATGAGTGATGTTGAGCATCATCCCTTCATTCTTTCTGGAGTTATTTCTCCACTGATCTCCAGTAGCATATTGGGCACCTACTGACCTGGGGAGTTCCTCTTTCAGTATCCTATCATTTTGCCTTTTCATACTGTTCATGGGGTTCTCAAGGCAAGAATACTGAAGTGGTTTGCCATTCCCTTCTCCAGTGGACCACATTCTGTCAGAGCTCTCCACCATGACCCATCCATCTTGGGTGGCCCCACACGGCATGGCTTTCTTTCATTGAATTAGACAAGACTGTGATCCCTGTGATCACATTGGCTAGTTTTCTGTGATTATGGTTTCAGTGTGTCTGCCCTCTGATGTCCTCTGGCAACAACTACCATCTTACTTGGGTTTTTCTTACCTTTGACAAGGGGTATCTCCTCATGGTCGCCCCTCTTGACCTTGAACGTGGAGTAGCTCCTCTCAGTCCTCCTGGGCCTGCACAGCCACTGCTCCTTAGACGTGAGGTAGCTCATCTCGGCCACAGCCCCTGACCTCGGACGCGGGGTAGCTTCTCTCGGCCACTCCGGTGCCATCTCAGCCTGATGCTCTCAGTCACTGCCTCTGACTCTGGGCAAGGGGTAGCTCCTCTTGGCCATGCTTCTGCGTGGTCCTAACAGAAGCAGAAGATATTAAGAAAAGGTGGCAAGAATAAACAGAAGAACTGTACAAAAAAGATCTTCACGACCAAGATAATCACGATGGTCTGATCACTCACCTAGAGCCAGACACCCTGGAATGTGAAGTCAAGTGGGCCTTAGAAAGCATCGCTACGAACAAAGCTAGTGGAGGTGATGGCATTCCAGCTGAGCTATTTCAAATCCTGAAAGATGATGCTGTGAAAGTGCTGCACTCAATATGCCAGCAAATTTGGAAAACTCAGCAGTGGCCACAGGACTGGAAAAGGTCAGTTTTCATTCCAATCCCAAAGAAAGGCAGTGCCAAAGAATACTCAAACTACTGCACAATTGCACTCATCTCACATGCTAGTAAAGTCATGCTCAAAATTCTCCAAGCCAGGCTTCAGCAATACGTGAACCGTGAACTTCCAGATGTTCAAGCTGGTTTTAGAAAAGGCAGAGGAACCAGAGATCAAATTGCCAACACCCACTGGATCATGGAAAAAGCAAGAGAGTTCCAGAAAAATATCTATTTCTGCTTTATCAACTATTCCAAAGCCTTTGACTGTGTGGATCACAAAAACTGTGGAAAATTCTGAAAGAGATGGGAATACCAGACCACCTGACCTGCCTCTTGAGAAACCTATATGCAGGTCAGGAAGCAAGAGTTAGAACTGGACATGGAACAACAGACTGGTTCCAAATAGGAAAAGGAGTACGTCAAGGCTGTATATTGTCACCCTGCTTATTTAACTTCTATGCAGAGTACATCATGAGAAACGCTGGGCTGGAAGAAGCAGCAGCTGGAATCAAGATTGCCGGGAGAAATATCAATAACCTCAGATATGCAGATGACACCACGCTTATGGCAGAAAGTGAAGAGGAACTAAAAAGCCTCTTGATGAAAGTGAAAGAGGAGAGTGAAAAAGTTGGGTTAAAGCTCAACATCCAGAAAACGAAGATCATGGCATCCGGTCCCATCACTTCATGGGAAATAGATGGGGAAACAGTGGAAACAGTGTCAGACTTTATTTTGGGGGCTCCAAAATCACTGCAGATGGTGACTGCAGCCATGAAATTAAAAGATGCTTACTCCTTGGAAGAAAAGTTGTGACCAACCTAGATAGCATATTCAAAAGCAGAGACATTACTTTGCTGACGAAGGTCCGCCTAGTCAAGGCTATGGTTTTTCCAGTGGTCATGTATGGATGTGAGAGTTGGACTGTGAAGAAAGCTGAGTGCCGAAGAATTGATGCTTTTGAACTGTGATGTTGGAGAAGACTCTTGAGATCCAACTAGTCCATTCTGAAGGAGATCAGCCCTGGGATTTCTTTGGAGGGAATGATGCTAAGGCTGAAACTCCAGTACTTTGGCCACCTCATGCGAAGAGTTGACTCATTGGAAAAGACTCTGATGCTGGGAGGGATTGGGGGCAGGAGGAGAAGGGGACGACAGAGGATGAGATGGCTGGATGGCATCACGGACTCAATGGACGTGAGTCTGAGTGAACTCCGGGACTTGGTGATGGACAGGGAAACTTGGCGTGCTGCGATTCATGGGGTCACAAAGAGTCGGACATGACTGAGCGACTGAACTGAACTTGGTTTATATGTTTTGTCTTATTTAATTGTTATAATAACCCCAGCAGGTAGGTATCATCGGTGCATTTTACACAGGAGGTACCTGAGCCTCAGAAGGTGGAAGAACCTGCCCACATTCTCCCAGCTGACAGAAGGCAGAGCTAGGATTGAACTGTGTCTAATGGGAACTCCGTGCCTCCTAGCTGCTCCCTGGGCACCCTCTAGTGGCTTCCTATCTCAGAAGAATGGCAGCCTGGTCCCTGCCTAAGTCTGGGGCCTCAGCTGTTTCCAACTGCCCCTTTGATCACCTCCTGGGTTGTGCCCCAGACTCGTGATGCTCATTCCAACCACTGGAACTTTCCTCTGGATGTTCTGCTGCCCCAGATTCCTTCAAAATTTGAAAACTTCTCACTCCCTCACTTTAGTGGGTTCCACCTACGGGCACCCCTTGGGGAAGCCTTCCCTGACTTTTGATGTCAAACAGCACCCTGCACCTTATATTATTTACAGCCCTTGTTGTGTATCACTAAAGTTACATTATTATCTTTTCCCTGTTAACATCTGCCCCCCTCCCTAGAATACAAACTCAGTTACAGCATCTCTGCCTGTATCACAGCAATAACCCTGGGGCCTAGACTGAGTGTCTGGAGGGGTGGGGTGGGCAGAGAAGGTGATTTAGAAATGTTTGGTAAATATTTGGTAAATGGGTGAATGAATGATTGATACTTAGTGTTACTATTTCTCTTCTGTGTGGTTGTTTAGTCACTGAGTCCTGTCTGATTCTTTGTGACCCCATGGACTGCAGCATGCCAGGCTTCCCTGTCCTTCACTATCTCTCAGAGTTTGCTCAAAGTCATGTCCATTGAATTGATGTCAGCCAACTATCTCATCCTGTCACCTTCTTCTCCTCCTGCCCTCAATCTTTCCCAACATCAGGGTCTTTTACAGTGAGTCAGCTCTTCGTACCACGTGGCCAAAGGATTGAAGCTTCAGCTTCAGCATCAGTCCTTTCAATGAATATTCAGGGTTGATTTCCTTTAGGATTGACTGGTTTGCTCTGCTTGCTGTCCAAGGGGGACTGTCAAGAATCTTCTCCAGCACCACAGTTCAAAAACATCAGTTCTTTGGCACTTAGCTTTCTTTATGGTCCAATTCTCACATCTCTACATGAGTATGGAAAAACCATAGCTTTGACTATATGGACCTTTGTGAGTAAAGTGATGTCTCTGCTTTTTAATATGCTGTCTAGGTTTGTCATAGCTTTTCTTCCAAGGAGCAAGCTTTTTTTAATTTCATGGCTGCAATCACTGTCCACAGTAATTTTGGAACCCAAGAGAATATAATCTGCCACTGTTTTCATTTTATCCCCCCATATTGTTTCCATGAAGTGATGGGACCATATGCCATGATCTGAGCTTTCTGAATGTTGAGTTTTAAGCCAGCTTTTTCACTCTCCTTTTTCACCTTCATCAAGAGGCTCTTTAGTTCCTTTTCACTTTCTGCCATAAGTGTGGTTTGTTAATATTTCTCCCGGCAATCTTGATTCCAGCTTGTGATTCATCCAGCCTGGCATTTCGCAGTCCAGGCCTGATGTCTCCAAAAGGGACTCCTGTCCTTGTAGACCCATCAGTTGATCCCTTTGAACTGTGCTTGTTCTTCTGGGGTATTGCTTCCCTCCTGTTGTTCATCTGCCATCCCCACCAGGACCCTGGGGAAGAGGAGGGAGCTGGGCTGGGCTGCGTGCCCAGGCTTTCCTCTGCCCTGGGGTATGAGGGTCGAGGCCTCTGCATCTGTCTTCCAGGCTGCCTGCCCCTGGGGACCCCGCAGTTGCAGCTGGAAGGGCATGGGCTCTGCTGAGACTGTTGGAAGTGGTGGGAGGAAGGGGAAAGCTAGGCCAGCACAGTGCAGGCCTTGTCCGAGGTCTTCAGCCTCCAGGTGGCCATAACAGTCGTCAGGCGGAGGGAGGGCTTGAGGCCATCTGTCTGTCCCTGGCTTGACAGATGCTTGATTTCTCTACACCCCAGCCTTGTTTTTCCCCCCACTTCTCTCCAAGGGCCACATCAGGCACCCCTTATGAGTTTTGCCCCCCTCTCCACTCCTCTCTGACAAATTGCAGCCACAAGGGACTCAGCCAGCTGCCTGAGCTCTGCTCCACTCCCCACCAGGCGCACCTGTCTCCTCCCCGGCAGCGTCAGCCAGAATCCTCACTGAGTGTGACTTTGTCCACAGTGCCACCAGGGAGGAGCATGGAAGTCACAGTACCTAACACCCTCAACGTCCTCAATGGCTCTGATGCCCGCCTGCCCTGCACCTTCAACTCCTGCTACACCGTGAACCACAAACAGTTCTCCCTGAACTGGACCTACCAGGAGTGTAACAACTGCTCCGAGGAGATGGTGAGCCCTGGGATGGTGGCAGGGGATGGGGGAGGAGGCAGGAGCCCCACAGCATGAAGCCCCTCTTTCCCACCACCTGTCCCTGCCTTGGACCAGGACTGCGGCATACCCTGGTGGGCTGTCTGCTCCCCAGGGCGTCAGCCGAGGCGTGTTGTCACACCTGGGTGGCCCTGGGAGGGCGGCAGAGATCTGGAGGTGACTGCCTCCCTTCCAGGTAAAGGAGGGGGGAGGGAGGAGGGGGTTCCTGCTGTCCTTGCAGCTCCTCGCTCATCCAAACCCGTCACTCCCACTCAGTTCCTCCAGTTCCGCATGAAGATCATTAACCTGAAGCTGGAGCGGTTCCGAGACCGCGTGGAGTTCTCGGGGAACCCCAGCAAGTATGACGTGTCAGTCACCCTGAAGAAAGTGCAGCTGGAGGACGAGGGCACCTACAACTGCTACATCATGAACCCGCCTGACCGCCACCGCGGCCACGGCAAGATCTATCTGCAGGTCCTCATGGAAGGTGAGAGGCTGTGGGGGGGCCCTGCCCATTCCCAGCCTGCTCCTCTCCAGCAGGGCTAGTGGGCGCCTTGGGAGAAGCTGTGCCCTCCGGAGGGGTGGGAGCCACAGCGTGTGCTGGGTGGCAGGCATCTGTTCACTCCTTCCTTGAGGACTGTGTCTCTGAGAGTCCTGATGATGCTATCCATCATGATCACGACGTTAAGAATCTTGAGAACAGCTTTCACTTATTGGACACTTACTATGTCTCAGTTGTAGGTACAGGTAAACTCTCTATATGCATTATCTCATTTCATCTTCATACAACCCTTTCTCATCCCCACTTTACAGATGAGAAAACCAAGGCTACGTAAGGTACCTAAGGTCACACAATAAATAGTACAGCGACTTCCCTGGTGGTCCAGTGGTTAAGACTCTGCATCCAGCGGGCTTAGGTTCGGTCCCTGGTCAGGAAACTAGATCACACATGCTGTAACTAAGACTTCGCATGCTGCCGCTAAAGATCCCACATGCCACAACCAAGGATCCTACATGCAGCAATTGAGATTCGGTGCAAATAAACAATTAATTAAAAAGGAGAACTTAAAAAATAGTGCAATCAGACATTGCTATATTTAAAATGGATCACCAGTGAGGATCTACCGTAGAGCCTATGGAACTGTGTTCCATGTTATGTGGTAGCCTGGAAGGGAGGGGAGTTTCAGGGAGAACAGATACATGTACATGCGTGGCTGAGTCCCTTCGATGTTCACTTGAACCTGTACAACACTGTTTATCGGTTATGCCCCCAATATAGAATAAAAAGTTTATAAAACAAATTGGCAAGTGTGTTAGCGTTGCCAAAATGTTAATAACTGGTGAAACTGTGAAGAGTATATGGGAATGCGGCAGCTTTTCTGTATTTTACTTTTTAAAAATTAAAAAATTTTAAGAGAAGTTTTTAAGAAAAGAAATGTTACTAAAGAAGTGTGTGTGTGGGGGGGGGGAAGGAAAAACAGTACAACTGGGACTCAGATTGGGTCCATTGGGCTCAAAGCCCATCCTCTTGAATACAGTATTGGACCACCCACTCCTGGCGATTTCAGGTGCCCTGGGATTACGGGGTGGGCGGGGCGCTGAGAGGCTGGGATGGTTTTTGGCTATGACTAGCTTTCCCGCAGGAGAGTGAAGGCAGGACCACCCCGCGCGCGCTGCAGGGAGCAGAGGCCAGCGGGCGGGGCTCCCTTTCCAGCCTTAGCCCTCAGCGGGTCTGTCTCCTCTCCTTCTCCAGAGCCCCCCGAGCGGGATTCCACGGTGGCCGTGATTGTGGGCGCCTCCGTCGGAGGCTTTCTGGCTGTGGTCATCTTGGTGCTGATGGTGGTGAAGTGCGTGAGGAGGAAAAAAGAGCAGAAACTGAGCACGGATGACCTGAAGACTGAGGAGGAGGGCAAGACCGACGGAGAGGGCAACGCGGACGACGGCGCCAAGTAACGGCGGCGGCCCTGCGGCCCCGCCCCGTGCGCTGCCCCTCCCACCCCGCCCCGCCCCGCCCCGCCCCGCCCCGCCTGCCCCCTCTCGGTGCGCTTCTCTCGAGCCAGGACCCCAGGGCCCGCCTGGGGCCTCCTCCTGAGCCCCTCCCTTCCTGTCCCCTGCACCAAGAGTGACCCACCTCTCTTTGATTTGAGAAACCTGCTGGGGTCTGGGATGTGTGGGCCCTGGGTGGGGGTCGGGGGGAGGGAGAAGCGGGGTGAAAACTGCCAGCCCCTGAGGGGAGGCAGGAGGCCTGGGGAGGGGCGCAGAGAGAGGAGGGGGCCAGCTGTCCAGCCTGCCCAGGGCGTGGGCTGATCTGGTGGTGGCTCCAGAGGGGGCCTGAAGGTGGGACAGGCCTCTGGGGCTGCCCCTCCAAGTGGGGGCCGGGCGCATGGCCCGGCTCCCAGCCCGGGGCGGCCTCATCATGGGGGTGGTCTCGTCATGGGGGTGGTGACGCCTTCCTGTAACTTGGGGGCTTGTTGAAGGGGACACCTGTGCGTTTCCTGGGTGTGGAAGGAAGGGGAGCCGGGGCTGGAGGCAGCCAGAGACAAGCCTTGACCCCGGGATCTCTACTCCTCGCCCTTCCCCACCTCGTCTGCTTCCACAGATGCCCCTGGGTCTCCACTGGCTGCCAAGCCTTTGGGACTTCTGGCGAGAAAAGTACCAAAGGGCTGCTGAGCGAGGCCATGCGGCAGGGGTGGGGTCTGTCTGGCTGGTGGTCTGTTTTCACCACAGTTACCCACCAACAGGAGATGAACTTCAAAGTCAGAGGAGAGAGAGACAAGGGGCTGGGGCCTCTGTTGTAGAATGGAGTTCACGGTCAACTGCCTTCTCGCCCGGGGTGGTGGCTGTCACTGGGCCAGGAGCCGCCCGCCTCAGGTGGGGAGATGGGGGGGGGAGCACATTGGAGGAGCTGTGCGCAGAGTGGAGGCTTCACTGGGACTCCTGCTCAAACTTTCCCGCGCTCAGCAGGGTTTCACCCGGCTTTTGGCTGGGAGGGAAGCCTCTGAGACCGTGTGGCCATGTCACATCTGGAGCCATGTTACACCCTCCCCCGCCTGGACGACTCTCCCTGTGGAGAGCAGAGTAGCATTTGTGGGGAGCCAACTTTCACTGCCATTTTATTCACACAGAGAGGGAATTGCTTAAACCTCAGGAGAGGGAGAGAGACAGAGAGAAACTGCCTTGGAAGGCCCTCGGAGATCAACTAGCCTAGTCACCCATACTACAGACCTGGAGACTGAGGGTCACATTCACAGAAACCAAGGGGCCTGCTTCTCCTTGGGTTTCTTCTTTTCCAGTTTGAATCAACAGAGCTACAGTTTGTGGAAGAGATGTGAAGAGGGAGTCAGGCTCCTCCAGCCCCACTCACTTCTTGGGAGTCCAGCCCTCGGGCTGTGACTAAGGCTGGGATGGGGTGATGGCAGTGGGAGGGCAGAGCTGCCGGAATGCCCCACCCTGCCCCAAGCAGACCCTCTGCAGAGCTTCCCAGTCTTTCTCGGAGCTGCCCAGGCTGAGGGAGTCAGTGCCCAGAACCCGAGAACGGGAGTCTGGGGAAATGGGGTGGAGATAGGACTCCAACAGCCTCTGGGACCATTCTCTGCCTCTGCCCAGCAAAGGGGAGAGAGCAATCGCGTATGGACGATTCACTTTAATTCACTTCAACTCACCATCTATTTACTGAGCATCTCCTCTGTGCCAGGCACTGGGCCAGGTGCTGGAGATGTACACAAAACCGTAACGGAGCTGGGAACCGCTAGGTCAGCACTATGGGGAACCAAGGTGATTTTTCTTTTTTTTGGTGCATCTAATTCCACCTCTGCAGCTACTGCTTCCAGGGCTGGGGTAGGAGAAGAAGGAAGAGATTCCAGAATCTGGGCCCTGGGAAGGGAAGAAAGGAAGGAAAAAAGGAAGATACAATAGGGAAGAGGGTGAGAGGCCAGGCAGAGTGCGCACAGAGTTGGGGATGGGCCACAGCCTGAGAGCTCCTGAGTGGGATGAGTCCAGCTCATCTGAAAATTCTAAGTCATCAGTACCTAACTGCCAATCAACACACTGCCAATGGGGGGTGGGCTAAGCCCCCAGGACACCTGGGGTGGGTGGACATTGCCCATCCTTGAAGCCAACCAGCTGAGATGAGAGAGGTGGGTGGTGGGCACCTTGATCTCCAGCCGAGATCAAGGGTGGTTGTAACAACACATCTGCCCCTTGCAGATTTCGCTTTTTTGGCAACTTCTTAAGTGCTCTCTTCTTCCAGGATGAGGGAGGATCTGTGCAGATGCTGGGAACTCTTCTTTTTCATAACATTTAGGGGAATTATTTGCAAGATTCCCTAAGTTTATTCTAAGAAATTCTACTCTCTATAAAGGAAGCCCGAGACTTTTGGGTTCCTTCCTTTTTCTGCCCTGACTTGGAGGGTCCTAGGGAGAGTAATGCCTCTCCAAGGGGCCTCAGACGCCCGAGCAGATGGGGAGGGGCCAGAAACCACTTTTGTCCCAGGTGCCCATCTTCATATGCTCTTTCTTCCTAAGCCTCTTAAGAGTCTCTTCCAGAGGCCTCATGGAGCTACCTCCCCTAAGGCGATGAGGTTGGGAACAAAATGGGGCTTCTGCGAGTAGAGGTGGGAGACTGGTGAGATGTCCTCTCGGCACCCTGCTTTCTAGTGTGGACCTCCTCCTGCACCGTGGGGCTCAAGCCCTGCTTCCGGCTGCACATTCCCATCACTGCACTCTGCTGGTTTTCTCAACTGCTCCTGCCTCTCCTGCTCTCTCGGAACCCCCTATCTGTCTCTTTCTCCTAATTAAGTGTCCCTGTAAAGAGAGGTGGGCTGGCCAACCCATGGAATTTAGCTTATGAAGAACAAAGCACACTTTTTCAGGACTGAAATGCCTTGAGGTGCCTTGGAACTGGCTTTGGAAATAGCTATCTGCCCCCTGGCTCTGGGCTAATCACAGTTTATTCTCGATTTATAAAAAGGAGAAGCTGGATCCATGTTTCTCCTTGTGACTCTCCTTGGTGAGGCCGGGCTGGTAAGTATTTGCAAGGTCAGGTTAAGCAGATGGACAAATGAAAGTGCTGGCTAGGTCCAAAAAAGATAGTCCCAGGCCATAGGAATGGCTTAATGCAATTGGAACGGGTGATGAATCAAGAGATTTTTCTTCCTATCTGCGTCTTAAGGATAGAGAGCCTGTGTCTTTTGCTGTGCCTCTTGCTGATGTTGTCCTTTATTGAAGCTTGCCGATGCGTTTGTACATAGTCTATATATAGGTAGAGATATATTATATATACAAATATAGGACATCTCACTACATCCACCCCCAAAGTTACACTGGGTGGGGGGGAAACAATCATTTCTCAATATTTTGAGTTGATTCATCAAAGGCAAATTATGGAATGTTCTCATGGCTGTTTGTGCACTTGGAGGGGAAAACACAGCTACTCATGCATTTTCTAGGACTGATGTGCTATGTGGTGATGGAAGAGGTGGTGGGGAGAGAAACTCAGGTGGTCCTCTGTGACCCAACCGCTGTGAGGCGTCTGCTTTTGGGAGCAGACCGAGTTTCTTCCACAGCGTGTCTCCTTGCTTGGATGTATTGGCTGCAATAAACTGACGGTCTCCCCTGAACCTCCCTGGACTGTGACTTTTTTCAGGGGGTGGGGCAAGTTGAAGCAGTGCCAGGACCATCACAGGGGCCCCGTCACTCCTTTCCTGGTGATGTCACTGACACTGCCAGGTCCCCATCAAGGATGAGGTCGTCCCACTCCCCTCTTGTTGTCAGATGTCTCCTTTTCCCCTCGTGGCCTTCCCAGAATCCTGGGTGGCTCCATCCACCTGGCAAGTACCCTGGGGACAGGGTGGCTAAACACCCACTTCTTGGAGGGCTCTTGGTTATTTCTGGATGACAACACTGCAAGCCCCCAAGGCTGGCTGTCATGCTGGTGCTGTCTGCTCTTTCCGAGGGTGGATGGGCCATCCTTCCTGCTCCCTGTTGCTAAGCTGTGTCTGACTAGGCAGACATCTCTTTCATCCGCTTCAGTCTCAAGGGAAATAGACGACATCTGGTGCCGAGTCTGCCCTCATGCAACTTCATGGATGAGGGTGGCTGCAGGGAGGAATCAGGTTGCTCGTGTCCCATCTGCGAACCGGTGTATCCTAGGGATGTGTTGATGAGTCAGCCCTCAATTTAGGACCAAAAGCAACCACCTGGCCCCGGGGTTCTGGTTCTCCTAGGCACATGCAGTCTTTTTCTCTCTTGCCTCCTGTTCTTATGTTTCTCTTTGCATTTTTCTCTCTCTTACGCACACACACACACAGGTACACACACACCCTTGCCTAGGAAGCTCACCCAATAAGAAAATCCTCAACTTTCTGAATGTCAAGGGAATGCTGAAGTGGTTGGTTCCTGTTTTTTCCTTGGTTTCTTTCTCATTTCTGCCTGCTCCGCGGTAATCCAGAGACCTTCACCAGCGGTGAGTGGTTAGATGCATCTTAGAATATTCCAGGACAAGCCTAACACTCATAGTCCTAATGCTGGCAGCTGCTCCCCAAGAAAGAAGCCAGATAGAAGGTGGCAGCCTTATGCAGAGGTGGTTGGTATTCGACAGAACTGAAGCTACCTTACTTTAAAAGGATGTCTGTTCTCGGAGTCCCTGAGTCCTTCCAAGGACCTGATGTTAGACAGGATGCTTCTTTACCTAACAGGGAAACTGATGCAGGCGACGTAGACTCAGGAGTAGAAGGTGCTAGGATTCTGGCTGGTTCCTTCTGGGTGGACACAGCATCTAACTCAGCCCAGAGCTTTTCCACCAGAGCCTTGGAGGACACCTCAGAGCTGGGCCTGGCTCGTGGGAGACTTCCCTTGTGGCTCAGCGGTAGAGAACCCGCCCATCAATGCAGGAGACCAATGTGTTTGATCCCTGGGTTGGGAAGATCCCCTGGAGGGGGAAATGGCAACCCATTCCAGTATTCTGGCCTGGAAAATCCCATGGACAGAGGAGCCTGGTGGGCTACAGTCCATGAGGTCACAAGGAGTTGGACATGACTTAGAGACTAAACAACAACAACTAGCTTCTGGGAGGGCTGGGTTTGGCTCAGGTGTCTCCCCTAAATTGATGTTTTGGGGCCCAGCCTGCTTGGGGCCTAGGGGGAGGTTTGTTTCCGATTGCTGAAGGCACTGCCGTGTCAAGGAAAGGCTAGCTCCCACCCCGGTGTTCAGGATTGCTCACCAGCCTCCCGTGGCCCCCAGCTGAGGTGCCTACAAGAGCCTCCCCATCCCCACCTGCTCCTTGGCTTCCCACTGGAGCCCCCGTGGGGCTCAGGCCATTGGCCTGCCCACAGCCAGCTGCCATGGAACAGGAGTCTGTGTGCTGGGCTGAGTCTCTAGGACAGGTTTTAGAGCCCAGAAGAATGGCGGAAGTGGGGAGGGAGTCGATCTTTACATCAGATGGGTCCTAGGGACTTCTTGACCAAGTCTCCTGATTATCCTGAAGGGGAAACTGAGGACCAGATTGGGGAAGTGACTTGCTTAAGGCCACTTGATGAGTCCAGGACAATCCAGGATCTCCCAGCAGGCCCCAGGCCGCCTGTTCTTCCCATAGCCCACACCTCGTCTGGGCCTAGCACTCGGCACAGCTCAGCACAGCAGTCCACACCAGCCCAGGCACCTGCCTGCCCCTCCCCAGAGGGCTTGAGTTGCACAAGAAGAGGCCCCAGGCTTCTCGTCAGGGTGCAGTTTTTAAAGCTGAGGTTCAAAGAGGGTAAGTAATTCTCTCAAAGTCACACAGTAGGCTATTGACAGAGCTTGGCTTTAGTTGCCTTTCTGAGTCCTCTTCTACACCCCAGTAGAGTGACTTTCTTCAGGCTGGTTTGCGTCCAGTCCCTCTTAGACCGCTTGTCTTCCTTCCATCTTGCAGGGGTGGGGGTGGTATCTAGAAACCTTTAGGTGAGAGGAGGCTGGAGCAGGGCCTGGTGGAATGTGGTCTGGGCAGCCGGATGGAGGGGCATGGGCCCCTACTAACTCTCCTGCTCTCTTCCTCCTTTAGTATTTCGGGGCCTCAGAAGGTCCATGCTGGCTGGGCTCTGCAGGCATGCTTCTCAGATGCCCTAGTGTTATTGCCCTGCACAGACTCATCCTGACGCCCGCCATGATGCCTGCTACCACGTTGATGTGCAAGGCTCCAAGCACCTTGGAGCCCAGGCTCCAGTCACCCAGTAACTGAGGGTCCCAGAGGGTGATGGGGAAGGATGCTCATCTTAGACTAGATCCTGGCATCTTGACATGGCACATAAACTTGTCCCCAAATAGATTAGTCTAGCCTAGAACCCCACTCCTCTGTGGGGCCGAGGACATCTCTGTCTAGGAGAAAGAAAGACTGTGGGATGGAGGCGGTGGGACTGGATGAGTTGAGTGCTCCCACTAGGCTAGTGGCGGGAAGCCTCACAAAGCAGCTTCTTTTCTCTGGCCATCATGACCTTGAGGGTCCATGAGGTGCTAGGGAAGGGGGGCAAGTGGACACTGGATGCTCCGCTTGGCAACTCAGGATTCCATGGGAGGGGCTTTCCCTTTTGCCTCATTGGCAAATCACCTTTGTCCTGACTGTAGCTGTCTCTGCTTCTCAGCTGTGACAAATTCCCTGTGAACAGGTGGCATGAGGACTAGGAACTGTTTGCCTCAACAGATTGAGAGCCCCCTGTGGGCAAACGGACAAATGAAGAGGGTGGGTTCCGCTCAGAGGGGAAGTGTATGTCACAGCTGATGGCCAAAAAGTGGTTAGGGCTGTGGCCACAGGGGAGAGGGATTAGCCTTGTCCTGTTCTGCCCCAGGATGAAACATTAGAGCTGGCGGACAGGCGGGTATAGATCCAGCGTAAGAGCTGTGCAGAGGGTTGAGTTTCTTTGAGGTAATGAGATCGCGATCCCGGAAGGTCTGCAAGCCTAGCTTGGGGGTGTTGTCCAGAAGATGCATATATTAGGGCATACTTTTAGACGCTGTCTAAACTTACTGGCAATGTCCCTCTGCCACCATCATCTTAGGATTCAAATGACAGATGCGGGATTAACTCTTGCTTGGCTGAAGATGAACAGGACACACGCAAGGGCAAACTCCTGTCTGGCTGCCGTGTTCCTGTCATGCCCTACCCCAGGCTGCCTCTGCATCCGGCTACCTGCCTGTCCTGGTCATCTTTACTTGACTTAGCAATGGTGGGAGAGGGCAGGTGGCAAAAGCCTATTCACAGTGGGAAATAGGCTGGGAGAGGGTAGAATTTTGGAGTTAAGAACCCTCAGGAGCTTCCTTCCACAGATCACGCCAAGCCTAACTTGAATGCTGGGTCCTCCAGCAGGGGCAGAGTATCCCTTGTCCTTCAAGCAAAACTGCAGAAAATGGTGACAATCCTTTCCACCTCCTCCCTTCGCCCTCCCAACTTTGCTATAGTCTTCAGCCTCCCCATCCTTGTCTCATAGCATGCTCAAACGCATACTGTGTGGGCTCTCACAGGAGCTGATGCTGTTGGGAAGGGCTGTGGGCATGGGCGGGTTCATGCATGCATGCTCAGTCACTTCACTGAGTCCAGCTCTTTGCGACTCTATGCACTGTAGCCCACCAGGCTCCTCTGTCCAGGGGATTCTCCAGGCAGGAATACTGGAGTGGGTTGCCACGCCCTCTTCCAAGGGATCTTCCCAACCCAGGGATCAAACTCGCGTGTCTCCTGCATTACAGGCAGATTCTTTACCACTGAGACATATCCAGCCTCAGAGGGCTTGGAGGGTGGGGCCGGGTTGGTTGGGGGGATGAGTGACAGTTGGCTAGGCTAATAAGGATGATCACTTTTACTGAGTAGCTAATCTGTGCCTTGCCCTGAGCTCAGTATTCTGTGTGCATCAGCTGGCTTAATCCTCAGGACAACTCCCCCAATATGCATTCTTTTCTCACTTTTACAGATAAAGAGACCAAGGTTCTGTTAAATTAAGTATGTGTACACTCAAGGTGACACAGCTAGAAAATACTAGCAAAGAATTCACACCCAGGGTGGAGTGAAGCCAAAGCCATCACATCAGACTGTGAGAAAGGGCAGTGGTCCAGCCTCTTGCAGCCCAGAGGCCTGGGAGTGGGTGGGGGAAGGGTGACTCGGAGCCAATTTCAAAATGACCATGGACAACAAGAGGTGGGTAAAAGTGTTTGGAAGCAGAGGCAAAGCCTTCCCACTGGGATGTCTGGGGCATCCCAAACACCCTGCCTGGCCTGGCCCTTGACCCCACAGCTCTGTGCAAACAGCTCTGGCCTCTGCCGGCCACCCTCTCCTCTCCTGGTTTCTGAAAACCTATAAAAACTCTTCTTCACTTGCTGACCAGTTGCCTCTATCATTACCCCTCCTCCTCGGCCTGTGTCTCACTCCAACTTCCCCAGGCGGCCCTTCACTCCGGGCAGACTCTCTCCATGCTGCTTCCCTTCCTCTCGGCTAAATCCTGACCTTCCGCCCCTGTCCTAGCTCCGCTCCTACTCCACGCCCTCCCTTTCCCCTCACTTTACAAGGTCCACTGCTCCTGCACTAAAATGTTCATAGCGGACGGGACCAGAACATCCAGGGAGCCTTGCCTGGCGCTCTGTTTCATTTTATGCTTCCGGTTTGGTCAGTCTGTCCCAGTGCCCAGCTCAGTGGCAGGACCAGGTCTAGGGTTCTGGGAGGACGTCTGGCCATTCAGCTGACAAAGCAGTCCCCCTACGATCAATGACCACCTTCCCGATGCCTCCGACCCCCAGCCCTCCTGAGCCCCCATCCTCCCTTGATGGGAGGGCAGTGAGGAGGCATGGTAACCCATGGAACAGAGAGGTAAACACATCTCTGGGCTGCTGAGCAGGGTGGCAGAGATCCTGCTGTGGGGCTTCACACTCCCCCCCAAAGTGGCCCAGAATAAAGGGATGCCCAGGACTCACCCCATCTCTGAGTTGCAGTGAGGGAAGCAGAGCCTGGTCCTGGAAGAGGGCACACACCCCTTTCCAGCTTAGGATGGTCCGGTGAGCATCTCTCTGGTCAGGATATTTCAGCTTCCTCCTCTCTCTGCCCTCCTCCTCCCAATGAGCTCATCTGTCTGGGGCTCCCCACCCCCCTTTGCCAGAGAGGATGTTTGGAAAGAACCTGGCAGAAAACAGAAAAAGAGGAAGGGAGGGACGGAGGAGGTGGCTGCCTACCTGCCTGCACCCAGAGCCCTTAGGAAGTGGAGATGCGTGAGGAGGGTTCAGGAAGGGTTTATCTCCACCCCAACTCAGATGCCCAGTGGGCTGGGGAGCAGCAGGCAAGGTGGCCAGTACTGGTTCCTTAGGTACACGGTGTCGGGTTAACCCCCTCAGCACCTGACAAACTTCAGCGGATGCTGGGACTGTGGCTGGGGCAAGCCGGCAGTGAGCTGGGGGTGGGGGCAGAATAGTGAGTAAGGATGGGCAGCGAATAGACCGAGGTACACTAGAAAGAGGTTCCCAAACGTCTGTCCAGGTCACATCCACACAACCCCAACCCCAGAGGCAGAAGGATTTGGGGGCGTTCAGCTTGGAGTTCATGCAGAGCTTCCTGGCTTCTGCAGTCCCGCGGTCCTGAGGTTGGGGCTCTGTTTATAACAGGGGGTTATAAGCTCTGGGGTGTTAGATGCAAGCGGTCCATGGTTGGTGGGAGAGGCTGTGAGGTGGGGGCTTGAGGGGGGCTCCCTGCAAAGCCCCTCGTCTGCCTCTAAAAGCCGAGTCAGCAGGGTTGCCCTCCAGCCCGGTTACCTGCAATGCCCGGACAGGAGCCGCGAGGGCTTGTGGGGGAGCGGGGGAGGCGGGCGGCAGGCAAGGGCGAGAGGGGAGCCGTGGGGGGAGGGGGGCGCTCCCTGCCAGGCTCTCTTTACTTAGAAGGAACTCCTCTTAAAATAGCTCTGGAGACCTCACCAGATCTCTCCCTTCCTCCCCTGCCGGGGTCTTGGCTCGCTTTCTGAGAACAGACAGGGGATGGAATCTTCCATCACCCCCCCCAACACCCCCACCCCACCCCCTGCTGTGGAAGGTGGGACAGCGCCCAGGGGTGCGTGCCTTCCCGGGTAAGAGCGTCTCCCGGAAGGCCTCGAGCCAGAGTTCTGCCCCCATTCCTGCCCGGGCCAAATCCCCACCACACTCTGACACTCTGACCCTCATCTCGTGCTTGCGCCCCTTCCTAGCTCCCATCTTGCTCCCGGGAGGGCCGGGGGTGGAGGCCGAGGGCAGGAACCAAGAGGCCGCCTGTCTCAGAGAGAACTGTTGGACTAACTGCCTCAAAGAACCGCTTGAACCTTTCCCCGTCCCACACCCCGCCCCTAGAAAAAAAATCCTTTCCCCTTAAATCTAGGCCCTATCTCCTCCCACCCGATAACAGCTCCCTGACAGCTCTTTGGCCCAGGGCCCAATCCCTCTATGCCTCTCTGAAAGCTTGCTCTTCAGGGTATTTCTGAGCCGGCTGCCCAAGACCTGAGTGTGCAGGAGCCCACCCTCAGGAATCCACCCTGCTGGGTGCAGCTGAGGGCTGTGTCCCAACTGCCATCCCGCCCTCTAGGGACTTCCAACAGGAGGAGAAGGAGGAGGAAGACGAGGAGGAAAGAGCCAAGGCACCTGCCCATCCCCCTCCCAGACCCCAGACTGGGGCTCTTGAGTTGGATGAAGGAGGTTTATGTCAGGGAGGGCTCTGCAAAGAAGTAGTTTCCCAAAGGTGGGAGAGAGGAATTCTGACCTTTGCTTGCCCTCTCCCCTGGCATCCCTGGATGGATCAATCGATGGACTAGGGTTTTGAGAATTTTAGAGGAAAGCGCTCTCTAAATGTAAAATTCCTCTAGCCGCTAATGCATCTCTCAAACACTTTTTCTGCCCAGTTGTGGAGCCCTCCTGATGTTCTTTAGAGGAGAGCTGGGGGTGTGGAGGGAGGGAATCAAATAATGGGGTAGATTCTAATTCTGACTTGACGAATCACTTTCTCTGTGACCTTGGCCCACACATCTTACCTCTCTGTGCCTGTTTTTTCATTTGGGAGGCGTATGGATTTTGTAAGGACCCTTCTGGCTCTAAGAATTGGCGAGCAGAGATGCAGCTGAGAAGGTGGAGGGCATGGAGGAAACTGGCACATTTTCGGGTCACCAGGATCTAGAGCTACCCAGGGAGCTCTGTCCCCTCCCATCCCCCTTCTTTGGGCAGGGGTCACGTTCCTTCTCTTTGGCTCACCTCCTGACTCACCTCAGGCTCCGGCTCCTGAGAAACATGACCCCCGTTGTAAAAATAAATTGAGCAGCGAGGAGGCCTGGCCCTGTGGATCTAGTGTCTGGGACCTCCTGGCAAAGGAGGGGGTGAACGTGCAAACTTGGAGACAGAAAGAGGCTTAGACTTTTTAGGGCCCCAGACCTCTTTGAGAATAAGAGCTAAAATGTACTGGGAGCTGACCCTGTGCCTAGAACTCTGTTAGCACTTTTACATGTGATAATATCTCATCCAGGGCTTCCCTGGTGGCTCAGTGGTAAAGAATCTACCTGCCAAGCAGAAGATGCAGGTTCAATCCCTGGGTCAGGAAGATCCCCTAGAGGAGGAAATGGCAACTCACTCCAGTATTCTTGCCTGGGAAACTCTGGACAGAGGAGCCTGGTGGGCTACAGTCCACGGGGTTGCAGAAGAGTCAGACACAACTTAGAGACTAAAGGACAAACAGCAACATCTCATCCAGTCTCCATAGGTCTACATCTGATGTCTGTGATGCTTGGGGGTGAGCACACAAATGGAAATTACATATATGTCTAAATGCAAGTTATGAATCAAGATAACAAAGTGTGAAAACTTGCCTATTATCTTCTGTCTTTGATGGATTTTTCTTAGTCTTAATTTTAAGGCCAGGTCTCAAAGCCATTCTCTGGCCCCCTCTTCCCTGGTCCTTGGAGGAGAGGGTCTCTGATGCATGCCTGGATGTCAGGTTCTACCTGCATGCCAAGTTCCATCCACTCCCCACCCTCCGCAAACAGCTGCCCTTTGCCCTCTCCCCAGGCCTGTGGGTACACATTCTGCATGGGCAGCTCCTGAGAGGATGGGCCTAGGGAAGAGGCTTGCTCAGAATTGGGTGATTTGAACAGAGAATTCCATGGTTCCAGATGTCTGGAGCATGGTCTAGAAGATGAGGTGTATGGATTACCCTTCCCTGCTGTCCCAGGAACCACTTTTCCAGTGAAGAGGAGGGGGTGTGATCAAAGGAGGGCCAGAGTGAGACCCTCCAAACTCAGCAGCCCAGGGCTGAGGCCCCTGTTGCCCAGGTCTAAGGGTGGCATTGCCCTTAGCAATTTCACGAGGTAAATATCGTCACTTTCATCATATTTCAAATGAGGTTTCTGCAGAAGATTGCATAACTTGCTCAAGGTCATCCAACAATAAACGCTGGAGCTGGGACTTAATTCCCCAGCGTCTAACTCCAGAGCCACTGTACCACTATCAGAGCTATACTGAATCTTTCGCCCAGGAAAAAAAAAAGAAAAAAGAAAAAAACACATAGACATCCAGCATTTGCCATACAATCTCAAAGGGTCCATGATCTCTGAATCCCACCAAGGACCCTCAAGTCAAGATGGTGGGCGGTGGGGGGCTGTAGCAGGGGTCAGGCCATGAAGTGGAAGCAGGTTTCCAAGTGCGGAACCAGTGTCCAGACAGGCGAAAGATGGAGGGTCAGGAAGGCAGACAGGACCTGCGGGGGAGGGAGGGGGCCTG
Organism: Capricornis sumatraensis; assembly: GCF_032405125.1. Classification (NCBI taxonomy): domain Eukaryota; kingdom Metazoa; phylum Chordata; class Mammalia; order Artiodactyla; family Bovidae; genus Capricornis; species Capricornis sumatraensis. The sequence goes on along the minus strand of NC_091084.1, from coordinate 30,750,239 downwards.
AGGAGGAGAGCAGACATGAGTTACTAAACCACTGGGAATGGCACTGCACCTGGGTGCATGCGTGGGAGGGGGTGTGTTCAGTTGCCTCAGGCCTCTTTGCGACCCCATGGACTGTAGCCCACCAGGCGCCTCTGTCTGTGGAATTCTCCAGGCAAGAATGCTGGAGCGGGTTGCCATTTCTTACTCCAGGGGCTCTTCCCGACCCGGGGCTCTTCCCGACCCAGGGATCAAACCTGCGTCTCCTGCGTCTCCTGCGTTGGCTGGTGGGTTCTTTACCAACCGAGGCACCCGAGTCAGGCTCCCTTTTAACTCCAGAGGTTCTGGGAAAAAGCCCTCTGACCTGGCTGTGACCACCCTGCTCCTACCTCGGGCTAATCCACCCCCACTTCAAAACAGAGGCGAGACTAAGGGAGTCTTGGAGGATTCTGAAGGACACAGGAAACCTTTGGAAGAGGGGGGAAAAGGGAGGGTCGGGGGTGGGGGGTGTGGCCTAGGTGGAAAAAAGAAGTAGGGGTTCCCCGAAGGGTGAATCAGGGCTTGGACCCAACGGTAGGGCCTGGCCGAATTCCGTAACCAGGAGCATCAAGATTTCTGAGAAGTCCATGAAGCAATGGGCGAGGTTGGTGTGCGGTGGTGGGGGCAGTTTGCAGTTGGAAGCTGTGTCCCTGGGACCCTGCACAGCTGGGCTTCAAGGCTGCACACACGCGCGTCGGCGGCCGCAGTGTACATACATGCCCGCACACGCCCACCGGCTGCGGCAGTGCCGGCTGCGGGCGACCGAGCGGTCCCATCGCGGCCCCCGGAGAGCGAGCAGTTACCCAAACTCGTGTTCCCCAAAGCAGACATCGCAGCCTTGCAACACCCGAAAGGCTCCACCTCGACTCCTCCCCAAACTATCCTCCTAATTGGCAGCTCAGCGCACGGGATGATGCGGGCGGCTGCGGGCGGCCCTGCAGTGCCAAGCCGCAGCCGCCCAGCCCGAGCCGGAGAGGAAGCAGGGGTGTGTGTGTCGGGGGGGCGAGGGGTAGGGCGGGGGGGTTGCTGGGGGTGCGGCCGGCTCCCGGGGCTCCGGGACCTGGAGGCGCGGGCGCCCCGGGCTCCGCGGCGGCCACCGCCCCTCCTGCAGCTGGAGCGCTTCCAGAGCAGAGGCGCAGCGCGCTCGCTTAGGTGCTAGCTCGGCGGGCCTCCTGGCCCTGCTCGCGTTCCTCCTCCGCGGGCTCCTCCTTCTCCCGCGCCCCCGGCGGCCGCTCCCGCAGCCGGCTCCTCCTCTCCCTCCCTGCCTCCCCCTCCTCGCGCTCTCCGCGCTAACTTTCCCGAGCCCTGGCCAGCGGCGCAGAGCTCCCCGGCAGCCTCCGGCCCCACTGCAGACCGCGGGCTGAGAGCGCGGGTGTGCCCTGTATCCCGTCCCCGCGTCCCCGGGGGCGCTCCGGAGAGAACAGAACGATGCCCGGGGCTCGGGACCAAGGCGCAGCCCGGGCGAGATGGCTGGGCACTGGGCTTTTGGGTAAGGCAGCCCCGGCTTGGTTTCTTCTACCTCTTGCCCCCAACCCTTCCCCCACTCTCCCCGCCCAGCCCCCGCCAGAGGAGGGGTCACTTAGAAGAACAGCACCTTGGACAGGGTGGGCTTTGGAGCGCGGCCCCCAACGAGCGGCTCCCGCTTCTTCCAGGACGCCGTTTGGACTGCTGAGTTGCCGGGGGGACCTTGCGCCGTCCCTCGCCCCATCCCACCCGCCAGCCTGGCGATTAGTTCTTTGCTGTCTCTAGTGCTTTCAGCTTCTGGAGCTGGAGCTTGGGCCGCAGAGGTTTAAGCCGGCTAGGGGAACGTGTCTGGGATCGGGTGTAGGAGATGCCCGGTGGGTTGCACGTGTGGTTGTTGGGACGCTGGTTTCTACCCCAGCCCAGAGCCCCTTGCAGCTTGGATGCTTGTTGCCCCGGCACCGGCGTGCACCAGTTCAAGGTGGGGGAGCTCGCCTTCCTCCTGTCCCTTTTCCGTTTGGCTCCTCTGCTGTCTACTTTCTCTAGCGCCCATTGCCTTCTCTGCAGACTGGATGGGGTTGGAGGGACTTGGAGGATCGTTCAAGCCCTCCTTTAAAATTTATTTATGTTTTTATGGCTCGAGACTTGTGGGAATCTTATTTCTTCGACTAGGGATCGAACCCATGCACTCGGCAGTGAAGGCACCAAAGCTTAACCACTGGACTGCCAAGAAATCCCCACCTTTAGGAAGGATCCTGTCTCTCTTCTTAGGTAAAGATTCCATGGGGTTGGGCGGTGGGACCTGTTTAACCTGCTCTTGGCTCTTCATTTTTGGGATGAGTATGAAGACTAAGGAGGCACATCCGGAGACCACAGACAGAGCAGATGATTAGTGTCTATTTTATGCATATGATACTTTTGAACGTCAAACTCCTAGAGATTAGGGAATGATGTTTAGTAGTCCAGAATGTAGCCTCTCAGAAGTCAAAGCTGGATTTCCATGTAAGCCGATTCCATCTCTGGCACCTGCACCTCTTCCTGTTTATATTTGTCAGATTTGGCTTTTGGCAGTTCCCCTCATCGGGTTGGGCACACGATGTAAGCATTTGGGCTGAAAACAGGAAGACAGAAGTCTTTAAGGGTGGCCGCTGCTGCTTCTGCCAATGTAAACCGTGTGCTGACCCGTCATGTTAGCACCTGGTGGTGGAGCGGGGATAAAGTATGTCCTTCACTCAGGAGCCACTGCTTTTGTTACATCCCTCCAGCTGGTGTTCTCTCTTGTAGCTTAGGCACAGGTGTGCTGATTCCACGGTGACCCTAAGAAGTGGGTCTCTGCAAGGCCCGAGGCTTCTCTTCGTGGGCTGGGCACAGTGGCCCTCTGCTTCCCCTCATCCCATCTCTGATCACTGTGGCCATGGCAAGGGGAAGGGGTCACTGGGGAATTCAAACTCACACCACCATTAAACTAGCTTACTTATCAACACCTCTGGCTTCCCTTTCTCTTATTGCCTGGTTGGCTGATGGAACGCGAGTGCCAGAGTATTCATAGAACCTGTCTTCTGTGGGGAATCCCACCATATACCATGTGTGTGTGTATTGGGATTTCAGGCACAGATTCTTGGTACTTTTCTCCAGGTGGAAACCCCCACTTCCTCTAAGCACTGTTTGAGCTGATAGACTAGGGAGGGACAGAGGCCCATTGGAACAGGTTTGGAAGATTCCCTGAGCTACCCTCTGGGAGCCCAGGAGAGAGCAAAGTGATTTGTAGGCGGAGACCAGCAGGCCCTAGAACTGGCCCCAGCTGCTCTGCCCCTTGCCCCTCTGGTCTGCCGAGGGAATACAACCTGAGTCCCGCCCTGGACCTTGCCCAAGCAGCCAACAATAAGACCTCGCAGTGGCACTGCTTTGAGCTTGGCACAAAGACGTCATCCTTGCTCTTGGTCCAGGAGGGGAGATGCAGAGATGACTGAACAGCCAAGTAGAGCATCAGAGCTGGCAGGAGCTTTGGAAACCATAGCACAGAGCTCCCCTCAGGATGAAGAAACCACGGTCCAGAGAGGGAAGGTGACTTGCTCACTGGTGTGTAGCCAGTTGATGGCCAGGTGGGGCCGAATCCAGGTCTCTGGGGCTTTGTCACACCAACTTGCCTCTCAGTTAACCAAATTCTGCTGCAGCGGAAGGTCAGCAGGGGTTGTGCTGATGGACTGAAGAAGCAGTGAGCTCGGGAGCCTGGGTGTGGAAGGATAGAGGCTGGGAGGCCCAGAGCTCTTCTCACAACTATGGAAACTGGGTACAGAGCAGTAAGCTCCCAGGAGTCCTCTACCCCTCCAGCTTCCTCTCCCCATATCAAACTCAATCTCCTAGGCCGAGACAAAACTGATTTTTGGTAATCTGACCAGATGCCCCTTCTTAAATTGAGACACAGTTTTTAAGATGGCAGTATTGCAATTGAGGATAAAAGGGTGTCAGTCCTTTCCTAACCATGTAATTGGTAATATATCTGTCCTACCCACTCCTTCCTTGTTGCCTGATTTGCTTAATTGCTTTGATCTCTGTGTAATTATCACTTGTGAGGGTGCTCTGTTGCCCAACCCTCTTTCCCTGGGTATGTATTTATTAAGGACTTGTTTAATGAGAAGGCAATTAAGCAGAGGGTGCTTAGTCCCACTCAGAGGAAGGAAAACGAAAGGGTAAATAAGCGGTTTATGGGAAAGAGGATGGGAAAGCAGGGAAGAGGAGAAAGACCCCAGGTTTGGAGATTCATCCTTTTTTTGGACATGCAGGCTTGCGGGGTCCCAAGTCATTATGGCTGCTGTGACCATAATGACCCCAGGCACAGATTCTCCCACCTTGCTCTGCTGCTGAGGGTGTGAGGATCTCTGCAGAAGCCACGCCCATTCCATGGCCTGCAGGAGGAGAGATGGCACACTGCTTGGAATTGTTTGCAAAGCTGGTTTTGTTGAGCATCCAGCACTGTCTCAGGGGCATGTTTCTATCCCCGCAAAGCTCCTGGGGGTGGGCAGGAAGCCGGCAGGTTGCCTAGGGAGAGGGAGCTGAAATCTTTCCTCTGTCTTTGGGCCCAGGGGCCTTTCCTGGCTCAGCCCTGCCTCCCACAGCCCCCAGGGCCTGCACCCCAGGAGGGGTCTTGTCCTGCTGGCCTTGGCCCACTTTCTCCCTCCCAGCTCTTACTTTGAACCTGACTCCCCTGGGGCCAGTGTATCAGCTTCCCTATTAAAGTCAGCCACGATTCCGCCTGCCTTGCCAGGCAAGCCTGGGGAGCTAAACTTAGAGTGTGCTCCACGCTGCCCCTCTTTCCTCCTCTTGCCCTAAGTTGGGTATCACTGTATCCGGATATCGGAAAAGGTGGGAGAAGATTTCTGCCTTGGGATTTGCCTTGGAATGTCTGATGGTAGCCATGAGATCCCCCTTGGTGTACTGAATGATAAGATTTGCCTGTACAAATACGTTTTTACTTTAAATGGGAGGCCTGAGTCAATCCTGAGACATAATCGCATGAGATAGGAGGGGGCCGATCAGAAAACAGCCAAGAAAATGGGTGTTCTGAGAATGGCTCGGCAGTTAGGGACTCTCAGTGAGCAAAGACAGGCTTTGGATTGAATTCCGAAGGATCACGGGTCAGAGGACTTGTTCCCACCCATTCCACGATGCTGGAAAGGGACCCCCAATCTGAAACACACACAAGATCACTTGAAATTCTAAAGAGTTTAGTTTGGGACAAAGAAAGTCCTTCTTTATCCGAGGAAGTAGCCACATGGAAATAATTACCTCCAGGAAGTAATACAGGGTGAAAGTATAAAACAGTGCTTGAATGGCTTGGAGATATTGTTGGCTGACGCTGGTCCTTGAGTGTCTTGGTTACATCTAGACCTACAGTGGAGGCCAGCCCTGTCCCCCTGCCTCCTTTTAAACACTATGTTCCTCTACCCGCAGAGAGCCCAGGCCAGAGGGATGCACTCATTGAAGCTCTTCTCATGTTTTATAAGCTCATGGTTTTTTTAGCTTTATACCAAGCTTAGAAGGTAGGAAAGACAGGCATCCCTTGTTTGAGGATATAGCACCTCTGACTTTCTCAAGGTCAGCCAGCCAAGCGGGGTCTGCCGTGTGCCTCCTGACGCATGCATCCTGGCTTGGTCATCCTGCTGAAGTACCTCGCTGAGTCCTCTAGCGGATCTAGGCCTGACCCTGCGCCCTTCTTTCCCCCAGCGCAGGCTCACAGGGAAGAAAGCACAGGAGGCAGGCCTCTGGGTTTTCCTGCGCACGAGCTTCCTAGACACGGCCGATAAGACTTCTGCGTGCTGGGAGGGTGTGCGGTGGAGAAGCCAGGCTTGCTCCCCATCTCTGATGCTTTAATTCAGGCAGGACTCCGAACTTCACCGTAGAAACATCTCTGCCTTCCCTTTGTCCTTTCCAGGCTATGGTGGGAATGGCGATGCTTCACTCTGGGAGTCTGGGAGTCCTGAGTACATTAGAGTTAAGTCATCCACACAGGCGCACTCTAATCAGGCGGAAATGCGCACGGTCATGAGTCAGACCTTAGAGAAGTACTTCTCTCCTCTGTCCTGGACTTTCTGTTAGTTTGTTTTTGCTTCTATTTAAAGCGGTCAAAACTATTTCACTTCTGATGGGTGTCTCTGGTGCTTGATAGTCTGTTCCAGCTGAGGTTGTGGGGAAGGGGTTTGGCCCCTGACTTGGATCCCCCTGTCTCCTCTAGGATCCCGGACACTAGAGGCTGGTGCTGTGGTGCTCCTCGGAACACATGCTCAGGCTCCGAGGGAGCACTGTAGGCATCAGGAAGCTCCTTCTGCTGAGAGCTTCATCACACTGCACTCCATTCTTTGGTTTGTGGAGGCAGTTGGGGGTGAGAGCAAAACTGAGGTCTCCCATCAGAAGGTTGTCTTCTTGGGACTTCCCAAGCAGTCCAGAAGCAAGCAAAAATCCTTGCTTCTACTACAGGGGGTATTGGTTCAGTCCCTAGTTGGGGAACTAAGATCCCAAATGCAGTGTGGCAAAAAACAAACAAACAAACAAACAAAAAAACCCAACCCAAATCAAAGGCCATCTTTTAGGCAGGAGGGTGTAATCCCATGTCTGGCTCCTGTCCGTAGATCTCTGGGGCAAGGTGGTGAGGGAGGGGAGAAATGAAAAGAAAACCAGGAGCTTTAAGGAGGGCTGGCCCTGACAGCATTATTCTCTTGGAGAGGCACCGTCACAGAGTGGTGGAAAGCAGAGCTTGTACTCTGTACTCTGCTTATTCCACTCACCAGTTGTGTGGCCTTGAGCAAGTTAATCTCTCTGAGCCTGTTTCTTCATTTTGCCTGTTGAGGATAAAAATAATAACTACCTCATTAGGGTTATCATGAGGATTGAATGAGACAGTGCCTGTAAAATGCCCATCCTATTTTACAGTCAGTGCTCAATTCCAGATCCACCATTTATTATGTGACCCTGGGCAAGTGACTTAACCTCTCTGAGCCTCAATTGTATCATCTGTACAATGAGAAAAATGATACCCATCTTTCAGCATTCTAATCAGTGTTGAAGTTAATAGGTAGAAATCCTCTAGCACAGTGGGGCCCAAAGTGTCATCTCTGATTGCAGCATTTTCTGGGAACCTCTTAGAAATGCGAATTTTCAGGCTCCACTCTAGGTGCTGGATCCGAAACTGCTGGGGTGGGGCCGGCAGAGCTAGCTGTAATGGCCCTCCAGGTGATTCTGACGCTTTGTGAAAGCCACGGCTCTAGAACAGTCCCTGGCACAGAGGAGCTGATCAAAGATTGAAGGCTAATTGAAATGACCCCTCAGCACTAACTGGAACTCTGGTGGGCAAAATCTGCTGTTTTAGGATGTAAGGTAGGGCTTTCTTGCTCTGGGATGCTGGAAATGTCTCTTGTTGACCTTTGTGTGTGTGTGCTAAGTTGCTTCGGTTGTATCCGACTCTGTGCCACTCTATGGACTGTGGCCTGCCAGGCTCCTCTGTCCATGGGATTTTCCAGGCAAGAATACCGGAGTGGGGTGCCTTGCCCTCCTCAAGGGGATCTTCCCGACCCAGGGATTGAACCTGAACCTATGTGTCTTACATCTGCACTGGCAGACGGGTTCTTTACCACTAGCACCATATGGGAAGCCCCTCTGTTCACCTTAGGTAACTCACCAAACCTATCTATGTTCAGTTGCCATGTCTGTAATATGGAGCTATTACGGTACAGCACTCAGAGCATGGGTGTGGGGGTTATATGTAGCCGGCACATAGTAAGTGCTGAGTATATACCAGCAGCTGTTGACAGCGGCAGCCGAATCCTGGACTATGGGTTGTTATTTCTGAGCTTTGTGTTAAGAGCAGTCCACTTTGCCTTCAGAAGTGAAGAGGACATGAAGAAGCTGAGGGAGTCCTAAGAGAAGAGTTGGGCTTCCAGCTCTCCATGGAGCTCCTCTTACTTATTTATGGCCGCACCACATGGCAGGCGAGATCTTAGCTCTGCAACCAGGGATTGAAACTGAGCCCCCTGCAGTGGGAAGTGCAAAGTCTTAACCACTGGACTGGTGGAGAGGTCTCCTTCTTCTAAGTTAAAAAGCATTGCCCAGGTGGCACTAGGCATCCTTATCTCATGTGTGCAAACCAAGAGGAAGCTGGTTTATGATCTATCAATACAATGAGGAAATTAAGTTTGATTAAAGAGGTCTTTCCCTGAGGATGAGGATGGGAGCAAGGTTGGCAACTTTAAAACAAAGACTGACCCTATCTGTCTTGGGAACAAGAACAGTTCTGGGAACTGCCTGCAGAGCTGGGAGCTGACTGGCCTGAGAGGGGTTCTCAAGTGGCTCAGCTGCTAAACCCAGTTAGTTCAGCCAAGTCTCCTCCCATTTGGGTTCTTGGTTGTCCCATCTGTAAAGTTAGGCAGTGGCAACTTAGTGTCTCTAACCTGAAACAGTCCGGGCCCTATAGGCTCTGACGCTGTGGGAATGCCAGGCTGGCGGTCCAAGTAGTTGAGAGAAGCTACAGTCTGGGAAGAGATGCCAGGGAAACTCTGGCATAGGAGGTGGTGCAGCCAGGTGTCTGCTCTCAGCTGCCCACTAGGCCTGGAGTCACACTCCAGTTCACATTTCAGCTACCTCTGGAAGGTGTAGGACTTTGGCCAAGGCACAAGGCACTTTGCTTCTCTGAGTCTTATTTTTCCCACCTGTAAAATGTGATTAATAAGACCCTCCTTCCAGGTGAGAGGTGAAGATGCTATGAGATTACTCATACACAGCCTTAGCCAACATCTCTGCTGAGGAAAAGGTCATTATTCTCAGCATCACTGGGAACCTGAGAAGGACTCTGAGTCCTCACCCGGGGTGACCCTGGTTCATTTAGGGGCAAGGACAGCTAGTTTCTAATTCTGACACCCCTCCTCCTCATGACCTTGAGGTACAGTGGGGTTTCCTCAAGGACTCTGTAGGACAGGAGGGCCAGGTTCTCTTACAAGAACTCACGAACTCACGAGGCAGGGCCCAGAGGCCATGAGTGGAAATTCACAACTGCCACCTGCTCAACTGGCAGCGATGGCATTGGACTGGAAGGCTTGGGAAAGAAGGGGGTGGAGGTGGGGATGTGCCCAGGATGAGAGGTCGCAGTGGGGCTGCAGGGAGTCGGGGCTACTCTGGGTCCGGAGGGGACCATGGGCGCAGCGCCCACTCCAGCCACCGGCTTGCGAGCATCCTGTTGCCCTGAGTCGGCCTCCATAAAGGGTCTTCCGCCCTCACTTTCTCTGAGGTTATTGCTTTACTCCCTCTGTTTTCGCGGCTGCTGACTGATGCCAAGACATCCCCGTTCCACCCCACCCTGCGGGATGCCCTCCCGGTCCGCCTTGTCTCTCTTTTTTTTCTGGAGGTCCCTCTCGGTGGTGGAGCAAGGTCTAGCGGGAGGTACCCCCCTGCCTCTTGGCCCCTTGGGACAGGTGGGAGCCGCCAGGGTCCGTGATGAGTGGCCGAGGAGCCGGGTCCTGTGTCTGCCGTTTTCCTTTTAGCCACCTCAGGAGACCCGCTCAGTCTCCCAACACCCTCGCCCCGCCAAATCCCGAAAATATCACGAGAGGGTGGCGCACAGCCCTTGGGGAGATTCTCAGCGCGAACAGGAGGCGCAGGTTCTGCACTTGGGGGCCGCAGGGACCGCATCCACTGGTTAAGGGGCGCGGACTCGCGGCACGGAGGCCCGGGACCTGGTTTTCCTGGGTTGGGGTGACCCCTGGTGGTCACTTAGAGTGTCACAAGGGCTACTAACAGGCTCAGAAGTCCATCCAGCTCAGGCCAAGAGGGAGAATGAATCACGGAGGTGGTCCAGGCAGAGTCGGTTAAAGTAAAGGGAACCATCTTCCTAATGTTGACACGGAGGGCAACAGAGACCTCCCTGCCTGATCATGCCACTCCACTCCACCGGAGAGGTCCCTTCCAGGGCTGCAGCCTGGAGGTTCTGGTGGGGTTTTACTCAGGGAGGTGGTGCCCCTCCCTCACACAGGTCTCTTCCTGCTCCCGGTGTCCCTGTCGCTGGAGGTGTCAGTGGGAAAGGCCACCACCATCTACGCTGTCAACGGCACGGAGATCCTGCTACCCTGCACCTTCTCCAGCTGCTTTGGCTTCGAGAACCTACACTTCTGGTGGTCCTATAACAGCAGTGATACATACAAGATCGTAAGTAGCCAGAGAAGGGATGGGCAGCTCAGATCCTCCTCCGGGGTTTGTCCCCTCACCCTGCCTCCCACCCCAGGCTATGGTCCTTTCTGGACTCACCCCTCAATGATGGTCCCCACGGATGCATCTTTTGTCACACTCACCTTTCATTTATTTTAAAGAATGTATTTGTTTCTTTTCGGCTGCGCTGGGTCTTTGATGTTTTCTTTAGTTGCAGCCAGTGGAGGCTGCCTTCTAATTGCGGTGCACTGGCTTCTCAGTGCAGCGGCTGCTCTGGCTGTGGAGCAGAGGCTCCGGGGCACATGGGTTTAGTAGCTGTGGTGCCGGGCTTAGTTGCCCCGTGGCATGTGGGATCTTCCCGGACCAGGGATCGAACCTTTGGCCCCTGCATTGGCAGGTGGATTCTTAACTAGGGAAGTCTCTCTCCCAGTATTCTTTCCAGAGCCTGTCTAGACGGATCTATGTGGGAAAGATGCTTAGATTTTTGTTGCCAGAATTTGGGGTCCGTTGGAATTTCTGTCTAGAGTCCTCTATCTGGTCTGAAGAAATACCTGAAACTTGGTTAGCTTGTGTAAACATTAATAATTTAATTTAAAAAGCAGAAGAGATAAGACATTTGGAAGACTTTGAGAGGGGAAATGAGAAGAGTCCAAACAGAAGAAGGGCTGGGGAATTGGCCTTGGAAGGATGGAAGGGAATGCTGGAGAAGAGAAGGGTTCAGGGCTTTGGCTGGGGTGGGGATGGAGAGTCAGCAGGTGTTTTTTAAATGTTTCTTTATGTATTTGACTGCACCAGATCTTAGCTGTGGCAAGCAGGATCTTTAGTTGTGGCATGTGAGATCTAGTTCCCTGACCAGGGATTGAACCCAGGCCACCCCGCATTGGGAGTGTGGAGTCTTAGCCACCAGACCACCAAGGAAGTCCCAGCAGGTGTTTTCTGAGTACTCTGCAACCTAGTAGGGGACTGGAAGTCACAAGAGATGAACTCTGGATGTAATTAAACACTGAACTCAGAGGGTGCCTATGCACTGCCCTGTGGGATTGATCCACATCTTGATGGAGGATCAGTATTCAGGCCGATAGGGGATGAGGTGTTAGCAAAGGCTGGAAGGAATGGCAGAGGGAAGCAAGTGTGGTATTAACAGGCTTTTATGTGGTATTAAAAGGCTTTTATGAAGAAAGCAGTAAAAGTCGTGCTACATTCTAGGGAGACCTTAGTAACAGAAATTTGGTTTAGCCTGAAGCAAGTAAAATCCAGGTTAGACAGACAGAGCTATTGATAAGCATGGGAAACCAAGGGGAAGGGCTCTTCCTGGCCTGGGCAGAGAGGTGCCTAAGGAGTGGGCTGGAGTGATGTCATGACTCTATGATTTTTCTCTTGGCCCCCTCCTTGCTCCCATCTTCCCACACAGCTCATAGATGGGACTGTGAAGAATGAGAAATCGGACCCCAAGGTGAAATTGAAAGATGATGACCGCATCACTCTGGAGGGCTCCACGAAGGAGAAAATGAACAATATTTCCATTTCACTGAAGAACCTGGAGTTCAGCGACACGGGCAAATACACCTGCCACGTGAAGAACCCCAAGGAGAATTATTTTCAGCACCAGGCCACCATCTTCCTCCAAGTTGTTGATAAATGTATGTAATGGGTCTGGGACCAAGGGCAGTGGCATTGGAAGGACGGGGGTGGGGGTGGGTACTCAACTTGGTGTAATGGTGAAATGGACCGTTGGTGTTTTCTTTCACTTTATGCTTTCAAGAGCAACTGGAGTTACATCTGGAAACTCGAATAACTTGGTGTGAATACTTATTCTGCCACTGAATAGCTTATGATATACACTGAGGCCCTCTGAGCCTTGTTTTCCTCATATGAAGATCTGCCTTCTCTTAGGGTTGCTGTGAGAGTCCCAGAAGCTACATGGAAGTGTGTTGTGAAGTTCTCCTTATGTGTTGATTATTTCTACTCTTGTGTATTCTGTTAGCAACAGCTGATGGAATGCCATGTAGGACCAAAAAGTGCTATGAATGATACACAGTGTCCTTTCTCAAAGAACTGACAGGTCAGGGTAGGACAGAAGACAAGTAAACACATAATTGAAATGGGGCAAAGCATGCAAAGCCAAGGCAGTGGAGATTAAAAAAATATTTATCTATTTATTTGGCTGAGCCAGATATTAGTTGAGGCATGTGGACTCTTAGTTGCCACATGTGGGGTCTAGTTCCCTGACTAGGGATCAAACCAGGGCCCTCTTCATTGGGAGCTCAGAGTCTTAGCCACTGGACCACCAGGGAAGTTCCAGTAGAGACTGATAAGAATGGTCTCTCTCCTCTGGAGCTTAAGTCCTGATTGAGGGGATTCCAATCCAACAATGGTGGAACAATTAGACAACGAGGAAACATGTGATGAGGGTATCCCATGACCCCGACACTGGACGTGTTTAGAGAAAGGGATGAAGGAGTTAAGACTGGGTGGGCAGCATGGAAAGGGGAGCCTGGAAGGCTATCGAGGCATGGGAGCAGAGAAAAAGGAAGGAAACTTGCTTAAGCATCCTGATTGTGTTGCATTTCTTGTGTTCCTGGGGATCCACTGCTCTCCTGGATGATGTGTGATTCCTGCAGAGAAGATGCTCACAATTCTGTACTTTTTTGGAGTTAGGGCCATTAGGATTCTCAGGTGGGTTGGACATAGGGGTTTGAGAAAAAGAGAGGAGTCAAGGATGACTCCAAGGATTTTGGCCAGAGCATTTCTCAGCAGAGATGGAGGAGATTGTGGAACAAGTTTGGGAAGTCAGGAGGTCAGTTTTCAGATGAGGGAACTGAGGCTAGAAGGATTAAGTGACCAGCTGTAGGTTATTAGTGACTATTAGTGACCAGCTCATTAGTGACTGTGGAAACCCTGTTGTTGAAATCCAGATTACCTGGCTCCTGTGTCTTGCAGGGAGATTCTCAATTGTTTTTCTGCATGGGTAAAAGGAAACCTAGAAGGAGGCAATGAAAGTCCCATGCTTGAGGGTCAAGTCAAACCTGGATGCTGTGGGTCCCCAAGTCTGAGTTATTCCAGAACTTGTGTGGGTGTCTGCGGGAAGGCGTCTGTGCGGAGCACAGGGGGAGAGGGACGACTTCCTGTTATGCCTTAGCCTGATGGATGCCATATTCTAGCTTCTCCTGCTCGCTGCTGGGGTGGGCGTGTCCCAGATGCCCAGGTTGGAGGCTGGGGAGCTGCTGGGCTGCCATGGTGCTCCAGGTGACTCCTGCTCTCCTTCTCCACCCCTTTTCTTTCCCTTCTCTGACCACGAAGTGGAAGAAGTGGACAACACCGTGACCCTCATCATCCTGGGTGTCGTGGGCGGGGTCATTGGGCTCCTCATCTTCATCCTGCTGGTTAAGAAGTTCATTGCCTTCATCATCAAGAAGACTCAGGAGAAGAAGTAAGTTGACTCCAGCCTTCCCACCGGCCCACCACCCATTCTCATCTCATGGGTGTTCCAGCATCCTCTCATCCGCCATCATATATCCCCATCTGCCTTCATCCTTCCATCTATCTCCTAATCCCTCCTCTCTTCCTAATTCTTCCACTCTCTTTTCTATCCCTGCCCTGCTCCTCTCGTCTTTCAGCCTGATTCTTCGTCTCACTCCTTTTTCCTCATCCGCTCAGGAGATGTTTATTGAATACACTGACTTCACTGAGAACATACGTACAACTCACCTGCTCTTCCTCATTCCCCTGTCTTCCTGCCCATCCCGTTATTTGCACCACCTCAATCTAAAGTCCTACCAAAGGCTTTCAGATGCCTTTTTTTTTAGATCAGGGGAAATATGAGATTCTGTATACAGAAACTCTAAAATGGGAAGATGGGAGTGATGCGTGATGGGAGTCTCTTACTGTGAAATTCTGAAAATTCAAATGAAGGAGAGAAAAACAGTCTAAAAAGGCTGATATGACTACCCAGGAAGCCCTAGGATAAATTCAGGTATAAAGACAGATATTTGTAAGAGGAATGAGAAGAAAGATCGGGAGGTACAAAGGGTGCAGCCCACACCCAAAATTGCCAGAGCTGGCAGGTTCCACGACTGAACGCTGCAAAACCCAGAGCAGACCAAAGGCATCTGAAAGTTGTGTTCTTGGCAAGAAAGATGAGATGAGGCAGGCCTGCCATTGAAGCAGAGAGGGTGAAAGTAAGTAGGAGAAGCAAGGGAGAAGCAGGAGATAGAAGGAGAAGATCTGTTGGGGTTGGCTTCATGCTGCTTTGTTGAGAAGAGATTAGGCTGAAAAGGGCAGAAATGCCACTGGTCAGAAAGGAAGGCAGCTGAAGGCAGGGAGAGAATTTTAGGGATTGGCAGAGGGGAGGGAGAGCTGGGAGGACTGGTTGTGATGATGAACTCTTGGGCTATCTAGCTGCATCATGGCCAGAGGCTGGGAGGATTTCAGAGATCTTGAGAGGGGCCTGGAGCATGGATCCGGACCAAATTGTGTTTTTAATAATCAGTCTTACTATTGCTGGTGAGAAAATTTGGAGAACACGTTATTCAACATATGGTTTAAAAACACTTGGGAAAGAAAGCAGTCATCCTTGGGAGCCACCATGAGTTCACTGAAAACAGGGCAGGCTAACATTTTCTGCTCATGCACAGTTATCAGGAGGATGCTACGTGTAATAGTGCTTCCTGTCATTCATCACATGCCTCTACCACGTGTTAGATACTCCATCAGGCATTAAAAAAAATAAAACATGTATGATTTTATTTTGAAGTTAAGCAAAGTGAGGCTCAGAGTGGTTAAGTGACTTGCCCAGGGTCACACAGCTAATAAGCGATAGAGCTGGGATTTGAATTCTAACTTGTTTGCTTTGAAACTTCAGCTGTTGCCGCTGCGCCCTACTGATTCTCAGGGGAGTGGGATCTAGAGTTCAGTAAGTCATTCTTTCATTCATTGGCTCTTTTTGAGATGCTGTGTGCAAAGTACTGTGCCAGGCACTGCAGGAAATTCTAGAAGGAATGAGATTCTGCCCCTAAGTAAAGAAGACATGTGCAGAAATCAGTGTAACAGGAGGTAGAGGAATTAGGGCTGGCCTAACCCACTCCAGGATTCTTGCCTGGAGAATCCCATGGACAGGAGGCTGGCGGGCTGCAGTCCATAGGGTTGCACAGAGCTGGACATGACTGAAGTGACTGAGCATGCCTGCACACACTCAGAGAGAATGTCGAGGGGGTTCAGGAGAGGGTGGAATAATAGTGAAGGATTTCTGGCCAAAGAGACATTTGTGGTCAGCCTTGCAAGATGGATATGAGTTAAGTCCCAGGGAGGGTGAAGAGATGGTTGTTCTGTAGGCGGAACCGCTGAGAGCAAAGACAGACAGCCTGGGAAGCGAGCATGTTGTGGAGAACAGGCGTTTGTGGTTGCTCTTGTTGAGAGAGTGGGGGTGGGGTCAGGAGGAAGTGGGGAAACCCACAAAGAGGGGTGGGGACAGACCCTTGAGGATCCTTGAGGCTGAGATTGGCTTTTCTCTGACCACAGGGGAGCTGGGGAGGGCTTGAAGGGCCTGGCTCCATCAGAGGACCTGGAAGAAAGGGTCTGGCATTGGTGGGCACAGGGACTGGGAAGGCAGAGGCTAGAGGTGGGAGACAGGCCAGGAGGAAGCCTGAGAGGGTCCTCTGAGCAGCGAGGTAGGCCTGCATAACGGTAAAGATGTGGTGGCTTCCTGAGAAGAAGGGATGTGGGGGCAGCATCCTAGGATCAGTTCTGGGCTTTCACATGTGAGGGTGTTCCCTCTGCCTAGAATGTCTCCTCCCTGTTTTCCTGCTCATCTTTCTTGGTTTCAGCTTAAGTGATGCTTCCAAAGGGCCTTCCCTGACCCTAGAAGGAGTGCTCCTAGGTTGAGTCCCTCCCTGGTATGCCCCACCTGCATCCTGTCATTTGCTGCATTGTACTTGTTTACTTGTTTGTTACTTGTTTAATAGCATATTTCCTGGAAGACTGCAGGTTTTTGGAGAGCAGACAGCTTGTCAGTTGGACACCTTTCTAGCCTGACACAGTGCAAGCAGGGTCTTTGTGAAGAAATATGGATGGTTAGGTGGATGGGAATTGGCTAGACTGACTGTTCCTTAGGTTTAGAGATAGGTGGATGATAGACCCATCTGAATAGAGGTCTTTATGTCACAGGGCTCTGTCTGTTCATTTTTAAGAATGACATGGGCTTTGGTGGCTCAGGGGTAAAGAATCCACCTGCCAATGCATGAGACACAGGTTTGATCCCTGGGTCGGGAAGATCCCCTGGAAAAGGAAATGGCAACCCACTCCAGTAGTCTCGTCTAGGAAATCCCACGGACAGAGCAGCCTGGTGGGCTCCAGTCCATGGGGTCGAAAAGAGTTGGACATGACTTAGTGACTAAACGGTAACAACAACAGGAATGATACACTTATCAAATTTCCAGAAACCTAGCAACTGTGTTGGATGGAGAACAAAATTGGGATCTGGGAGGATCTTTTTTTTTTTTTCAATTGAAGTATAGCTGATTTAGTGTTGTGTTGGTTTGCTGGAATCACAGCAAAGTGATTCAGTTGTACATACCTACATATTTGTTCTTTTTCAGATTCTTTTCCATTGTGGTTTATTATCAGATACTGAATATAGTTCCCTGTGCTATACAGGAAGGCATTGTGGTTTATCTATTTTATATATAGTAGTCTGTAGCTGTTAATCCCTAATTTATCCAAATTTATCCCTCCCCCTTTGGTAACTATAAGTTTTTTTCTATCTCTGTGATTTTCTGTTTATGCTTTGTAAAGAAGTTCATTTCAATCATACTTTATAAACTTTTCTGTTTATAAAGAAAGAAGCTTTGTAAAGAAGTTCATTTCAGTCATACTTAGACTCCACACATAAGTGATATCGTATGGTGTTTGTCTCTCTGTCTGATCTACTTCACTTAGCATGATAATCTCTGTGTCCATCCATGTTGCTGCAAATGGCATTATTTCCTTATTTTTATGGCTCAGTAATATTCCACTGCATACATGTACTGCATCTTCTTTATTCATTTGCCTATGGATGGACATTCAGATGGTTTCCATGTCTTGGCTGTTGTAAATAGTGCTGCTATGACCTTTGGGGTGCACGTATCTTTTTGAATTAAAGTTTTCTCTGGATATATGCCCAAGAGTGGGATTGTTGGATCATATGGCAACTCTATTTTTAGTTTTAAAAAACTAAACCTCCAAACTGTTTTGCATTGTGGCTGCACCAATTTACATGCCCACCAACAGTGTAGGAGAGTTCCCTTTTCCGGATTTAGGAGGATAGGCTGGAGGTATAGACTAAATCCTGCAAGATGAAATTGACGAAGATGAAATGTTAAATCTCTCCTGAAGGCCTCAAACTCAGCTACACAAGCCCAGGGTGAGGCTAAGATGTAGTTTAGTGGCAGAAGCCATGAAAAAGACTTGGGAGTTTTCGTGGGCTGAAAGTCAGGAGTAATGCAGCGGTCAGGTGTTCTCTGGAGAACCCTGTGAGGCCTGGCCACTGCTGTTGGGGGGGTCGTGTACTTAGACTGGAACATGTCCAGCACAGGGTGGCCGGGGTGGTGCCGTTCTGGGGGGTATTCCCACCTGGCCACCTCTCCTTCCTCCTGCCCCATCCCCTGCCTCTGCCCGCACCTGCCTGCCCTTCCATCTCATTTTGCTACATCTCGTCCCAGCGAACTTCAGGAGGAAGGGCCTGCCGGGCCTGGGTGAGGAGCTATTTGCCCTGGGCATCCTGCCTGCTGGCCTGGACCCTTCCCCTGGCTTGGCATAGTCTGACATCTCCCCTGGTTTGGCCTCCTCTCATTACTGACCCCTGGGAGGAGTGACTGGCACCCTTGCCCTCTGCCGTGTTGAGATGGCCTGGTGATGCTAGCCTTACAGAGTACTTCCTGTGGCTCAGGCACTGTCCCCAGTGCTCCCTGGCTCCTCCCAGTAACCCCATGAAGAAGGGGCCATTGCAGCCATTCTTTAGGCGAGGAAACGGAGGCAGAGAGGGTGAGCAACCTGGCCTCTGGCTACCGTGGCACTGCCGAAGGCCAGGGAGAGGCTCGGGGCTGGCACAGGGCCCACGGCGCCTCTCCCACACAGTTTTACCCATCACTTGGCTCCCCCTCACCACTGCCTCCCCTCTCTCCTCTCTCCCTCTCAGGAAGGAGTGCCTCGTGAGTTCCTCCGGGAACGATAATACGGAGAATGGGCTGCCCGGCTCCAAGGCGGAAGAGAAAGCACCAACAAAAGTGTGAGCCCTGCTTGGGGCCAAGCAGCTGCTGGGAGCCTCACTTCCTATGATGAAACCGATGCTTGAGCCGTGTCTGTGACCCCATGTGCCTGAGACATCTGCTGCTTGGCTCAAACCGTAGTCTTCCCCGGGCGGGGAGAAACTGGGGTCCTGTCCCGCCTGCCCTACCCCCTACCTCCCACCAGGGCTCCCCAGGGACAAGGGCTGGCCAGGGAGAGGAACCCGTGGAAGGTTCGGGAAAGGAAAGGAGGGGCTGGGGCGGTGTGGATGGCCTGTTCCCCGACACCGGGGTAGATGGTCTTCAGTGCCCCCCACCCTAGAGGAGGAGCGCCTTGGTTTTCCTCCTGATGTCTCTTTGTGAGAGACTTGGGGGGTCGCCGAGGGCTGCCCCAGTAGTTGGACCCTGAGTGTGGAGGACTAACCCTTTTATGGCGGGAGTGGCCGGAGGACTCTCTACAGGCTCTCGGGGTTGGGGGCTGCTGGAAGGATCCTGCAGGGAGAGGCTTCGATGGATACCTGGCTCCCCATGTCCCTCCAGGGAGGAACTTCCCTCCCCCACGCCGACCCCTGGGTGCCTGCCTGCCTTGGTTCTCCCCCCGCCCCCCACGCTGCTCGGAGTCTCTGAAGACTCCCAACTAGGGCTGCCACTTTGCGTTAGGGGTCCTAGCCCACCTAGTCTGCGTTTCTAATCTCTGGGTTCCGAAGGCCTCATGAAGGGGTCCCTCAGGCTGTCCCAGAGCACTGGGCGCCACTTCTTTCTTTCCTAGAATTTCTGTGGGGCGTCAGAACCGCAGAGGTGGGCAGAACGCCCACCAACGCGGGCTGCCCCTTCTCCTTGGCCTGGCAGGACCGTGGCCGCTCGTGGGAACTCCCAACCGGCTCCGCCCTGCGGCTTTTCCTCCGAAGCAGCAGGTGGCGCCATCTCACTTGAGGAGCTGCTCCCGCCTGTGTTCCTCTCGCTTCTCCCCGCCCAGGGTTGTTCACCTCCATCCCCGGGTCAAGACTTGCGCTCGCCTCAGGGACCCTCTAGCTTTGGATGAGAGGGCTCTTGGGTTTTCTGGCTGCTTCCTGCTCAGCTGTCCCCTCCATCCGCAGCCTGGGGTGGGGAGGGGCAGGTAGAGAGTGCCCACAGTTTTCCTCTGCTTTTCCACGCACTGGTTTGCACACCCCTTGTGTGTGGGGCTAGACTGTGCCTTAGCTCCTGAGTCCTGGCTCATAACGTCCTCGACCCCTTCCTTCAGCCCACGTGGAAGAGCCAACTCTGGTGGGGCCCTGGTGAGGGGTCCCCAGCTGCCCACACTCAGGGTCAGGCAAGGGACCGGGGAGCTAACGCCCCCTGGGCCAGCAGCTGAGTCCTGGAGGCATCTGCCAAGTGCTTCCCCGGGGCCCTTCCATGTCGTGGTGTTGTCCCTGTGGGTTGATGAAGTGGGGGATGGACGGGGCTGTGATCATGGAGGAATCCACCATGTGCTTCCACCCACCTCGATGTCTCATTAAATTTCTGACACTCTGTCCTTTGGGGCCCTGGGAGGAATGAGAGGGAAGTAGCCCCTTTTCCAAAGTGTATGGGGACTGCCTAAGGGCTCTCCCTGCCAAAAATCAGCAGTGAACGTCCCAGCAAGGGCCCACTCAGATCTGCCTCTGTCCCTTGTGTCTTCCTTCTCCCACCCTGGACTCAGGTTCAGACTTTCCTGTCTTTAGGAGCAGACAGACCAGAGCCACCAGTTATTCAGGAAACTTCTTAGGTTTCCTTTATGCAGAACCACGTTCTTTTCCTTTGCCAGCTTCAGCATTTGGACAGGCAGAGTGTCTTGGGCTCCTCTGACTTCCCTGAGAGGAAACCAAGGCTTATAGAGTATGGGAGAGGGAGAGTGTCCTCCTCTCTATTCCTGGGTCTGCTGCTGACTCAGGCAGATCATGTAACTTCTCTGGGCTCAACTTTTCCTATGTGTAAAATGGGGTAATAATACTTACCTACTTCACAGGACTGTAAGACTTGGAAAGTTTTGGTTTAAAAAAGTCTTTTTGTCTTGGAAAGGGATCTAGGAGTTCAGGTATCAAAGTTGGAGGGAGTGTTCCAAGTCTATCCTGTCCTCTGTGTCCTATCCCTATAGTGCACACACTCACACACATATACACACATTCTCACTCTCTTTTCTGTCTCTCTCTTCCCACCCCCGACCCTGCCCTTAGA
Source organism: Capricornis sumatraensis (assembly GCF_032405125.1). Lineage (NCBI taxonomy): Eukaryota > Metazoa > Chordata > Mammalia > Artiodactyla > Bovidae > Capricornis > Capricornis sumatraensis. The sequence goes on along the minus strand of NC_091084.1, from coordinate 30,729,618 downwards.
ATTATTTTAGCCTTTGTAATGTTAGAAACCTTGGCTCTGATGCTTAAAGCTTCTTGTCCATGGCTTTTGTTTGGTAGTTTTCCATAGAGGTGATTGGAACTGTAGAGGGGGACACTTTTGGTTGCTCCAAGGCCTGAGGACTCATGGCTACTGCCTTTTAATGAGCATGAGGGCTAAGGATGTTCAACTCAGTCCCCACAACAAAGACTGTCCTGCCCCAGGGCTGGGATTATACCCATGGTGAAGCTCTGGCATGAATTTGGAGTGGAAGATGTGTGGGCAAAGCCATCTTCCCAAGCAGACCCTCAGCGCATGCAGGTCTCTGAGAGTGATCTTCAGGGGCTGGTGAGGGTGTTTTCAGGGTGTATGGGCTAGAGAGAGCATTCGCAATGTTGAACTTGGGAGCCTAGGACACATGCAGTTTCGCAGACACTAAAGTCAGGAGACCACAAACAAAGTCTTTCCCACTTCCCCTTCCTTGACCCCTCAAGTAGGACCTGAGCATTCCAGGCCTTGGGATTCTCCTGGTGTAGGAATTGTGCAGAAGGCAGCCAGAATGAGCCTGGAGAGGTCTGGGAGGACAGCTGGTGGAGCTCAGGCTTTCACATCTGGCTGGCTGCCCACAGCTGGATGCAAAGGGAGGGGTGTAAGAGCAAGCTTCTGAGATGGGGGCAGATGAGGGTGTGCCTGTGTGGACTGAGCGTGTGGAAATGCGTGGCTGTGGGGTGGGTGGGCCGGGCACGGGCATGTGGATGTGTGGAGGTGTGTATAAAGGCTGAGTGTGCCTGAGATGGGGGAGCTGCTATACATTTCAGAGCCATCTTTCCTGGCGGGGCACTGGAGTCTGAGAAAGAATAAGCGACAGAGGGAGAGACCAGCTGTACTCCTGGGCCCCATAACACCATGATGCTATCTCACTGTCGCAGCTGCTGTCAGAGTGTGGGGAGGAGGGGGTGCTAGGAGAGGGGACTTCTCTGGGGGAAATCCTACAGCTTGTTTGACGACTGTGTCCCAGGGAGTCCCTACCCTCCCACCTCCCACCTGATATGCAGTGCTTTCGACTATCTTATGCATGGTTTATCCCTCGGGCTTGGATGACAACAATACTCATAGTCAATTTCCTGTATAACTATAGATCAAAACAATGCAGCACAAACGGGCCTTGTGGGGGGGCCTCAGATCTGCGGGTGCCTCTGGGAGGCGCAGATGTGCACACACCAAGCACCTAACTTGTGTTCAAGCACAGAATGAATGTGAGCTGACTGACTGTCTTGCCTTGACAACATGTTTTGCTTTGTAGAATTTTATTTAGTTTTGCCTTGGATGAAATAAAAATTATGTTTAATAGAAACAGTTTGGGGTTTCTATTCTTGGCTAATTGGAAGTTGGGCTCCAGTTTTATTGCTTGCCAGCTGAGCCTCAGTCTCCTTGTGTCTGAAACGTCCCCTGCCTTGGTGAGGTACCAGATGTAAAAAGTCTAAGAATGTCTGCTGTATTCATAGGCATTCAGGTTGTATTAGTGCTGATAGTACTTCTCCTTCCCCGAAGAAGGTGCAAAGATGGCCCTCTAATCCTGGAGTCGTTACCAGGGCCTTCCCTGTACTGATGACCTTGGCAATGATTCTGGTACCAGTCAATGTCATCACACTCCCTTACCCAGGTCTCTCCACCCCAGGTTAACATGTGTATCCAGGTGAAATCTGTTTCAAATTACAAGGCCAACCTTAAAGAGGAAAAGCACAGGGCTCCCCTGGTGGCTAAGTGGTGAAGAATCCCCCTGCCACTGCAGGCGACATGGGTTCAATCCCTGATCTGGGAAGATCCCACAGGCCGTGAAGCAACTAAGCCCGTACACCGCAACGGCTGAGCCTGGGCTCCAGAGCCCAGGAGCACAACTACTGAGCCCATGTGCTGAAACTCCTGAAGTGCACGTGCCCTAGAACCTGTGCTCCACAGGAGAGGCCACTGCAACAAGAAGCCTGCACACCACGACTTGACAGTAGCCCCTGCTCGCCACAGCCAGAGGAAAGCCCGTGAAGCAACAGAGATGAAGCGCAGCCTAAAATAAATAAAATTTAAAAAATAGTCCACATTAAAAAAAAAATTTAAAAAAGAGAGAAAGCACAAAATGACCTACTGACTGGTCTATATAAGCACGATGAGCCATGCTTGGTGGGTCATGCTGTCTGGAGGGATGGGAGGATGGGCGTGGGTGGGGATGGGGGAGGGAAGAAGTTTAGGCTGACACCCATGTGCATTTCATGTTGTCCATCTTAAGTTATTTGAACATAGTTTAACCAAGCACTCAAGCCTCCTTTCCAGCTGCTGGGCATAAGGCAGGCTGGGAAGGAATTCCTTCTATTTGTGGATTCTATCATTCCACATTATTTCCCCCATATCCCTCTCTTAAATGGGTTCACCTAAGACTGCATCGCGAAGAGTTTCAAACACTAAGTCCTCAAGAGATCTCATTAAAAGACTGCTTCCTCGATCAAAGACCCCAGCAAGGCAGAGGTCTATGAGGTCCTCAGTGTCAGCAGATGTCCTTGACATCTGTGCTTTCTTCACCCTCAGCAATAGTAACTCCTCTGTGCTCCCACCCTGAATGGACTCATCACCAGGATCCATGTGCTCACCCGTCTTCAGCTCCTGCTTGTTGCCTGGGACCTCCTGCCACCTTCTCATCAGCTAGAGACCTGTTAGATAGTGAAGTTTCCTGGTCCACATCTGAGTTTATAACACTCGGAATGCTGTGCATTGAACTTGCAGTTCCCCATGTAGGGATCAGTCCCAAGGCCTAGGTAGGTTTCCGTCACTGCTGTTTCATCCTTATTTCCTTTCTGCACTCAACTGTCATAACTGATAGATAAACGAATGGGTCAAAACCAAATTAGGAACTGGGACTGTCCTGGGTAAACCTGACATAGGATCACCCTGTGAAGGCCATACTGACTCAGCCAGGACAAAACTACACATAAACTGTTGTTTAGTCACTAAGTTGTGTCTGACTCTTTGTGACCCCATGGACTGTAGCCCTCCAGGCTCCTCCGTCCATGGGATTTCCCAGGCAAGAATATTGGAGTGGTTGCCATTTCCTTCTCCAGGGGATCTTTCCAACCCAGGGACTGAACCCACGTCTCCTGTGTTGGCAGGTGGATTCTTTACCACTGAGACACCAGGGAAGCCCCTCCCCACCACACACATAAATTTAAAGGTTCTTAATTTGAGCTGCTGGCAGGCACACAGACTAAATGGATTATTCTGAACCAGATGCTCTTGCTCAATCGTGTCCAACTCTTTGCGACCCCATGGACTGTAGCCTACCAGGCTCCTCTGTCCATGGGATTTTCCAGGCAATAGTACTAGAGTGGATTGCCATTTCCTTCTCCAGGGGATCTTCCCAACCCAGGGCTCGAACCTGGGTCTCCCGCATTGTAGACAGATGCTTTACCATCTGAACCACCAGGGAAGTCCTCTGTTAGAAGCTAGTGTTACTAAAACGGGCTAAATACAAAGCATACTCTCAGGGAGCTTATAGTCTCTTGTGATTCAAACAGAATACTTCTAATGCGATGCAAGTTTGCTTCTCACTTGCGGATCTCCTGTCTAGGCTCTTTCCACATCTTGCTTAGAGGTGTGGCATCTTATGCTGTGGCTTTGTCCTCCTCTGGGTCCTTGGAGCCTTTCCCATGCAGCTGATGGACGGGGAAGGAGAGAATGAAGATGGTGTGTGGGGATTTTTACGGGCCAGACTTGGGAAAGAACCACATCACTCTGTTCATGTGCTCCCCCACAGGGATGCTGGGTGCCCAGAAGAAAGCAAAGTGTGTTTTGGGGAACACAAAGCAGCCCATGAGAGGACAGGGGCTCAGGTAACTAGGAGATTCAACTGCGGCTGAAGCCCCAGTGGTGTGCTGGAGATGGGGAGGGAGGTCTGCAGGCAGCGTAGGTGGGGCCCCAATCCTGTGGGGCTCGTAGGCCATGCCAGAAGGTTCAACCTGTATTTTGTAGGCAATGGGGAACCATTGGAAGACTTGGGAGAGACAGGGGAGAGAGAGGGCTGAATTGGGGAAGGCAAGACAGGAGACAGTGAGTATGGCAGGGCTGATGTGGTTGCCCAGGCAACAGATGAAGGCAAGAAGGGAATGGAGAGCAAGGGTTGAGATAATCAAGGGGATAGAATGTATAGAGCTTGATTTGGGGGCGGAGGGGCGGGTAGGAGAAGATGGTGCCAAGGATGGTTTCTAAGATCTCCCTGCAGATGATCAGGTATTTAGAGATAATTTTGCCTTGAAAGGGAGCAGAGGGGAGCTCTGGGCATGGGGAGAATATAAACACATTTATGAAAATGTTCAGTGTGCCTCCAGGGTGATAGAAGGTAGTTGTAAAGAAGAGTCTAGAACTTAGGAGTAGTTCAAGTAGTGTGTTCAAACCATGGCGAAGGAGGGCTCATCTAGAGAATCCTGGGCTCTGATACTCAGGGGCTGTTTGGAAGGGGAGGCCATAAAGGGTGTCATGAGGGTGGGCCCAAGGGCAAGGTCAAGTGGTGTTTTTGAGGTCAAGGTGGCAAGGAGTGTTAAGAACTGAGTGGCCATCGCTAAGTTAAGGATCAGTCCTTACAAAGGACATTGGTGACCCCCGTGAGCCCAGCACAGGAGAAGGGAGGGCCAGATGGGAGAGGCGGAAGGAGCCTGATTCCAGGGTGTGGGTGAGTCAGCTGGAGGGAGGAATGCACTGGCACACAAGGTTACAAATTCAGGGAACTTGAAGGAAAGAAAAGGCATTGGCCCAGGTAGGAAGGAGAATGGATGGTTTTCTTCTTAAGATGGGAGAAATGAAATAAAATCAGGGTTAAGTGTGGGTGGGGAAGAGGTAGTGGAGAGGGGAAGGCTGTCTTGGCTGATAGGCAGGCAAGAGTCTTTCAGGCAGACCTGAGGGGATGGGCCCTGAGGCTGGGAGGGTTTTATCTTGTCTAATTTGGCTTTAGACAAGAGGGGAATCAACCCTCTGCTACTGCAACAGGGAAAAGGAAAGGAAAGAAAGTGAAGTCGCTCAGTCATGTCCGACTCTTGGCAACCCCATAGACTGCAGCCTCCCAGGCTCCTCCATCCATGGGATTTTCCATGGGACTCAGGGATTGAACCCGGGTCTCCTGCATTGCAGGTGGACACTTTACCTTCTAAGCACCAGGGAAAGGAGTACAAGTGGAAATTAAGGCTGCTAAATTTGCAGGGGGTGTGGGGCAAGAGATTGAGAGACTTTGCCTCATGGTCTTTGTTCCTACTAAGACACCAGGTCATTTGCGGAGCGGACTTAAGACTGAAGCTGGAGACAGCTCAGCACCCCTCTCAATTCAGGACCCCAGGCATCTGGCCTGTTCTTTCCTGGCATTCCACTTGCACGTGCACGCACTGTAACAGGAACACACTAATGGCAGGAAGGGGATGTGGTCACAGGCCCAGGCTTAGATAAAGCCTCCGAGGTGCTAACAGGTGAGATGAAGGGTCCCCTTCCACTGCCTGAGTCTAAGTATGGAAAAGAACAATCCTGGATTTAGAATCCAGAGTTCAGGTTCAAGTTTTCACTCTATGATTGACCAGTAATGGCGTTGGGCACCACCTCACCTCTCTCAGTCTTAGTTCTGGTTCCATAACCTGCAGATAGAGATGATTACACCCACCACTGTTGCTCTTGAGAGGATTAAAGGAGACAATAGTTGTGAGATACTTTAAAAACTGCAAAGTGCTGGCCATAAATGTCAGTAGTTTCTAAGCCAGGTGCTTCCACTGTGCTTCCACAAGCGTTTCTATACTTGGAAAGGGCTGCCTGAGGCAGGGCTCCATCACGCCATCTCCAGTGGACTGGAAGGCAAGCCGGGGTGTGCCCAGAGCTGAGCACACCCTCATGTTCCAGGTTACGAGAGGCCGTCAGTGCAGTGGGGCAGACCTAGGAGGGAGGGATATATGTTGAGAAATGACTTCTGGCAGACAGGGTTATGTCAACTCTTCAAAACCAAATTCCTGATCTTATTTCATTCCAATCTTGCTGCTCCCAGTCTTCCCCATTCACCCAGTCATTCAGGCCCCAAATAGTAGAGTCTACCATTGCTCCTTATGATCTCTCACACATGAATCTCACACATGAATCAGCAAATCTCATTGGCTCTGCCTTCAAAGTACATCCTGAACTCAGTGACCTCACACCACCATCCCTGAAGTCATGGGCAAGGGGACCACTGGCTGTCCCCTGGATTACTGCAATTGTCTACTGGTCTGTCTACTGTTGCCCTTGCCCATCCTCAGTCTGGTCTCCAGAGTGATCCTTTTAAGACAAAATTAGATGATGTCATCTTCACTTCCCAGCCAAGATGGAGTCTTGGAGACCATTTACCCTTGTACTTCAAACAACTAAAAAGTTGGGGGAAATATATAACATGGTGGTTTTCATCATAAATCATAAGACAAAAGGGAGTGGGGGACAGATGTTTTCTGAGAATGAAAAACAAATGAAACTTCCACTGGCCCAGCTTTCTGCCTGGAGAGAATTTCCAGACCACAGTGCAGGGAAGGGGACCCAGGCTAAGCCCAGTGTTGTCCCTGAGTTGATGACAGGAGTTGAGACTCTGGGAGGACAAAGTCAGTTAGAATTCCTGGGTCTTCCTAAGTCTTCAGCTGAGTATTGCTAGCTGGGTGTGTGAGGAAACTGCGAGGCTAAGGAAGAGAACCAGCAGAAAGGATTAGGGGGAATGCTTGCTGGAGCTGACACAAGGCAGCCTTTCATCTAGGGTTGATCTCACCCGCTGGGCTTCCTGGTGGCTCAGTGGTAAAGAATCTGCCTACCAATGGTGGAGACCCAGGAGACACAGATTTGATCCCAGGATCAAGAAGATCGCCTGGAGAAGGAAATGGCAACCTATGCCCGTAGTCTTGCCTGGGAAGCCCCATGGACAGAGGAGCCTGGCGGGCTATAGTCCAAAGGGTAGCAAAGAGTTGGATATGACCGAGCAACTACGCACCATCTCACTAACTACTGAGGCGATACCCTTTGAACTCTTCCTCATCTCCCAGGAATCATGACATTTTCCATTCTGGTTGGTGCTGATGATCCTCCTCCCTGGCCTGTGTGAGCTCCAGGGGTTGTTCTCACCAATCCTTTCTGGTGGTTCTTCCTCAGCCTTAGGTGGCTTCCTCACACACACGGGTTGTTCAGAAGCCAAAGACCTGAGGGGGCCCTTTGCAACTCTCTGGAACTTTCTCTCTGGGAAGTTCTCGTCTCCAGGACTTTGCAAGGTGGGCCCCGTCCGCTTTCGCCTCCCTGACTCCCACCTTCATCTCCTTGATTCCAGGGGGCTGCCAGGCTCTGCCTGAGTCCCCCTCCCTGCGCTCAGCGTTTGTAGGGCTCCTTTCACTGGTTTCTCCCCTCTCGGCTATCGCTGTCATGTGATGTCTGATGTCTTATGTCTGAAAACCACTTTGTATATTATTTTGCCCCAGGTTTTTAGTTGCTTCAGATAGGAGAGTAAATCCATTTCCTGTTACTCCATCTTTGTCAGAAGAAATTCATGAAAACTTATGATCCCACAAAAACATGTATATAGATGTTTGTAGGGATTTTATTTTGTCATTGTCATCAACAAGAAACAGTCCAAATGTCTTTCACCTGGTGAACGGATGAACAAACGATCACATCCATACAGTGGAATATTCTTCAGTAATAAAAAGCTCCATACATGGTATAATATCTAGAGTAACTACTAAGTAACAGTAAAGGAGTGTATATATTAAAACAACCTGGTGTTTTTCTAGTCGTTTTGGAAATGACAGGATACTGACCATGTGACATCAACAAAAGCCAGAAATCTTGCTCAATTTTAATCTTTGAATTTGGAAAATAAAAAGAAATTCTGTATGCCAATACGTATGAATCTCAAGCGCTTTATGCTAAGGGAAAGGATTCAGACTCGAGAGGGCATCTATCATAAAGTTTCCTCTAAATGACACCCTGGAAGAAGCAAAGCTATTGGGACAGAAAATAGATCCGTGGTTGCCAATGGCAATAGGTGGGGATGGGAAAGGCTACCAAGGGCAGGGAAGACTTTTGGGGGGTGATAGAGCCATGATTGCTAGCTTGCACACGTTGGTCAGAACTGGCAGAACTCTATACCCAAAATGGTAAAGTTTATTTTATGTAAATGACATCTTTAAAAATTACCAAAAAACGATGATGTCACTCTTTTGTTCAGAACTTTCCAGTTCATCTTACTCACTGCTTGCAATTGCCCAGAAGGCTCTATTGTTCTTGCTGGTATCTTTGATATCTTCTCTTCCTGACACTCCTGCTGACTCATCCCAGGCTAGTCTCACTGTTCTCCTTGCTGTTCCTCCAAGTATCAGTCTCCTTCTGTCTCAGGACCTTTGCACATGCTGCTCCTCTACTAGAATGTTCCTCCCCAAATATCCACAGAAGTCATTCTCCCATTTCTTCTTCTTTTTTATTTTGACTGTTCTGGGTCTTCATTGCTGCTGGGTCTTTTCTCTAGTTGCAGGGAGCAGGGGCTGCTCTCGAGTTGGGGTGCGTGGTCTCCTCACTGCGGCGGCTTCTTTTGCAGAGGAGTTTGGGCTCTAGGTGTGTGGCCTTCAGTAGCTGCGGTTCCTGGGCTCTGGAGCACAGGCTCAATAGTCGTGGTGCAGGGCTTAGTTGCTCCGTGGCACAGGGAATCTTCCTGGATCAGGGATCGGACTCGTGTCTCCTGCATTGATAGGTAGATTCTTTACCACTGAGCTACCAGGGTAGCCCCTCCTATTTCTTTTTACTTTTTTTTTTTTTTTTTTGGCTGTGTGGTTTGTGGAATCCTAGTTCCCTCTGGAATTAAACCTGGGGCCCCCACAGTGAGACTGGACTGTCCTAACTACTGGACTGCTAGGGAATTCCCTATCATTCTTCTATTTCAGTCAGATCTCTGCTCGAAACCCATCTCTCAGAGAAGATTCCCCTGGCTATCTTATTTACAATCACACCTTCCACACTCAGATGCTGTCTACCTATCCTGCTTTATTTTTTTCAAAGCACTTCTCTCTAGCAGATGTATATTTGTTTACTTGTTTATTGTATATCTTCTCTAACTGGGACATAAACTCCATGGGAGCAGAGGCTGCGTCTATTCTCTGAGGAGAATCTAGACTTTCCCTGCTTTCTTTGAAGGAATAGGATTCTCAGAGGCTTGGGTGTGCCCAGAGGGAGGGCAGCCCCTTGGGGTTCGGAATGGGTTGTGAGGTCAATTGTCTGGGTCCTTGATCTCGTCAGGCAGAGCATTTGTCCATGTCTTTCAGCTGGGCCACAGGAAGGACAGGAGTCAAGGGCCCTGACTACTAAGAGAGTGGTCTGCAGACCTGCAGCATGAGTGTTGCCAGAGAGCTTGTCAGAGATGCAGGATTTCAGGCCTCATCCCCAAAGCACAGAATCAGAATTTGCACTGTAACAAGTTTCCCAGGAGATTTCTATGCAACTTCTAGTCCCTGGCCCAAACTCCAACCTTTTCTTGGGCACAGTCTGCAGGAGGGTGAGAAAAGCCAGGGTTTGTCCTGCCCTCGATCTCCTCTTCTTTTGGGTGTAAGATGGCCTTAATCAGTGAAGACCTGTGGGAGCAAGCAAGGGAGACCCGGGCTCTGTGTAGTCATGACTAAGGCAAGTACAGATCTGGTTCCTGAGATTCTAGTCCCCTTCCCAAAACATATTCACATCTCATTACAATCCTGAAAGGTAGGTAGAATTAATTCCCTTTTACCCATGATAAAACCAAAGCACTGAGGAGGAAAAATAATTTTCCAGAGACATGTAACTATTAGCTGTGTGCCTGCTCAGTCGCTCAGTCGTGTCTGACTCTTTATGACCCCATGGATTGTGGCCCTCCAGGCTTCTCTGTCCATGGGTTTCTCCAGGTAAGAATACTGGGGTGGGTTGCTAGTCCCTTCTCCAGGGGATCTTCCAGACCCAGGGTTTGAACCCAAGTCTCCTGCATTTCCTGCATTGCAGGTGGCTTCTTCACAGCTGAGCCCCTGGCGAAGCCCCAGCCCTATGAAGGAAGAGCCATCGTTACTAGTCCCATTTTACAGATGAGGAAATAGAGACACAGGTATGATTATTGATAATTGTATAGAAAAGAGTCTGAAAAGATACACATTCAACTGAGGTCAGTGGTTGTCTCTGATGAGGGGGATTGGGGATTCAGCTGGGAATTGAAGACAAAACTTTATTCTTTTTTAAAGTAAAGCAACTATACCCCAATAAAAATTCAAAAATATGCTATAAAATTATATTTTTATTGAAGTGTAGTTGATTTGCAGTGTTGTGGTACAGCGAAGGGATTCGGTTTTGTATATATGCACTCTTTTTTTAAAATTTATTTTTTAGTTGAATTTTGTTGTTTTCTGTCAAACATCAACAAGAATCAGTCATAGGTACACCCATGTTCCCTCCCTCCTGAACCTCCCTCCCCTCTCCCTCCCCATCCCACTCCTCTGGATTGTCACAGAGCTCCTGTTTGAGTTCCCTGAGTCATACAGCCAATTCCCACTGCATGTCTATTTTACATATTGTATTGTAAGTTTCCCTGTTACTCTCTCTATACATCTTACCCTCTCCCTCCTCCCCTCCCCCCATGTCCATAAGTCTGTTCTCTATGTCTATTTCTCCATTGCTGCCCTGAAAATAAATTAATCAGTACCATTTTTCTAGCTTCCATATATATGTGTGTTAGTATACAATATTTATATTTCCCTTTCTGGTTTACTTCAGTCTGTGTAATAGGCTCTAGATTCATCCACCTTTAGGATTGACTCAAATGCATTCCTTTTTATGGCTGAATAATATTCCATTGTGTACATGTACCACAGCTTCTTGATCCATTCACCTGTCGATGGACATCTAGGTTGCTTCCATGTCTAACTATTGTAAATAGTGCTGCAATGAACATTGGGATACATGTGTCTTTTTCAGTTTTGGTTTCCTCAGGGTATATGCCTAGTTGTGCGATTGCTGGGTCATATGGTGGTTTTAGTCCTAGTATTTTAAGGAATCTCCATACCTTCTTCCACAGTGGCTGTATCAGTTTACATTCCCACCAGCAATGCAAGAGGGTTCCCTTTTCTCCATACTCTCTCCAGCATTTATTGTTTGTAGACTTTTTGATGATGGCCATTCTGGTTTGAGGTGGTATCTCATTGTAGTTTTGATTATAAATGCACTGTTTTTAATATTCTTTTCTGTGATGGTTTATCACAAGATATTGAATATAGTTGCCTGTGCTATACAGTAGGACTTCGTTGTTTATCTATTCAATATATAATAGTTTGCATCTGCTAACCCCAACCTCCCACTCCATCCCTCCGCCACCCACCCCCCGCCTTGGCAACCACAATTCTATTCTCTATGACTGTGTTTAACTCTTTACTTTAAACCTTTGGTGTTGGAATTTTTTATAACTATGTAATACATTCTTGAGAGTCCCTTGGACTGCAAGGAGATCCAACCAGTCCATCCTAAAGGAGATCAGTCCTGGGTGTTCATTGGAAGGACTGATGCTGAAGCTGAAACTCCAATACTTTGGCCACCTCATGCGAAGAGTTGACTCATTGGAAAAGACTCTGATGCTGGGAGGGATTGGGGGCAGGAGGAGAAGGGGACGACAGAGGATGAGATGGTTGGATGGCATCACTGACTTGATGGACGTGAGTCTGAGTGAACTCCGGGAGTTGGTGATGGACAGGGAGGCCTGGCGTGCTGCGATTCATAGTGTCGCAAAGAGCTGGACATGACTGAGCGACTGAATTGAACTGAACTGAATACATTCATAATAAACACACACACATACACACAGAGTTTTGAGTCAGGTGTGCTTGCCTCTAAAATGCTGTTGTCTTCACTATGGTGTCATCCACGTCTCTCCTTTCTTCTTCCCGTTCTGTCCCCGCTCACACTGTTCTCTACATACAGGGCTTCTTCCTGCCGCTCCCTTTGCGCTTGCTGTTCCCTCTAGCCACGCTCTCCTCCTGGGGTGGGTGCAGCCTGCGGCCTCCAGCTCTATTTCAGACGTCACTGTCTCATGGCGTTTGTACACACTTGTATCATGTTGTTTCCCACTCCATCCTTAAATTCTCTCCTGAGTTCCACTAAGGGGCTGGGCTGCCTCCTGGCCTCTCCCTCTGCCTCTTCTAGCTCCTGACCCACGCTCACACTCAGGCCTCCATCGTGGTCTTGCTTTTAGGTGGGGACTTTCTAGTGCAGGTGGCCCTGGACAGAAGCGGAGAGCACCACGGAGCCAAAGGCTCATCTTTCTGGGGTTCAGTTCCCATCCTTCCTAGTGGGAAGAGGACAGGGCTCTTCTCTCCTCCAACCCCCTCACCACACCCTCCCTTCCAGAGAGGGTGAGGGTCACCTTTGTGAGTCTCAGTGCTAGTCACTTCATAGCGTCCTGTTGTTTCTCTCTTGATTCCTCTCCCCTCTTCTAGTGGAACCGCTTCTACTCCGAGTCTCAAGTGCAAAGACTGGTCCATCTCCAAACAAACCCAGATCAGTCTGAGCACAAGGATTTTCAGGTTAGCTGCTGAATGTCGCTCTAAAACAGTCTATGCATATGTGCTTGTGTCTGTATACACGTTTACATATATTCTATGTCTTTCATTATCATTCTAAGTAAATTTTTTTTCTTATAATTTCTGCTTTGACCTACGAATTATTTAGAAGTGCTGTTAAACATCACATACATTTTATATTTAAAAATTACTGCTTGCTGTTGTCTTATAACTTAATGGGGTTGCAATCAGAGAGTTTCATCAGCTTGATAGACTAGGTTTCTTAGAAAACTCAAGTGGTATAAATTAAAGTTAATCTTAACACCTTTTTATGGGGTTCAGTCTCAGGGAAGCAGGATTTAGGGGGAAAGGACAGAGTGGCAGGTAAAGAGAGGAAGGAAACACAAGGTGATGCAACCCTGAGCTGACACAGCTCTATCAGCAACACGCCGCTGGTTGCTGAATCACAGGACTGTCTCTGGAGAACTAGGGCTTCTCTGAATAGTTTCATTTGGGGGAAGAAGGTAGAATAATTTATCTTCTGGCTCCTTCCTGTCTCCTGTTTTCCATTATTAAACATTTATCCCATAGACAATACCTTCCATATTTTACCCAGTCTTTCCAGACAGCCCTGGGGAAGCAGAGCCTTGTGGGTATAGTCTGCTGGTGCCGAGTGCTGGTGGGTATGATGAAGCCCCTTCACGCCACAGACCATCCCTGGCTCCAGGGGAGGTGGAGATCAACGTGGTGTTAGGAGAAGAGGCGGTGACAGTTGAAAGGGCTTTAGAACCAAGGGGATGAAAGGAACCAGAGCTGGGACAGGAAGCCAGGCCAGTGACTTCATCCAAGTGGTGAGAGGATGGGGGGTGCAAACAAGGCTGAGTAGAAATTGATGGATGTGGTGGGTACCCATACTGCCTTTGAAATAGGTTGAAACTTTATGAACCAATATGGAGTTATTATTTTTTTTTATTTAACAAATGTGCTTGAGAAGGATGTTTATTTTCTAAGCATTGATGGCAAGGTCCTACACATGTGTATTAATCAAGTATGCTGAGTATATTGTTTACAAATCTATGTGTGTGTGTGTGTGTGCACACACTCAGTGGTGTCTGACATTTTGCAACCCCATGGACTGTAGCCTGTCAGGTTCCTCTGTTCATGGTATTTCCCAGGCAAGAATACTGGAGCAGGTTGCCATTTCTGCTCTAGGGATCTTCCCGACCCAGGGATTGAACCCATGTCTCTTGCATCTCCTGCATTGGCAGGCAGATTCTCAACTACTGAGTCACCTGGGAAGCCTTAAGCATCTATACTTCACTGATATTTTACCTGTTTGGCCTAATAATTATTGAGAGAAGTATGCTTCAAGTTTGCTTTATGATGGTGAATTTATCAATATCTCCTTGAAGTTCTTTCAATTTTGAGATGGATTTAAAACTGTGTTTATATGGTTTTTTTTTTAATCTATTTACTGAGAAAAAATTCAGATATACAGGAAAGCAGGAAGAATAATAAATATCCATCACCTAGATTCCACACTTGACACTTTTCTATCTTGTTTCAACTTTTTAAAAAAAATGAATTACAACATTGTATCATTTTATCCCAGACACTTCTGTATGAATCTCTAAAAATTAAAGATATTTTAAACTAGAATATTATAATGAAATTAACAATTCCTCGTTATCATCCAATATCCAGATGGTATTCATATTTCCCCAGTTAGCCCTTAGCTCAGATGTCTTTTGGGATTCCCAGGTGGCTCAATGGTGAAGCATCCACCTGCCAGTGCAGGAGACGAGACGCAAGAGACGCGGGTTTGATCCTGGGTCGGGAAGATCCCCTGGAGGAGGGCATGGCAACCCACTCCAGTATTCTTGCCAGGAGAATCCCATGGACAGAGGAGCCTGGCGGGCTATACAGGGTCACAGAGAGTCAGACACGACTGAGCACACATGCAGGGAGGATCCAACTGGGGTCCACACCTTCTATTTGGCTGTTACTCTCTTAAGTCTTTTTTATTTTTAAAATTATTATTATTATATATTTTTTACCGTTTATATTGGCTGTGCTGGGTCTTCGCTGTGGTGCATGGGATCAGTAGTTGCAGCCCATGGGCTTAATTGTAGTATGTGGGATCTTAGTTCCCTGACCAGGTCTCTTGGTCTTTAGAATGTCCCACCTCTGGATTTGTCTGTTAGGTCCCAAGGGTGTCATTTAACTTATTCCTCTAATTCGTTACAAACTGAAAATTAGATGTAAAGGTTTGACTTAAGCATATTTGATAAGTTACCTTTAGGTGACAAAACATGAGGTATCCATTATCTTCATGTTGGGAGGCAAATAATATCTGGTTGTTTCACTGTTAGTGAGTAGATGATGAGAGTCTGACCCTTTGATTATATTTTAGCTTTTAAGTTTGAAATATTTTTCGTTTCAGAATTTTCTCATTTTTATTTTTTGTCTATTTATATTTTATTTATTAATTTTTGGCTGTACCATGTGGCTTGTGGGATCTTTGTTACCTGACCAGGAATTGAACCTGTGTCCCCAGCATTGGGAGCATGGAGTCTTAATTACGGACAACTAGGGAAGTCCCCTCTTGATTTTAAAACTAGGTTTTACTCTTGAGATTAGCAAGGAATCTGTGAGGGTTATACTCGAGTTTTATGCAAACATCCTGCTCTCTTTCAACCTTTCATTGAATGGTTTTAGCATCTATTGATGATATTTGCCTGAATCAATTATTTCGTTGATGATGCAAAAAATGATTTTCTATCATTCATCTATATCAATTTGCTATATTTTTTCTTTAAAGAAGAGCTTTCCCTCACCAGCTTGACTCATCTTGTTGAGTGCAAGTAGATTTTTATGGCAAAACAGAACAATGCTCACTTTTTTCTCTCTAGACACAATTTCCAAATAAAGACTTGGTGTGATAGCTAATTCCTGTGGTGACAAAGAGATGGTATTTTTTCATTTCTTTTTTCTTCTCTTTGTTTACAAGTTTTTCTTTTTAATTTATTTTTTATTGAAGGATAATTGCTTTACAGAATTTTGTTGTTTTCTGTCAAACCTCAGCATGAACCAACCATAGGTATACATATATCCCCTTCCTTTTGAACCTCCTTCCCATCTTCTACCCCATTCCACCCCTCTAGATTGATACAGATCCCCTGTTTGAGTTTCCTCAGCCATACAACAAATTCCTGTTGGCTATCTATTTTACATATGGTAATGTAAGTTTCCGTGTTACTCTTTCCATGCATCTCACTCTCTCCTTCCCTCTTCCCAGGTCCATAAGTCTGTTCTCTATGTCTGTTTCTTTTTTGCTGCCCTATAAATAAATTCTTCAGTACCATTTTTCTAGATTCTGTATATATGTGGTAGAATACAATATTTCTCTTTCTCTTTCTGACTCACTTCACTCTGTATAATAGGTTCTACGTTCATCCACCTCATCAGAACTGACTCAAATGTGTTCCTTTTTATGGTTGAGTAATATTCCATTGTGTATATGTACCACAACTTCTTTATCCATTCATCTGTCAATGGACATCTAGATTGCTTCCATGTTCTAGCTAATGTAAATAGTACTACAGTGAAAAATGAGATACATGAGTCTTTTTCAATTTTGGTTTCCTCAGGGTATATGCCTAAGAGTGGGATTGCTGGGTTATGAGGTGGTTTTATTACTAATTTTTAAAGAATCTCCACACTGTCTTTCATAGTGGCTGTATCAGTTTACATTCCCACCAACAGTGCAAGAATGTTCCCTTTTCTCCACATGCTTTCCAGCATTTATTGTTTGTAGCATTTTTGATGATGGCCATTCTGACCGGTGTGAGGTGATGTCTCATTGTAGTTTCGATTTGCATTTCTCTAATAATGAGCAATATTGAGCATCTTTTCACGTGTTTGTTAGCCATCTGTGTGTCTTCTTTGGAGAAATGTCTGTTTAGGTCTTTTCCCCGGTTTTTGATTGGGTTGTTTGTTTTTCTGGCATTGAGTTGTATGAGCTGCTTGTATATTTTGGAAATGAATCCTTTGTCAGTTGTTTCATCTGCTATTATTTTCTCCCATTCTGAGGGTTGTCTTTTCACCTTGCTAATAGTTTCTGTTGCTGTGCAAAATTTTTAAAGTTTAATCAGGTCCCACTTGTTTACTTTTGTTTTTATTTATGTTACTCTAGGAGGTGAGTCATAGAGGATCTTGCTTTGATTTATGTCATCAAGTATTCTGCCTATGCTTTTCTCTAAGAGCTTTATAGTTTCTGGTCTTATGTTTATCTCTTTAATCCATTTTGAGTTCATCTTTGTGTATGGTGTTAGGAAGTGTTCTAATTTTATTCTTTAACATGTAGCTGTTGAGTTCTCCCAGCACCATTTATTGAAGAGGCTGTCTTTGCCCCATTGTAGATTCTTCCCTCCTTTGTCAAAAATAAGGTTCACATAGGTGCATGGGTTTATTTCCAGGCTTTCTACCTTGTTCCATTGGTCTATATTTCTGTTTTTGTGCCAGTATCATACTGTCTTGATGACTGTAGCTTTGTAGTATAATCTGAAATCAGGAAGTTTGATTCCTCCAGCTCCATTTTTCTTTCTCAAGACTGCTTTGGCTATTCAGGGTCTTTTGTGTTTCCATATGAATTGTGAAATTTTTTGTTCTAGTTCTGTGAAAAATGCCATTGGTAATTTGACAGGGATCACACTGAATCTGTAGACTGCATTTGGTAGCACAGTCATTTTCACAATATTGATTCTTTCTACCCAGGAACATGGAATATCTCTCCATCTATTTATGTCATCTTTGATTCCTTTCATTAGTGTCTTCTAATTTTCTTTGTCCTTTTGCCTCTTTAGGTAAGTTTATTCCTAGATATTTAATTCTTTTTGTTGCAATGGTGAATGGGATTGACTCCTTAATTTCTCTTTCTGATTTTTCATTGTTAGTATATAGAATTGCAAGTGATTTCTGTGTATTGATTTTGTATCCTGCAACTTTGCTAAATTCACTGATTAGCATTAGTAATTTTCTGATATTATCTTTAGGGTTTTCTATATACAGTATCATGCCATCTGCAGACAGTGAGAGCTTTACTTCTTTTTCTCCAATCTGGATTCCTTTTATCTCTTTTTCTTCTCTGATTGCTGTAGCTAGGACTTCCAGAACTATGTTGAATATAGTGGGGAAAGTGGACACCCTTGTCTTGTTCCTGATCTTCGGGGGAGTGCTTTCAGATTTTTACCATTGAGAATAATGTTTGCTATAGGCTTATCATACATGGCCTTTAATATGTTGAGGTAGGTTCCTTCTATGCCCATTTTTTGAAGAGTTTTAATCATAGATGGGTGCTGAATTTTGTCAAAGGCTTTTTCTGCATCTATTGAGATTATCATATGGTTTCTATCTTTCAATTTGTTAATATGGTGTATCACTGATTGATTTGCATATATTGAAGAATCCTTGCAATCCTGGAATAAACCCAACTTGATCATGGTGTATGAGCTTTTTGATATGTTGCTGAATCCTGTATACTAAAATTTTGTTGAGGATTTTTGGATCTATATTCATCAGTGACATTGGCCTGTAGTTTTCTTTTTTAGTGTTGTCTTTGTCTGGTTTTGGTATTAGGGTGATGGTGGCCTTGTAGAATGAGTTTTGAAGTGTTCCTTCCTCTGCAGTTTTTTGAAAGAGTTTTAGAAGGATAGGCATTAGCTCTTCTCTAAATATTTGATAGAATTCTCCTGTGAAGCCATCTGGTCCTGGGGTTTTGTATTTTGGGAGATTTTTGATCACAGCTTCAATTTCAGTGCTTGTAATTGGGTTGTTCATAGTTTCTATTTCTTCCTGGTTCAGTCTTGGAAGATTGAACTTTTCTAAGAATCTGTCCATTTCTTCTAGGTTATCCATTTTATTGCCATTGAGTTGTTCATAATAGTCTCTTATAACCCTTTGTATTTCTTCATTGTCTGTTGTAACCTCTCCTTTTTCATTTCTAATTTTGTTGATTTGATTCTTCTCTCTTTTTCTTGATGAGTTTGACTAAAGGCTTGTCAATTTTGTTTATCTTCTCAAAGAACCAGGGTTTAGTTTTATTGATCTTTATTATTGTTTCTTTCATTTCTTTTTCATTTATTTCTGCTTGGATCTTTATGATTTCTTTCCTTCTACTAATTTTGGGGTTTTTTTGTTCTTCTTTTTCCAGTTGTTTTAGGTGTAAAGTTAGGCTGTCTATTCGATGTTTCTCTTGTTTCTTGGGTTAGGATTGACTTGCCATAAACTGCCCTCTTAGAACTGCTTTTGCTGCATCCCATAGCTTTTGAGTTGTGTTTTTATTGTCATTTGTTTCTAGAAATTTTTTTATTTCCCTTTTGATTTCTTCAGTAACTTGTTGATTATTTAGAAATGTGCTGTTTAATCTCCACGTGTTCGTGTTTCTTACAGTTTTTTTCTTGTAATTGACATCTAGTCTCATAGCATTGTGGTCAGAGAAGATGCTTGATATGATTTTGATTTTCTTAAATTTACTGAGGTTTGATTTGTGACCCAAGATGTGGTCTATCCTGGAGAATGTTCCATGTGCACTTGAGAAGAAGGTGTATTCTTCTGCATTTGGATGGAATGTCCTGAAGATATCAATGAGCTCCATCTCATCTAATGTATTATTTAAGACTTGTGTTTCCTTATTAATTTTCTGTTTTGATGATCTGTCCATTGGTGTGAGTGGGGTGTTAAAGTCTCCTACTATTATTGCGTTACTGTCAATTTCTCCTTTTACATCGGTTAGTGTTTGTCTTATGTATTAGGTGCTCCTATGTTGGGTGCATAGATATTTACAATTGTTATGTCTTCCCCTTGGATTGATCCCTTGATCTTTATGTAGTGTCCTTCCTTATCTCTTGTGATCTTCTTTATTTTAAGGTCTGTTTTGTCTGATATGAGGATTGCTACTCCAGCTTTCTTTTGCTTCCCATTTGCATGGAATATATTTTTCCATCCTCTCACTTTCAGTCTGTCTGTGTCTTGAGGTCTGAAGTGGGTTTCCTGTAGACAGCATATATATGGGTCTTGTTTTTGTATCCATTCAGCTAGTCTGTGTCCTTTGGTTGGAGCATTTAATTATTTACATTTAAAGAAATTACTGATATATATTTTCCTATTGCAATTTTTTAATTGTTTGGGGTTGATTTGTAGATATTTTTTCTTCTTTTGTATTTCTTGACTATGTAAGTCCCTTTAACATTTGTTGTAAAGCTGGTTTGGTGGTACTGAATTCTCTTAACTTTTGCTTGTTTGAAAAGCTTTTTATTTCTCCATCAATTTTGAATGAGATCCTTGCCAGATACAGTAATCTTTGTTGTAATTTTTCCCTTTCAGTACTTTAAATATATTCTGCCATTCCCTTCTGGCCTGCAGAGTTTCTGCTGAAAGATCAGCTGTTAAGCGTATGGGGTTTCCCCTTGTACGTTACTTGTTGCTTCTCCTTTGTTGCTTTTAATATTCTTTCTTTGTGTTTAGTCTTTGTTAGTTTGATTAATATGTGTCTTGGTGTGTTTTCCTTTGGATTTATCCTGTACAGGACTCTTTGTGTCTCTTGGACTCAATTGACTATTTCCTCTTCCATGTTAGGAAAAATTTCAACTAGAATCTCTTCAAAAATTTTCTCATACCCTTTCTTTTTCTCTTCTTCTTCTGGGAACCCTATAACTCGAATGTTGGTGCATTTGATATTGTCCCCGAGGTCTCTGAGACTGTCTCCAGTTCTTTTCATTCTTTTTACTTTATTCTGCTCTTCAGAAGTTATTTCCACCATTTTATCTTCCAGCTCACTGATTCGTTCTTTTGCTTCAGATATTCTGTATTGATTCCTTCTAGAGTATTTTTTATTTCAGTAATTGTGTTGTTTGCCTCTGTATGTTTATTCTTTAATTCTTCTAGGTCTTTGTTAATTGAGTCTTGCATTTTCTCCATTTTGTTTGCAAGGTTTTTGATCACCTTTACTATCATTATTCTAAATTCTTTTTCAGGTAGTTTGCCTATTTCCTCTTCATTTATTTGGACTTCTGTGTTTCTAGTTTGTTCCTTCATTTGTGTAGTATTTCCCTTCCTTTTCATTATTTTTTTTTAACTTATTGTGTTTGAGGTCTCCTTTCCCAGGCTTCAAGGTTGAATTCCTTCTTCCTTTTGGTTTCTGCCCTCCTACGGTTGGTCTAGTGATTTGTGTAAGCTTTGTACAGGGTGTGATTTGTGCTGAGTTTTTGTTTGTTTTTCCTCTGATGGGCAAGGCTGAGTGCGGTGGTAATCCTGTCTGCTGATGACTGGGTTTGTATTTTTGTTTTGTTTGTTGTTTAGATGAGGCATCCTGCACAGGGTGCTACTGGTGGTTGGGTGATGCCGGGTCTTGTATCCAAGTGGTTTCCTTTGTGTGAGTTCTCACCATCTCATCCTCCCTAGGGTTAGTTCTCTGGTAGTCTAGGGTCTTGGAGTCAGTGCTCCCACTCCAAAGGCTCAGGGCTTGATCTCTCTGCATCTAAGAGAAGATGAGGGAAGGCTGACGTGAGTTAGAAGGTGTTTTCTGATGGAAGAGGAAGAAAACCTACAGTGATTTAGACGCTGCTGGAAGCCTTCTGTGTGGCAGCCATTTGGTTCTGGGACTGGAAGGAAAACAGCAGCAGCTGCTTTTACAGGTTTTAACTTACTGTCTTCCTGGTGAATTGAAGCTTTTATGATTGACTGTCTTTATCCTTAAGTGTTTTTTTCCTTTTTTGTCCTAAATCCTTACTTAAAAAAAATATTTAGCTTCTCCAGCTTAAAGTTTGTTATGTGCTTGCTTTCTGTACTTTTGTTCGTCTTCTTGGTTTTAACAGTCTGTAACCTAACATTCGCAAAGAGTTGGACATGACTGAGCGACTGAACTGAACTGAACTGAACCTAACATGCTGGTGTGTCTGTTATAAATAACATGTAGCTTAATTTTACATTTTTATCCATTTTGCTTATCTCTATGTATTAGTTGATGAATTTAACATTTATTGTAATTATTGATATTTTATCCTATTTTTGTATATTTTATTTATTCCGTTTTCTATACTTTTTTTAGTTTTAGCTCTCATCCTTCTTTTGAGATTGCTTGATATTTAGTTTGTTTTTCCTTAATCTATTTCTTGTTTTTATTGTTTTGAAGTTAAAAACTTTATTTCCATTCTTTTGGTGGTTACTCTTTTGACCACATAGAATATGTATGGCCCAATATTTTGGGAGTTTGTAGCATGAACTCTGGAATGAGAATGCTTATGTTCAACTTGCCAGTATGCAACCTTAGGCAAGGCACTTACTCTGATTATGCTTAGTTTTCTTATCCATAAAATGGGGATAAGAATAGAATCAATTTCACAGGTTCGTGTGAGTATTAAGTGACTACCTACATGATGAAGCCATATAGAGAGTAGTGTCCATCACACAGACATACTCTATCATATATATATACATTCTATGTCCATATGTATAATAAAATATAATAATTATTATAATTATCTATAATTCTAACATCTAAAGTTCTTGAGGTTTTATTTTTAAACTCTTGGCCAATCTTTGATTGTGAACTCATATTTGGAGGATCTCCCTCTGGAAATCCTGAGGCCCTAAATCTAATGGAGTCTTTCCTTCTCCATTAGATCTGCCTCATGGGCTCTACCCCATTCAGTTGTCTCTGTTTTATGTGGGAATCCCAGTTTCCGCTTCCTTGCAGTGGGTCTGGGGTTAGTTCTGAGCTCAGCTTTCATGTATGTCTTTGTCTGCGGGCAACCCAAGACTTTAGTAAGCTATTGTTCCCAGATCTCCCCCATAGTTTCAGCTCATGATTCTGATGGCTTAGCTTTATTTTTATTTTTTTGGCCTTTGAAGATTTCTATTATTTACTAAGACCCTAAGAAGACATTAACAGGTATAATTTTATCAAGGATTTGATACAACTACAGCAAGAGGGTCCTCAAAACACCTGGGCTCCCTACAGCTGCCAGAAAAGTTCATGGGGCTTACTTCTCTGACCATTTTGAGTGCAGGAACTTATTCATGCTAATATCCTCAGATCCCAGCTTGGAGACCATCCCATTCCTGTGCAGGATTGTGCTCAATTGCTCAGTCATGTCTGACTCTTTGTGGCCCCATGAACTGTAGCCCACCAGGCTCCTCTGCCCATGGAATTTTCCAGGCAAGAATACTGGAGTGGGGAGCCATTTCCTATTCCAGGGGATCTTCCAGACCCAGGGATCGAACCTGCATTTCCTGGATTGGCAGGTGGCTTCTTTACCACTAGTGCCACCAGGGAAGCAGGTGAAAAAGGGCTGTTTAAAACTGAATGACAGGGACTTCCCTGGTGGTCCAGTGGTGAAGACTCTGCACTTCTCTGCAGGGGTGTGGGTTTGATCCTGGTGGGGAACCAAGATCCACACGCCATGTGGTTTTTTTAAAAAAAAGAATGGTTAAAAATCACACCTAGAGTTCTTAAGGTAGATGTTAGGACTTAGAGTTGCAATACCTTTTCCCAGCCTCTTGGGGAGCCATGATTCAAAGTCAGCCTTGAAAGCCCAGATCCTCTCCCTGCTTGTGGCTGATATCAGGGCAGAGAGGAAGGGGAGGAAGGCAGTGGGACAAGTCCGCTGTGTAGAAAGCACACTTAATGACCCCTGGCTTCCCCAGTCGGTTGTTCACTGTTACCCCCTGGGTGGGGTGCCCCCACCCATCAGCTCTAGGACCCATGTCTTCTTTTCTACTTTGAGAATCAATCATTTCCCATAGACCTTTTCCTACCCAGGACAAGGAATAAAGATCATAGTTTGGTAGTCATTAGCTCAACACTTTTCAAGCAGCCCCGTCAGCCTATGTCAAAGACTTCACGCATCAGTTTAATAAACAGTGGCCACAATAAAAAAACAGTAAGAAACAGTACTTGAGCCAAGAGCAGGACAGCACATTTTCCATTATAAATGGTTTCTTGTTCAGGTGGGCTTGGGGATGGGTGGGGAGGCAGAGGGCTGGCTCAGACCCTCTCCTCCCTCCACTCCAGCCCTTGGTGATCTGGGCTCTTAGAAGAGCATCTGTTTCCATTCAACAGAGTAGAAAGTTCTTGGCTTAGCAATGCCTTCTGAGACCTCAGCCTTGGAGGCTGGCTTGTTCGGTGGGCTGTGTCTCTCTCTCCTTGGGATGCCGAGAGCATCACGGGCAGCTGAACTGGAGCTGCTGACTTCCTGGGTGCCTGTGAGCTGTGGGGTGACTTGCAGGATGGCAGGTCCTTTGCTGCACCTAGAAATGCTGAGAGTGTGGGCAGAGAGGTGTGCCCAAGGGGGCTCTTGGTCTGTGTCTGACTTCTGGAGGATTCCCATGTAGGCAGGGCAGGGGGAAGCAGTTTCCAGCACTGCAGGGGGCAGGAACATCATGGATCAGACTAGAATAAAAAAGACCAACAAATAAACTAGGTAATTTGAAACTGGACAAAATGGTGGCATGCAAAATTAATCTTTCTTTTCTGAAGCTCTTTGCTCCTCTCTCTACTCTCTAGAGGTCAGGAAGTCTCATAAGCCTTTCCATCCTCCTTTTTTTTTTTAAATTGGAGGATAATTGCTTTATAGCATTGCGGTGGTCTCTGCTGTACATTCATGGAATCAGTCATGATTATATATATCCCTTCCCTTTTGAGCTTCCCTCCCCCAATTCATTCCACCCCCTGCTGCTGCTGCTGCTGCTGCTAAGTCGCTTCAGTTGTGTAGTCCCCAAAGACGGCAGCCCACCAGGCTCCCCCGTCCCTGGGATTCTCCAGGCAAGAATACTGGAGTGGGCTGCCATTTCCTTCTCCAATGCGTGAAAGTGAAAAGTGAAAGTGAAGTCGCTCAGTCGTGTCCGACTCTTAGCGACCTCATGGACTGCAGCCCACCAGGCTTCTCCGTCCATGGGATTTTCCAGCCAAGGGTACTGGAGTGGGGTGCCATTGCCTTCTCCTAGGTCATCACAAAGCACCAGGCTGAGCTCCCTGTGTTATACAGCAGCTTCCCGCTACTTCTCCGTTTTACACATGGCAGTGCATATATGTCAATGCTCCTTTCTCAATTTGTCCCACCCTCTCCTTCTCCAAATGTGTCCACAAGTCTGTTCGCTATGTCTGTGTCTCCATTTCTTCTCTGTAAATAGGTTCATCAGTACCATTTTTTCTAGATTCCATATATATGCATTAATATCTGATATTTGTTTTTCTCTTTCTGATTGACTTCCCTCTGTCTAAAAGACTCTAGGTTCATCCACCTCACTACAACTGACTCAAATTCATTCCTTTTTAGGACTAATATTTCCATCCTCCTTCTTATCAGAATCTGGTCTCTGGAAAGTGTCTGATAGCTGCAGTTGATCAGAGAACAAGAGAATGGTAAAGCTGGGTGTGTTCCATACAGTAAGGTATTTGCATTTAATGGGAGTCTCTGATCTAAGGAGTTTCAGCTCTTAATGGTGAAATTCCAGGTTGTCGCTTGCTGGGAATGAAGACTGCTGCTGCTGCTAAGTCACTTCAGTCGTGTCCGACTCTGTGTGACCCCATAGATGGCAGCCCACCAGGCTCCCCCATCCCTGGGATTCTCCAGGCAAGAACACTGGAGTGGGTTGCCATTTCCTTCTCCAATGCATGAAAGTGAAAAGTGAAGTGAAGTCGCTCAGTCATGTCTGACTCTTAGCGACCCCATGGATTGTAGCCTACCAGGCTCCTCCATCCGTGGGATTTTCCAGGCAAGAGTACTGGAGTGGGGTGCCATCGCCTTGGGTTTAAAGGGGTATCTCAGAGCCATTAAGTCACTAAGGGTGGCTTGGAACCCACAGAGAAGAGGAAGGGAGGGAGGGTACAACAGAGAGGGCAAAGACGCTTACCTTCCGGACATTGTAGATCCAGTTGAGATAGGCTGTGACCTTAGTGTATACTCCTGGGGTAGTAGGCCCCCCACAGCCATGGCCCCAGCTCACGATGCCCACCACTTGCCACCGGTCAGAGTGATACATCAGAGGGCCACCGCTGTCGCCCTGTGAGAGAGGCCAGAGCAGAGGCTGCTGGGGAGGGTGGGCAGGGCTGGGGTGGAGAGGTGGGCTTCTCCACCGTCCCCTCACTGCACTGGCCCATCTGGTCCCTGCTCTCTAGCGCCCTCTGCTGTTCCCCCTTCACTTCCCCTGCTCATGCTGTTCCTGCAGCCTGGAATGCCCTTGCGTTTTGGGGCGAAAGGGTTCTGTCTGCGGTCAAGCAAGTTGTAGGTGTGCTGTTAGCCCTTTCTTGGAGATCTGCAACTCACACGAGCTTAGTGAGGGCTCTAAGGGGTCCTGTAGTAAGGAAGCCTGGTTATCTTTGTCTAACCTAGTGCATGCTGAGTCGCTTCAGTCATGTCCGGCTCTATGTGACCATATGGGCTGCAGTGCGCCAGGCTTCTCTATCCGTGGGATTCTCCAAGCAAGAATACTGAAGTGGGTAGCCATTCCCTTCTCCAGGGGATCTTCCCGATCCAGGGATAGAACCCGCACTTCCTGCATTTCAGGCGGATTCACCTGGGAAGCCCATCTAACCTAGTAGTTTCCAGATTTATTGAACCATTACAGGAGGGCTTATTTCCTGCTAGTCACTGTTCTAGATAACTGAGATCAATTAATGAAAAGAGAAAAGATCCTTGGCCTAAGGGAGCTTGGAATTAGATGGAGAGAGAGAGAGAACAAGCAAACTACAAAATGACATTTTCTTGTATAAAAAATGAGAGATAGCGAAAAGTGCACTTATTTGGGTGTCCTTCTTACCAGCTCTTATAGCCTCTGGGGCTTCATCCCTCAGAACCCAATAACTCGATAGCTGAACTGCCTGTGGAGTTTCTCACCCCCGCCCCCATTACCGTGAACTCCCTGAGGGAAGACACGGTCCTCCAAGTTCTGCATCCACCTGATATCAAGTCATCAAGAGAGGCCTCAGAGATGCCTCTTGAGTGAAGGAATTTAATGACTGAGAATGGGGGTGGGAGAAGGGTTTTGGGTTTTAATGAAAATAGTTCAGAAGATCCTCTGGGTTGGGATGTGAGAATATGTTCACGGACTGGCCAGGAGGATGGGCGAGGGGCAGTGCACTGGGGCTGAGATAGGTTTTCTCTAGAGTGGTTCAGCAGCTTGAGGACAGCTGTAGAGAAAACAGACCTGGGGTTCCTGCCTGCTAGGGGCTCATACTGTTTTAAGTGACGGGAAGTAAGAGCCGGCGGGGAGGGAAACATCATCTTTGTATGTAAAATGTACATTTGAAATCTCTCTGCTCCTATCTGTCTGTCCATCCATCCATGCATGCATCCATCCTTATATCTTTCTCCCTCTCCCCCTTCCTCCCTTCATCACACACTGAGTCGCACACTGCGTGCCCACCGTATGCAAGGCTTCATGTGGGGCATTCATCCTCTGAACTTTCTCATCTCTTCAGAGCAGACTTCCCCTGTCTCTGTAATTCCCTCACGATCCTTGGAGGCCGCACCTGGCAGGTGTCCACGCCGCCCTCCGGGAGGCCTGCGCACATCATCGTCTCGGTGACCTCCCCCTGGTACGCATCCTCTGCGTTGCACCGAGTGCTGTTGATGACCTGGACGGATCCCTGCTGCAGTATGTCAGACATCTTCCCTGGAGGTTGAAAACACACTCGCATTGCCATTCTCACCTTCAAATCCCAGCCCAGGACAGTTCTGTGGGTTTCCTGGTACCTTGGTGCTTGGACCTCCAGGATGGGTTTTTCTAAAGAATGGTCCTCCTTCCCATCACTTTTGGGAGCTGCTCACTTAGTCCTGTGATCCTGAGCCTGGCACTTACCTCCGTTCTCTTCTGTAAATCCCCATCCAATGACCCAGAGTGGGGTGCCTGGAGTGAGCTCCTCATCAGAGAAGGGCAAGCAGATGGGCCTGATTGTGCCTACCAGGAGCAGAGAGGAAGAGGGGACCCAAAGTTCAGGAGAGCCTGGCAGCTAAACCCTCTGTAAGGGTTAACACCAGGGTTTCCATAGCACATGTTCCATGGGATGTTAATAGGAGTAGCATGGGAAAAAAAAAAAAAAAGATTCTGTGGTCAAATAACTTTAGAAAATGTGTTGGACTTCCCTGGTGGTGTAGTGAATGGGAGCCTACCTGCCAATGCAGGAGACATGAGTTTGGTCCCTGGTCCAGGAAGATTCCACATGCCACAGAGCAACTAAGTCCATGAGACACAACTACTGAGCCCATTTGCTGCAGCTGCTGAAGCCCGCGTGCCTAGAGCCCTTGCTCTGCAACAGGGGAAGCTATAGTAGTGAGAAGCCCAAGCACCGCAAGGAAGAGGAGCCCCTGCTTGCCACCCTGGAGAAAATGCTATGCAGCAATGGAGACCCAGCACAGCCGAAAACAAATAAATAATTTTAAATAAAGAAACTGTGAATCAAACACAACAAAACAAATTGCTAAAAAAAAAAACCCCTCTGGTGTCATTAATATACTCATGTGTTCCAGGAAGAGAGCTATGGTATAAAAATGTTTTCCAAACTTATTTGAGAGAGGAACCCTCTTGTACCCAAGGGACCCATGTTCTATGGAACCCACCATTGGAGATGCTGATCTAAATACCACCCAGTGTAAGCTTGAGTCATTGAACAGAGCTGGTCAAAGATGCTATGGGCTGCCTTAACAGTAATGAGTTGGTGTCCCTGGAGGAGAGCAAATGGGCCCAATGACCCTTTGGCAGGGAAACTGTGCAGGCTTTTGCACTGGTTGGGGTAGAGGATGGGCCAGGAGATCTTTTAGGTCCCTCACAACTCCAAGATTGGATGAATCTGTGATTCTCACTTGGGGTGCTCTATGTAGAGAAAACAGACATCAGAAGAATCTGGCAGGGATCGGGTGTCAGTTAAGAGCTCGAGGAGGCCTCATGGCTTTCATGATGATAGGCTGATATACTTGCCAGAAACAATGGGCCCACTGAGGTCTTGAGAGGAGTAGTGATGTGCCCAAAGCCACTTAGTGAAAGAGCTCGTGGCAGAATGGGAGTTCTGTCCCCAGGCGCCGGCTCTCACCAGAGAATGTGAGCGGTAGCTGCAGCTTCACGAGGGCAATGTCGTGCTCCCTGGGGTGTGTGGAGTTCGGCTCAAGGATGAAGATCTTGGCCACAGGCAGGGATGGGGAGCTGCCCAGTCTGTCTGAGCCAGCCCTCACCTTCCAGTTGGGGACATCGAGATGCTTCCTGGGGGCAGAGACAGTGCGGTTCAGGTCTGAGCCAAGCATGAGGAGGTTTTGCCAAAGGCTAGGTCTCCAGGGCCCTGGGGAGTGGGGTGCTGCATGTCTCTGCCTTGGAGGGACATGATGGTGAGGGGTGCTGGAGAAGGGGCCATCTGAGGAATCACCTACTGCAGGTCAGATTCTAAAGAGGGGTTTTATTCTTCTCCCTGGTGAAACCTGCCGGAAGAAATGTATAACTGGAGGGCTGGGGAATGGGCTATGCCCAGTGCCTGAGCTCTGGGTCCTGACACTCTATCCTCTAGTGCATTTTACTGGTCTTTTATTCATGTGGTACTTGCACTGTGCTCAGTTCTACTGTGTACAGTAAATCTCCTACATATGAACCTTCAAGCTGAAGACTCTCAAAGATGGGAATGTGTGTTTGCATGTCCAATCATTTAAGTTCGTTAATGTGTCTGACTTTATTTGTAAAAGTTGGGTACCTAGGCTAACTTTGTTGAAGTTAATGAACCAATTGGACTCACAAACGTATTCTTGGAAGGTAACGCGTTCATATGTAGGGAATTTACTGTGCTAGTCTTCTTCCTGACACCAGACACAGCTGAGTGCACAGGGGAAAAGTTTATAGCTTTTATCAGATTCTCTAAAAAGGTTTAAGATCACTGGCCTACACTGTGTGTCCTCTGAGGCAGTTATTGTGTCTACTGCATGAAGGCACATGGTACCTAGTAGGTACTCATAGATGGTGAATGAATGAACAGATGGATGAATGAAGGTGAAGAGGACCTAGAATGGGCCTTCTCCAGAGGTATGGGCAGGCCTCCCTCTGCTGGCTGGTAACAGAATACCTTTTTTTTTTTTTTTTTTTAACTTCTGGATATAATGAAGGAGTGGCATGGACCTTAGATTTGGAGCCACTTCTTGAAAGACTGGCAGAAAGGGAGAGAGTTCTCAAGCCTCCCTTGGAGTCCTCAGAGGCAGATGGGAAGTGCTTTTGTGCAGTGAGTGATGTAGGGGAGAGTGAGGACATGGGGTCTTTGTTGGCTTCCCCCCCAAAAGGGAAGAAGTCAGGCCTGGTGACTGGTACCCTCTGCTAAGACCCCCAAGGCCTAACAAAGGATGTCATGTCCAGTGTCTCATTAGGCAGCCACACCCTGGTACATGGTCTTCAGGGGGCAGGGAAGGGCTGGAGGGCATCAGACAACAGATTGGAGACAGAGGACCCAGGCGCTCCGGTTCCTCCACGGCTCTGACCCCAGGGGCTCCCCGCGTGCGCCTTACCAGAAGCAGTGGGCAGCCGTGAGGATCCAGTGCGGGTCTAGGATGCTCCCGCCACAGATGTGTTGCTTGTTGTACTGGATGCTGACCTGCCAGGGCCAAGAATCCACAGAGGCCTCCTTCCCACCCACCACCCGAGGGGCCTTCACGCTCTGTCCGCAGTCTGGACTCAGAGGGAAGGAGGAAGAAAGAAGGAGTCAGGCTCTTGGGGACTAGGGTTGTCCCCCTTAGAGCCCCCAGCCTATCCTGAGCGGGGTCCTTAGGACTGGGAACAGGGGTGGGGGTAGAGGACCAGGCCAATTTTGAATTAGTCACCGGGAGACACTGAGTGTCCCAGACGTCCCCCCAATCTCCATCTCCTTTTTTTGGCTTCGGACGGAGTTTATACTGGGAATATAGATGTGTCCATTGTGCTGGAATTCGTGACCTTGAAACTGAACGTGGACCCAAAGTCCTGCCCAGGGGTGTGTCCCCAGCTGCTCCCACTGAGTAACAGTGAACAGATGCTCACAGGCTGCTTTGGGATTGGAGAGTGGGAAGAAAGTTCCAGAAATGGATCTTCCCATCTCAAACACACCTTTCTCCAAGTCCCTTCCCCCTGCTCAGAGAGTCTCCCGATTTGACATCCTGTTCCCTCTTCCACATCCCACTCTCCTGGCTCTCAAGTCTGACTTGCGAACTCTTGTAAAAAAATCTCCAGTTCCACCTCTCCGCCCTGTTCCCAGCCTCTCCAATCCTTCTGGCAGTCACTGCCACAGTGATGGTTCTAAGGGGGAAAGGCCACCACCCTCTCTGGGTTTGTGCCTGGAAGGGGCTTGTGAAACACTTTCTAATTCCAAACACTGCTTTCTACACATCCCTCACTCCTGCACTCAAAGCCCCTTAGCATCCCTCTCTATCTGTAGGGGAAGAGTTTAAACTCCTGCTCCTGGCAGCCTCCTGATATAAAATCGCTGTCTAGCCTAATCGATCTGCTGGTAGCTCCCTGAAAAGTCTTTCTGTTTTTGCTCCAGGAAGTCCCTGTCCCTGAGATGCCGTCTCCTCTTATGTTTATCTAAATCACTGTTCATTCAGCTGGGAAGAGAGCACTGGCCAAGACAGAGAGACAGACCTGGTCCCTGCCCTCTTAGAGCCTACAGTTCATTCTGTGATGTTTAGCCTGAGCATTTTCTCCAAGTTGGCTGATCCCTGGGGATTTTCCTCTCCTGGCATTTTCACAGTCTGCCTGGATGTTGGCCAGCTTTCCTTGTTGTCGTAGTTCAGTCCTGTCTTCTCAACGAGACTGAAGCCTCCTCTAGGGAGGGATCTGTGGCTTAAGCCTCGCTCTGACTTCAGAGCTGCTTAGCTCAGCACATCAGGTGCTCAGACCGCATCAGTAACTTGGGATCACATGATAGTGGGTAAAAGTCTTAACATCCAGCAGGGATGCATCAGTCAGTTCAGTTGCTCAGTCATGTCCGATTCTCTGCGACTCCGTGAACTGCAGCACGTCAGGCTTCCTGTCCATCACCAACTCCCGGAGCTTGCTCAAACTCGTGTCCATCGAGTCAGTGATGCCATCCCACCATCTCATCCTCTGTCATCCCCTTCTCCTCCTGCCTTCAATCTTTCCCAGCATCAGGGTCTTTTCCAGTGAGTCAGTTCTTCGCATCAGGTGGACAAAGTGTTGAGTTTCACCTTCAGCATCAGCCCTTCCAATGAGTATTCAGGAATGATTTCCTTTTGGATGAACTGGTTTGCTCTTCTTACAGTCCAAGGGACTCTCGAGAGTCTTCTCCAACAACACAGTTCAAAAGCACCAATTCTTTGGTGCTCAGCTTTCTTCATGGAGAAGGAAATGGCAACCCACTCCAGTATTTTGCCTGGAAAATCCCATGGACGCAGGAGCCTGGTAGGCTGCAGTCCGTGGGGTCACTAAGAGTTGGACATGACTGAGCGACTTCACTTTCACTTTTAACTTTCATGCATTGAAGAAGGAAATGGCAACCCACTCCTGTGTTCTTGCCTGGAGAATCCCAGGGATGGGGGAGCCTGGTGGGCTGCCGTCTATAGGGTCACACAGAGTCGGACACGACTGAAGCGACTTAGCAGACTTAGCAGCAGCTTTCTTCATAGTCCAACTCTCACATCCATACATGACTACTGGAAAAAACCATAGCTTTGACTAGACAGACCTTTGTTGGTAAAGTAATATCTCTGCTTTTTAATATGCTGTCTAGGTTGGTCATAGCTTTTCTTCTAAGGAGCAAGCATCTTCCAATTTCATGGCTGCAGTCACCATCTGCAGTGATTTTGGAGCCCAAGAAAATAAAGCCTGTCACTGTTTCCATTGTTTCCCCATCTATTTGCCACGAAGTGATAGGACCGGATGCCATGATTTTGGTTTTTTGAAGGTTGAGTTTTAAGCCAGCTTTTTCACTCCCCTCTTTCACTTTCATCAAGAGGTTCTTCAGTTCCTCTTTGGTTTCTGCCATATGGGTGGTGTCATCTGCATGTCTGAGGTTATTGATACTTCTCCTGGCAATCTTGATTCCAGCTTGTGCTCCATCCAGCCCAGCATTTCTCATGATGTACTCTGCATATAAGTTAAATAAGCAGGGTGACAATATACACCCTTGAATTACTCCTTTCCCAGTTTGGAACCAGTCCATTGTTCCATGCATGCACACTACTGAACTGCAGGGCTGCATGCACACTGCTAAACTGCAAAGGCTGCGAGGGTAACCTTCTTCCTCTCAGGTGGTCCAGTTTCTGGCCATCTGCCAGGCTCAGCTTGGTTCTCCCATGAGGCTGGTGGGATGAGTGGGACCTCAGAGCTTGTTTTTCCTTCTGATCTTCTCTCAGAACTAGGGGCTCTCCCGGATTCTGTTGGGCTGTTGGACTAAAGGGCTTCTTGGGAAGATGAATTTCAGAGAGATCAAGTGAATTACCCACGGTCACACTGGAACCCAGCAGGACGGGTGCTGTCCAGATCTCCTGATGTCCCCCCTGCCCTTCCGGCCCCATGCTGCTCACTCTGGAGCATGTTAGTCAGGACTATTGCTCAGTTTGGCACTTCCTCGATGTGGCCTCACACCTCTCTCTTTGGTCAGCCATTAGCTCCTGAGGACAGAGGCCAATTCTCTTACGTATCTTCTACTTCCAGCTACCATCCGACAGTGATGACGCATCTTAACTGTTCCATGAATCTTTGCTAAACGGAATAAGCAAATGAGATTACGTGGGCCCTGGGCAGGGGTGAGAGCGGGTAGAGGCTTGGTCCTGCCCTTTCTGGTTTTCCTACTCTCTCTTGGATCTCTGCCCACAACAAGTGTGGAGATATGGGTGGACAGTGGGAGGGAGTTCTTAACACTAACTACTTGAAGGAGTGTTCACCTACAAGCCCAAGGTCCAAGGAGTAATGTCTGGACAGAATAGAGTGACATTTGGAGTCTGAGTGATTTAAGAATGAGGATGAAGATCTTCCTTCCTGCTTATTGCTGGCCCAGGACCCAAACCCTCAGAGGCGGGACGTACTCACCAAGGCACTGCAGGGAAACCAGGGAACCTGAGAGACAGGGGCTGGAAAGGAGACACAGGCGTCCTGTGGTTTTTGCTTGTCTTTTGGCTGGCAGGCAGGAACTCGGGTCTCCTGGCACTATTGATTCCAGTCCCCTCCCAGCACCCGGGAAATATGAAGCCTTGCCTGGTGGGGGCTGTATAGACAACGTGCTGTGCTGTGCTTAGTTGTTCAGTCATGTCTGACTCTGTGACCCCATGGTCTACACCCTCCAGCCTCCTCTGTCCATTGGATTCTCCAGGCAAGAACACCAAGGTGGGTTGCCATGCCCTCCTCCAGGGGATCTTCCCAACCCAGGGATCAAACACAAGTCTCCTGCAATGCAGGTGGATTCTTTACTTTCTGAGCCACCAGAGAACCCCAAGAATACTGGAGTGGATAGCCTATCCCTTCTCCAGGGGATTTTCCCAACCCAGGAATCTCACCAGGGTCTCCTGCTTTGCAGGTGGATTCTTTACCAGCTGAGCCACTAGGGAAGCCCCATATAGACACCGTACTTCCACCCAATTCAGTGCGACTGAATGCAATTGGATTCCACACCCCTGCTGACAAGCACCTGCTATGTGCTGGGCCCTGCCTGAGTCACAGCCCACCCTGGGGCTCTTGGCAGCCTGAGATGGAAGAGAGCAGAGGCTGGACCAGTGTCTGCGGCACTGCAGGCTCTTCAAACAGAAGAGGAATGGGATTTTAGTGAAACTCCAGGCAAACAATCATTCTGCTCCTGCTGCTGCTGCTGCTGCTAGGTTGCTTCATTCTGCTCCTAGTCCTCTCCTTTTCAAGACTTACTCTTTGATGAATAAGCAGCTCTCAACAACCTCCCTGCATGCTAAGGAGACATCATTTTCTCTGTGGGGTGACAGTGTTCCTGTAGATGCCGGGCTCTGGCACAGGTGGTGGGCATGAGAACAGGACTGTGGCCATACAGCTGCTCCTCCGGAGAGTTAGAAATGCGGTGAGGGGTGGGGGCTACTCTGGCCTGGGTGAGTGGCAGGAAGGACAAAGTGGCCTTTGGAATCCTGCCTCTGGGGCTCAAAGAGAGCATAAGGCCATAGGAAACCAATTTGGTTTTCTTATTTGACTGATGAAAGTCCGCCAGCATGTGGACAGCTCACTTTGTCCGGCTGCCCATTGTATTAAGCCAAAGAGTCAACACAGAAAACCGCTCAGAAATGTGATGCTCTAGCTTTTGATATCGGACCGTCTGCCTGGCCAGGAGTTCTTGTTGTCTGGCTTATGTTCCCCTTGCTGCATCCATTCAGGGTGGTCTGGCTGCAATCCCAACGACGGCGAGCATGGGTGAGCTTTCTGGGCCAGAGGCGTCCTCTCACTTACCCACTTGAGTTTTGCACCTGAAGCTCCTGCAGGTTCTCTGTGATTTTGACAATGTCCAGATCTTGGGCTGGGCCAACGCCCACAGCTCTGAAGGTGGGTTTGCTGCTTGTGTTGGGAGGGAAAGGGAGAGAGTGAGAGACATGAGCTGAGGCAGGAGCTCAGACCAAGGTGGTGGGAGTAGCCCCCACTCCCAGGAGAGGGGGCAGTGGAGGGAGCTGGGTGGGGCGTGGCAGGGGAGTGGAGGTGGCCTTGGTCAGCGAGCGCAGTGCCTGCTTTGCTAGAGGACAAAGGGCGGTTCCTGACATCCAGGATTCAGCCCTGAGCACAGTGCTGACGTGGACTTGCTTTCTTGGGCAGGGAAGACTGGTCCCGAGCCCAGAGCTCTGAAAAAATGTTATGGACACCCTTTTGTAACTCCCAGCTCTGTCCTTATTCCAAATGTCTCAGCTGTTTCTCCTGGTTCACAAGGAGGCAGAGGAAACAAGTTAGCACCCACTCCTACGTTGGAGGGAACTAGAGGTGGACACTTGGTTCTCCAAACGAGGCATCTGGTCTGAACTTGGTAGTAGGGTACACTTACGGTCCCTTTGGAGGTGGGACAGGCCAAGATCAGGCTTCACATGCATTCAGACAAACAGCTCTCTCATTTGGATCACTATCCCTCTTTCTCTCCACAGATCCATGTTTGTCTTCTTTCAAACCTTGAGTACAAGCCTTCCTTCCTCCAGGAAGTCTTCCCTGATTAATCTCATCTTTCTGATTGTTGCTGTACTGAATGTGCCTCTTTCCCATCTCTCCTATCCTTCCCCATCCTTTATACCAGTCATGCTAGTGTAAGCTCTGTATGCAGGTTTGGGTCAACCTAAGACACTGGCTGACTGGCACTTTCTCACATGCCCACCCAGGAATCTGGCACTACCTGGATGACCCGGCCATGGCCCCTGAAAGGCTGGAGTCTAGCAGTGCCGGGTTTTGTGCTGAGAGCCCTCAAGCCTGAGATTCTTGTCCTGGCTCTGATGCTAGCTTGATGTGTGACCCTTGGCAGGTCACATTTTCTCTCTGGGTCTCTCTCTAAGCCTCAGTTTTCCCTTCTATAAATGATGGGTGGACCACATGATCTTCAGAGTCCTTCCCATCTTAAGCCATCTAGAGTTTTGTGGTCCTGGAACAAGAAGACCCTCCTAGCCAGGGAAATCTGAGATACAGAAAGAGGGATCATGGTGGAAGTGGACATTCTCAGGAGAGTTAGCCTCTATTCACCAGTTACATCATGATGAATAATTCTGATCAGCTTTGAACTTGCAAAGCCCAAGAGCAAGATGGCTTGATGCCT
Source organism: Capricornis sumatraensis (assembly GCF_032405125.1). Taxonomy (NCBI): domain Eukaryota; kingdom Metazoa; phylum Chordata; class Mammalia; order Artiodactyla; family Bovidae; genus Capricornis; species Capricornis sumatraensis. Next base: position 30,693,297 of record NC_091084.1, on the reverse strand, counting down.
TAAAGAGCTTAGAAGGACAGAAAACCTAGGAGCCTTTTACCTTAAGAACCCCTGGAGACATCCTGGTTTCATAATCAAGCTGCAGCCTGCGCTGCTAGTACAGCTGACACTGCAGTTGGCTGGACTGCAGGAGGGAGTGGGAGGGGCTGCAGCCAGGAGGCCAGGCCGGGGTTGCTGTTGGGGGAGGGGTGACGCAGGGGCAGGGCTTGCCTTCCTAGCTCTCCCTGGAAATGAAGAGAGCAGGGTGTCCTTTCCAGAGGGGACTGCAAGTTGCACACCGTGGAGGGCAGAGAGCAGGAGAAACCTGGCAGCCGGAGAGCAGAAGGCACCAATAGTTCTGATGGATCGGTGATGTCTGTCTAGAGTACTTATTGAAAAAGGGGCTTGAGGCTGCTCTAGGGTTTGATGGAAGAGGATTCTGTGATTGACTGATGGATGATGTCTGCCTAGGATGTATTTCCACCTAGTCTCTGGATCCAGTTTCTTAGAATCCTAAAATTTGGGGCCTGCCAGGAAGAGATTATCCCCTGTGCAGCTGAATGCATGGGTCCTTTTCTATCCTCTCCAGTTAGGCTCTGAGTGATCAACTGTCTCCCCTCTCCTCCCTTTACAGATGAAATCTCCACAAAAGAGAGAATAATCCAACCTAGAAACAGATATAATTCTGACACCCAGGAATTAGGGGGTCTTGGGCACACGTTCCAGCCCTCTTGCTCCCAGCTACTATCCGATCGAGTTATTCACCTTCTTTGAATCTACTTACAAAACAGATAGAATAATAACTACCATTTCGGTTTTTGCCAAGATCAAATGAATATAAATACACAATGTGAATTACCCTTCTTATAAGTATCCTTTTTCATCCTTAATTACCCTTCTTATAACTGTATCCTTTTTCATCCTTAATTATCCTTCTTATAACTGTATATTTTTCATACTTTTTAAAACTGCTTTTGAAATTTGCTGAGAGAGCTGAGATCGCTGATGAAACCCCAGTGAGATCAGGTTCATTTAAACTAAATTTTAACCAGTAGGGCTTTGAATAAATAAATAAGATTTTTTTTGTATTCTGGGGCAGGGACGGCATCTTGCCAAACCAAGAAGAAATGAGGGTTGAGGAGTAAAGGAAAGGACGGGATTATAAAGGAGCCTGAACGGTGTGGGCGGGGTGGGTGGGGATGGGGGTGAGGGTGGGGGAGGGGTGGGGCAGATATTCTCTCTCTCATAACCATGCTATGAGGTTGGCATTGCTTCTCCCATTAATTCTTTTTTAAAATTAATTAATTAATTTGACTGTAGGCCTCCCAGGTGGCTCAGTGGTAAAAGAATCTGCCTGCCAATGCAGGAGACACGGGTTCGATCCCGGAGTTGGGAATATCCCCTGGAGGAGGCAATGGCAACCCACTCCAGCTGCCTAGGAAATTCCATGGACAAAGGAGCCTGGTGGGCTATCCATGGGAGTCACAAAAGGGTCGGACATGACTGCGCCACTAAGCAACAACAACCAGATCTTAGCTGTGGCATGCGGGATCTTCAGTCTTCATTATGGCACGCAGAATCTAGTTCACCCACGAGAGATCAAACCTGGGCTCTGCACTGGGAGCGCAGAGTCTTAGCCACTGGACCACCAGGGAAGCCCCCACCCCACCCCCCGCACACCTCTCCATTAACTCTTCAACAAACTGAGGCTTACGAGATTTAACTTCATGCTGCTTGTAAGGAAAGTGTTTCAAAAGCAGTTGTCTGACTCCAATACCTACAATCTTCAGGAAAGAGAGAGGAAGGGGGAGGGAAAGCGGGAAAGGGGAAAAGAGGAAGGAAGAAAGAGAGGCAGAGAGGTCATGGGGTGAGGTGACAGCCGCTGGACCTTGGGCTGGGTACCTGTCATAGCCCATCTGCCGACAGGCGGTCTTGGCCAGAGCTTCTGTGAAGCTGTCGAAACAGGCGGAGGCCCAGTTCTTTGTGGTGGGGTTCAGCACCTGCAGGGTGGATCGGTCCCTGGAGAGGCGGACTGGGAGGGAAGGAACCCGGGTCAGCTCAGGGCAAGGACTTATCTGGCTCATCTCCCAAAGAATTCATCATGTGACCAGCCCGAACCGGTGGTCCAGACCCTGCCAGGAACCAGGGAGCCTCACAGAGCATCAAACCTTTCCACCTCAAGGGGAATTCCTCTTTTGGCATTGCCTGACTGAGTCTTGTTCTGACAGGAGCTAGGGTGACCAGATGTCCTGGGAATAATCTCCATTTTGACTTTTTCCCTGGCATAATTATTAATAGCTCCGCGTTCACTTTTGAGCTTCCCCTGTGGCTCAGCTGGTAAAGAATCTGCCTGCAATGTAGGAGACCTGGGTTCAATCCCTGGGTTGGGAAGGTCCCCTGGAGAAAGGAAAGGCTACCCACTCCAGTATTCTGGCCTGGAGAATTTCCTGGACTATGTAGTCCATGGGGTCGCAAAGAATCGGACACAACTGAGTGACTCTCACTTTTTAGATGTATTTGCATATATACATTTGATGGTTGTATTACAAGGCCTTCCTACCCGTGGTTCACACAAGTTCTCTAGTCTGGGAAAACTGCTCAAAGAGGAACTTTGCTCTTTTTTCCATGTAAGGTCAGAGAGGGGTAGGTGAGTGAGAATTGCTATTGGCAGCAGGGTGGCAAGGCTCACAGGCATTTGATTTCTGATTTAAAAAAAGGAGCAAAACACAGGGTGTCATTCAGCCTTGCCCTATAAAAGCCCCCATCACCTGTGTCCTGGGCTGTCTTTTCTTTGCAGAGTCCAAGTACTAGGTGGATCAAGCTGGATTAACCCAATCCAAGGAAGAACATGGGTTTTTATGTAAAAACCATCCTTTGAAGGACCTAGCTCAGTTTTGTTCCATAACGTGTTACAATAAACACTTCTATAATGAATAGACACCCCTGGTGGCTCAGACGGTAAATAAACTGTCTGCAATTCAAGAGACTGGGTTTGATTCCTGGGTCAGAAAGATCCCCTGGAGAAGGAAATAGCAACCCACTCCAGTATTCTTGCCTGGAGAATCCCAGGACAGAGGAGCCTGGCGGACCATAGCCCATGGGGTTGCAAAGAATCAGAAATGATTGAGCAACTAAGCACACATGCAAAATAAATAGAAGAATCAATAGCTGGCTAGTGGCCGTATGGTCTCTTTGTAGTCCCTTTGAAATAACAGGTGTCAGAGAAAAAAGGGAACTCCCCAGGGTCATTTAATTCAGCATCCAGGTGCAGCAGGAATGGGGAAGGCTCAGTTACAACTTCCTGTCCCCTCTGGTCCACATTTGTTCATCAAAATATACTGAGTGTTTTCTACACGTGAAGTATCGGGGATCCAGTAGATAAGACATGATCCTGCTTTTAAGACTCTTACCATCGGGAAGGAAGCTGACTAGGCAGGCGCCAGATGCTGTGCAGTGGACCAAGAGGACCTGAGCCAACTTCCTGCTCTGCCCACTCCCCTGGCCCCTTGGCCCCTGGACTCACCTGCCACTGGAGGTCCAGCGGGGAGTTTCTTGACGCAGTACTGCTCATCCTCTCCCGAGGCACAGTCCTGGTGGCCATCACACACCTGCTCCCTTGGGATGAAGAGGAGGGGCTGCCCACAGATGAAGACGTAATTGTCCAGAATCACCTTGACTGGAAGGCAAGGGCAGGGAAGGGCAGAGAGGGATGGTCAGGCAGGCAGCCCAGGGGCAGGAGAGGCTGTGTTTCCCTGAAAACCTGCTGGGCCTGGAGACAGGCAGATATGGGTTCCAGGCCCACTTCTGCCACTTAATTACTGGTGTCCTCAGTCTTCTCCTTTGTAAAGTGGAGATAATAACACCAGTCCCCATCCCTAAAGATGGCTGAGGAGTCTATCAAGATCACGTGTGAGGAGCAACTCAGAAATAGCCCCACTCGCTTCTCAACCCCAAGTACACAGGGCCTCTGGGGACAGAGGAGACAGCACTGGGCCCGGAGTCTGAAGACCTGGAACTGGCTCTGCCGCCTCCTGGGGGATTTTAGACTAATCCTTTGCCCTTTCTGGGCTTCACAGGGTTGTGGAGAATGAACGCTCAGTGGGCTGGTGGTTGTGAAAGTGTCTCATCGCTATCAGGCGCATTTCTAGGACGAGGTGTTTTTACCTGGGGTTGAAAGACCGTTACGAGGTTGGTGTTTTGCTTGCTTTGTCTGCAGCCTCCTGCCTTCAGAGTCTATTGATCCTTCTCTGTCTTGGATGATGGGACGGAGTCTAGTGTTTTTAAGTCCTCAGGAAACAGATATTTCCATACTTTTCCAAACTCTCCCAGCTCCTCCTGTCTAACTGAACTCTCCTTTGGCCTGAAGCTCCCCTGGACAGCCTAGCATCACCCTTGAGTGGCCCTCAGAGTGATGGAAACAAGTGTCATGATGGGCCTGCTTATTGCTGCTAACAGCTTTCCGGGCATTGTCACCCGGAGTCCTGACAATAACTTTAGGAGGTAGGTGCTATCATTAACTCACATTACAGACAATGATATGGAAGTTTAGAGAGTTAGGGTTTATTTCCCAAGCCACATGCACTTAGGTGGAGCCAGGATTTCAATTAGTCTGTCCAGCTCCAAAGCTCTTTGCTGCTTCTCCCAGCCTTCCCTATAGGAGCTTAAAATGTGACTTCTTGGTCCTGATGCTCTTGCTTTGAGAAGTAAGGGAGAAGGAGTAGGTCAGATATTTCCTCGACTTTCAGGGTTTGGTTCGTGGTCAGGAACCAGGGTGAGAAAGGGTCAGTCCTGCCTCCTGGGGGAAGCCAGGATACAGTGTCACCAGTCGAGCCCCCAGAAACCAAATATTGTTGGAGCCCAGCCCAGGAGGGAAGTTCAGGTTACTGATTCTAGTTGTAGAACCTGGGGGCCCCAGGCTGGAAGTCACTCAGGACCTTCTGGGACAAGGAAAGCCTGACTCTAAATCCTGTATTAGTACCTGCCCTGGCTCACCCTGAGCCTGGCCCTGTCTGCTCTCTCCACTATGATGGGGCACATGGTCAGAGAAGGTAAGCTCATCTTACTATTAGTTTGAGCCAAACAGGCTTAGGACAACAAATCTGCTGATGCCCACCACCACTCTTGGGTCAGCCAAGGTCTAAAGGGTTTGGGTTTATCTGTGTCTCATGTCCCGTGGGGCACTCAGGATGGGTGATGTTTATGTCTTGGATCTGCATTTCCACCACCACGAGGTAGAAATGGACCTACTCAGTTGGGGGCCTGATTGTCTGTCCTGGCCCCTCAACTGCCGTATCCCCCTTCTCTGGCTCAGTGCCCAAGGGGAGACTGAGGGGTTGGACCAGATGAGCTCTGAGTGTCCTCCGATGAGGTGGAGGCTGCCCCAGGCTCCTGGAAAGCTGTCCTGGCCTGGTGAGCAAACACATGGCCTTGACCTCAGCCCTACACACTGCATGATGACCTCCACTTTTGCACAGCCTAGTTTTTAATCCAAGTACTTTACACACATTACCTCATTGGTTCTCTGATATCCCTCTGATGAAGATAGGATATTTTACAGGCGAGGCAACTGAGGTTAAGAGAGGTTGGGAGACTTACTCAAGGTCACACAGCACCAAGAAGGGGCAGCACCGTGATCCCCATCCCAGGTGTCTTGAGTGCTAGTCAGGCCCTCTTGGCCCTACTTCCTGGGTGAAATCTGTGGTCAGTACCCTGCTTGGCCATTGTGGGGGGTGGAGGTGAGGGCTCAGTCGTAGGGTGGGGTGTGGGGGAGGCTGAGAGGGACAGGCTCTGGGAATCAGGGCTTGCTTGATTCGCTCATCTTTGGCCCCAGAGTGGCCTGCTTGGATCACACTGGGTCTTAGGCTCCAGCCATGGTGAAGCCAGAGCTCAAGATGGGGCGAGGCACTGCCCTCTTGGGCAACTTCCCTAATGCCTCTTCCTTCTTCCCCTCCTCACAAGCAGACATGCTCCGTTCCTCCAGCCCCAGAGCTGCCAGAATTCACTCAGCTTTCAGTCTGCAGACCTGGGAAGGAGGAGGCTGGGGGCGCTGCTGCTGCACAAATTGCCTGATTAGGTTTGTAACTGGTGCAAACTGTGCTTTCCTGGCAGAAGGAATCATCTGGGACAGAATCCATCTGGGATAGATGGGGGCGGAGTTCATCTCCCCTCCACTGCAAGAGCAAGGCTTCGTTCAAAGCAGGGGTGGATTCAGCTATATGCACATCACCTCCCCTTGACTCTGCTGGGGTGGAGGGGGGAGGGTGGGCAGTGCTGGGAGGTGAGGGCAGGGGAGGGATGGGTGGGAGCTACCCCTTGCTGGAGTGAGGTTGGAGGCCGGGTGGGGGCTGGAACTTACTGAGGATGGCCACCACGACGATGGTTGCCAGGCTCAGCACTGCTGCGATGATTGGGATCCCCACTTTTTTGAAGGTCTCCAGTGGGGTGCGGGATTTGCGCAAGGGGGTGACATCTGTAGGGGGAGGGAAAGAGCAGTCAGCCCTCAGAGGCTGCCCCTGCCAAGGGCTACAGCCTCCCCACCCTCTGGCCCCAGGAAAATTTTGGGGATAGTTTTGTTTGGTGCTGGGGTTATTCCAGCAGACTAGGCTCAGCTTCCTCAGCGCGTGGACCCCCGCCTCCTTTCACTTACCCAGGCCTGTCCATCTTTCACGGTGCTCCTCCAGCCGTGGCCCCTGTCCTGGGATGTTTTACCCTGTCCAGTCTGACCTGCATCTGCCCCAGGAGAGGCCCGTCCCTTTCCCTTTACTATCACGTGACCTCTTTCCTGGGCTTCCCAAGTGGCGCCAGTGGTAATGAACCTTCCTGTCAATGCAGGAGACGTTAAGAGACGGGATTCAACCCCTGGGTTGGGAAGATGCCCTGGAGAAGGGCATGGCAACCAACTCCAGTATTCCTGCCTGGAGAATCTCATGGACAGAGGAGCCTGGTGGGCTACAGTCCACAGGGTTGTAAAGAGTCAGACAGGACTGAGCATGCGTGCAGGCATCCTCTTTCCTGGGTTAACTTTTGACCAGACTTTAAGCTCTGGGTGTGCAGGGGCTGCCAGCACAGTACGAGCTTGTCCAGTCCAGTGTGCTTTGTAGCTCAGTCGTGTCCGAGTCTTTGTGATCCTACGGACTGTAGCCCTCTAGGCTCCTCTGTCCATGGGATTCCCCAGGCAAGAATTCTGGAGTAGGTTGCCATGCCCTCCTCCAGGGGATCTTCCTGACCCAGGGATTGAACCTGAGTCTCTTAATGTCTCCTGCGTTGACAGGTGGATTCTTTACCACTAATGCCGCCTGACAACGGAGTAGGTTATTAATAATGTTAGTGGGTGTTGTTTTTCAAGTTCCAGCAGTGAGTATTCAAAACTGTCCTCTTTCCTGTGGCCGTGGACATGGCGACATTTTGCTCCTTCATTCATGTGCAGTTTCTTCACTGAGCACTTACCTCTGGGGATTCAAGGTTGGCTGGTTTTCCCAGAAGTCCTTATTGGGAATTCTTTGATGAGTTCCAGGGCCCAGTGTCTCTGCCTCCCTGATGTTCTCATGGAGAACATCATCATGAAGGGAAGGGTTTTCTTGGTTTATAGTCTGTAAAGTTTACTCTTTATAAAGTTAACCAACCCTCTGACCTGTGAACAGCGTCCCTGCCTGCCTCAGTTCCTTCAGCCTGTCAGCCATCTGCTGCTAGACAGAGCCTCCTAATACTTTGCTTTCATCCTGTTATGTCCCTGCTCCGGAACCCACAAGGGCTCCCCACGACTTCCGTAGCTGGACCACACTCTTCTCTGGGCTTTCAAGCCCACTGTAATTTGGCCTCCTGTCCCAGTCCAATGGATCTCCACTGCTAGCCCTCGCCAGCCCCCGTTCCACACGAACAGGTTCACTCCCTGGTCCTTGCACAGCCTGTAATCGCTCTTGACTTCAGAATTGTCACTTGGCACAGATTTCTCCCTCCCGGGCTCCCTTAATTGTCTTCTGGTTTGGCAGTTCCCAGGCTTACTCAGGTGATGGAGCACTTGTATGTCTGGTGTTCTTTGGGGATGCCAGGGAATACTGATATGTTAAATCGCAAAGTAGAAACTAGGCATCATTTACCTGCTGAAGATTGTATTGTTTGTGATCTTTATTAACCCATGACCCTGAAATAATAAGCTGTCAAAGTAAGTGGGTTTGGTCATTTCCCTATGAACCTGTCATATTAATATTTGTTTTCTGCTCAATTTTTTTTTTTTTTTTTTGCTGATCCAGGCTATCAGGCATAGGTATCAATAATTTAAGGAAATGGAATGAGAGGGGAAAAAATCCCTCTATATTTGGGAAGACTTTATCTATTAACTCCTTTTTTCTGCTGTAAGTCAGGCAAATACTGCTATTTCCATTTTATATGCTATTTTTTGCTTTTACTTTTTTACAATTTAATTAAACAAATTTTTGGCATGTGGGATCTTAGTTCCCAGACCAGGGATCAAACTGGCATCCCCTGCAGTGGAAGTATGGAGATTTAACCACTGGACTGCCAGGGAAATCCCTCCCATTTTCTATTTTACTAGTGAAAGCACTTTTGTTCAGGTTGTTCCTCGGCAGCATGGTCAGACTGTAAACTTCATGAGGGCAGGGACATTAGCTGTTGTATTTATGCTGTAGCTCAACGTCCAGTCCAGGGCCTGGCCCATGCAGGCTGTCACAGTATTGCTGAAGGAATGAGAGAATGAGGAACTGAATGAGTGAATTAGAGAATCACTGCCACTGGGGTTTTAGGTTTGTTGGTCCTTTCTCCCGAGACTGTGCCTTCTACTTGTATTAATAGAATGAATCCTGGAGGTCACACTTGCTCAATAAATGTTTGTTGAATGATGGACAGGTGTCTTCCATAGCATTTAGCACTTGGAGGTGGTAGTGAAAGTCCTGCAAGAGGGGTTTAGTATCTACTTGGTAACTGATTGAGGCCGAGGTAGACAAAGGAAAGCCAGACCTGAGCTTACCGAGGCTGTTCAGGGGTCGATTGATCTCAGGATCCTGTAATTGAAGGAAAAATAGTCAGTGAGTTAAGAGAGGGAGCCTCTTAGGCTGGGGCTATGAACTGAGTGAAGGGCTTTTATATATGTTCTCTTTTCCCTGTTAAGTCTAAGCTGGCGGTCTCCATGATGTATAAATAATTGGTTCAAAATATGAAAATTAGTTGTGCATTCAAATGACCTGGTACAGCAGGTTTACTAGTGGTAGCAACTAGTTATCAATCATAGAAGCAACTGGCTGCTGGGCTATTGAGTGTTTTACTGAGCTTCTAAGATGATTTTGCTTTCTTTTATGTTTTTGTCAATCATTTGTCTACTTTTACGGATGATATAATTCTATAGAAACTTGAACAAACACTTCAAAAAAGGAGATGCTTCCGTGGCAAATTAAGTGCCAAAAGATGCTTGATATCATCACTCATCAGCCTAATGTAAATTATTTTTATTATTTTTACCATGCCACACGGCCTGTGGGATCTTAGTTCTCTGACCGGAAGTTGAACCTAGGCCCTCAGCAGTGAAAGTGCAGAGTCCTAACCACTGGACCACGGAGGAATTCCAGGCCAATGTAAATTCAAACCGCAATGAGCCATGTCTACACAGACACCAGAGTGGCTAAAATTAAAAAGCCTGACAGTAACAAGTGTTGATGAGAATGTGGAGCTGTTGGAAACCTCATACACTGCTGCTGTGAGTGTAAATTGCTACTAATATTTTGAAAAAAGGTTTAGCTGAGTTTACTAAAGCTAAACAAATGACTCTTCTATGATTCTATGACCAAGAATTAGGGCCAAGAGAAATGAGTACATTTGTTCCACAAAACACCTGTATAGAAGTCTTTGTATTACATCCAAAAGTCAATCGCTGGTGGAATAGATATGTAAATTGTGGTATATTCATATAATGGAATATCATGCAGCAATAGACAAGAATAAACCAGTGCAAAATGCAATGACACATGGAGTAATCTCAAAGATGTAATAATAATAAAAAAAGAAACTATAGACACAAAAGAGTATTATTTCATATATATGATTAGAAGGTAAAGGTAATCCATGGTGATAGAAAGCATAACCGTGATTATAATGAGGGTTATTGGAAGGAGCACAATGGAGCCTTTTGGAATGTTGGAAAACTGGATCTTGATCTAAGCATTGATTACATGGGGGTATATTGTTGTTCAGCCGCTAAGTTGTGTCCAACTCTTCTGCAACCCCATGGACTGTAGCCTGCCAGGCTCTCTGTCCATGGGATTTCACAGGCAAGAACACTGGAGTGGGTTGCCAGTTCCTTTTCCAGGGCATCTTTCTGAGCCAGAGATTGAACCTGAGTCTCTTGCATAGCAGGAAACTTCTTTACCACTGAGTCCCCATGGGTAAAAATTCATTGAGTTGTATGTTTTAGATTTGAGTAGTTTACTGATCATATATTATACTCAACAGAATAAACAGAAACAAAAAGCAACCAGGACACTAAAATATTTCTTCAAGTGTAGTCTTTTCAACACACATACAAAAATAAATATCCAATGACTCTCACGCAAAGTACTTGCACCCTTTCCTGCAATGCAGAGGCTCGGGGAGGGTGCTGCCTAAGTTCATGTTTTCCTGCCAGCTGTAAACTCTCTTTTCTTTCTTCCTTTTCCTTGTCCTGCACGTGACCTGGAGCCCCTGGGCAGGGCGAGGTCTAGGTCTCCACCCCGGGGCTCACCAGCCCACTGGCTGAGGTCACAGCCATTCCAGAGCAGGTGGGGAAGCTTCAGGTCCCTGGACATTTCCAGCTGGAATTTCCTGAGTCCCACTGGGGATTGAGAGGGATTCTTCTAATGCCTTGGTTGTGGTGGTGGGGGGGGTGATCTAGATTAGAAATTGTGGGGTCCCTGGGAGCTGCCTGCTCTCATGGCAGACAGAGTCATTGGGAGAAGGAGCTTCTTCCTTTCTTCCTCAACTCTGTGGTCTGCTGTGGGGACGGGCCTGGCTTTGCCCTGTGGGGGCACTACGCCACGGGTAGCTGGGGGATGCAGCAGAGATGGCCAAGGCTCTGCAGGGACCAAGTTGGAACATGGGCTCTGCCTCCTATTAACTGTGAGCCTTTGGGCAAGATACTTAACCTCTCTGAGCTTTAGGTGTCCCCTCGGTAGAGTGGGGAAAATGACACCTGCGTCATAGTGCTGCCGTGAGATATCTAGCGGGAAGTGCCTGGTTCACAAAGCAGCTTCCTTCCGGGCCCTTCCTCCCTGTGCCCCCAGACACTTGGCCCAGGAATCTACCCGGGAACTCTCCAGTCGGTGATCTCTATTTCTTACTGCCTTTGCCTTTAGTGCTTTGAATCTGGCTTGTACCTAGTAGAGGCCTAGTAAATGACTGCTAGAATTCTGGGCTCTGTACTGTAGCTTCTTCTGGGCCGTCTCTCCTCCACCATCACCAGGACCTGCATCAGCAGCTACTTCCGGGATGAAGATGAGAACAAATCCGGTGACTCCCTCCGTTTTGGTAGCTACAGAGTCAGGCGATGTTACCAACAGTAATCTACACACAATCAGCAAGTAACAGTCCACAAAGCTCTTTTGTCTAATTCAGTCTAATACAAAGGTGAAAAGAAATAACACTTGTCTGATAACCAGAGTGGTTCAATAGCTAAGTATTAAACAAATATTTGTTGAGGGTCTGTGTTGTACCAGGCACTGCTCTGGCAGCGGCGGATTTAAAGACAAATGAGAAATAACTACAGCAAGGATGAGAGAAGTGCCAAACAAGATATGAGGGACCCTGCTCTTGAGAAGCTTGTATCCTGGGGTGAGGAGGGGGTGGGGGAGTCAGGGAGATAGTAGGGGAGGGTAGAGAAGAGCCGATCATCAACAGATAAACCCAGACAGAGTTGGGTGCTATGTGGAGAGTAATGCGGGTGATGGGAGACAGTACCTGGCTGTGTGCTGAGAATAGGAGATCTAGGGAAGGGATCAGCTTAGGGAGGGCCTCTGGTCTGATGCTTGAATGACCGGAAGTTGCCAGGCAGGCAGGAATAAGCTTGGTGCTGGGGGAACAGAATGGAGATCAGGGTGGCTACCAACAGTATCAGGATGGATAGAGGGATAAATAGACAGTTGGTGAAAGATTCAACTGTGCTTCGAAGATGAAGGCAATGCGTGTATGTGTTCAGTGGCTCTGTCAAGTCTGACTTTTTGCAACCCCCTGGACTGTAGCGCGTCAGGCTCCACTGTTTATGGAATTTTCCAGGCAAGAATACTGGAGTGGGTTGCGATTTCTTCCTCCAGGGGATCTTCCTGACCCAGGGATTGAACCCGAGGTGACCTCAGTTTCTTGTGTCTCCCATGTTGGCAGGCAGATTCTTTACCAATGCGCCACCTGGGAAACCCCTGAAGGCAATGTGTGCTTAGCCACTCACTCAAGTCTGACTCTTTGAGACCTCGTGGGCCTGTACCCACCAGGCTCCTCTGACCAGGGGGATTCTCCAGGCAAGAATATGCAGTGGATTGCCATGCCCTCCTCCAGGGCCTAAAGGCAATTGGCCTTACTCATAGATTGAATGCTTTTGGGCTTTTAGTGAACAGACAAGAGGGTATACGCTGAGATGTGGAAGGCTATGGGAGGGGCAGTTTGGAGGGATATCAAGAGCATCCAGGTGGTGGACAGTCCCCCGTCAAGTCCTCCTTTTTCACAGAGTCTGCCTGCACATAAAGGTCTGCATTGATTGAAGCAGGTAGGTCGAGTTTCTTTTGTTTATTATTTCAACAAATATTGACTGTTTTCCTTTGGTGGGTCCAGAATTGTGCTAGAAGCTCAGAGAGAGCAGGAACAAAAGAGGCCTTCAGCCTGTTCTTGCTGGGACCTTGAATTCCTCATCTCTGAACTGAAGTGACCTCGGTACCCCGGGCTAATATGCTTTCTGTTGCTATCAACCGAATAGTGGTCATTATACAGAAAAGCCTTACCTTTTAGAAAACAAAAGAAAAATGGGGAGAAAAGCCTGCAAACTAGAACGATAGAGGCTGCGGTTGTTTTGGTCATGACTGTCTCCTGCAATGCCTGACACACTCTGTGTATTTAATAAATCTTTGCTGAATGAAAAAATTAAGGAAAAGGTTGCAGTGTCAGGGGTCAGTCCCAAGCTAGCCTTGAAGAAGCTGGCTGTTAATTCACACAATAGAATATTACGCTGCAGTCAAAACACACGAACTATAGTGCCACAGAGTAATACGAATGGCGTGAGCAATTTCATATTAAAGGAAAAATCAACTCCCAGAAGATCTCATAGAACACAGAATCTTTTCCAAAAAAAGCAAGGAAATTATAAACATGGGATTCAGGTTGATTCTAGCACCCTTTCTGGCCTATCAAAGATGTACAACTAAGATCTGTTGAATTAATAAACAAAAGACACTTGCCCACCTACCTCAGCAAGGAGATCTCCTGGTTAGATGTAGGTTATTGCTAAATCCTGGCTTTGGTTTTGGGTGGTAGGTTTATGGAGACTTATTATGTTACTGAAGCTAGGGGGTGAGCTACGTACAGTGAGCTCTGCATGGGCCAACGGTGAAATAGGCCATGAATCCAGGATTATGATTTATCCAGGGCCGTGCACCCAAGGGTCAAAGAGAAAGGAAAAATGCAGCCACCTGGCTCTGCTGAGGGCTTCAGCTGAATAGTGGTCAAGGTGTTAAACTCCCATCCTCCTGATGTTCTGCTCTGATTCCCACCTTTTTTCTTTCTTTCTTTTTTTTTTTTTTTTTTAAAGATTTTTGGTTTTGATGTGGATCATTTTTAAAGTCTTTACTGAATTTGTTACAGTATTACATCTGTTTTATGTTTTGGTTTTTTGGCCCCAGGGCATGTGGGATCTTAACTCCCTGGCCAGGGATTGAACCTGCACCCTCTGCATTGCAAGGTGAAGTCTTAACCACTGGACCACCTGGGAAGTCCCTACTATTCTTATGCTGCCCGAGTTCTTCAGTTAGTGGCTCACTCTTTGGTTTTTCTTGAAGCCTCTCTGGCAAACATCTCCAGCACAGAGATGAGAGATGATGGGTTACTAAACTGGCAAGGGCAGCTGCTGTAGGTCAAAGGCATTGGGGAGAGTGGGTAGGAAGGTAAGTGCATTTTAGGCCTATGAATGACAGCTGAGGAAAATCAATGCCAACTACTTTCCCGAGCAGGATAAAGATGGGGACTCAGCAGCTGCGTTGCCTTTTGGTCCAAAATCAATCCTGAGCAGAGGGAAGGGGGAGGGGGGAGCTGAGAGATGTGGGGACCAGATTAGATCCTGGGATCTGGCCTGCCCCCAACATTGTGGTGGATCCCTGCATGATCACAGGGTACACGGCTGAAAGGGTCTCTGGACACCATCTCAGGCAACTCCCTTGATTTCCTGGAGAAAACCCTCCAGGCCAGGAGAATATATTGCCTTGGAGCTGATAGAGTAAAGGGGGCTAGGAGGCCACCAAAGACCAGCTGTGCCTCCTTCTGCTTTGCTGGAGGCATCTCCGTTTATCCTCAGGTTGAACTCAGCCTCTAGCCACAGCTGCCACAGCCCAGGCCCAGCCCTGCCCATGCAGAGGCGTTGACCCTCCTCTTTTGGTTGGGGCTCCAGGTGGGGTCACCTGCCTTATTGACTCAGGCTGCCAGTAGAGCCCTGACTCACGGGGCCAGCCGAACCAGTGTCTGACCTAGGGTTCATCCTGGAATAAGGCTCCTGCTGTCTGGAGTAAAACAAAAGGGCAAGAATCCCTAGGGCTCCAGAGACCCCAGAGCTGGAGGGAGGTGGGAGGTGGGTGGAAGTTATTTGACTGGAAAACATTACTTTACTGCCTACTGCCTGATTCTATCAGAGAATCTTCTTAACTTGCTTCTCAACTGGGGGCAGAAAAACATTAACCCAAGACCTGAATATGGAGGCAGAACAACTTATTCTGCAGTTGGGTATTGTTACATATCTTTCATAAATGCCATGAGGATTAAATACTTTCACAACAACCCTGAGAAATTATCCCCACTTTATACAAGAGAAAACCCAGACTCCTACAGATTGAGTGGTCGCTATGGCCCCAGAGCAAGTAACAGATCCAGCCCTTGAGGCCAGCCTCTTGGACTTGGCGGACTGTTGTTTTCATTTTCCCACTGTTTCAGGAAGCTGTTTGGTTGTTGTCAACCGGTACTGGATCCTTCTGATTCTCTACTCCCCTGCAATGAGGTCTAGTTGCATAAAATTAGCATGCAATCAACATGTAGAACTTACTCCCGGCATCTCCCCAGCCCTTCTTCAGTCTGGAGGCAAACCCACCTCTGCATGGTTCTTGACTCTGCTAAACTGTCCCTGAACAGGGGCGAGAAGACCTTCCTCCCAGGCTGAGTTAAGGAAAGGGCCTACTACAGTGCTTGGTACCTGGCAGGAGCTTTATTGATTCACTACCCCTTCTTCCCTCTGTTCTTTTAGCTTTGCACTTTATCACCGGCTCTCCTTCCTTTACTTACCTTTATTTTATTTAACTTCTTTCCTTTATTTACCTCAGCCACTGCTGTTTATTATTTTTTTAACTTTTAGTTTTCCATTGGGGTACAGCCGATAAACAATGTTGTGATAGTTTCAGGTGGACAGCAAAGGGACTCAGCTGTGCATATACATGTATCCATCCTCTCCCACACTCTGCGCCCATCCAGGCTGCCACATAACATCGAGCAGAGTTTCCTGTGCCAGCCAGTAGGTCCCTGTTGGTTATCTGTTTTAAATACAGCAGTGTGTGCATGTCCATCCCAAACTCCCTAACTATCCCTTCCCCTCAAGTCCCTGCTCTTTTAGATCCCCAAGAAACTCCTGATTGTATTTAGCTCAGCTCTGAATCACAGACAGCTATCTCAGTTGTCTCCCCTCCAGCACAGAGATGATGAATCAAACGTAAGGCAGCTCTTGTTTTTAAATGGGGGCGAGGATCAAGTGTACTGTAGGAAAGACAAAGACCCAGTTGGGGGAGTATGTGTTCTCACCTTGCCCTGTCTTCTGACTTGCTGGGTGAGCTTGGGCATGCTCCTCGACCTCTCTGAACCTCAAGATGCCTTCAGTAATTGGGAGCTCTCTTTCAGAGATGATTAAGCAGAGAAGAGGGTAACTAACCGCACAATGAAATGGGCACCACCAGGCTAATAATGAGGCAAAAAAGAAGCAACTGCTCTCAGAGGCCAGAAAGCCTGGTCAGCTCCTTGGTGTGCTTTCTTTGCCAAGCAGCCTGCCCTTGGACCTCATTTCTCTCTTCTTTTCTGTAATGCTATCTCTTCATTCCTTATTCCAGGAAGAAGTTGGTAGGGGCGCAGAGCTGGCTGACTGGGGTGTAGAAGAAGGGAGAAAAGCAGGGGTCTACAGAAAGGGTCTTTCTGGCCCTGATCTGGTCTGTGGCAGCTTCAAGCTCCCACGGGGTCTGAAGCCCTGGCTTCCCATAGTCTCCCTGGGAAAATTTAGAGCAGGGATGCTGCTGTTGCTAGGTGATGGGATGTACAGGTCCTCAGGGGCTCTGGCAGGTGGCAGCTTGGTTGCTAAGGCTGGTGATATGGTAGGGAGGGGGGAAACCCAGGGGAAGGGGTGGGGGAAGCTCTCCGGGTGAGCCTGGGGACCAGAGGCTGCTCTCAGTCAGCCTGCAGAGTGGGGCTGGGCCATCGGCTGGCTCAGGGGCTGCTCTGAGGGGCCTCACACAGTTCTGACCCATGAACCTGCATCCTACTCCCAACCTGACGGCAAGCAGTTACATACTATCTATCCACGGTCTGATGCCTTTGGCAGGCTGAAGCGAGTACACTCTCTTTAGGGTGCCTCAGCCATGACAGGTAAGGTAAGGAGGGTGGCCGTGAGTGGGGCTGAGGGATCACGAGTCAAGAAAGGAGGGTGTGAGTGTTGTGAGACGAGCCTGGATGGGAAGCAGCAGCCCTGAGTACATGGAAGGTTCTCAGAGATGACAGATCATGCTGTTTTCAAGTATCTTCTGAACTGTTAGAGCCCATGGCCAGGCAGAGCCCCCCAGCCCTGGCTACGCACAGGTGGGTATCCCCACCCTGGCAAGGAGGGGCCTCTGGATACGCCCTTGCTCACTCTGGCTTGGGCAGAGACGTCCTTATGATGGCATGCTTTCCTTTGGACCAACCTCAGTCTCAGCTGCTACATTCAAAACCATTTTGCCTTGTTCTAAGCCACACAGATGCTGACCTGTTGGCAACTTGAGCTGAACACCTTGGCCCCATCCCAGAGTATAATGGCTCCAGGGCAGGGCCTGGGGCGGAAGGGAAGTGTCGGGTGACCAGCCATTATCCTGTGGCCAGCCTGCTGTTCACTGCCATCAATTAAGAATCAGCCTTTGTGATCAGGCACAGCTCTCAACTCCAGGTAGGGCCAGGGGAGAGAGCAAAGGTGTGACAATTCCTGGCTTACAAGTGAGGAAACTGAGGTCCAGAGGCACTGTGCTGTCTTGCCCCAGGTCACATGGCTGGACATTGTGAAGGGCTGGCAGGAGGTATTAGTACATGCCTGTTGGGTTGAGTCAAACTGAAGGAAACTGGGGTTCCCCAGTGCAGAGCCCTTGCCTCCAGCTGATGTTGCTGTTACCTGTTGCTCCTACAAATCCCACCTGAGGGCCATCCTTCGGCCTCAGGAGGAGCAGCCCCTTCTCTGCAGCCTCTCTGAGTTCTCTTAGCATTTCTACTTTATTCAGTTTGCTTTCTGATAGTGGCTCCATCCAGCCCACTTTCCCTTCCCTGCAGGGTGTGATGGGAAGGAAGGTGTCCCCACCTTTGCACACCTGAGAGCAATGCCTGCGCAGAGGCTGAAGGGGACAGGAGAGCCGTCAGGAGGCAGGCCACCCAGACTGACAGGGACCCTTAGGGGTTTGCCTTTGGAAAGAGCTGATGGATCTCCGAGCTTGGCAGTATTCTCTAAACCAAGCAATTTACTTGAACTAAGGAACAGCCGTCCGTGATGCAGGCTGAGGTTGATAAAAGAACCCCACAAAGTTTATATTGCCTTTGAAAAATCCACACTCCCTTTGCCTGTCCTGAATTGTCCTTTAAACCTTAACACAGAGAGAAATGGTGGGGAGGGACGAGGGACTTTGGTGTTATGAAATCTGACTCTTCTATTTACCTGCGGAGCTCTTTATAAGCTACTATTTGCCTTAGGTAAATCACTTAACATCTGGACCGAGTTTTTTCCTTCGGAACTCAGGTGTGATAAAACTTACTGTGATGAAACCTGACAGCGAGAAAGTTTCCATCAGGTACTTTACCTGCTAGTTCAGTGCACCTTTTCAAGCTCACAGAAACCCCCATCTGGTCTTCTCATGGTCAAACAGACTTGCTCATGGTCCCGCTCACTTGGTGTTTGTGGTCTGAGGAGGGGTGTCTCTGCTCTTGTACCCTCTGAACTCTGAGTCAGGAGCACTGGCCTGAATCTAGTTCCACTCCTTACCAACCATGTGATCCTGAGCAAGTTACTCAGTGTTTCTGTTTCCTCATCTGTGAAATGGGGAGAATACGATCTGTTTCACAGGGTTGTTGGTGAGGATGAGCTGAGATGATGCACACAGTGCTTTGATGTGCAGAGAAACTGTTGTGTTGTTCAGGCACTCAGTCATGTCTGACTCTTTGCGACCCCATGGACTGTAGCCCACTGGGCTTCTCTGTCCTCAGAATTCTCCAGGCAAGAATACTGGAGTGGGTAGCCATTCCCTTCTTCAGCGGATCTTCCTGACGTGAAAATTCACCCCTCCAACATGCCCCGGGGGCTTGGGGAGCAGGACTCCCCGCAGCATTGGAGGAGGGTCTGAAGGTGGCTCCCCACAGGGAGGACTGAGCATTCTCCCTCGTTCTGCATGAGGCCAGAGAACCAGCTTCTAGTGGGCCTGTTTGGCTGCTGCAGCAGAGCTGCCATCTCCTGGCTGAAGTTTGTAGAGATCCTGGGATCTCTGCCTGTGAACCCTGAACTCGTGATCCTGAAAACGGTGCTTCAGCGCTGCTTCCGTAGCTGCTCCGCACCTATTACTTTGCAGTTGTACAACGTGAAGCTCCTTTCCTGGATTCCCATTGTTATCGTTCAGTCACTCAGTCGTGTCTGACTCTTTTGTGACCCCATGGACTGTAGCCTGCCAGGCTCCTCTGTCCATGAGATTCCCCAGGCAAGAATACTGGAGTGGGTTACCATTTCCTTCTCCAGGGGATCTTCCTGACTCAGAGACTGAACCCAAGCTTGTGCATTAGCAAGTGGATTCTTTACCACTGAACCACCAAGGAAGCCCCCTGCTTTCCTGCCCACTCAGATGACACTGGGAGCGCTTGGTGAAGTTTCTCCTTTCTGGGCTGGTGTTTTCTAGAGGAGACTGTGTTTCATACTGGATGGATGGAGCATGGGCCTCAATCAAGTTATTTAACCCCTGGGAGCCTCAAGGGTGTGTATGTGTGTGTGTGTGTGTGTGTGTGAGAGAGAGAGAGGAGTGAAAGAGAGAGACAGAGACATGGATAGAGCTAGACAGAGATTCAGTGTCTTCCT
Organism: Capricornis sumatraensis; assembly: GCF_032405125.1. Classification (NCBI taxonomy): domain Eukaryota; kingdom Metazoa; phylum Chordata; class Mammalia; order Artiodactyla; family Bovidae; genus Capricornis; species Capricornis sumatraensis. Next base: position 30,673,766 of record NC_091084.1, on the reverse strand, counting down.
CTTAATGAGACCAAAATATGCATAGCATATAGCACGTTGCCTATTACATAGTAGGAATGCAATAAATATTAATCACAACAACAATACTAATACTTTGTCCATTCAGTAAGACACTGTTCTGGGACTGGAGACAGAGCAATGAACAAGTAGGCAAAGTCCTTGTGCCCATGGGGTATATATTGTATTACTTAAATTAATAATTCACAATATTAATAAAGAACCTAGGAAGGGCTTGACATAATAGATACTAAAATATCATTAGTTATTAATGAGAAAGCCTAGTAGAGGGTCTAGCCTGTGTGTAACAGGAGCAGAGCAAATGGTAGCTGTTTTGTGGTTTCATTAGGTTCTGACTTCAGGAAAGGAACTGAAGGCTGAGGATGCCCTGCGGGGGAGAATGACCAGGGCAGTTAGGGGAGCTGAAGTGATGTCATGGGATGTATGTGATCTTTCCATGAACAGAGGTTGGAGGATGCAGGAGCCAGAGAAGTGAAGATTTCGGGTAGCACAGAGGTGGTCCTTTAAAATATGCAGGGCTGGACTTCCCCAGTGGCTAAGAATCTTCCTGCCAACACAGGGGACATGAATTCGATCCTTGGTCCGAGAAGATTCCACATGCCATAGGGAAACTAAGTCTGTGTTACACTACTGAACCCGTGCCCTAGAGCCCAGGAGCTGCAACTACTGAAGCCTGTGCACCCTGGAGCCCACGCTCTGCAAGAGAGAGAAGCCACCCCAGTGAGAAGCTCACCCGCCACAACTAGAGAGCAGCCTCCGCTCAGCACCACTAGAGAAAGCCTGCACAGTCAAGGCCCGGGGCAGCCAAAAACAAAAAATAGATAAAAGGTTAAAAAATGTGTAGGACCATCTCAAGGTGGAGGCAAGAAGGATGCTGAGGACAGATGGGAAAAGTTACATAAAGATGGCTTTCTCTTGGCAAAGGGAAGATTGTTATGAACCACAGAAGGACTATGAGTAGAAGCTGAATCATGAAGGAAATTTCCGTTCTAGACAAAGGCAAGGTCACTGAAGTGCTCTGGGGGAATCCTGGGGGGATTTGGCGGAGCCCCCAGAGGTTGCTGCAGCAGGAGAGAGGCAGGGGAGGAGTGGATGAGGGTCACAGTTCTTTCAAATACTCCAGCTCTGGTTTTTTCTTTGTTTTCCATGTGGGATTCTATATTAGATTTCAGAGGGGCCAAGGGCTCTGAGGCTGAACCAAATTTGGGGAAACCACTTATCTGGAAGACCTCTAAAGTCCTTTCCTTAGGGCCTATGATTCTGAGGGGCTTGCCATTAATAAGGAACTGCTGTTACCTCCTTGCCAGATAAGACTAGTCCTAGTGCTGATTTACTCATAACATTCTCTCTTTAAATCAATTCTCTGTCCTTAGTGATCTCATAGTAACTTGCTTTCTCCCAGGTAGCATCAGGCATGAAACTTGTTCTAGGCCTTCTTGAAAGTCTGAGTTAATTATGCCCGCTGGTTCCTTGTGTCCTTGTGTTTTCTTTCTTCCTTAGTGACCTTTAGTAGCTTATCAAGGAATGCAGTCTTCTTGCAAAAATGACATTGTCTTTATTCCGTTTGATTGTACCAGCTGATGCAGTCTTCCCTAAATGCATACTTTATTATAAAATTTATCAGCTTCTAGATAGGAAACTGGGGCCCTCTGGTCTTATGGTTTCTAGTTGAAGTTCAGGTCTTATGGGTCCACATCTTCGAGGAGAGGGGACGGCAGGATGGAAAAGCAGGGCACTGGATCCCAAACTCCCAGAGCTTAGGGTCCCAGCCCTGACTCCTCTTGGGTAAGTGATCCTGCTCAAGTCACTTGAGCTCTTTGAGCCTTGGTCTCCTCATCTGTACAAGGAGGATCACTACATATCAGAGAGCTGGGGTAAGAGGCAGAGAGATTCTTGGGACTTCCCTGGCTATCCAGTGGCCAAGACTTCATGCTCCCAATGCAGGGGGCCTTTTTGATTCCTGATCAGGGAACCAGAGCTCACATGTTGCAACTGAGAGTTCACATGTTGCAACTAAGCCCCAGTGCAGCCAAATAAATACATATTAAAAAAAGGATTCAGGGAGATTCTGGATATGAATGTGCTTCTCAAGCCAGAAAATGCTGCTCTTGCTGTGTTCAGGTGGAGATGAGATGCAGCTGCTGTTGTTACTATTCTCTTTAGAGCATCAGTGATTCTTTCTCACCAGGGTAGGTCCTCCAACACCTTGGCAGGACCCTCTTCTCTGGGGATCAGAGGCATGATCATGCATGTAGTCCCCAGTGTCAGGGTGGGAATGGAATGAAGGTGAGGTGGGGTGACCTCAGCTACGTTGTTCCCTTTCTGTTTCACGTCCGTGGGTGAACAGGTGCCCTGCTCTGCCTGAGGTGGGGGGAAGTAGTTTCCCCTGCCTCTAGGAGAAGGAAATGGCAACCCACTCCGGTATTCTTGCCTGGAGAATTCCAGGGACAGAGGAGCCTGGTGGGCTGCCGTCTATGGGGTCGCACAGAGTCGGACACGACTGAAGTGACTTAGCAGCAGCAGAATTCCATCCATAGAGAGCATATGGAGCATATGAGCTTAGATTTTGGATATTCTCTGAATCTCCCACCGTGTCTTGCCTGTGCATAGTACATACTGTATGCTCAAGGGAGCACGTGCTGAATGCATGCATGCATGTTATACAGAAAGAAATTAACTGCAGGAAATGCCTAAAGCATCAGCCATACCAGCAGGCAGAGCCCCTGCCAGACTGGTGTGCTGCACATTTCGTGACGGAAGACAGTGCTGACACACCTGGACGTGTGCCCACCCCTGAAGGGGTGCCAACGCAGCCTCTTGCCCTCTTCCTCAAGTGTTTCTTTCTCCCGCTACCCTGTGAGAGTTTCCAGTTGCATGTGGATTATGCTAGGAAGCTGGAAGCTGGTCTAGGAGGGAGGAGTGGAGAGAGGTGTTGCGGTTTTGAGTCTTAAATCTTGTTTATGATTTCCTTGCTGTGATTGTGACAGAGCTGCAGGCTGTGAGGTGGAGTTAATCACGTCGCAGGGGGATTGCCACATTGGCCCGGCTCAGACGCTCTCTTTCTTATCACTGGGGTTTCCAGGTGGGCTCAGGCCTCACCCCAGCCCCATCTGGGATGAAGACAGCTGGGGAACCCCTCTGGTGGCATCTGGGATCTTTTCCATTCAGACTTGGCTAATCTTGTTTTCAGTGTCAAATAAATCAAACTGCTAGTTACAGGGGTTCCAGTTTTTGGTCATTTGTTTGTCCTTTGTTAGCAAACATTTATCAGGTGCCTATTCTATGCTAGGTCCTATGGTAGGTTTGGGGCTAAAAAGATGGAACAGACACAGACCCGGGCTTATTTACACAGTGGTAAAGAAGCCACTTGCCAATGCAGGAGACAGGGCAGGTTTGATCCCTTGTCCAGGAAGACCCCACATGCTGAGGAGCAACTAATCCCATGCACCACAACTCTGGAGCCTGTGCTCTGGAGCCGGGGAGTCGCAACTACTAAGCCCACGAGTCTTACTGAAGCCGGGGAGCCCTAGAGCCTGTGCTCCGCAGTAAGAAAAGCAACGAGAAGCCTGCGCACCACAGCTAGAGAGTAGCCCCCTGCTCGCTACAACTAGAGAAAAACCCGTGCAGTGGTGAAGACCCAGCGCAGCCAACGATAAATAAATAAGTAAAAGAGACAGTAGAGACACAGACCCTCCTCTCAAAGCTCACAGTCTGGTAGTGACTCTGATGTTTGCAAAATAATGTGACAGATGAATGCATTTCAGGTTTTGGGGAATCACTGTTGGGGGGGATCATTGCTTGGGCATTTGAGGTGCTTTATAGAGGCAGATCGGAGAAGGGAATGGCACCCCACTCCAGTACTCTTGCCTGGAAAATCCCATGGGCAGAGGAGCCTGGTAGGCTGCAGTCCATGGGGTCGCAAAGAGTCGAATACGAATGAGCGACTTCACTTTCATGCATTGGAGAAGGAAATGGCAACCCACTCCAGTGTTCTTGCCTGGAGAATCCCAGGGACAGGGGAGCCTGGTGGGCTGCCGTCCATGGGGTCACACAGAGTCGGACACGACTGAAGCGACTTAGCAGCAGCAGCAGCAGCAGAGAGGCAGATGTTTTCATCTGAGCACGAAGGAAGAGTGAGGGGAGATGAGCTGAGGAAATCTGAGAGGCCTGCCAAGATTTTCAGGCCTGAGAACATCTGTCTCCGGCTATCCTGGGGTTAGTTCTGGGCTTCAGAAAAGTTGGGCCAGAGTTCTCGAGCCCTGTTTTTGGTTTCTTCTAATGTTCCCCCTCGGTCCTGAACTAGTCTCTCCTCACTTCCCACATTTAGCTCCTCAGAATTTCTCAGTCTTTGTCAAGGGCACAGGCTGGAAGTGAAGGGTGTTTGCTGCAGAGGACCGCTGGGGTCTCAGTGGCACAGAGTGGGGGCAGGAAGGGTGAGGGAGAGGCCAGGGGAAAGACCAGGCCTGGCTTCTAAACCACTTCTCTCTCTCCTCATACCCAGGTGCAGAGCTCTACCCCCAGGGCTGGAGGGAAGAGCGCTGGGAGACAGAAGAGGGCCTGGGGCTGTACGTCCACCTTCTAGCCCACTGTTCCCTCTACCCAGCATGGCCCATCTCCCCACATCCCAGCTCCTATGCAGCCCTTGGCCTCCACTGACCTCTAGCCAGGCCCCTGCCCTGGTCTGGCTCTGATAGCTCCCATGTCTTATTGCAGCCTGTGATACTCAGTGAAGCAGGAGTTGGTGAGATTGTTGATAACCATCAACCCCTTCCTACCCTCCAAGTGCTCTAGACGCTGAGCTCCGTGGGTGCAGGGCCCACGTCTGCTCTGTCACCAGGGAGTCTAGTGTGGGCAGAGAGAAGGCACAGCACCCATTTCTTGGGACGAGGTGGCTCAACCTCACCCTTTCTTGGGGGTGGCTCAACCTGAAGCAGTTGCTGGGACTTTACTCTGGCCCAGCCCCTCCGAGCTCCAGGGCAGGGTGGGGCCCCTGAACCTGATCTCCATGGAGAGCCTGCATGACACCTGGAGGGGCCCAGACCCCAGCTTCGCCCTCTGTGCTCGCTGCGCCTGCGCCCTTTGCTCCGGCCACTGCCCCCGCCCCCTTGCCACTGCACTGCCATTCTTTCTGCTATTCATATGCACTTCCTCCTGCCTGGAGAGAGCCTGCTTCAAGGTCAAGTGCAAGTACTGTCTCTTCTGGGACGACTCCCCTGCCACCCCCAGGGAGAATCTGCTGCCTTCTCTGCTCCACCGGGACCTCGCACCTCCTCTGGTTATTGGATTGCTCACACTGCCTTGGGATCCTTTGCTTAAGGAGCCGCCCTTCCTCTGGATTCAAGCACCTCCAGGCCAGAACCTAGGCACTGCACCTTCTTGTTCCACTTCCAGCCGTCTGGAGGCTGGCCAGTAGGAGGGGCTGATTAAATGGCAGTTGGAAGGGTGCAGCTACTTTGGGGGTCACAGCAAGTGAGGGGCCTGGAGGACAGGAGGGCACCTAGCCCTTCTTTGCCTGTCTTGCTCTCTTGGGTGTTTGCATGGCCCAACTCTTCTGTCTACCAGCCAGGAAGGCACCACGAGGACTGAGTGGGCTCCTGGACTCAGCCTCTCTTTGAAGTGGACCCCACTCATGCTCCCTGATCCCCGCTGCCAGCAGGCTGCCTGCTGACTGGCCACTCTCCTGAGTCCCACCAAGCCCAGCCACCTCTGGGCCTGTATCAGTAGCAACTTAAGGAGGAGAGCAAGGAGGACCTGCTTTCTCCAGGGTAGCCTGAGGGTTGGACTGACCTCAAGTGTTGAGCCCTTTACTCCTGTGGCTCATAGTGTATTGGGGCCTTGTGGTCAGTAACCAGTTAAGACCAGGGCGGCTAGTCCTCCCGTCCCAGGCTTCCCCTCAGGGCTCAGCTGTAGGTATCAGATAGCAAGGGACATGTTCCCTTTGAGGGCTGAGGCTCAGACCTCTGCCCAGGGCCCTCTCCCTCCCTAGCTCCTGTCTCACTGGCACATCTGGTTGAATAGGTTTGAGGGAGAACCATTACAAAGACAAAGCCACAGTGCAGGACCTGGTCCAGGGAGTGGCCCTGGGGTGTGGGGGGAGGAGGGAGGGCTGTCTCATCTCTGCCAGGGCTGGGAGCTATAGTTGTCTGGGCTTCATTAGAGGAAATAGCAGGTTATGAGGCACAGTGGTTTAATGGTTAGCTCAGGGGCAGGAAGCTCGCTGGGTGCCATCCTGATTTATGGCCTCACTGCTGCCTGGCCTTTGGGGCCCCAGGCTTGGCCCCTCCTCCCCAGTGTGTTCACCTGCCCCAACTTGTTCACACAGCAGCGAGCACCCAGCTCCTGCCCAGGGCAGCGGAGGGTCAGTGTAGGTCATGCTCCCCAATCTGCCATTCCCTGGAACAAGCTCTATTTAGTCATAAAGTCCTGACTTCTGCACAGGGTTCCCTGGTTTACAGAGGCTATTCTCATATATCACTAGGCTAACCTTGTATGTATGCCTAGGGGGTGGTGTGGATAATATTTCTGTTTTATAGAAGGAGACAGTGAGTCTCAAAGTCTCGAGACTGATAAGCTCACAAAGGAGCTGGCCATGTGACCTTTGGTTCCACAGGTAGTGCTGCAGCAATCTGCCATCAAAACTGCCTCTTTGGACTTTCCTGGTGGCTCAGTGGTAGGGAATCCACCTGCCAATGCATGTTTGATCCCTGGTCTGGGAATACCCCACTTGCCGTGGAGCAACTAAGTCTGTGTGCCACAACTGTTGAACTTGTGCTCTAGAGCCCAGGAACCGCAACTTCTGAGCCCACATGCCCTAGAGCCCACATTCCACAAGAGAAGCCAGTGCATTGAGAAACCTGTGCACGGCAATGAAGAGTAGGTCCCGCTCACCGTTAGCAGAAAAAAGCCCAAACATCAGTGAAGACCTGGCGCAGCCAAAGTAAATAAATAAAATCATAAATCAAAACACTGCCTCCTATGTGGCTCCAAGTGACACCAAGAAGCTGCTAACACTCAGGCAGGCTGGTACCGCTCCCTCCTCCATTCTGAGAGTCCCGCAGAATGGAGCTTCTCAGCGCACAGGCTGGGCATCTAGGGATGGGACACAGGAGGGTGTGCTTCAATCCTGGCTGAATTACGAGTAAAGCGGGGAGCCCTTCCTGGCCCCTGCTACCCCAGCCCTGGGGCTGGAGTGTTGCCAGACAGTCCAGAGGAGTGTCACAGGAAGTGCTCGAGAGTCGGGAGACCAGGACCTGAGGGGCCCCAGCAGGTCATCCCTTTCTCCCCGGACATAGTGCTCCCCGCTCCCTCCCCTTCGTTTTCATGCTGGTTGTTGGCAACTTCGACATCTTGTCCAACAATCAGAGAAGGAAGATTCCCTGGGTTCCACCTCCTCCCCTCCCTGTCCTCAGTTATCTTCCCTGAAAAACGGGATTGATTCTCTTCACCCCAAGACCGTGGAGAAGCTCTCAGTGTTCAGAGGAGAAGGAGAGCAGGCAGAGCCAAAAAAAGAGACAAGTAGACCCTAGATTGTTCTAAGGCATCACTCTACTGTTTTCTTAAAAGAGAAATGAGTCAGTTTCCCCAGAGAGGGGGCAGAGGGCCACCATTGTGTCAAAACAGCCCCTCGCCATTGGAAAGGTGGTTCCAGTCTCCAGCCAACAAGCCAGGAGACCTTGGGTGAGAGAGAGGCAGGATTTAGGAGGGAAGAGCTGAAAGGACAGCCCTGGCTTGGCTGTTGGAGGGAGAGGAGGGCAAGTGGGGACCGGGGCGACTTACGTGGGACCTCTTTTTTCACCTGGAAGGTGTTGCAAAGTTGTGAGCTGATGACCTCTTAGGTTGCCTGAAGAGAGGAGACCCTCCCTCTCCCAGTCCTTGGAGCCCCCACACTTACCACCCTGGCTGTTCGATCTTCTGAAGTCTCCATGGCCTGGAGTTGAGGTCGCCAACCCAAGTCAGGATGAGAGTCTCTCGGGACTGGGTCCTGGCTGGCCAGCAGGTCAGCGATCCCCAGGCCACATCGGCTGGAGGAACCCTAAGTGCAGGGCAGGCCTCGGTGGTTCCCGGCATCCAGCATCTCTATCCCCCGGAGTAGCTGGCGCGTGCCTCCCACTGCCGTCTTCCAGGAGTGATTTGGGGAGTGTGGGGCAGGTCGCTTAAAGCAGTCCCACAGGTAAAGTTGCCAAACTGGAATGATTATGTTTTGTAACCCGACACCTGTCTTAGAGGCTGGAACAACACCTGCAGTCATTCCTGGGCCCTTCAGCCTCAGAACAGGCGACACACCTAGATGTCGTAAAGGCCTTCCTGCCTGAGTGGCTTCCACCCAACTGGGTGTTGGCTGCCGGTGACATTAGAAGGCCCTCTCTCTCTCTATCTCTTCCAGATGAGTGCCTTCTCCCTGGGTGGGTGCTGTGATTGCGGTTGTGGGAGTTAGGATGACAGAGTTTACTGCTCAGTGGAACCAGATTGTTGCTATGAATGGAGCGACAGGATTGGAAAGTCCATGAAGAGGAGGTTCCCTCCTCTTTCCCTGGACCGTGGGGTGAAGCTGTCCTGGGTAGGCATATATACCGGGTTCCAGTCAGCAGCCCTTCTAAGCATTTCTTAGCCCCACCAAACCAGTTATTACTTTTAGGTTGGCCAAAAAGTAATAACTGTTTTTTTTTGTTTGTTTGTTTTTTTCTGTAACATCCTATGGAAAAACCCAAAGGAACATTTTAGCCAACTCAGTATTTTGGCTATTACTCTTGGTGCTCTAGCTTGAACACGAGTCCGGCTCCTCACAGGGTCCCTGCTGATTCACATCTTGCCATATTCTCAGGGTTGGAGCCACCCCTTGGCCAGTGGGCTGTGCAAAGAGAGACCTTGGGACTGCAGAACCGCACAGCAGGAAGGGATTTGGGCAACTGCCATTCCCCATCATTGTTATGGGTCAGGAAACTAAGTTCCAAGTACCCAAGGTCACACAGTAAATTAGTGTCGGTTTCTGAACAAATCCATTGGCAGGCAAGCTGGCCCCTGAGTACCCCGAGTGGTCAGGATGTCAGTCTCAGCGAAGAAGAGTCCCTGCCAGAGTCACCATTTGTTGCAGGAAGGCAGACCCCTTCCAGGGCCCGAAACTGGGCTCTTGTCTAACACTCAGAAATGAATTGTCCGAGGAGACACATCTGCTGACAAAGCAAGAGATTTTATTGGGAAAGGGCACCGGGTGGAGAGCAGGAGGGTAAGGGAACCCAGGAGAACTGCTCTGGGACCCTTTTGTCCCTGGTCTCCTCCTGACGTAGACAACTGGCCACAGTGCCCCGACTGGTAAGGAACAAGAGACTTTATTGACCTCTCTCCCCTTCCCCCTCCCTTTCCTCTCCTTAACCCTTCCTATCCTTCCCTGTTTTTCTAGTCCCCCAGTCCTGGATGCAGGAATCTGGTCAAAGGGCCCTCAGCGTGAGCTGAGGATTGGAGACTGATCATCTCCTCTTGGTAGAAAACTCGAATTCTGGTTCTGGTCTGGTCTGATTTCTGGTAGGGCCGAGTTCCACTCGTCCCTTCTCTGGAGGTCCAGGGAAAAGTCCCATAATGCCTGGGTATCTGTAGGTGGCAGGAGACGTCTGTAAGGCCACCCCTTTCACTCCCGCTCTCCCACCTCTTCCCTCTTCTTCTTTCAATCTGGCTTCCTTTCCTCCCTTGAAATCTTTGATGTTAGTACTTGGATCTGAAGTTCTGTGTCTCTATAGGAGGTTTTGCTTCCCTGGTGGTGCAGAGGTTAAAGCGTCTGCCTGCAATTCGGGAGACCTGGGTTTGATCCCCCTGAGAAGGAAATGGCAACCCACTCCAGTACTGTTGCCTGGAGAATCCCATGGATGGAGGAGCTTGGTGGGCTACAGTCCACGGGTCACAAATAGTCGGACACAACTGAGCGACTTCACTTTCACTTTCACTTTCTGAACAAATGCAAATCTTCATCCATTTCTCAGCCTTGACCCTCCCCAGGGACCAGCCCAGGTTAGATTTGTGTATTGGCCCATCCACTGATAACGTGCATTTATGTATCATCTCTTTAGTTCTCACCACAACCCTGTCAAAACTCCCATTTGACGTTGAGGAAATAGTAGCTTGTGGTGACAAGGGACTGGGCCCCAAGCCGTACTGGGCTTTTGGCAGTTTTGAGTCTGGCTCAGGATTGAGTGTAGCACAGGTGTTTGGAAGCCCTGAGTAATGGCCTGGGGAGATATAGCCCATGGAAGACACTGGTGAGCTCTGAGCAGGAGGAGGAATACCGGCTAGGCTGAACGGTTTACTGGCCTAATTTTGGCTGCTCCGTGAGGTATGGCCTTGGACTTGTCTCTGAGCAGCAGAGATCTGAGCTGGTCTGAAGTGTCTCTTGAGCCAACCACCTTCCCCCAGTCGAGGGTGGTGCCTTTAGAATCAGAAGTTTTGGGCAATGTGGACAGCCTGTGATCTCAGAACAGGTGACATCAAGGGACAGGCTGTGAAGACACAGGCAGGCATGTCCCTTTCAAGGAGGACCCAGCAGTCAGGCAGTGGGAGGCCAGTGGGTTACCCTGAACCAAGCTTTCCATGGCCTTGCTTCTTATATGTATTGAGCTAAACATCGGGCCCTAGGCTTGTATCTCCTCATCGGGTTCTCAGGTGATGAACCAGGAAAGAGGTAGCTGCCTGGGCAAGAATGCTGCTGGGCGAGGCTGGCTGGAGGGCTGATTACTCAGGTCTCCTGGCTCCACCTCTGGGGCCAGCTCCCAGGTTCTGGGAGCCCGAGGAGAGGCCGGGGAAGGAGATACGTGGACAGGATGAGGCAGGGTCCTTGTAGGGAGGAGGCTGCGCACTGTGCAGGTGGAGGTGTAATTGCCTGGAGAGAGTAGAGGGCCCGTCCTTCCAGGTGCCTGGGGTGGGGGTGGGGGACCACCTGGCCAGATGGTCCCTGCTCCCCCATCTCCATTCATCCAGAGGCAGCTTCATCTCTCCCTCAATCCCTTCCTGTCCTGCTCCTTCTGTTTTCCAACCATCTCTTTATGTGTGTGTGTGTGTGTGTGTGTGTGTGTGTGCACACGCATGCTCAGTCATGTGCGACTCTGTGACCCCATGGACTGCAGCCCACCAGGCTCCCTAGTCTATAGGATTTTCCAAGCAAGAATCCTGGAGTGGGTTGCCATTTCCTTTTCCAGGGGATCTACCCAACCCAGGGATTGAACTTGTGTCTCTTATTTCTCCTGGATTGGCAGGTAGCTTCTTTACCACTGTGCCACCTGGGAAAAGATGTATATGTATATATATCAGTTCAGTTCAGTTCAGTCACTCAGTTGTGTCCAACGACCCCATGGACTGCAGCATGCCAGGTTTCCCTGTCCATCACCAATTCCCGGAGCTTACTCAAACTTATGTCCATCGAGTCGGTGATGCCATCCAACCATCTTCTCCCCTGTCATCCCCTTCTCCTCCTGCCTTCAATCTTTCCCAGCATCAGGGTCTTTTCCAATGAATCAGTCCTTCACATCAGATGGCTAAAGTATTGGAGTTTCAGCTTCAGCATCAGTTCTTCTAATGAATATTGAGGACTGATTTCCTTTAGGATGGACTGGTTGGATCTCCTTGCAGTCCAAGGGACTCTCAAGAGTCTTCAACACCACAGTTCAAAATCATCAATTCTTCAGCACTCAGCTTTTTCTATAGTCCAACTTTCACATCTGTACATGACTACTGGGAAAACCATAGCTTTGACTAGATAGACCTTTGTTGGCAAGTAACATCTCTGCTTTTTAACAGGCTGTCTAGGTTGGTCATAGCTTTTCTTCCAAGGAGCAAGCGTCTTTTAATTTCATGACTGCAGTCACCATCTGCAGTGATTTTGGAGCCTTCACTATTTCCAGTTTCTCACTGTTTCCATTGTTTCCCCATCTATTTGCCATGAGGTGATGGGACCAGACATATATAGTGTTTATTTATTTTTGACTGCGCTCTTTGTTGCTATGCACGGACTTCTCATGGCAGTGGCTTCTGTGCGGCTCTAGAGCACAGGCTCTGTAGTTGTGGCGCACTGGCTTAGTTGCTCCATAGCATGCGGGATCCTCCTGGACCAGGGATGGAACCAGTGTCTCCTGCACTGGCTTGTTGATTCTTCACCACTGAGCCACCAGGGAAGGCCCCCAGCCATCTCTTTAGAGTCCCCTCCTTTTTCCTTCCTCCTCTCTTTCCTTTTGTTCCTCTATCACTTCGTCTCTTTTTCTGACATTTTTCTCTCTTCCTTCTTCCTGTTGCTTCTGGTTCCAGTCCATGGGTCAAGATCAGAAGACGTTTTGCCATGGCACTTGTGTGGTCCAAGCTTCAGAGCCCCTCCCTGCATGGCCCCTGTAAGGAGCCCTGTCTTGGTTCTGTGTTCACATGGTCATACTATTCTGTAAATTTTGCAGCAGATTTTTGGGCGTATTCTTTTCCTTAAAGCGAGTCCCTCGAAATATATCAGCTTCAGGCCTCACAAAACCTGGCTATCCCTTGGTCAAGATTGTGGGCTCTTGTCCAACCGCTGATTATGTAGACTATGGGCATTTTATTTAATCCGGCTACGTTTCACCTTCCTCATCTGTAAAGTGTGGATAATCAGACTGGCCTCATAAGACTGTTACAGGGTTAAATGAATTATCCATGTCTGGTATCTAAAAAGGATTTCTTGAATGGAGTTATTATCACTATTCATTTCACAAAATGTATGTTTACAGAGTTCCTGCTAGAGCCAGGCACTGGGGATTAGGAGATAAAAGATGCAGCCTTGCATGCACACACCTCATAGTTTACGGGAGGGCATGTGACACACCCATAAATCATTCTAAGTTAGTAAGATGTTCCAGTAGAGGCGTAAAGAAAACTCTTTGGGGGTTTAGAGAGTATTTCCTCTTTCACTGCCTTCTTCCCTTTCCCCCCTCCCTCTATCTCTCTGCCCCTCCCTTCCTTCTTCCCACCCTTCTTCCTTCCTTCTCCCTTCCCCCATTTTCCCCCAGGACTATTTTGCCTAGATATATAATAGGTAAATACATATGTAAATATTTAATAGTGTAGTCTATCACTTTCTTTCTATAGTTCCTTTTGGAGAAGAAAATGGCAACCCCTTCCAGTGTTCTTGCCTGGAGAGTCCTATGGATGGAGGGGCCTGGGGGGGTACAGTCTATGGGGTTGCAAGGAGCCTGACATGGCTGAGCAACTAACACACACACACACATAGTCTATCAATTGTTTCTGATTGATTTGATTTTCACATCAGCATCCATCCACCCACCCATTCACATGTGCCCATCCAATCATACAACCATCCAACAAATATTTCCTATGGTTACAGGTTATGATATTAAAGGTACTGTGATGTTAGACCATGTGACTGGAGAAAATAAAAAGCCCTTGCCCTGGGGGGCTCAGCCTGTCCACAGACTGCGCTTCCCCCACTAAAACAGGAGCTTTTGAGGGCAGCAAGGTGTCTTGATTGATTTACTGAGTCAGAATCTGCATTACAAGGATCCTGGGTGATTTGAATGTTCCCTTAAGTTTGAGAAATGCTGGGCTAGATCTCTTCTCACACTGGAGAGTGGGTTCTTGTGCTGTTGTTCAGTTGCTAAGTCAGGTCCGACTCTTTTGCGACCCTATGGACTGTAGGTCACCAGGCTCCTCTGTCTATGAGATTTCCCGGGCAAGAATATACTGGAGTGGGTTGCCATTTCCTTCTCCAGGGGATCTTCCTGACTCAGGGATTAAACCTACATCTTTGCATCTCCTGCATTAGCAGGCAGATTCTTTACCACTAGTGCCCCCAGGGAAGCCCTGGGGAGTCTGGAACAAGCTGAATTCAGAGACTGAGCTTGACATCCATGAGTCCTTGGGGTTTCTTCCAAGCAGCAAAGTCTATGATTCCTTCCTCTGAGCCCAAGTAATTTGAGATCAGTGTCAGGAGCAGACCCTTTTGTTTGAGCCTTTCCTAGGAAGTTAAGGGAGGAAGGGTGCAGCCCGTGGGCACGTGCTGGCAGCGGCTCCTGTCACTGGAGTCCAGTGACTCTGAAATACAGCACGCGGGGAATGCAGTGCCTGTACCCTAGGGACAGCAAGGGGCAGCCCGGCTTGCTGTGAGGGATGCTTCAAGTGTGGCTCTCTGTTGAGTCTCTTTGCAGAGGAAATGTCTCTTTTCACTGCTTGCCAACCCTTCTTCCAAGACCTGGGTTAGGCCCCAAGGCTGTAGAATTGAGTCTTAAATATCCGCACCAAAGAACCAGTGGGGAAGCCCTGGCTGACCTCTGATGGGTGGGAGCTGAGCTTTCTCTTGTGGGGATGAACTCCCCTGGGTGGGGGGGCTAAGGTTGGGGGCAGGGGTGGGGAAATGAGAGGACACATTTGCGCCACAAAAGGGGAGAAAGGCCAGCACATAAAGTGTGCTCCCATGTGCCACGCTTTTACACCTGTGCAGAGAAAGGACCTCACCTTATTTAGTCCCCGTGGCCACCGTAAGATGTGGATGCTACTCTTCCTCTATTTCACAAAGAAGGAGATGCAGGCTCAGATCGAGCTGGGATCCAGGTCTGTGTAACCCGGGACACCCAGGTCTCCTCCTCTGCGTTGCGCATGGGTGGGCCTTGCATGGGTCAGGGAGAGGATCTGCAGTGGCCTCTGCTGCCCTCCAGGGACCTCTGGAAAGCCGCGTGGGCCCCCGAAGCAAGCTACCAGGTGAGCCTGCCTGGGTTCCAGGGGGCAGTTTCTACATTGCCAGTGTAATTAGAAATCAGTTTCAGAAAAAACATTTTCATTCAGCCCTCTCCCCCAACAGTAGGCAAAGAATGAGTTTCAGATCATTTCAGAGGCAGCCTCTTTCTTTTCATCTGTCTCTAGAGGCTACTCATAGCTTCACCCTGGAGGAGCCCAGTGGTTTAGAGGAAGGCGGAGCAGTGGGGCTGGGAGATGCTGCTTTTCCTCTGAACTGTGCTGTAGATTTGAGACTCTGAACATACAGTACTTTGATAACTTTGTTAAAAAAGGAATCTGGTTAGAAATTAAATAGTATAGATGGAAACTTCATTACATTTATTTTCTCAGGGTCAAATAATGAACAGCTTCTACATGGGATTAACTCCTTGAACAGGTTTAAATTTTAACTATAACGGCTCTGTCACCTACTACCTTGGGCATGTTATTTAGCCTCTCTATGCCTCACTTTCCTCATCTATAAAATGGATTGTTACAGAGTCCAAGCTCCTTCTGCTCACAGCATGGCAGGCCAGTGAATCAGAGACAAGGCATTGAGACAAGGAATATGACTTTATTTGGAGAGCCAGCTGGCTGAGAAGACGGCAGAGTAACATCTTGAAGTAACCATCTTATCAGGGTCTGGGTGCCAGGTTTTTTCATAGAGTAGAGATGGGGGAGGTGATGCGTGTGCATGTGTGTGCTCAGTCGTGTCTGACTCTTTGCCACCCGGTGCACTGTAGCCCGCCAGGCTCCTCTGTCCGTGGAATTCTCCAGGCAAGAATACTGGAGTGGGTTGCCATTTCCTACTCCAGGGGATCTTACCACCCCAGGGATCAAACCCACATCTCTTGTGTATCCTGCATTGGCAGGTGGATTCTTTACCACGGCACCAGCTGGGAAGCCAGGAAACAAAGTAAAAAGGCCATTAATCTTGCGAATATCTCTTAGAATGGCAAGTCTCAAGCAGGGGATGTGTTCATTTCTTCCTTCTTGTCATCTACATGTGGACTGAGTTCTGAACAAAGGCACTTTACCATTCAGGCAAAGGCACAGGATAGTCTCAGAGGCAGGCCATTATGTATGATTATAATAACAGAAGCAATGAACAGCAAGTCAAAGAAACTGTTCCAACATAGAGTCAGAACTGGCTTTTCCCTGCAACAGGATGACAATAATATCTATCATCTAGAGCTGTTGTAGGGATTAGGTGACTTAATATTTGTAAAGTGCTTGCAATGGTACCATAAAAATATTGTCAGTGATTATTATTTTAGCCACAGTTTAAATAAATCATCACCTTTGAAATGTGTGTGTGTGTGTGTTTTTTTTGTTTTGACTCCCCCACGGAGTACATGGCACGTTAGATCCTAGCTCTTGAACTGAAGCAGGAGATAGGTGGGACCCAGGCAAGGCATTTACAACTGGCATCCTGTTTACGTTTCTTGGGGCAAGAAAAAGATGGGCTTCATGTCAGACACTTACAACTAGCCTGTTTGCATTTCCTGACACCGGGGCTAGGTGGGTTCCAGGTTAGATGTTTATAACCAGCCTCCTTCTGTTTGCTCTCCGAAATGGAAGGAACCACTGAAACAGGGGAAATAGCTGGGATTTGTCTCCCGTGGACACCACAAGGTGACAGTCAGGACAGGAACAGAGAGAGGCTAAACCTTGTTTGAGCAAAGGATTAGGAAGTCATGTATTTCCCATCCTTGGGGCAAGGGAGACGTTTCACATGTGCAGAAAGGCTCCTCTGGGGTCAAAAAAGAGGAGACACCACCCTGTAATATATGATGCTAATATGTGACCCCATAGGCCTCTGGGCTGGAATCCATCTTGGAAAAAGTTGTGCACGCATGTTGGGGGAGGGTCCCAGGGTAGGTCAGGTGAGGGAAAAACTAGATAATTAGCCAAAGGTAAACAAAGACCTGAAAGACCTGTCCTATATGAATGATTTGACTGCTTCTTCGCAGCTCTTCCTCACAAGGGGCGATGGCCACACCCTTTCTTTCTGGGTGTGTGTCTCTGCCTTGCTTCTATCTTAACGAAGCAAACAGTTTGTCTGTGTGCTTACCCACTTGTTGCTGTGCTGTGTCTCTGATAATAACTTCATATGTGTCTTTACAGTTTTTACCTCCTTGAGAAATGCATTTTTCAGTGGAGTCAAGATCCAGGGAAAATTTGCTTCTAGCCTCTAGCTCTTGCTGGTCTGGTAATTAGGATTCCTGGTTTTCATCCAGGCTATCCAAGTTCAATTCCTGGGCAGGGAATTAAGATCTTGCTTCGTGCGACTGCTATTGGGTGCCTCTTCAAGACCACAACCGGGGATCAAACCCATGACCCCTGTAGGGGAAGCACACGGAGTCTTAACCACTGGACCGCCGGGGAAGCCCCAGAATGTGTGTTTTGATGACTGTGTGCTGAGTAGTTCTACACCCCATTAGTTTTTTTTTTACTGCTTCATCAACAATGCATGTTTTTTATTCAGACTCCAGCCCCATCTTTTGCCAGTTGTGGGGGTGAGGGCAGGACATTGCTTCTTGGCCTCAGTTACCTGTGGGGTTAAAATAGCTGCACAGTCTGGTCCGTGATGTAGTTGTGACAGAGGGATGGGCGGGCATTTGTGTAAGGTCTTCAACCACTGTGCGGGACTCTGTCGGTGTACGGGACCCATTCATCACAGATGTGGGATTTGTGAGAATTGTGAAGGCCTGGTGTAGTCCAAGTACCTGCTCAGGAAGGGCTGGACTGTTCTGCAGATGCAATCCCACCCGGGTTTTGCTTTGTTGTGTGCTTGGCTTATCCTGCATCTCCTTACCTTGTCTCCTTTCCCAACTCTGAGCTTTCACACCCCTACAGGGATGGAATTATAAACAAATCGCTGAGGAGTTAGGAAAGCCCAGTGTTGGGTGCAATGAGGAGCCTGGACCAGAGGAGGCAGCTAGTTGGTTAAAGGCTTAATGGGACAATACACCAATTAACTCTGGCAGCTGTTACAGGAGATAATCTGTTTCTTTTACTTTAACCTTTTGCTTCCTGTTGCTTTTGTTCACTAAAAGGATATTGTCTAGACATTATTGCCTGCCTGGGGGAACACTACACATCTGCCAGAATGTTAATACATCCCTCCCTTGAGGCTGGCCATTTTAGGAGATACTTGCAGGATTAATCAGTTCAGTTCAGTTCAGTCACATCCAATTCTTTGCGACCCCATGGACTGCCGCACGACATGCTTTCCTGTCCATCACCAACTCCCGAAATTTACTCAAACTTATGTCCGTCGAGTTGGTGATATCATCCAAC
Organism: Capricornis sumatraensis; assembly: GCF_032405125.1. Lineage (NCBI taxonomy): Eukaryota > Metazoa > Chordata > Mammalia > Artiodactyla > Bovidae > Capricornis > Capricornis sumatraensis. Next base: position 30,655,718 of record NC_091084.1, on the reverse strand, counting down.
CATCTCATCCTGTGTCGTCCCCTGCTCCTCCTGCCTTCAATCTTTCCCAGAATCATGGTCTTTTCCAGTGAGTCAGTTCTTCACATCAGGTGGCCAAAGTATAGGAGCTTCAGCTTCAGCATCAGTCTTTCCAATGAATATTCAGGACTGATTTCCTTTAGGATGGACTGGTTGGATCTCCTTGCTGTCCAAGGGACCCTCAAGAGTTCTTCTTCAACACCACAGTTCAAAAGCACCAATTCTTTAGCACTCAGCATTTTTTATAGTCCAACTCTCACATCCATACATGACTACTGGAAAAACCATAGCTTTGACTAGATGGACCTTTGTTGGCAAAGTAATGTCTCTGCTTTGTAATATGCTATCTAGGTTGGTCATAACTTTTCTTCCAAGGAGTAAGCGTCTTTTTATTTTGTGGCTGCAGTCACCATCTTCAGTGATTATGGAGCCCCCCAAATAAAGTCTCTCACTTTTTCCCCAACTATTTGCCATGAAGTGATGGGTCCAGACGCCATTATCTTAGTTTTCTGAATGTTGAGTTTTAAGCCAACTTTTTCACTTTCATCAAAAGGCTCTTTAGTTCTTCTTTGCTTTCTGCCATAAGGTGGTATCATCTGCATATCTGAGGTTATTGATATTTCTCCCAGCAATCTTGATTCCATATTGTGTTTCATCCAGCCCAGTGTTTCTCATGATGTACTCTGCATAGAAGTTAAATAAGCAGGGTGACAATATACAGCCTTGACATACCCCTTGCCCTATTTGGAACCAGTCTCTTGTTCCATGTCCAGTTCTAACTGTTGCTTCCTGACCTGCATACAGATTTCTCAAGAGGCAGGTCAGGTGGTCTGGTATTCCCATCTCTTGAAGAATTTTCTACAGTTTATTGTGATCCACACAGTCAAAGGCTTTGGCGTAGTCAATAAAGCAGAAATAGATGTTTCCTGGAATTCTTTTGCTTTTTCGATGATTCAACAGATGTTGGCAATTTGATTTCTGGTTCCTCTGCCTTTTCTAAAACCAGCTTGAACATCAGGAAGTTCACGGTTCACATACTGTTGAAGCCTGGCTTGGAGAATTTTGAGCATTACTTTACTAGTGTGTGAGATGAGTGCAATTTCTTTGGCATTGCCTTTCTTTGGGATTGGAATGAAAACTGACCTTTTCTAGTCCTGTGGCCACTGCTGAGTTTTCCAAATTGCTGGCATACTGAGTGCAGCAGTTTCACAGCATCATCTTTTAGGATTTGAAATAACTCAACTGGAATTCCATCACCTCCACTAGCTTTGTTTGTAGTGATGTTTCCTAAGGCCCACTTGACTTCACATTTCAGAATGTCTGGTTCTTGATGAGTGATCATACCATCGTAATTATCTGGGTTGTGAAGATCTTTTTTGTATATTTCTTCTGTGTATTCTTGCCACCTCTTCTTAATATCTTCTGCTTCTGTTAGGTCCATACCATTTCTGTCCTTTATTGTGCCCATCTTTGCATGAAATGTTCCCTTGGTATCTCTAATTTTCTTGAAGAGATCTCTAGTCTTTCCCATTCTATTGTTTTCTTCTATTTCTTTGCATTGACCACTGAGGAAGGCTTTCTTATCTCTCATTGCTATCCTTTGGAACTCTGCATTCAGATGGGAATATCTTTCCTTTTCTCCTTTACCTTTTGCTTTTTTCCACAGCTGTTTGTAAGGCCTCTTCAGACAACCATTTGGCCTTTTGGCATTTCTTTTTCTTGCAGATGGTCTCGATCCCTGCCTCCTGTACAATGTCATGAACCTCAGTCCATAGTTCTTCAGGCACTCTGTCTGTCAGATCTAATCCCTTGAATCTATTTGTCACCTCCACTGTATAATTGTCAGGGATTTGATTTGGGTCATATCTGAATGGTCTAGTGGTTTTCCCTACTTTCTTCAATTTAAGGCTGAATTTGGCAATAAGGAGTTCATTATCTGAGCCACAGTCAGCTCCCAGTCTTGTTTTTGCTGACTGTATAGAACTTCCCCATCTTTGGCTGCAAAGAATATAATCTCTCTGATTTCAGTGTTGGGCATCTGGTGATGTCCACGTGTAGAATTTTCTCTTGTGTTGTTGGAAGAGGGTGTTTGCATTCTCTTGGAAAAACTCTATTAGCCTTTGCCTGCTTCATTCTGTAGTCCAAGGCCAAATTTGCCTGTTATTCCGGGTATCTCTTGACTTCCTCCTTTTGCATTCCAGTCCCCTATAATGAAAAGGACATCTTTTTTTGGGTGTTTATTCTAGAAGGTCTTGTAGGTCTTCATAGAACGATTCAACTTCAGCTTTTTCAGCATTACTGCTCAGGGCATAGACTTGTATTGCTGTAATATTGAATGGTTTGCTTTGGAAAAGAACAGAGATCATTCTCTCGTTTTTGAGATTGCATCCAATCCAATCCAACGAGATTACATTTTGGACTCTTTTGTTGACTATGATGGCTTCTCCATTTCTTCTAAGGGATTCTTGCCCACAGTAGTAGATATTATGGTCATTGAGTTAAATTCATCCATTCCAGTCCATTTTAGTTTGCTGATTCCTAAAAACGTTGATGGCCACGCTTGCCATTTCCTGTTTGACCACTTTGAATTTGTCTTGATTCATGGACCTAACAAAGATGGGCTTGATAAAGGACAGAAATGGTATGGACCTAACAGAAGCAGAAGATACTAAGAAGAGGTGGCAAGAATACACAGAAGAATTGTACAAAAAAGAGCTTCACGACCCAGATCATCACGACCGTGAGATCACTCATCTAGAGCCAGACATCCTGGAATGTGAAGCCAAGTGGGCCTTAGAAAGCATCACTACAAACAAAGGTAGTGGAGGTGATGGAATTCCAGTTGAGCTATTTCAAATCCTGAAAGATGATGCTGTGAACGTGCTGCACTCAATATGCCAGCAAATTTGGAAAACTCAGCAGTGGCCACAGGACTGGAAAAGGTCAGTTTTCATTCCATTCTCAAAGAAAGGCAGTGCCAAAGAATGCTCAAACTACCACACAATTGTACTCATCTCACATGCTAGTAAAGTCATGGTCAAAATTCTCCAAGCCAGGCTTCAACAGTATGTGAACCGTGAACTCCCTGACATTCAAGCTGGTTTTAGAAAAGGCAGAGGAACCAGAGATCAAATTGCCAACATCTGTTGGATCATGGAAAAAGCAAGAGAGTTCCAGAAAACATTTATTTCTGCTTTATTGACTATGCCAAAATCTTTGACTGTGTGGATCACAAGAAACTGTGGAAAATTCTTCAAGAGATGGGAATACCAGACCACCTGACCTGCCTCTTGAGAAACCTATATGCAGGTCAGGAAGCAAGAGTTAGAACTGGACATGGAACAACAGACTGGTTCCAAATAGGAAAAGGAGTACGTCAAGGCTGTATATTGTCACCCTGCTTATTTAACTTCTCTGCGGATTACATCATGAGAAACGCTGGACTGGAAGAAGCACAAGCTGGAATCAAGATTGCCGGGAGAAATATCAATAACCTCAGATATGCAGATGACACGACCCTTATGGCAGAAAGTGAAGAGGAACTAAAAAGCCTCTTGATGAAAGTGAAAGAGGAGAGTGAAAGAGTTGGGTTAAAGCTCAACATTCAGAAAACGAAGATCATGGCATCTGGTCCCATCACTTCATGGGATATAGATGGGGAAACAGTAGAAACAGTGTCAGACTTTATTTTTTTGGGCTCCCAAATCACTGCAGATGGTGACTGCAGCCATGAAATTAAAAGACGCTTACTCCTTGGAAGAAAAGTTATGACCAACCTAGATAGCATATTCAAAAGCAGAGACACTACATTGTCGACTAAGGTCCGTCTAGTCAAGGCTATGGTTTTTCCAGTGGTCATGTATGGATGTGAGAGTTGGACTGTGAAGAAGGCTGAGCGCTGAAGAATTGATGCTTTTGAACTGTGGTGTTGGAGAAGACTCTTGAGAGTCCCTTAGATTGCAAGGAGATCCAACCAGTTCGTTCTGAAGGAGATCAGCCCTGGGATTTCTTTGGAAGGAATGATGCTAAAGCTGAAACTCCAGTACTTTGGCCACCTGATGCCAAGAGTTGACTCATTGGAAAAGACTCTGATGCTGGGAGGGATTGGGGGCAGGAGGAGAAGGAGACGACAGAGGATGAGATGGCTGGATGGCATCACGGACTCGGTGGACGTGAGTCTGAGTGAACTCCAGGAGATGGTGATGGACAGGGAGGCCTGGCCTGCTGCGGTTCATGGGGTCGCAAAGAGTCAGACATGACTGAGCGACTGAAATGAACTGAACTGATGGACCTAACATTCCAGATTCCAATGCAATATTGCTCTTTACAGTACTGGATTTTATTCCCATCACCAGTCACATCCACTGCTGGGTGTTGTTTTTGCTTTAGCTCTATCTCTTCATTCTTTCTGGAGTTATTTCTCCAGTAGCATATTGGGCACCTACCGAGCTAGGGAGTTCATCTTTCATAGTCCTATCTTTTTACCTTTCCATACTGTTCATGGGATTCTCAAGGCAAGAATACTGAAGTGTTTTGCCATTCCCTTCTCCAGTGGACCAAGTTTTGTCAGAACTCTCCACCATGACCCGTCTGTCTTGGGTGGCCTTACACGGCATGGCTCATAGTTTAATTGAGTTAGACGAGGCTGTGGTCCATGGGATCAGATTGGTTAGTTTTCTGTGATTGTGGTTTTCATTATCTGCCCTGTGATGGAGAAGGATAAGAGGCTTATGGAAACTTCCAGATGGGAGAGACTGACTGAGGGAGAAACTGGGTCTTGTTCTGAAGGGCAGGGCCATGCTCAGTAAATCTTTAATCCAATTTTCTGTTAATGGGTGGGGCTGTGTTCCCTCCGTTATTTACCTGGGGCCAAACTATGGTGGAGGTAATGAAGATAATGGTGACCTCCTTCAAAAGGTCCCATGCATGCACTGCTACGCTCATTGCTAACCCTGCAGCAGGCCACAGCCAACCCACGCCTCTGCTGGAGTCTCCTGGACACTAATGGCCAGTGTGGGTCAGCCTCTTGTGGAGTCACTGCTCCTTTCTTCTGGGTCCTGGTGCACACAGGGTTCTGTTTGTGCCCTCCCAGAGTCTGTTTCCCAGTCCTGTGTAAGTTCTGGTGGATCTATGGTGGGGTTAATGACAACCTCCTCCAAGAGAGCTTTTGCCATACCCGAGTCTGCTGCACCCAGAGCTCCTGCCCCTGCGGCAGTCCCCTGCTGACCTGTGCCTCCACAGGAGACACTCAAATACAGTTCTGTCTCAGTCTCTGCAGGATCTCCAGGTCCTGGTGCATATAAGTTTTGTTTGAGTCCTCTGAGCATCTCTGGCAGGTATGGAGCTTGATTCTAAATGTGAATTTGCCCTCCTATCATCTTGCTGGGGCTTCTCTTTTGCCCTTCGATGTGGGGTATCTCCTCACAGTTGCTCCAGCAAGTGACATGATTAATGGCCTTTTGCTTTACTTCCTCATCTCCTCCCTCTCTGTGTTCTGTAAAAGAAACTGACAGCCAGGCCCTGATAAGATGGTTATTTTGAGACATTAGTCTGCCATGTGCAGAAAAATCTGCAGGATTTTCAAATAAAGTCATGATTCCTTGCCTGTACACTTGACTAATTGGCCTGGCATAGTGAGCCACAACTTGCTAACACAGTTACTAATCCCAAATCATAAAATGATCTAGTTTTGATTTTTTCAGATGCACCTTAGCAAATGCTTGCTGATGAGATCAGGGTAACTTGCAGTTCATTCAAGAAACCAACTTGTGCTCACAGGCACAGGGGAGTATTCTGGCAGAAGCACTGAATCCAGAAAAGAGGGAGTGAGAATATCAAAGTCTTCTCAGGCATTGTTGAGAGAGGGGGTGCATGAATTGGTGAATAAATGTCACATGTGTCTGTGTGGGCTTTACAGAGCAACAAAGCATCTTTTCTTAGTTTAGTTCAGTCGCTCAGTCGTGTCCGACTCTTTGCGACCCCATCAATCGCAGCACACCAGGCCTCCCTGTTCATCACCATCTCCTGGAGTTCACTCAGACTCACGTCCACCGAGTCCGTGATGCCATCCAGCCATTTCATCCTCGGTTGTCCCCTTCCCCTCCTGCCCCCAATCCCTCCCAGCATCAGAGTCTTTTCCAATGAGTCAACTCTTGGCATCAGGTGGCCAAAGTACTGGAGTTTCAGCTTTAGCATCATTCCTTCCAAAGAAATCCCAGGGCTGATCTCCTTCAGAATGGACTGGTTGGATCTCCTTGCAGTCTAAGGGACTCTCAAGAGTCTTCTCCAACACCACAGTTCAGAAGCATAAATTCTTTGGCACTCAGCGTTCTTCACAGTCCAACTCTCACATCCATACATGACCACTGGAAAAACCATAGCCTTGACTAGATGGACCTTAGTTGACAAAGTAATGTCTCTGCTTTTGAATATGCTATCTAGGTTGGTCATAACTTTTCTTCCAAGGAGTAAGCGTCTTTTAATTTCATGGCTGCAATCACCATCTGCAGTGATTTGGGAGCCCCCAAAAATAAAGTCTGACACTGTTTCCACTATTTCCCCATCTATTTCCCATGAAGTGATGGGACCAGATGCCATGATCTTCGTTTTCTGAATGTTGAGCTTTAACCCAACTTTTTCACTCTCCTCTTTCACTTTCATCAAGAGGCTTTTTAGTTCCTCTTCACTTTCTGCCATAAGGGTCGTGTCATCTGCATATCTGAGGTTATTGATATTTCTCCTGGCAATCTTGATTCCAGCTTGTGCTTCTTCCAGTCCAGCGTTTCTCATGATGTACTCCGCAGAGAAGTTAAATAAGCAGGGTGACAATATACAGCCTTGACGTACTCCTTTTCCTATTTGGAACCAGTCTGTTGTTCCATGTCCAGTTCTAACTCTTGCTTCCTGATCTGCATATAGGTTTCTCAAGAGGCAGGTTAGGTGGTCTGGTATTCCCATCTCTTGAAGAATTTTCCACAGTTTCTTGTGATCCACACAGTCAAAGATTTTGGCATAGTCAATAAAGCAGAAATAGATGTTTTTCTGGAACTCTCTTGCTTTTTCCATGATCCAACAGATGTTGGCAATTTGATCTCTGGTTCCTCTGCCTTTTCGAAAACCAGCTTGAACATCAGGGAGTTCAATGGTTCACGTATTGCTGAACCCTGGCTTGGAGAATTTTGAGCATGAGTTTACTAGCGTGTGAGATGAGTGCAATTGTGCGGTAGTTTGAACATTCTTTGGCATTGCCTTTCTTTGGAATTGGAATGAAAACTGACCTTTTCCAGTCCCGTGGCCACTGCTGAGTTTTCCAAATTTGCTGGCATATTGAGTGCAGCACATTCACAGCATCATCTTTCAGGATTTGAAACAGCTCAATTGGAATTCCATCACCTCCACTAGCTTTGTTCGTAGTGATGCTTTCTAAGGCCCACTTGACTTCACACTCCAAGATGTCTGGTTCTAGATTAGTGATCACATCATCATGACTATCTGGGTTGTGAAGATCTTTTTTGTACAGTTCTTCTGTGTATCAACCAGAGAATCAAGGCTCATAGAATTTGAGCAGCTTTTCCAGGACTACACCTACTAAGATGTCCACCTGGAACTGACCTGTCCCAAATCCCTTCACATGGTCCTTTCTTCTAACTTTTATTGGCAACTTGGCAGTATATCTTCCTGCTGGATTGTAGAGGCTCTACTGGGTTGAATAGTGTCTCCCTGAGACAGACTGGGGCCTGGGACCCTTTGCTGTAGTGCTTGTGTCTGGACAAACATCTGCTAGTGCAAAAGAATACAAAGAAACTATAAGGGACTAAAAATAACTGCACACATGTGCAGATGGGAACAAAGCAAAAACAATAAGATAAAAAAGGCCACAAACCAACAGCTGTTTCTGAGTTAACAGGAGCAAAAGCAGGGTACTATGAATCATCCCTGTACACAGCACCACCAAGGGGGTGGGCAGACCACCTAAGCCACCCCTCTAGCCCGACTCAGTGGGCTGATTTGCCCCTACCCTCCTCCATCTAAGAAACCACCTTGTTCTGGCTCCCTTGAGGTGCAGCAGAAATACCAATAATGCCTTCCAGAATTCCTTGTCTGGCCTCTTATCAATTTGTACTGCTCAAAGAATTTGAGGACCTGGGTTGGTAACATCCCAAGTCTTCATGTTCACCCAGATCCTCAGCATGTGACCTTATTTGGAAAGAGGGTCATTGTAGATGTAATCGGTTAAGACTAGGTCGTGCTTGAGAAGGGAAGATGGCTAATTGAAGATGGAGGCAGAGATTAGAGTGATGCTACTATAGGCCGAGGATCACTTGGGGCCGCCAGAAGTCAGAAGAGGCCATGAATAATCCTCCCTAGAGGCTTCAGAGGGAGCACAGCCCTGCCAACACCCTGATTTCAGACTTCTGGTTGAATGGTGAGACAGTAGTTTCTTGTTTTTGCTGCCTAGTTTATGGTAGGTTACTGTTCAGTGATAAGGGCAGGGACTGTGTCCTATTCTTCCTTGTGTTTCTGTTTCCTCTAGTCTTGCTGTGTCCTTTTCCCTACTGGATGGTTATACCCAAAGCGCAGCTAAGTCCTGACAACTCATGCCCTCCATAGACATGGAGTTTAGATTCCTTGACCTGGATTATATTTATTACAGCAAATTCACCTGTCTAATCCTATTTGGCTCTGGCTTTTATTCAGCATAACTTCTCCTGTCTCAGCTACTCTGAGGGTGTGCCTGTCTGTGTAGGCATGATGGTGTCTGGGAGGGGAGGTAGGAGGCAATGTGGCCATCACGCCCTGGGGAACAAGCTTTTGTCTGGCAGATCCTCAGAGTCCATCTGTCTGGGGCTGGAGGTCTCAGGCTGGGGCTGAGGGCTCATGCTGGATCTTGTTCTTGGCCTTCGACTGAGGGCTGGACCAATGCTGCCCGAGGATCTTATCTTGTTTAGGCTGCCATGTAAAGGAAAATATCGAGAAAGGAGTTGACCACCCAACCCCCACCAAGAGAGGCGTTTCCTCCACTAGAGCCATTGAACCAGGTTCTTGCAGATATTTGAGTCATAATCTTTGCCCGTTGACTGTCTCTGTCACCGTGCTTAGACAGTATCTTTATGTGGGAACTTTCTGCTACTTGTCTTTGTGATGAGTGCTTCCCCGGTGGCTCAGTGGTAAAGAATCTGCCTGCAGTGCAGGAGAAACAGGAGATGCAGGTTTGACCCCTGCATCGGGAAGATCCCCTGAAGAAGGGCATGGCAACCCACTCCAGTATTCTTGCTTGGAGAATCCCATGGACAGAGGAGGCTGGTGGGCTACAGTCCATGGGGTCGCAGAGTCAGACATGACTGAAACGACTGGGCACACGTGCATGCACATTTACACATCTTTGTGATAAAAGTGGCTGGGGAAAGGGAGGGAGGAAGGCAGGTGAGGGTGATGGAGATCGGGGTAAATCCAAAGGAACATGGGTTCAGTGTCGGGGTTCGAGTCCCTGCTTAATGACCTCCTAGGGGAAAAAGTCATAAGTATTTATGGAACCCTGTGCTGGGCTCCCTGTGAGAGAGCTCATTTATTTATATATCTGTAGCACTGGTGCAATGCCTGGCATACAACGTGCTTATATGTTGCTTGAGTAAATTTAGTTTAAAATGTGACTCTTGCCACAGAGGAAGGTACTTCAGGCAGCCATGTAGGACAGCGGTGGGGAGACCAGGTGAGAGGCAGTTGCAATATTTCAGGCAAAAATGGAGACGTTCTAGAGATGATGAAGAAAAGGAACGGCTCTCTTTATTAATTTTCTACTCTGTGTGTGCCCTATCCTATGTGCTACATCTAAGTTATTTTGTCCTAATAACCTTGCAGACTCACCCTCATAAAATGTTTCCATTTTATGGCTGAGGGAACTGAAGTCACTGACCCAGCACCACTCAGCTCATACTTGGCAGGGAAAGGCAGAACACAAGATCGGTGCCAGGATTTAGAAGCATGGCTGACACAGACTAAAGGACTGGCTGTGGGAGGAATTGGGGACGACTCTGAGGTTTCTCTGGGGGTGATGGAGTTATGATGTGCCCTTAACAATTGGGTTCACTGGGTTGACCCTGTTGGAAGGGGAAATGCTTTTAGATGGTCTGTGTCCAGGCCTTCCCAAATCCCGCAGATGAGCACTTACTGATAATGCTGGTGCCTCTGGCTTGACTGAGTGCTTCTGGCCGCAGAGTGGTGCTTGGGGAGAGGCTGCCTGGCTCCTGGAAGCTACTCTGCCTCCCTAGGATTGCCAGATGCTGACCACGCTGCCAGCTGGTGGAAGCTCACTCCCTCACCCCAGGGTCCCTATTTCTTTTTTAAGTAGATTCATCGCCCACCTGAAAGGCCATCAGTGAGGAGTCCTCCTGAGGTTCGGCATGCAGACACGGTCCTGGACGCCCCTCACACAATCTCCCTTGGCCCTCATCATCTCCCAGTGCATTACCCAGAGAACCTGAAAGTCTCTGGCCCAGACTATCCCTTGACCTCACCCCAGGCTCTGTGGGATTCTCTCACTCATCAGCCATTCACTGAGCACCTGCAGTCTGGGCACGTGGTGAACCAGGCAACTTCCCTGCCCCGTGGTTCTGTGATCTGCCTGGGAGGCTGAGCTGAGAGAGCAAACAGAGCCAGAGGTTGGCAGCCTCCCCAGAAGAGGTAACATTTGTGCTGAGCTTATGAGGGTGAGCAGGACGCGGTCGGGTGGAAGAGTGGGAGCCAAAGGGGAGGAGAGCATTCGCAGCACAGAGGGGAGGCTGGGTGTCTGGGGAAGGAGCTCTTAGTTCCACAAATATTTACTGAGCACCTTGTTCAGGCCAGCCTTCAACTGGGGCTGGGAAGCTGCCTAATATATGGCCCCAGTGAAACTCACAAGATATCTTCTTTTGCAGAACCTGTGCACGAAATGAGGAATTTGGACACAGGCCCATGTACTAGTCTTAGAAGTTCCCAAACAAGGGTTCTTAAACCTGGGGATTATGCAAGAGGATCCACTGGGATAGGAGGAAAAAATATTGAAACTTCAATATTGAAAAATAATGAAATTTTTATGAAAATCAAAGAAAGAATTTGAGTTTTTCCACTATTTTCTGTGAGTTGACCCCAGTGCCTGCACTTAGTTTCTATGTCATGCATGTTGTCTGTGTCTGAGGGGATCTGAGGGAAACAGGGGCTGCAGAGCTCCATGACAACAGGCAGAAGGGTCCTTCCACCTTCACTCCCTTTCAGCATCTTGCGACACACTTACACATGCTCACAAAGTAGATTTATGGGTGAGTTCATCTAGTTTAAAAAAAAAAAAATGTTCCCTGATGGCTCAGATGTTAATGAATCTGCCTGCAATGCAGGAGACTCAGGTTTGATCCCTGGGTTGGGAAGTTTCCCTGGAGAATGAAATGGCAACCCACTCCAGTATTCCTGCCTGGAGAATCCCATGGAGAGAGGAGTCCAGTGGGCATGAGGTCTCAAACAGTCGGACATGACTGAGTGACTAACACTTTCATCTAGTTTTAACTAAATTGGCCCACAAGCAATGGACAATAGCAAGTTTCCTGTAAAGACGGTGGGGGGTTGAAGAGAAAGCCAGTGGTCCGAGCAGATGGCAACCCACTCTTCAAATAGGCTCCTTGTTACCTTTTTGTCTTGAGTTAAAAACTGTAACAATCTAATCACTATTAATGGAAGCTGATTAGAACTGTTAAAAATTATCAGGATTATTTGAAATATAGACTTAAATCTCTTGGTGTAGGTAATACTCTTTTTATAAAGGTTGGTTGTCCTTTAGATATTGGCTAATGATGGTAGAATATGGAAATACAATTTTTATGTACAGAAATATAACTATGTGAGAGATGGGTGCCAAAATTATTTTGGTAATAACAAGCATCAAAGAGGCTTGGAGACCAGCTCTAGGCAGTAAGGAGCCAGTAGAAGTTATTCAAGTAGAGATGACCTTTCCTCTTTGTCTTGTTAACTTTGGAAGACTCCCCACCCAGCAGTAGCACGGAGTGACGCATGCGGCTAGGGACACTTGCAGGGATCTGCCAGCAGAAGTCCCAGTGGGAGGACGGAACCAGAAGAGCAGAGAGAGGTTTTAGGTGTGATGGGAGTTGATGACTAATTAGATTGGGGGAACAAGGAACGTGGAAGGAGTAAGGAGAGTCTCAGTACTCTGGGTGATTGGGCAAATGGAGGCACCATACAGCAAGGGGGAAAACACGAGCGAGGAGTGGGTTTAGGGAGGAAGATAAAGAATCTGAGCAGGTTAAATGATACACGCCAGAGAAGGCTGGCAGGAGCTGTCCCGCTTGGTCAGCCTTCTGGAGGTCTCGGGGCTGCAGACACCCCTTCCAAAGGCATGGCCCAGGTGAGTGATGGTGATGGTAGTGCTCGAAGGACATGAAAAGGGTCAGTCGAGCAGTAGTGGTGACTCTGTCCACTCTTCCAGATTTCAGTCTGGCCACTGGGCTCCATGTCCTAGGGGTCACACCTAGGCCACTCCTCATATTTCATTTCTGGGAACCACCCGAATTGTAAGTACCCTGGTTTTCCTCCTCCTCTGAGCCGTCTTAGATAGTGACCAGACCACTACCCATTAAACTCCAGGCTAGTTATTGGGAAAGGCTGATTAGGCTGGGTGTGTCCTTGCTATCATCTTCAGGCGCTAAGATAAGCAAAATAGAGGGCAGGGATGCAGCTGGGTGAGGCAGGGTAGGGTGTGGATGTCCTGCAGTTTCCCAGGCAGGACAGGTGTGGGACCACCGAGAAGGGACCCACTGGGGGGATCACGTTTTAGAATAGATGTATTTCTCTCTGTCCTGGTCTGATCATTCCTGAATTGGTATATCAGGGCTGCCCCAGTTTAATGGGTTTGCCCAACAGTCTTCCTGGGGCTCAATGTGGAGAAGGTTAGGAGTTTTATCAGTGATGATGGGGCCCTGGAACTACCAGCCTGAACTGTTGGCAGGATCTTGGGGTCTGGGTATGTGGGGGTGGGGCGGGTGTGTCATCGATGGAAGGTAGGTGAGTATCTTATCTCTCACATCAGTATTTTTCTTTGGAAGGGAAAAGGAGGGATATCTAGATAACAAAAAGACTTGAGTAATTAACAGTGAAGAGGAGAGATGAGAGAGAGACAGGAGAGACAAAACAGGAAGGAGAGCAGGAAGGTATATAGAAGATTACCAGCTGGAAGAAGAGAAAGAAGAGTATGACTAAGATAGAGGGAGGGAACATCCCTGATGATCCATAAGCTAAGAATCCTGCTTCCAGGGCTCCCTGTGGTCTCAGGGTGCCAGGGTTCAATCCCTGGTCAGGGAACTAGATCCCGCATGCTGCCACTAAGGGTCTGCATGCTGCAGCTAAAGATCCCACATGCCACAACAAAGATCAAAGATCCTGCACGCCACAACTACGTCCCAATGCAGCCACATAAATAAATATAAATAAAAAATACTAAAAAAAAAAAGACAGAGGGAAGACAAGAAAGTAAGAGAGACAAACAAGGACACAATGGAGGTTGATGTGGCAGAAAACTCAAAGACACGGAGGAGACAAGGGTCAAGAGACACAGGGGGCAGGGGTCAGGCATGTGGAAGGAGGGATGAAGAGAGAGAGAGGGTCCTGCTTGGATGAAGCCCTTGCCCTCCACCTTCCTTTCTTCCCTACCCATCTGCCCGCTTCTCAGTCACAAAATCAAAAGAGCCAGAGCACCTGTGAATGGCTGTTTCTACTCCTGACACCCAGCTGCGCTGCAGGAAGAGGTGAGAGGCAGCTGTCACCTTTGCTTCTGCTGGGCTGGGGCCCTCCAGCAGGGTCTGACCTGGGGCTGACCTGGGGAAGGAGACGTCCGATTTGATGTTTCAGCTCTGGGTGCTTCCCCAGACTTGCTTTTCTTTGTGATGGAACAGGTTTATACGTCCATGTGATGAAATTGTTGAGAGCAGAGACTGAGTTGTAGGAAGCTTGGCTCAGATAGTGCGTAGGGCAGAAGCAGTTGATGACAGTCATGCCCTATGCATGGGGACTGGCGTTGTTACTTGCGCACCATCAGCCAGGCTGTGGGCTGTGAAGGAGGGAAGTCCCTGAGCGGTGAGGGCTGCTTTTGTGAAGTCAACTCATAACGAGAAGAGAAACACCATCTGAGAAGAGAAACACCGTCTTGGTGGCCCAGGGTACAGAGGTGACTCCTGGGGTATGTAGGGTCCCAGCCAGCCCAGGTAGGGCGACAGGGCCTGGGAGTGAGTGGGCACTAGCAGGTTCTACTTACAGAGGGGAATCCTCTGTGGAGGCTACTGGTGCTTGTGGGGCCTTCCCAGAGCACAGGTGAAAGTCCACTCCCCCCCCACCCCCGACTTTCCCATTTCCTTTGATTTGATTGTGTTCATCTGATAGTTACTGTTTCTGCTTTCCTGGGACGTCAATGACAGGAAGAAGATAACCTGAGGGATGGGGTCTCACCATACAAGTCCCTAAAATCATTTGCTAATTATAAAAATATATCATTCATTGGCATCATAGTAGCAAGAAATGCCTCTTATTAAGCAAGCACTTACCAGGCTCTGCTGAATGCTTTACGTGACTCCTATCACCCTATGCTACCATTAATGGTGAGAAGTGAGCACCGTTGCTTCCATCATATAGATGGGAAAATGGGTCTAGATCTGAGGTTTCCAGTTGCCTCCCAGAGACCAAAGTCTAGTCTCTTGACTTCTCCTTCCTTGGAGGAGCTGGGGATGATGGTGATGCAGGCTCAGAGCCTTGGCCCTCTCCAGCCCCTCTGTCATCTGCACTGAGCTGGGGGCTGGGTGCGGTGGGCAGACAAGTCTGTCATTGAACTGGTGATGCAGGCAGTCCCATCTCTGGACAAGCGAGTATGAGAATGAGTGACTCAGCAAAAGTGGTGGCTCTGGGAGGCTCTGCTGGCCCTGGGGTCTCTGCATTGGAGCCCCTCAAACCGGTAACCAGGACTATTCTGATGGGAGGTCACAGAACTGGAAGAGCAGCATGGAGGCACTTTCTCTGTTGCTCCCTCTTGGATCAATAAAGTGAAAATAAAGGTAGGCCAGTGTGGATGTCTGCCTGGGAGGCTATGTGTCTGTCCTCAGGGCCAAAAAGAGACTTGCAAGCCAGAATGGAGTCACATTCCAGCCCACTAGAGGAAGAGAAGGGAGAAGGCGATCACTAGGGGTAAAGAAAAAGGAACCCCTCTAAGTTCCAGCTCTGTACAGGGGACTCAAGTCAACCAATGGCAGCTGTTTTTTTCCCCATCTGCGACCCAAAGGCTCACAGGACCCCATGCTTGGAAAGGAAAGGAGGTCAAGGATAATCCCTTAGGGAAGCAGGTCAGCCACCTCTGACTTTCCACCACGAAAGCTTCCCAGGGCTGCCTGTGCCCCCGTCCACCCTTCTCTGCCAGCTGGGGACAGCAGATTTGTTATAACATTTGCTGCAGCAAAACAGAGCTGTAGCAAAAGTCTGACTCATGTTTTCCAAAGCCAGAAGATCTTATTTTAGGATCTCCCAGCTCTTTGATCAGCACTGACAGTTCATCGCAAGAGGGCTGTTGGGGGTGGAGGGTGGCGAGAGAGGATGTTAACACTCAGAGATGGAAAAGCCTGGAACTCCCGTTGGTGGAGGAAGCCCTCAGCCTTTCTCTATGTCCCTGATGACCAGGAAGGGTGTGAGATGGGTTGTCTGGGCTCTGGGTGGAGGCTCCAGGCAGGCTTCCCGGGGGCGAGACGTGAGAAGGGAGGTAAATTGGGAGAGCCCTGGAGCGTGGGAATTGGGTTGGTGGCTCGGGGCCCTGGCTGCCTCCTAATCAAGGTGGGTCTGCAGGTTTGTCTGCCAGAGCAGGGCCGCCTCCGCCTCTCCTGACAGGCTCCCAAGCTCAGGGTGAAGAGATGAAATGCTAATGGAACTCTTCTCGACCCTCAAGTGTGCTTTGGCTATCATACTCCAGCAAGCTTGCCTGGAAAAATCCCATGGACAGAAGAGCCTGGCAGGCTACAGTCCATGGGGTCGTAAAGAGTCGGACACAGAAATGACTGAATGACTAAACAGCAATAACAACAAATTGTAAAAAGACTCTGTGCCCGCAGGTTCTTAGCTTGTCTTGGTTCAGTGAGAATTCTCCTTCCATTGTCCCTGTCACAGAAGGAGTAGGGGGCCGCAACCCCAGCAGGGCCTCGACGCCCTGGGTGGAACCACAGTTTTATTCCAGCTTACCCAGCAGAAGCTGAGAACCTGTACCCCAGATCTGGCATTCCTAACGATCCCCCAAGGCTTCTTCTGGGCCCAGAGTGAGACAGAGTGTGGGGGAGCCCTGAGTGCTGCAGCAGGGGGCCAGGGGGCTCCAGTGAGCCCCAAAACTTGCGTCAGTTTGCTCTTCTTGGTAATGGAGCTCGCATGATGTATTTTTGTATTTTCAACAAAGATGGCAAACATTCTTTCACACATTTTCTCATTTACATCTTAAGGCAATCCAGGAGATAGGTCCTACAGGGCTGCTCATTGTTTCAAAACAGGGAGGCGACCCCTTAGTAAGTGGCTGAGCCGGGACCTGAATGGGTCTGAGGGTACCACTCTGGGGATGTTTCCCTTCCTCCAACACATTTTTTTTTTTTAAGAAGGCTTTTAAAATTTAAAAAAAATTATTTATTTTGGGCTGCCCCGGGTCTTCACTGCTGCGTGTGGGCTTTCCCTAGTTGTGCCGAGCAGGAGCTGCTCTCTAGCTGCGGTGCGTGGGTTCTCACTGGGGTGGCTTCTCATGTCGAGGGACGCAGGCTCTACAGCATGAAGCCTCCGTAGTTATGCCGCTCGGGCTTAGTTGGTGTGTGGGATATTCCCTGACCAGGAATTAAACATGTGTCCCCTGCTTAGGCAGGCAAATTTTCAACCACTGGACTGCCAGGGAAGCCCCCTCCAGCACATTTGATAGAAAACATCCCTCCCCTCCCCAGACCGAGGCCCACCGTGCTCCTGTCCCGGCTTCACAGGCGACAGGGCTTCATGTTCACGTCCCCCTCACTCTCCATACGATGGGAGGCACTGATGTTGAAAGAGTCCGGAGGCCCTCTTGGTTCCTCACACCTTTACCAGATGGCCAGGGGCTCCCAGAGGTTTCAGTGACTCCCCAAGTGCCCAGAAACACTGGGTCGGGATGGACACAGTGTGGGGAGCCCCGAGGGCCCCGCCTCTCCAGATAAGAACCCTACCCCATGAGAGAAGTGGGTAGAGGCCCCGGGCCAGGAATGAGGCCTCACCCCAGCTATGCTGGGGCTCTGGTGACATTTCTGCTCAACTTGTGACTTGCCCTAACTTGTGATTTGTTCTAACTTCACGTCTTTCCTGGTTCTCTTTAGTTTCCAGCAAAACCTCAGAAGTACAGCGCTCTGTTTTAGGGCCAGGAAAAGTGTGCATGTGGGGGTGCTCGGAACCTGCTGCCGCCTCCTCTGCAGAAGGACCCCTTCCCCCATTTCTTCCCCAGGTCCCCAAAGTTGAGGTCATGGTCAAATTCTGGAGAATCCGGAGGCAAGACACACTCAGTACTCCAGGCTTCAAGTGATGGGTAGCCCCAGTCAAGGGCTCCACTGACTCTTGGCTCCCCACCTTGTTTTAATGCAGAGGTACCCACCCCAGAGTTTCTTCATGTTCTGAATTTTCTTTAGTTCTTATAAGTGGGTTTCTGGTTTGGTCCCTAACCAAGCCCCTTGTTCCAGAATTCTGCACTCAGGCTGCCCTGACCCCTGGCACTTGCCCCTCCCCCACCTGCTGGGCCTCCATCCCCATGTCCATCATTTCTCCTGGCACCCAGGCCACGGCTGCCTGTCGGACCCCTGTCCACAGCTGTCCCAGCGGCCCAGGCCTGCCCCTCCCCCTCCTTGGGTCCATTTCCAGCTCCAGTCCCTCCTCTGCTAGCCTGGCCCTGGCATGAATCCTGAACCTGAGACTGGGCTAGGAGGTGAGAAAACTCAAAGGAAGGAGGGGTAGACCAAGGAAACAGGGACAGTGGACCACCTGGGGGCTGCAGGAACGTCCTGAGGGGGACTTGGCCACCAAAGCGAGTAAGCCCAGGAGGGGTACCCCTCTGTTTCAGAGACACTGCTCTCCTAGCCTCTAGCATAACAGCCCCCTGTAATGGGGTGGCCTGTCAATGGTATGGGTGCCTGAGATATTTTTGTAAAACAATTACAAAAGTGTTCTAATTAGGGAGGATCAACTCCCAGCTAGGTCACAAGGTCAGTAGAGTTTAATCCCTTGCCTGCTGTTACTCTGCTCTTGTGGCCTCTTGAGAGTCCCTTGGACTGCAAGGAGATCCAACCAGTCCATTCTGAAGGAGATCAGCCCTGGGATTTCTTTGGAGGGAATGATGCTAAAGCTGAAACTCCAGTACTTTGGCCACCTCATGAGAAGAGTTGACACATTGGAAAAGACTCTGATGCTGGGAGGGATTGGGGGCAGGAGGAGAAGGGGACGACCGAGGATGAGATGGCTGGATGGCATCACGGACTCGATGGATGTGAGTCTGAGTGAACTCCGGGAGTTGGTGATGGACAGGGAGGCCTGGCATGCTGCGATTCACGGGGTCGCAAAGAGTCGGACACGACTGAGTGACTGAACTGAACTGTGGCCAGGTGTCAAATTATAGGCTTAGATCAACTGAAGATGGAAATGTAATGATTCATTTTTAAGCTGTTCACGTTTAATCCCACAAAAATTGCACCATGCAGCAGACATTACGGGGGACTACTTGGGACAAGGAAAAGAAGCATGGCGTTGGGTCTGCTTCTACCGACTCCTGTTCCACAGGTGGACCCCTTCCAATGGGTCACTGATTTCCATGCTTATGGTTTCCACACCGACATTTTCCTACTCTCGTAGGCCTTACCTTTAAGATGTGGATTCCAAGGCCTCTGTGTTCGGGGCAAGTCCAAGTCAGGCGTGAGCCTTTGTCATGTGCTTGGGTGCAGCGAATGCTCATTACCTGTTCCTATTATCATCAATCATCGTAACTATAGCACTCCTTCAGACTGCTGGGAGGGAAGGAGGTGGGGAGAGGTTGGTGTCAAGCAGGTTCAGTATAGTGTGTGTGCGTGTGTTTGTGCATGTGTGATTACGTGTGGCATATCCTCCCAAAACACCTACTAGTGATACAACTCCTCTACCCTCCTAGTCTTGGGCTGTAAATCTTATTTCCATATGCTAGGACTGTTTGTCAAAACAATGATTATTGAACAGATAAGTCAAAGAGGACTTCCTAGAAGAAGGAGTTTTTAAGTATATTTTGTAGGTAGACAGGAAATGATGTGAAAAGGAGGCTGTGAATGAACTGTATAGAGCGGGAGTCTCTTAACTTGGATCCTTCAGGACCTAAGAGAAGCTGGGAGGAATGATGGCAGATGGTCCCTAACTTACAATGGTTCAACTTCAGATGTTTCAGCTTTATGATGGTGCAGAAACAATGCTTATTCAGTAGAAGCTTCAAATTTTGATCTTTTCCTGGATAGTGATGAGCTGTACCTCAATACTCTCTTATGATGTTGGATAGTGGTGCAACCACAGCTCCCAGTCAGCCACGTGATCTGGAAGTAAACAACTGGTACACTTACAACCACTCTGTACCCAGATAACCAGTGTATTTTTCCCTTTCAGTATAGTATTTAGTGGGTTACATGATATATTCAACACTTCATCATATGCTAGGCTTTGTGTTAGATGATTCTGCCCAGCTATGTGCTTATTTAAGTGTTGTGAGCATGTTTTAGATAGATTAGGCTAAGCTATGACGTTTGGTAGTGAGAAATGGAATATTTCCTGCCATACTAGTAAATAAGGATGCTATAGTCACCAGCAATTGCTCAGCGTGGATGGTGAGCTGGTGAGCCCTGAGGGAACTCAGGAAGGAAAGAATACCTGCCATCTAGCAGCCGTCAGACTGCAGCCACTCCCTATGGTGAGCCCTGAGGAACTTAGGACGTGAAAACACCGGATATTGTCCCCACACAGCTGAGGCACGTATCAAAGGAATGATTTTAGTGAGCCCAGACTCTTGCATCTTTCTATGCATAGAAAAGCACTGAAGTCCTTACCTTGAGATATCTGTTTTCTTTAACAAAAATCTTTTGATGTTCCCAACTACCCGCCCTTTGTCACAAAACTCCTGTATTTTCTAGCTCCTCCCCTCACCTCCTCAGAGCAGTTTCTCAGAACTATCTGGAATGCTGTCTCCTGGGCTGCATTCCTTTGCAGCCCCAAATAAAACTTAACTTGGAACTCTCATTTTGTCCAAAGAAATGTTTAACAGTAGGCTAGGTATATTAAATGCATTTTTAAGTACATGCATTTTTGACTTGCGATATTGTCAACTTAGGATGAGCTTATCAGGACATAACCTCACTGTCGAGGAAGATCTGTACCTCTGTTTAACAGAGGGCAGGAGACACCAGCAGAAGGCAGGTCCCGTTGAAAGTCGTCACATTCTGCCATGAACGCAATACTGGACAGGCTGCACGAGGTGCAGTAGCCCGCCGCCCCTGGTTCCAGGCGCCAGCACTGGAGTGGTGGCGAGACTGTGCGGTCCAGAGTGAGGAAGCCTGTTGCGATAAAGTAGCTGGTGAGTTTCTTTGGAAGCCAGGAAATAGGGCATGACTTTGCTATGCTGACTCTGTGGGATGGGGTCCCACAGCTCAGCCTGGCTCTGGTACACATGCCAGGTGTCTTGGAGGGCCTTGGAAGGGACAGACAAGAATGTAAGATCGGAGACACAGGAAGCAGGATGGCCTTCCCTTTTCTGAGATCTCCTGGACAGGTATGGAGACCACCATGACTCAAGGGAACTGGGTCCAGGGTGGGGTTTTGGGGACCGCAGGTGAGAGGAGTCCTTATAAGCCCCTTATAGACCAAGGAATTACAGAAATTGTAGGACGTGAGCCTCCACGTGAGTAAGACCATAGTGAACATATTGCTCTTGAAGGTGGAGGTGGGGTGTGTCAAGCGTCTGTGTAGGTCGTCCAAGGATGGGGCTCCACTTGGGCTTCCCTCGTAGCTCAGGTGTCTCAGACGGTAAAGCATCCACCTGCAATGTGGGAGACCTGGGTTTAATCCCTGGGTTGGGAACATCCCCTGGAGACGGGAATGGCTATCCACTCCAGTATTCTGGCTGGGAGAATTTCATGGACTGTATAGTCCCTGGGTTTGCAAAGAGTCAGACATGGGATTTTACTTTCACTACTTTCACTTGCTGCCTCTATTCAGCCACCAGGGGGCAAACAGGCTCCAGGAATGATTTCTCCTGGTTCAGCTTGCCTGGAAGAGAGTGATAAGGTATCATCATGAGAGGGTGGCCAGAGCGTGAGAGCAAAGACTGCAGCTGGGTCCCAGCACTGAACTTGACCTTTTAAAATCACTCTGTTATTGTCCCCAGCACTAGCATTACTCGATTCATTTATTCAAGAAACATTTGCCCAGCACCTGGGAGGGGCCAGTTCTGAGCTGGTGGGCTCTGGAGACCCGAATCAAATAAACTTGTTTGGACCCTGGCAGAGAGGTGGACCCTCAAAACTGAAGTCTCCCTGGGATGGATTTGTGCTGTGACAGAGGGACCCACTGAAGGCAGTGGGGACACCTAGGAGGGCGGGGTGAATTTGCCTGAGACTTGGGAGAAAGCTTCCTACTGTTGGTGGTGTTTGCTGTGGGACTGAGCAACAGTGCAACAGGCTGAAATGTTAGGGAAAATGTATTCCTGGCTGGAGAAGGCCAAATCGTGGAGGCTTGTCCGAGCTGGCTAGACAGGTGGACATCCAAGGCAGGAGGCTGGCTGGTGGAGGCTACCAGGCTGGGGAATGATGGGCGCTTGTCTCTCTCTGATGAGAGAAGAGTCTTATTTGGGAGCCAGAGCAGACCCATGTTTTCTGGGGGCCTGAAGTTTCAATGGTTTTGTAGCCTTTCTTAAAGCAAGAATACAGAAATAAATCCAAAATTAGATAGAGTGGATTGGAGAGGTCCTTGCAGGTGAGGGACCTGACATTTAAGCTTATTAGCTTTGTGTAAAAACCTGGCAGCAAATTGCTTTTGCTCTCTTTCCTTTCTCTCTTCCTCTGGGGAGCTCTGGACCCCCGAGCAGCTAGTCAAGACTGGATTCAGGAAACCCGAGTCTGTGGTCTCCTCTGGAGGCCGAGCTGCTTTGTCAGGGTAAAAGGAGGTCAGTGGGGGTGACTTTTCATACTGAGTCTATGCAAATAGTGCCCTGAAATTGTTCCAAGGGGTGGCCTTGAATCTAACTGTAACTCCTGTTAATGCTTTAAGTAATGCACAGGTGGGGCTTCCCTGGTGGCTCACCGGTAAAGAATCTGCCTGCCAATGCAGGAGACCTGGGTTCGAGCCCTGGGTTGGGAAGATCCCCTGGGGAAGGAAATGGCAACCTGCTCCAGTGTTCTTGCCTGGAGAATCCCATGGACAGAAGAGCCTGGTGGGCTACAGTCCATGGGGTCACTAAAGAGTCGGACATGACTGAGCGACTTAACAATAACAGCAACGCTCAGGTATGGAGGCTTTTTGCACTGGCCAGGCGCTTTCATCTTGGGTCGTTCTCACCCCATCCTGGTGAGGCAGGTAAATGGCTCCCTCCACCACGGCTCACAACTGGGCCTAAGGACACCTGGCTGAACCCCCGGCAGGTTGGGACCTCACACCCCTCTTGCCCTCGGTGCTTCTCTTTCACTACTGGTTCAACAGTATTTAAACCCAAGCTTGCCCTCTTGGCTCCCTGCACAGAGAACTGATTCACCATAGTAGTGAAACCACAAATGACTTGGCTGGCTTTGGTAGGCCCCCGCCCCTTCCTGCATCGGCTCGGGTGGTAAGGGCAGGCACAGGTAGGGTGGAGCTGACGGCTTTTTTCCTTCAGCCTATCTGTACTGTGGTGAGAGAGGGTTCTCACCTTCAGCCCCTTTCTGGGCTGTTGGGAGAGCTCACACCTGGGTAAAACCTTGATCTCAAGGCTCCACCCAGGCTGTGGATCTCTGAGACTCAACACTGATTTGCCTGGGGGTCCGATGCCCGTGTTTCAGTCCTAGCCGGGGCAGGTAGGGGAGAGAGATGCCTGCTTATTCCAGTAGCTTTAGTCAAGCTGCGCTGAGCATCCGCTGTGTTAGACACAGTGCTAGTCCCAGCAGGATAGAGCCAAATCAGCCACGCCCTTGTCCGCATGGCTCCCTTCAGCATCTACCTGTGCCAAGTACTTAGCTGGGCGGGGAGACATGGAGATGGATGAACAGCTGTGAACCTGGGCATGGGAAGCTCACAGTCCAATTCAGGGTCTCAGCAGAGAACGGTAAAAGGCAGAACATAGTCTGCTCAAAACTGGGAAGGATACCTTCTCTGCTTTTGTACTCCAAGCTGCAGTGGGAGACAGTGCCTTGACCTCAACTGATTTTTTTTCTTGGCCCTTATGTGGCATTGATAAGCCGGCTTCTACCTCCTTTAAGCATCTCCTTCAAAGTGCATAGCAGAACCCAAGCTCCTGCTTTCCAAAATGGCAAGAGTCAGAAATGGGAGAATGAAATGAGTCAAAGGAATGTTCCTGCTCCCAAGGAAGTGCTTTTGCAGGGATTTAGAGGAAATGGGAATGAACTGGAGGAGTCAATGAAACAATTTCCTCCCAATGGTGCAGGAAGGATTGGGAGGCTCTTGTCTGGGGTTCAGTTCAGTACCCATCAGAGGAAAAGAGAGGTGGGAGTCATCCACGTAGTCAGATGTTTCTAGATGCTTCCAGGCCAGATCCAGAAAAACCCCAAAGCCTCTGAACTTGTAACCACACAAAGCAGCTCTGGTTTCTCCTATTTTCTGCAACCTGCATGAATCCACTTGTGATTGTGACCAGGAAACAGAGGGGGAGAGGGTTTGAGGGGGCTCTGAGGTAGAAGGACCCCTGGGTGCTCAGAATGAGTTCCTGCCACTGTGCGCATGTTAGCTGTTTCCTCTCCTCCCTGCAAAGGTCTGGCAGAGATCAACACGAAGACTCAAAATGTAACAACCAACTTGACCTTGAAATTTCCCAGCAGCTGCAGGAGCCCGGAGACAGCAGGGGTGGCTGATGGTTCGTGTGGGCGGCTGGGTGTTGGGTCACCTGGGTCGTGTGTGACTTCTGGCTCATCTGAGCAGAGACCTGGCTTTGTCTGGGCAAGGGCCTTGGCATAAGCTCCCCTGGCTGACCTGGAAGCACCCTTTCCTGACAGGCTTTGGAGCTTGGGAACCTCTGGGATACTCCTTGGGAGAAGGAAGATGCTCTGTGATTCCCCAAAGGCTCATGTGGGCCTTGCATAGATGGTGTGAGGTGCATACCACTCATGAGTTCTTCATTTCACAGAAGACAAGCTTGAAGTTGAGAGTGGTCACCCAAGATGGCACAGCTGATGGGTGCTAGGGC
The DNA here is from genome assembly GCF_032405125.1 of Capricornis sumatraensis. NCBI lineage: Eukaryota > Metazoa > Chordata > Mammalia > Artiodactyla > Bovidae > Capricornis > Capricornis sumatraensis. The sequence continues at coordinate 30,631,252 of NC_091084.1, read as the reverse complement.
TTGGGGCTGCTCCCTGGAGGGTCTCTCTGAAGGCAAACCCTGTGCTCTTTCCAGGACTCTCAGTTTTACAAAGCCTTTCCCATTCCTGCTCCTCCCAAGGAGCCTGGGCCCCTGGGAACCCTCCAGGCTCCAGAGATGCCTCTACAGCATAAGCTGGTTTGAACTCAGTGGCACAGGTCCCCCCACCAAAAACTCCCCAAACCTCCCCCCTCAGCACCTAGTGGAGGAGGTACGGTTTACATAGAGGAAGTGTTGACAGCAATTAACACTTAGTGAGTAAAGTAGGAGTATAAAGTAGCCAAACTTTTGGATCCTGCCTCCTCAGTTCAATTCAGTTCAGTTCAGTCGCACAGTCATGTCCGACTCTTTGCAACCCCATGGACTGCAGCACGGCAGGCCTCCCTGTCCATCACCAACTCCCAGAGTTTACTCAAACTCATGTCCATTGAGTCAGTAATGCCATCCAACCATCTCATTCTCTGTCGTCCCCTTCTCCTCCCACCTTTAATCTTGCCCAGCATCAGGATCTTTTCAAATGAGTCAGTTCTTCCCATCAGGTGGCCAAAGTATTAGAGTTTCAGCTTCAGCATCAGTCCTTCCAATGAACACTCAGGACTGATCTCCTTTAGGATGTACTGGTTGGATCTCCTTGCAGTCCAAGGGACTCTCAAGAGTCTTCTCCGACATCACAGTTCAGAAGTATCAGTTCTTTGGCGCTCAGCTTTCTTTATAGTTCAACTCTCACATCCATACATGACTACTGGAAAAACCATAGCCTTGACTAGACAGACCTTTGTTGGCAAAGTAATGTCTCTGTTTTTTAATATGCTGTCTAGGTTGGTCATAACTCCTGCCTCCTAGCCATAAACAATTGTCAGTGTTTACGAGGGTATTTATGTCTTTACAAATTCTACTTGTACTTATACTCTGGTATATGGTGGTGATTTAGTCACTAAGTTGTGTCTGACTCTTGTGACCCCACGGACTGCAGCCTGCCAGGCTCCTCTGCCCATGGGATTTCCCAGGCAAAAATACTGGAGTGGGCGGCAGTTTTCTTCTCTAGGGGATCTTCTGAACCCAGGGATCAAATCTGGGTCTCCTGCATTGCAGGTAGATTGTTTACCAACTGAGCCACCAGGGAAGCCCACTCTAGTATATATGCACATTATAAAATATAAATTAAAAATAAGAAAAAAGGAAAAACACATGTGAGAGTTATAGCTTCCAGATGTAGAGAATGGACTTGTAGACAGGAAGTTGGGGGAAAGGGAGGGTGAGACGAATTGGGGGAGTTGCGCTGACATATATACACTACCCTGTGTGAAATAGACAGCTAGTGGGGAGCTGCTGTGGAGTACAGGGAGCTCAGCTCGGTGTTCTGTGATGGCCTAGAGGGGTGGGATGCGGGTGACAGGAGGAAGGTTGGAGGGAGGGTGGTTCAAGAGGGAGGGGATGTGTGTATACTTATAGCTTATTCTCTTTGTTGTACAGCAAAAACTAACTCAACATTGTAAAGCAATTATACTCTAATAAAAAATAAATGCAAGATTGATGGCATTGCAGATTCACTGTTTGGAGCCCAGCACCCTTGGTCACTTCTTGGCAGAGCTATTCTGCTCCTCTGGCTCATGGTGCCAGTGCCCCCTGTTGCTGCCAGAGTCATGGGCGTGGCTGCTCTGCTGAGCCTGGTGAAGGGCCCCCCTGCCTGCAGCTGTCTGAAGTCCAGGGCCTGTGCTCGGCATGGAAGGGCCATTTCCTGTTGCTGCGACAGCTCGTGCTTGCAATGTCTCGTGGGAAGTTTAGTGAAATAACACTTTTTGGAGTTAATAAACGTATTGTTGGTTACCAAAGTGATGCATTACGTTTCCTTCTCTCTGTTGTCAGACACCTGTTGGATCATTTTTCTCTGTTCACCATGTCAGGAGTGGGGCCTGACCCCCAGCCGTCCATTTACTCCCAAGGCTCAGTTATTAGAAACGAGGCTGACTTCTACTTTTCTCATTGACTGTATCTTTGAAAAAATTATTAATTAGTTAAGCTGTGGCCTGGTCTTATTGAGGCATGCAGGATCTTGAGTTGTGGTATGGGACCTCTTAGTTATGGTATGTGGGATCTCGTTCACTAAGCAGGGTTAGAACCTGGGCCCCCTGAATTAGGAGCATGGACTCTTTGCCGCTGGACCACCAGGGAAGTCCCTCATTGACTGTCTTGCTCAGGAAGTACTAAAACCAAGTGTTCTTGGGACTGGCGTCTACCAAGAAATCTGAAGTGTTTATTTATCTTAAACTCTTACTCAAAACAATACATTTCCAAACCCAAATATCTTTGTGTCTAACCTTAAATATATTCAATATGACTCTCACCTTCTTCCTCTTCAATGTGAGGTAATCAGAACTATTTTCTTTGGGAAACTCCCTATACTGACTCTCCTATGATAGACGTTGACAGATCCAGTCCCCTGATCTTCAGCCCCAAATAGTGGCAGCCTGGCTTCAAGAGAATCCCCTGGGGGAACTTACTGAAAATGACAAATTCCTGGGCTCTGTCTCTGCAGAGGTGGACTGGACCTACCTGGAGTAGCTCCACTCTGAAAGATCCTTGGTGGATCCCTAAGCACTTGGGAACACCTGCTCTGCACCTGCCTCGACTTGTCTAAATCATGGGGGAAAGTTGGCTCCATCTCCAGCTGAGGTCCAAGATACACAGGGGCGTGTTGAGGCTCAGGGCTGCGTAGGCAGAGAACCACTTGACTTTAGACTGCTCTTCTGCATGGGCGGGAACCAGCACTTAAAATTTCTTGAGGTCACCTCCCGGTTCTTCATATGCTCTACCGTCGGTACAGAAGGTGATGCTTATCTTCCTGTGTGCCTCAACAGACACCACACAACCATCTAATCTAAAAGTAATATCTGGTCATGTCACATCACTTAAAGAGAAAGGGGCCCAGCCCTCAGCCCCATTTGGTATTGATGGAGATGGTGATCTCTCAAGAGACCATTTCTGCCCACCTTCATTCTTGTGTTAGGGTTCAAAAGTAGACTTTTGAGCAACTTTAGTAGGTGGTGATCAGTGTGGATCACGTGGCTTGGTGTCAGCTGATTTCTGTCCTGGGGGTCAGAGGCAGTTGTTAAACAGATGCAAACTGCCAACACTCTAATGCTGTCCTAGAAATATCCATCTTCAGAGAATGGAAGTAACATTGAGTATATACTGTGTCAGAAACTACTACTCCCCTCTTTGCACACACATCTCACTTTTTCTTCACAGTAACCATGCAAAGGTAAAATTTTAATCTCCATGTTGACAAAGATGAGGATTGAAACTTGATTTTGCCCAAAGTAAAAAAAATTTCACCCTCTAGATGGCTCAACTCCAAGTCTCATTCCTTGATCTCATACCACTAAAGCCAGCAGTCTTGTGGCCAAGAAGAGTTAGGAAGATCTGCCTGAAATTCTCTATCTAGTCATTCATGAAATTGGATTGAATGACAGGGGAAAATGAGGTTAAAATTTGTGAGGGGAGGGCAGTAAGCAAACAAGTCTAGTTTATTTTTAATTGAGAATTTAGTTTTAGAGAAGTTTAGGTTTACAGCAAAATTGAAGGGAAGGTACAGAAATTTCCTATATTCCCCTGACTCCATCGGAGAAGGTGATGGCACTCCACTCCAGTACTCTTGCCTGGAAAATCCCATGGATGGAGGAGTCTGGTAGGCTGCAATCCATGGGGTTGCTACAAGTCGGACACGACTGAGCGACTTCATGTTCACTTTTCACTTTCATGCACTGGAGAAGGAAATGGCAACTCATTCCAGTGTTCTTGCCTGGAGAATCCCAGGGACAGGGGAGCCTAGCAGGCTCCCGTCTATAGGGTCGCACAGAGTCGGACACGACTGAAGCGACTTAGCAGCAGCATCAGCCCTGACTCCATAATGCATAGCCTCCCTCATTATCAACATCACCCACCAGAAGAGGACACTTCCTGTAACTGATGAACTTATGTTGACACATCAATATCACCCAAGGTCTACAATCTACATTAGGGCTCACTTTGGGTGTTGTACATTTTTGTGGGTTTTGATATATATATAAATGACATGGATTCAATATTATAGGGTCATACAGCATATTTTCACTGCCCCCAAAATGCTCTGGTTTTTCTAGTAGTCATATATGGATATGAGAGTTGGACTATAAAGAAAGCTGAGCGCTGAAGAACTGATGCTTTTGAACTGTGGTGTTGGAGAAGACCCTTGAGAGTCCCTTGGATGGCAAGGAGATCCAACCAGTCTATCCTAAAGGAAATTAGTCCTGAATATTCATCGGAAGGACTGATGCTGAAGCTGAAGCTCCAATACTTTGGCCACTTGATGTGAAGAACTGACTCATTGGAAAAGACCCTGATGCTGAGAAAGATTGAAGGAGGGAGAAGGGGATGACAGAGAATCAGATGGTTGGATGGCACCACCAACTCAATGGACATGAGTTTGAGTAAGCTTCAGGAGTTGGTGATGGACAGGGAAGCCTGTCGTGCTGCAGTCCATGGGGTCACAAAGAGTCGGACATGGTTGAGCAACTGAACTGAACTGAACTGCCTCACTCACACAATTTGGGACATAAAGTTGATTTTAGAACCCCTCCCCCCAAAAACGCTTTAGCTATAAACCCCTTTCCCTTCTGCCTTCCACCCTAAAGCAAGCAACAACCTACTATCTGTTTCTATAGATTTTCCTACTTAAGACTTTCAAATGAATGGAATCATGTAATATGTGACTGGTTTCTTTCACTTAGCATAAGGTTTTCAAGGTTCATCCAAGCTGTAGCATGTATTAGCACTTCATTCTTGTTTTTGACCAAATAACAATTTCTTGTATGGACATACCACATTTCATTTATCCATTTGTCTGTTGATTGATATTGAGGTTTTCCTACTTTTCAGTTAGGATGAATGATGCTCCTAAAAACATTCATATCTGAGTTTTTGTGTGGGTGTAGTTTTCATTTCTTTGTGGTGCATATCCAGGAGTGAAATTGCTAGAACATGTGATGACACATTGTTTGAGAAATGGCCAGATATTTTCCAAATTGGCTGCACCGTTTTACATTCCCAACAGCTCTCTATGAGGGTTCTGATTTCTCTACATTCTCATCAACACTTCCTATTTGACTTTTGGAATCTAGCAATCCTAGTGGATGTGACATGGTATCTCACTGTGGTTCTCGTTTGCATTTCCCTAATGACTAATAATGTTGAGAGTGTCTTTTCATGTGCTCATTGGCCATAAATATATCTTCCTTATGCATATATGCGTGCTCATTTGCTCAGTTGTGTCCGACTCTTTATGACCCCATGGACTGTAGCCTGCAAGGCTCCTCTGTCCATGGAATTTTTCAGGCAAGAATACTAAAGTGGGTTGCCATTTTCCTCCTCTAGGGGATCTTTCCAACCTAGGGGTCGAAACTGTGTCTTGTGCATCTCCTGCATTGGCAGGCGGATTCCTTACCCCTAATACCACCTGGTAAGCTCATAGAAACATCTATTCAGCTCCTTTGTTCCTTTTAAAACTGTTTTTTTATTATTAAGTCATAAGAGTTATTATCAGATATGTAATTTGCAAATATTTTCTCCCAGTCTATGTGGGGCATCTTTCACTTTATTCATGCTGTCTTTTGAAGCACCAAAGTTTTGAATTTTAATGAAGTTCAATTTATCTATTTTTCTCTCACACTTTATGCTTTGGGTGTCTTATCTAAGAATTATTTGCCAAATTCAAGGTAATAAAAAATTTCCCCTTTATTTTGTTCTAAGAGTTTTATAGTTTTAGTTCTTACATTTAGGTTTTTGACCCATTTGAGTTAATTTTTGTATATGGTGTGAGTTAAGCTTCACTTTCTCATGTGGCCATGCAGTTGTCTCAGCATCATTGTTGAAAAGACCATTCTTTCTCCATTGAATAGCTTTGGCATTTTTGTAAAAAAAAAGAATCAATTGATTATATGTGCATGGGTTTATTCCTGGATTCTCAATTCTATTCCATAGATCTATGTGTTTATCCTTGTGTAGGACCACACTGTCTTGATTACCACTGGTTTGTAGTAAATTTTAAAATTGGGAGGCTTGAGTCCCTCTACTTTTCTCTTATTTTTCAGGTCTGCTTTAACCATTCCAAGTCCCTTGCAATTCTGTGTAGATTTTAGAGTCAGCTTGTCGATTTCTTTAAGGAGGTCTTTGGGATTCTGATTGGATGCACCGAATCTGTAGGTCACTTTGAGGAATACTGCCATCTTAATGTTAAGTGTTCTGATTCATGAACAAGGATGTTTTCCCTTTTGTTTAGATCTTTATCTTTTTCCCAACAATGACTTGTAATATTCAGAGTATAAGTTTTACACTTATTTCATTAAATTTATTTCTAAGCATTTTATTTTTTGATGTTTTTGTGAATTAATATTTTCTTAATTTCATTTTTGAATTTCTCATTGCAAGTGTATGTGACGACAGCAGTCTTGTATATTGATCTTCTATCGTGCAATCTTGTTGAACTTGCTTATTAGTTCTAATGGTTTTTTTTTTAGTGGATTTCTTAGTTTTTTTTTTTATGTATAAGATATAATCTGTGGCTAGAAACAGCTTAATTTCTTCTCTTCCAATGTGAATGCCACTTACTTCTTCTTACTACCTTAACTGCCCTGGCTAGAACCTCTAGTACAACGTTGAATAGAAGTGGCAAGAATGGGCATCTTTGTTTTATTCTTAATCTCAGGAGGAAATCATCCAGTGTTTTCACCATTACACCTGGTATTAGCTGTGGGTTTCTCATAAAGGCCTTTTATCAAGTTTGGGGAAGTTTCTTCCTAGTTTGTTGAGTGTTTTTATCATGAAAGGGTGTTAGATTTTGTCAGATGCTTTTTCTGCATCTATTGAGATGTATATTGTCACCCTGATCATTTAACTTAAATGCAGAGTACATTATGCCAAATGCCGGCTGGATGAAGCACAAGCTGGAATCAAGATTGCCCGGAGAAGTATCAATAACCTCAGCTATGCAGATGAAACCACTCTAATGGCAGAAAATGAAGAGGAATAAAGAGTTTCTTGATGAAGGTGAAAAAGGAGAGTGGAAAAGCTTTCTTAAAAACTCAACATTCAAAAAACTAAGATCATGGCATCCAGTCCCATCACTTTATGGCAAATAGATGGGGAAAAATGGAAACAGTGAGAGACTTTGTTTTCTTGGTCTCCCAAATCACTGCAGATGGTGACTGCAGCCATGAAATTAAAAGACACTTACTCCTTGGAAGAAAAGCCATGACTAACCTAGACAACATAGCAGAGATATCATGTTACCTACAAAGGTCCGTCTAGTCAAAACTTTGGTTTCCAGTAGTCATGTGCAGACGTGAGAGTTGGACCATAAAGAAGGCTGAGCATGGAAGAATTGATGCTCTCAAACTGTGGTGCTGGAGAAGACTCTTGAAAGTCCCTTGGACAGTAAGGAGATCAAACCAGTCAATCCTAAAGGAAATCAGTGCTGAATATTCATTGGAAGGACTGATGCTGAAGTTGAAGTTCCAATACTTTGGCCATCCGATGTGAAGAGCCTACTCACTGGGAAAGACCCTGATGCTGGGAAAGACTGAGGGCAGAAGGAAAAGGGGATGACAGAGGATGAAATGGTTGGATGGCTTCACTGACTCAATGGATGTGAATTTGAGCAAACTCCAGGAAATAGTGAAGGATAAGGAAGCCTGGCATGCTGCAGTCCATGGGATTGGCAACTGAACCACAACAATCTCTATTGCTCTAGTGATTAAAGTCCTTTAATTATTTTTGCCAGTTCAAATATGTTGAACCCTTCTAAAGATTTTTTTATTTCACTCACTGTGTTTCTCAACTCCAGAATTTCAATTTTTTTTAAACAATTTTCATTGGTTTATTGATATACTTCATTTGCTGAGGCATTGCTATTTCTTTCTTTACTTCTTTAACATGCTTTTCTTTTTTTTTTTAAGTTTCACAATAATTTTAATTAGAAAAATGATGATGCTATGCCATCAGTGTTTATGAATCTTGTCAAGTGACAACAGACGGTAATTTACTTAACCATTTAAAAATTGTCCTTTTTAGATCCAAGCCTGGTATTAAAAAACAAAAAAGTAATACTCTACTATCTTCTTAAAAAATTGACAGTGATATGTCTTTATTTGGAATAAGCAAGTTCAAGGAATAGCTATTTATAATCTTTAAAACAATGCACTGAAAATGTCTTAATTTCAGAGTTTTATTGTATTGCACTAAAGGAACAGCAGGATGGTTATACAATGTTCTCTCTCATTCGGTTTTGAAAATCTAAAGTACTTGCAAATTCTTAAGCATACCTTTACCACCAAATTAGAACATTTACTAACCAATTTCTTAATAAGTAAAATCTCACAAATTAAAACACATTTAAAATAGCTTTAAATGCATTCTTCACAAGTAAGTCAGCATGTATTTTTATATCATGTTCACTTATGCTTAAGAATTAAAGCAAGTATATCACTCTGGTGGAAATATGGGGAAATCTCTCATTCATGCAATATACAGGGATAGTATTTCAAGTCCAAGGGGGAAAAAATCCCACTCTTATTTTTTTAATGCATCCATATATAATCACCTACATGATAGATAAGGAAAACCATGAAGTTTCCCACAGGTCAGATACATATTTTCAGTTCATCAGAAGCACCTGATATCTACAGCTAACTTATAATTAAATGGCATTTCAATAAAACCAAAATGAGCCCTACAAGTTCCTATAAACGAAAGCTTCCAATGGACTAAGGACAGTCAATAATTAATGCAATCATTCAAGGGATTATGGCTGTTCCTTAAGGAGTGCAAGTTCAAACCTGTCAACACCAGAGGTGTCATTTTATATTAATTTATATGTAATTCCATTTAAATTCTTTATCCGAGTATAACATATGAAAACAGTCTTTCCACAAGCAAAAAATGTGGAAACATTTAAAAAATAAGGAGTCATTTTTAAAGTAACTGATCAGATTCCATAGGCTACTCTTGGAAACAGGATCTTGCTGGATAGAATCCCTTTGTTGGTGGCTTTTTGCATGCGCTTAACTGGACCAGTTCTTCTAAGTGTTGTTCTAAGAGCTCACCAAAACATAGATCATGCCATATAGGTAGTAAGAAAATGCTAGAAGATAAAAAGCTAATTTGCACCATCCTTCTTTCTGACAATATGCTAGAATATCTGCATTCATGATGGTTGTAGGATCATAGAGTCGTGGTCCACTCATCACTGGTCTACTCATATACCTCCAAATATGATATGCCAAGAGGGCCATATTGAGACCCAGTGTAAGCCACTCTGCTGCACAAAGAAACATGACACAGAAGAAAGCATGGATGAGGTACTCTGGAAGGACAGGAGGATTCAGGGTATTACACTGGTCTATAGGATTCTTGTAGTCAGTCTTCAGCTCATCAAATGCTATAATAGCTAAGCACGTAGCACGCCCCTCTGCTCCTTTGACATCCTGTGGAGTGATGCCAGACTTCGAGGAGGCGGAGCCAGTTAGCTAAGCGCTGTCCCTCAGGGCCCATCAGCACCGTGGCCGCCCCACCGGGCGCGGGAAGAGCAGCGGCCTAACATGCTTTTCTTTAGTTCTCTGAACATTCCTTCCTTTAAAATTTATTTATTTATTTATGGCTGCATCAGGTTTTAGTTTTGGTACACACAAGATCATTTATTGTGGTGCCTGGGCCTTTCCTGTTGCGGAGTATGGGCTCCAGAGTAAGTGGGCTCTGTAGATGTGGCACGTGGGCTTAGTTGCCCTAGAGCATGGGGGATCTTAGTTCCCTAACCAGGGATTGAACGCATATCCCCTGCATTGGAAGGTGGATTCTTAATTACCCAGTTTTAGTGAAGTGATGGTTTTAGTGAAGCCTATTTTTCTGCATCAGTATTTGGCCTTTGATGCTGTTCCTTGGGGAGATGTAGCTTTGAGTGTGCCCACAGTTCCTTGAATGATGGTATTTGTAGAACTTTCTTGCTTATCTTGACTACACCCAGCTGTTAAATTCCACTAACTTCTGGTTAATAGCTCTAATGTTTTCAACGGTGCTCTGCGGTGCAAACTGCTCTATAAATGAATCCAATCAAACTGTGACCCTTTTGAAGGAACAGTTTTTGAAGTATGTATTTGAGATTTGTTCTGACCTCAGTGGGTTCCTCTTAGCTGTTTTATTTCCTGATTCTCTTCTACAAACTATCCAGCCTGTATTCTGGGTTATATCTTCATTAAATCCATTAAATCTCTCTATTTTCTTTCTTCTATAAACTCCACTGCTGCTGCTGCTGCTGCTGCTGCTGCTGCTGCTAAGTTGCTTCAGTTGTGTCTGACTCTGTGCGACCCCATAGACGGCAGCCTACCAGGCTCCCCGGTCCCTGGGATTCTCCAGGCAAGAACACTGGAGTGGATTGCCATTTCCTTCTCCAATGTGTGAAAGTGAAAAGTGAAAGTGAAATTGCTCCACTGTCTTGAGAGCAAACATTAAGTTTGAACTTTTCCATGCTCTTTTGCAAAAAGTCAGCTCTTTGGCGAAGACCTGCTGAGCTATCTGTTTTATGGTCTGCTTTCCCCTCAGAAAAATCTTTGTAGCTGTGCAGCTGGGGATGGAAACAATGGCAAATCTCTCTCTAAGTAATAATACTCTGCTGCTGCTGCTGCTAAATCGCTTCAGTCGTGTCCGACTCTGTGCGACCCCATAGACGGCAGCCCACCAGGCTCCCCTGTCCCTGGGATTCTCCAGGAAAGAACACTACTCTAGGAACTGAATAATCAGGAGGTGAGGGCAAGCAGTCTGAGATCCTCTGGGCTGGCCTCTCCTCATGTGAAGCCACTGTCTCATGAGTTAAATCAAGGGCAGTCGAGGCTCCAATAGTCTCAGCATGCCATACCCAAGCTAGAGCCTCCGTCTCACGAGATGGGAGTGGGTAGAAGAGGGAGACCCACCGCTTCTCAACTGGACTTACCTGCGACCTAGCCTTAGCAATAGTAGCTGGGGACGGGATGAGAAATGCCAAAGTCCTGATCCTCCTAGGAAGAAAGTCCTCTAATTGGTTATCATGGGGAGAGGAAGTCCTGTGTTCATGAAATCAGCAGCCTGGAGTGCAGTTTCTTTCTTGCTGAGCTGAGTGAAAGGAGGGAGGCCAAGGCCTTGGTTCAGATACCACAACTTCTTGCTTTTCTTACCAAATTTTCATAGATTTCCTTGAATGGATGTTTCTTCACACACTCAACAGTAATTGAAGCCTTAGAACTGCTTACAGAGTTCTTTTTAAAAACTGATATTATTTTCACTTTTGGCTGTGCCGGGTCTTCGTTGCCGTGCATGGGCTTTCTCTAGTCTCGGTGCGCATGCTTCTCGTTGTGGTGGGTCTCCTTTTTGCAGATCACAGGCTTTAGAGCTTGGGCTTCAGTAGCTGTGGTCACGGGCTTAGTTGTCCCTTGGCATGTGGGATCTTCCCGGACTAGGGATCAAACCTGCGTCCCCTACATTGGCAGGCAGACTCTTAAACATTGGACAACCAGGGAAGACCTTAGAGATTTTTTAAATGATTGTTTATTCAAAATATTTTTCACTAGTTTCAATGGGTGTGGGTCAGTAGATGTTGTGCTAGAATTTTACCTCTCCGGCTCCCTTATTCTTGAGCTAACCTTAAGAGGTTGCCCCGTAGCTCCTCTACTGAGGCAATAAAATCATGCTTTGATCCAACCTAGTTTCTTAATTAACTGATTGTGAGCCTAATACTATTTCCACCGAAGCTACCTGTTCAGATGTCTGGATGTTTAGATTACTTATTCTATGTGTTGTTAGGCAGAGATAATAATTACATAAGTTCTCTTGCCACCCAACCGGTCAACCTAGCTTCTGTTTTTGCTGTCCTCTGATTGATTCTGCACATGGCAGTCAGAGTGAGTGGTTTTTAGAAAGAGCTCATTTTGTCATAATATAATACCACTTAGCTGCTTGAGTGATTTTCCATTGTTCTTACAATAAAGTACAAAAGTCCTTGACATGGTCTCCAAGACCCCATTTTTCTCTTTCACTTCTTCTCATGTCTCATTCACTCTGAGCCCCACTTCCTGTTCCACCCCACCCCTCTGCCTTTCACCAACATATTCTCTAGTCTCACCCTAGTCTTGCAAATTTTTATTGTGCATTTAACATACTCTCTCCTATTTCAGGCCCGCTGCACATGTTCTCTGACTTACGTGCTGTTCTTTCCTGATTCAGATCTTACCTAAATGTCACCTCCTCTAGGAAACTTTCCCTAACCTCCCAGAATAGTTCAGGTATTCCTATTCTAATGACACCCCGACACTTTCTACTTCTTCGCAGAATTTTTTTTTTTAATTTATTCATTTATTTGGCTGCACCGGATCTTACTTGTGGCATGTGAGATCTAGTTCCTAGATCCCCTGCAGTGTAAGTGTGGGCTCTTAATCCCTGGACTGCCAGGGAAGTCCCTAGAATGTGTGTTTTTGATCAACTGATTAATAGGATGATTATCTGTTTAGCAAACCCCTCCTCATAGTATGGGCTTCCCTGGTGGCTGAGATGATAAAGAATCTGCCTGCAATGCAGAAGAACTGGTTTAATCTCTGAGTTGGGAAGAACCCCTGGAGAAGGGAATGGCTACCCACTCCAGGATTCTTGCCTGGAGAACTCCGTGGACAGGGGAGCCTGGTGGTTACAGTTCATGAGGTTGCAAAGAGTCAGTCTTTCAGTTTCCCCATAGCATATTAGCGTATGAAGCCAGGGTTTCTGTCTGCCTTGACCCAGTGTTTAGCACAGGACCTGACACAGAGCAGGGACTCCACAAACACTTGTTGAGTGTGGGAACAATGTTCTTTAGAGCACTGAACGCCAGAGCTGTGAGGGTGTCCCTTGGCGGGGTCTACTTACAGCTGATATGAAACCAGAGGAAAAGCTGTAAATTTAAAAAGAAAACTCCTCCCCACTTATATTTGTGTTTATAGAACCTGATCTTAGTAATGAGCAGACTGGCGGACACTTATTCCAAAGGAAGTTTCACTAACATCTCTATCCTTGGGCTAGTGCTGTGATAATGTGGCTGGCTCCTTTTTCTTCTTAAGATTCTTGTGATGAATATCATGGCACATATGAAAAAAGGCCTTTTACTCTTGACACTGTGGTCTGTGAGTCTGTTTTAACCATATACGAGCACATGATATTGAGAATATAGACTGAGAAAGCAATTATTTTTTAAAAGTAATCAACAGCAACAACAATACTTGCTACTGTTGGAACTGATTAAGTGTTTTCTTTGTGGTAGATTATATTATTTTCAAAAAATTCTATGATAATTTCATAGAGTAGATAATTTTATTTCCATTTTCTAGATAAGTAAACTGAGTTTTGGAAAGATTAAGTTCCTTGCTCAAGGACACATTGTAAGTTAATGTTAAGCTGAGACTCAAACTCATGTGTTTTTGGCACCAGCGCCCAAACTCTTGATCTCTGTTCGTTTTTTTAAATTGAAGTACAGACTCACAGGTGTAGAGAACATACTTGCGGCTGCCAAGGTGGGGCGGGGGAGGGACGGCCTGGGAGTTTGGTGTTAACAGATGGTAACAATTACATTTCAAACAGATTAAACAACAAGTTTCTACTGTATAGCACATGGCACTATATTCCATGTTCTCTGATAAACCATAAGGGAAAAGAGTATGAAAAAGAATGGATATATATATATATGCACTGAAAAAAGTAGTGAAAGTGTTAGTTGCTCAGTTGTATCTGACTCTTTGCAACCCCCACGGACAGTGGCCTGCCAGGTTTCTCTGTTCGTGGAATTCTCCAAGCAAGAATACTGGAATGGGTAGCCACCTTTTCCAGGGGATCTCCCCAACCCAGGAATCAAATCCGGGTCTCCTCTATTGCAGACAGATGCCTTACCATCTGAGCCACCAGTATATCTATATATATACTGGAATGGGGTAGCCCACTCCACTAGTCTTACTTAGAGAATCCTATGGACAGAGAAGCCTGGCAGGCTACATACAGTCCATGGGGTTGCAAAGAGTCAGACTCAACTGAGCAAGTAGCACCTTCCCTACTTTTTTCATATATATATGTATATATACATTCTTTTTCATATTCTTTTCCCTTATGATTTATTACAGGATATTGAATATAATCCCCTGTGTTATGCAGTAGGATCTTGTTGTCTATCCATCCTAAATGTAATAGTTTGCATCTGTTAACCTCAAATTCCCGGGCCGTCCCTCTCCCTACCCTCTTGGCAACCACAAGTGTGTTCTCTATATCTGAGTCTGGTTCTGTTTTGTAGATAGGTTCATTTGTGCATGTTTTAGATTCTACCTAAAAGTGCTTTCATATAGCATTTGTCTTTCTCTTCTTAATCTCTGTTCGATATTGCAAAGTGATTCTAGAATTCTGCAAGTGATTTCTTGCTGACAGTCTTCTAAAACTTCATGTAAACTTTCCTCTGAGGTGCCTTTTGAAAACTTTCATCTTTAAGTGGCTTGAGAGAGGGAGGCTTCTCACTTCATCTCTTATCAAAAGATCACCAAAAGCTAAAATCTGTTTTAACCATTCCATGTTTGAGTAAATGTGAGCCTTGCTCCAGAGTTTCTTGATTTTACATGGACATTATCAGGAAATCAAAACAGCAGTGACAATAACAATAATGGGAAAAGCCCGCTGACTGTGTTAATAAGGCAGCACATAAAGGGATATGGACGAAAACACACAGGAGTTTATCAAATCTAAATCCTATTTAAACTTATTACCTCTCAAATCACTGGAGTATGCTTGTCAAGCAAGAGAGTAGATTTTAAAACATATCCCACAGAGGTTTTGGTGAGTGAAGTAATTGGAGTTATGGATCTAAATTAATAAGTGAGAAAATGCTTTTCTTATAGCTCTGAGATAACTGCCTTGAAGTCTATATGTTCTAGAGTCCTTGCTAACTGGGTAGCTAAGATATGGAAGCAACCTAAACGTCCATTGACAGGTGAGCAGATAAAGAAAGACACGGTGGGATACACACAAGGGAATCCATTCATAAAAAGGAATGAAATAATGCCATGTGCAGCAACAGGGACGGACTCAGCAAGCGTCATACTGATTGAAGTAAGGCAGAACGAGGAAGACAAATACTGTATGATATTACATGCATGAAATCTAAAATAAGGCAAAAATGAACTTATTTATGAAACAGAGATAGACTCGCAGATACAGAAAACAAACTTGTGTTTGCCCGAGGAGAAAGAGGTTGGTGGAGAGACAAATTAGGAGTTTGGGGTTAGTAAGTAGCAACTACTATATATAAAATAGTTAAAGCAAGGTCCTACTTATGGCACAGGAAACTATAGTCAATATCCTATAATAAACCACAATGGAAAAAATATAAAAGACTATGTATATTTGTATAACTGAATCACTTTACTATACACCAAAAACTAACACAACCTTGTAAATCAACTGTACTGCAATAAAAAATAGATACAATCCTTGCTATTCAGTAGCCAAGGACAATTCTTCATACAGATCTTTAAGTTAAAAGGCCTAAGTAAATAAAACTCCAGGAAGACTTTCTGCCATCAAAATTATTCAGAATGGCTTAATTGATGATGCTATCTGATCCTTATTAACCTTTTACCCTAATTATAAACAGAAAAGAATTTATAATGTGTGTATATCCAAATGTTTATATAATATTTATTAAGTTTTGATTTTATAAGAATACAAAGAAAAACAAAAATGGAACATAATCTCACCTTCCAGAAAACTCCTGTGGTTGTTGTTTTTTTTTTTAATGAGACTAATACATGCATCTGATTGTTGTTGTTCAGTCGCTCAGCTGTGTCTGACTCTTTGTGACCCCATGGACTGTAGCACACCAGGCTTCCTTGTCCTCACTATCTCCTGGAGTTTGCTCAAACTCATGTCCATTGAGTTGGTGATGGCATCTGACCATCTCATCCTTTCTCCTCCTGCTTTCAATCTTTCCTAGCACCAGGGACTTTTTCAATGAGTCAGTCTGGTACCTGGTAATGTACCTGGTACCTGTAGTAAAATTCTAAATCATGCAGGAAGATATAAAATGAAAAATGAAAGCTCCTTCCCACTACCACCCCCTCCCAGATCATCACAAAATCTTTCCTCTGCATTTTTCCAAAAAATTATATATATATATATAATGAAATAGAAATACATATATTTGAAAAGTATACAAAAAGACATATACTATATCCACTTAAACTTTGCTTTTTCATTTATAAAATATCTTGGAGATTTGTAAATCAGTAAATAGAGACCAATTGCATATAAAAATTATCAAATTTTATTTTGAAATGATTAAAAATATACAGAAAAGTTGGAACTATATCTTAAAAAAAGTTAATGAAAACTTTTTCTCCCTGAATGATTTAATTGTAAGTTTTTGACCTAATGCCCCATTACACCTCAATACTCTAGAGTCTGTTCCTTACAAAGACAATTCCCTGCATAGCCACGATGCGATGATCAAAATCAGAAAATTAAATCTAATCTATCTCATCATTTTATTATTCAAGTTTTGTCAATTGCCCCAATAATGGCTTTTATAGCATAAGAATTCAGTTCAGAATCAAAGGTTGCATTTAGTTCTCTGGTCTTTCTAGCCTGCTTCTGTATGGAACATTTCCTCAATCTTCTTTTGATTTTTTTTTTTTTTTTTTACCTTTACACTGGAAGATTGCAGGTCAGCTATTTCCTAAAATGGTCTCAGTTTGGGTTTGTATAATGTCTCTTCATGCCTGGACTCGGGTCTTGTATCTTTGGCAAACTCATCACGGAAGTGATGCTGTGTTCTTCATATAGCATCCTAGCAAGAGGCACACCATTCGTGTTTGTCTTGGTGCTCAAGACTTTGACTGTGTGGGTCACACAAACTGTGGAAAATTCTTAAAGAAATGAGTACCAGATCACCCTACCTGTCTCCTGAGAAACCTGTATGTAGGTCAAGAAGCAACAGTTAGAACCAGACATGGAACAATGGACTGGTTCAAAATTGGGAAATGAGTACATCAAGGCTACATATTGTCACCCTGCTTACTTACATGCAGAGTACATCATACAAAATGCTGGGCTGGATGAATCATAAGTTGGAATCAAGATTGCTGGGAGAAATATCAACAACCTCAGATATGCAGATGATACCACTCTAATGGCCGAGAGTGTAGAGGAACTAAAGAGCATCATGTTGAGGATGAAAGAGGAGAGTGAAAAAGCTGGCTTAAAAGTCAACAAACTTTCAAAAAATGAAGATCATGGCATTGATCCCATCACTTCACGGCAAATAGATGGGGAAAAAGTGGAAATGGTGGCAGATTTTACTTTCTTCAGCTCCAAAATCACTGCAGATGGTGATTGCAGCCCCCAAATTAAAAGATGCTTGCTTTTGGAGGAAAAGCTATGACAAACTTAGACAGTGTATTAAAAAGCAGAGACATCACTTTGCCAACAAAGGTCCATATAGTCAAAGCTATGGTTTTTCTTAGTGCTTCCTATGGCTTCCCTATTAGTGTAGATGGTAAAGAATCTGCCTGCAATGCAGGAGACTGGGATTTGATCCTGGTTGGGAAAATACCCTGGAGAAGGGAGTGGCAACCCACTCCAGGATTCTTGCCTAGAGAATTCCATGGACAGATCACGGGGTCACAAAGAGTTGGACACGACTGAGGACTAAACTGCATGGTTTTTCCAGTAGTCATGTATAGATGTGAGAGCTGGGCCATAAAGAAGGCTGAATGCTGCAGCCTTCTCCTCCCAGTGATGCTTTCAAACTGGGGTACTGGGGAAGACTCTTGAGAGTCCCTTGGACTGCAATGAGATCAAACCAGTCAATCCTAAAGGATATCAGTCCTGAATATTCATTGGAAGGACTGATGCTGAAGCTGAGACTCTGATACTTTGGCCAAATGATGCAAAGAGCTGATTCACTGGAAAAAAGCTCGATACTGGGAAAAATTGAAGGCAAGAAGAGAAGGTCCATCTAGTCAAGGCTATGGTTTTTCCAGTAGTCATGAATGGATGTGAGAGTTTGACTATAAAGAAAGCTGAGTGCAGAAGAATTGATGCTTTTGTCCCCTGGACAGTGAGGAGATCAAACCAGTCAATCCTAAAGGAAATCAGTCCTAAATATTCATTGGAAGAACTGATGCTGAAGTTGAAGTTCTAATACTTTGACACCTGATGTGAAGAGCCTACTCACTGGGGAAGACCCTGATGCTGGGAAAGATTGTGGGCAGGAGGAAAAGGGGATGACAGAGGATGAAATGGTTGGATGGCATTACTGACTCAATGGACATGAGTTTGAGCAAACTCTGGGAGATGGTGAAGGACAGAGAAGCCTGGCGTACTGCAGTCCATTCGGTCAAAAAGAGACACACACCACTTAGCGACTGAACAACAACTATAGTCCTGGAAGCAATCTTTAAGTTCATCAGTACACCCCTATCATTTGAATCTGTTTTAGGTATCATGTTCCTTCTTACCTGTATCAAAACTCATACTAAACAATGAGTTGTAAAAGAGGGTTTATTTTTGCATCTGTCTATAAGTCTTTGCCCCCAAGCTTAACAAAAACAAACACAAGTGCTATTACTAGGTATTTTAACAGAGAGAATTTATTATAGAGAATTGCTAACTAGAAGACTGAAAAGACAGAGGGATATCATGGAAGTAGCAATTGCAAGAAGAGCTACTACCACTAGGACTGGGAAAGCAAAAGAAAGAATCTGAAAGTATTAAGATATGGAGCTTGGAGGAGAACCTCAGACCTCTGGGGAAGGGGACTTTGGCCATCTGGTGCTCATACTTCTTCCCAGGTGGTGAAGTGGTAAAGAATCCACCTGCCAATGCAGGAGACACAAGAGACGTGGGTTTGATCCCTGGGTTGGGAAAATCCCTTGGAGTAGGAAATGGCAACCTGCTTCAATATTCTTGCTTGGAAAACTCCATGGACAGAGGAGCCAGGCTCCTCTGTCCATGGGTTGCAAAGAGTCGGACATGACTGAGCAATTGAGCAATCATACTTCTGCAGTGGAGTGGAGGAAATAATCAGACTGGTTTTATGAACTTGGAAAAACTGAAAACTGTACCCAACTACTTGTAGAAAAAACTTCTGGGGTAAAAAAGAAGCAAAGGGTGTTACTGACAGTACTAGGACATCTGCAGAAAGATGATGGGAAGCAGACAGAACAGAGCAACTCCCGTCCTTACCCTTGAGCCTTTCAGTCTCATATCACCTGCTATTGGCAGGACCTCCCCCAGCTGGCCAAGGAGAAGTATGGTCTACAGAGTCTCAGCAGCAGCTTCAGAAGCCTGAATATAGAGGCCGGGCTTGCAGCTGAGAAACGGTAACTTAATAACTGGAACAAAACTTTAATTCCAATGGACAGTGATCTTGAGTATTCTGAATTAATTTTTCCTATTAATAGAACCCAGTAGGCATTATACTTAAACTGCAGATGCCATTCTCTATCCCACCCTGCCCTATTCAGGGAAATTTTCTTGTATTGCATGTTTGAAAATATTTTCTATTTAATTTATTGGATTTTCTACCTCAGGCTTGTCAACTTTTTTTTTAGTTGGATTAGCTTGGTCTTCCATAGACATTAACTTTTTCTCTAATTTCTTTAATATTTTGTATTTTACTCCCCATTCTCTGTGCTTTTCTCAAGCTTTTCCTCTGTTAGTAGTTTAGTTTTTAATGACCTCTATTTTTTTACTTTCTATCTCTATTGGATCTATTATCTCCATAACGGTATCATGTGCTCTTCAATTTGTTTCCTTAATCTTTCTCTTCCTGTAAGCTTCCTGTATTTTAATGCATGTTTTAAGCAAGTGGTTCTAGGGAATGAAGTTATTTTGAAGAATTTTCTTGTATTCTCTGAGTAATACTTTGTTCTAGGCAGAGGTCTTTGCCTCTCTTTTGCATATGGTTTTATTTATATACTCATGCTACACTTTGGTTGCTATGCCATTTATATTCTATTTGACATATTGACTGGCCATATACTTCTGCATTTTGATTCTGTTTTCAAAATGGGAAATTACTATTTTCACCCCAAACTACATGCTCACTAATTAGTTTTTCTTCTCCTCTCAATTCCCTCCTCTTCCTTCTGTTTCCCCACCTCCTAGTTTTACCTTTTTGCCCCACTTTGTTCTCAGTCTTCTTTTCCTCTTTCATCATATCCTCTTTTCTTCTTTATTATTCTAAGTAAACTTTACGCCAATTTTTTCCTTACAAACTACAGACCTGAGTTTCCTCTGTTAGTATTTTATATAAGGACAAGCTAAGGGTTCTTTGTAAAATCAGCATGTACAGGTTTTTTAAAAAGGGGGTATTGATGGAATTAAGATGATATTTTAGTTGTCTCCAGAAAGGCTGAAATCCTATGGAAAATCTCTGGGGGAGATTATCTATCTTTATCTATCGATCCATCTAGATACAGACATACAAAAACAAGAGACAAACCAATGTTAAAAATGAAGTAACATTATATCAGAGATCTTGTGCCTCAAGTTCACACAGACATGTTTTGCAAACTTGGCTGAAGCAAACACCAAGGCTGAAGACCCTTGGGGCATTTTTGTCTCCTTCTTCAGTTCAGTTCAGCTGCTTAGTCGTGTCCGACTCTTTGTGACCCCATGAACCATAGCATGCCAGGCCTACCTGTCCATCACCAACTCCCGGAGTTCACTCAGACTCATGTCCATCGAGTCAGTGGTGCCATCCAGCCATCTCATCCTCTGTCGTCCCCTTCTCCTCCTGCCCCCAATCCCTCCCAGCATCAGAGTCTTTTTCAATGAGTCAACTCTTTGCATGAGGTGGCCAAAGTACTGGAGTTTCAGCTTCAACATCAGTCCTTCCAATGAACACCCAGGGCTGACCTCCTTTAGGATGGACTGGTTGGATCTCCTTGCAGTCCAAGGGACTCTCAAGAGTCTTCTCCAACACCACAGTTCAAAAGCATCAACTCTTCAGTGCTCAGCCTTCTTCACAGTCCAACTCTCACATCCATGCATGACCACAGGAAAAACCATAGCCTTGACTAGATGGACCTTTGTTGGCAAAGTAATGTCTCTGCTTTTTAATATGCTATCTAGGTTGGTCATAACTTTCTTTCCAAGGAATAAGTGTCTTTTAATTTCAAGGCTGCAATCACCATCTACAGTGATTTTGGAGCCCCCCAAAATAAAGTCTGACACTGTTTCCATGTTTCCCCATCTATTTCCCATGAAATGATTGGACTGGAGGCCACGATCTTCGTTTTCTGAATGTTGAGCTTTAAGCCAACTTTTTCACTCTCCTCTTTCACTTTCATCAAGAGGCTCTTTAGTTCCTCTTCACTTTCTGCCATAAGGGTGGTGTCATCTGCATATCTGAGGTTATTGATATTTCTCTCAGCAATCTTGATTCCAACTTGTGCTTCTTCCAGCCCAGTGTTTCTCATGATGTACTCTGCATAGAAGTTAAATAAGTAGGGTGACAATGTACAGCCTTGACGTACTCCTTTTCCTATTTGGAACCAGTCTGTTGTTCCATGTCCAGTTCTAACTGTTGCTTCCTGACCTGCATATAGGTTTCTCAAGAGGCAGGTCAGGTGGTCTGGTATTCCCATCTCTTTCATAATTTTCCACAGTTTCTTGTGATCCACACAGTCAAAGGCTTTGGCATAGTCAATAAAGTAGAAATAAATGTTTTCTGGAACTCTCTTGCTTTTTCCATGATCCAGCAGATGTTAGCAATTTTCCTCTGCCTTTTCTAAAACCAGCTTGAACATCTGGAAGTTCATGGTTCACGTATTGCTGAGGCCTGGCTTGGAGAATTTTGAGCATGACTTTACTAGCGTGTGAGATGAGTGCAGTTGTGTGGTAGTTTGACCATTCTTTGGCATTGCCCTTCTTTGGGATTGGAATGAAAACTGACCTTTTCCAGTCCTGTGGCCACTGCTGAGTTTTCCAAAATTGCTGGCATATTGAGTGCAGCACTTTCACAGCATCATCTTTCAGGATTTGAAATAGCTTAACTGGAATTCCATCACCTCCACTAGCTTTGTTTGTAATGATGATTCCTAAGGTCCACTTGACTTCACATTCCAGGATGTCTGGCTCTAGGTGAGTGATCACACCATCGTGATTATCTGGATCATGAATCTCTTTTTTGTACAGTTCTTCTGTGTATTCTTGCCACCTCTTCTTAATATCTTCTGCTTCTATTGAAGTGAAGTGAAGTCGCTTAGCTGTGTCCGACTCTTTGCGACCCCATGGACTGTAGCCTACCAGGCTACTCCCTCCATGGGATTCTCCAAGCAAGAGTACTGGAGTGGGTTGCCATTGCCTTCTCCAGGGCATCTTCCCGACCCAGGGATTGAACCTGGGTCTCCCGCATTCCAGGAGGATGCTTTAACCTCTAAGCCATCAGGGAAAATCTGCTTCTGTTAGGTCCATACAATTTCTGTCCTTTATCGAGCCCATCTTTGCATGAAATGTTCCCTTGGTGTCTCTAATTTTCTTGAAGAGATCTCTAGTCTTTCCCATTCTGTTGTTTCCCTCTATTTCTTTGCGTTGATCCCTGAGGAAGGCTTTCTTATCTCTCCTTGCTATTCTTTGGAACTCTGCATTCAGATGCTTATATCTTTCTTAGTCCCAATCCAAATGCTGAAACTTACCAGCTCTGGCATGCAAGGGCAGGAAACTGTCATAATGAGAGTACGTGGGCATGAATGAGAAAAGCATGATGGCTAGACTGGATGCCTACCCCTCCAGATGTCTAGAGGAAGGAAGTGGAATGTGTCACAACTATGACTCACTAGTTGGCTAGCGAACTTGGGCCAATCAGCATGGCTCAGGGATGCTAGTAAAGCAGGAAGGGAAAGGGGAGGGAAGGGTTGTCCTGAATGTATCTCTTCACCTAGAGCCTGATGGTCCTTTGTGGGACCAGGACTCATAAAGGATCACAATTGTACTGACTCTTATTTTAACCTTTGACTACATGGCTACTGACTTCTAATTAGATTTGCATCTTAACAGTAACAGTGGAGGTTAAGAGATATGCCTCACCCCCTATCAAATAACGACTAGGAGGAGTACAATGTAGGACTCCCATTTTGAATAATCTCATTTTAAACAAACATGCTCATGATCTGAAACCGCTTTAGGACATGGATGCATACCTCCCTGCTGTAGATAATGGAGGTATGAGTCCTCTTGCAAGCTGATGCTAATGGATGTATTGAGTTAGGGTTAGTTTAAATATCAGTTAATTCTGTTTAACTACTGATAAAAAGAAACTTAATATAAACTATTTCAAGGGTGATATAGTTTTGGAGATGTCATCTACATTTATTCAGTTTTGAACTAATAACTTTAACTTGGAAGAAGGTATTTTCTGTATAGTTCTTCTGTGTATTCGTGCCACCTCTTCTTAATATCTTCTGCTTCTGTTAGGTCCATACCATTTCTGTCCTTTATTGTGCCCATCTTTGCATGAAATGTTCCCGTGGTATCTCTGATTTTCTGAAAGATATCTCTAGTCTTTCCCATGCTATTGTTCTCCTCTATTCCTTTGCATGGATCGCTGAAGAAGGCTTTCTTATCTCTTCTTGCTGTTCTTTGGAACTCCACATTCAAATGGGTATATCTTTCCTTTTCTCCTTTGCCTTTAGCTTCTCTTCTTTTCTCAGCTATTTGTAAGGCCTCCTCAGACAACCATTTTGCCTTTTTGCATTTCTTTTTCTTGGGGATGGTCTTCATTACTTCCTCCTGTACAGTGTCACAAACCTGCATTCATAGTTCTTCAGGCACTCTGTCTATCAGATCTAATCCCTTGAATCTATTTGTCACTTCCACTGTATAATCATCCAGAAAAACATCTATTTCTGCTTTACTGGCTATGCCAAAGCCCTTGACAGTGTAGATCACCACAAACTGTGGAAAATTCCTAAAGGGATGGGAATACCAGACCACCTGACCTGCCTCTTGAGAAACCTGTATGCAGGTCAGGAAGCAACAGTTAGAACTGGACATGGAACAGCAGACTGGTTCCAAGTAGGGCAAGGAGTACGTCAAGGCTGTATATTGTCACCCTGCTTATTTAAGTTATATTCAGAGTACATCATGAGAACTGCTGGGCTGGAAGAAGCACAAGTTGGAATCAAGATTGCTGAGAGAAATATCAATAACCTCAGATATGCAGATGACACCACCTTTATGGCAAAAAGCAGAGAAGAACTAAAGAGCCTCTTGATGAAAGTGAAAGAGGAGAGTGAAAAAGTTGGCTTAAAGCTCAACATTCAGGAAACTAAGATCATGGCATCCAGTCCCATCACTTCATGGCAAATAGATGGGGAAATAGTGAAAACAGTGACAGACTTTATTTTGGGGGGCTTCAAAATCACTGCAGACGGTGATTGCAGCCACGAAATTAAAAGACGCTTACTCCTTGGAAGAAAAATTATGACCAACCTAGACAGCCTATTAAAAAGCAGAGACATTACTTTGCCAACAAAGGTCTGTCTAGTCAAAGCTATGGTTTTTCCAGTAGTATGTATGGTTGTGAGAGTTGGACTATAAAGAAAGCTGAGCACCGAAGAATTGACGCTTTTAAACTGTGGTGTTGGAGAAGACTATTGAGAGTCCCTTGGACTTCAAGGAAATCTAACCAGTCCATCCTAAAGGAAATCAGTCCTGAATATTCATTAGAAAGACTGATGCTAAAGCTGAAACTCCAATACTTTGGCTACCTGATGCGAAGAAATGACTCATTTGAAAAGACCCTGATGCTGGGAAAGATTGAAGGTAGGGGGAGAAGGGGATGACAGAGGATGAGATGGTGGGATGACAGCACCAACTCAATGGACATGAGTTTGAGTAAACTCTGGGAGATGGTGATGGACAGGGAGGCCTAGCATGCTGCAGTCCATGGGGTTGATAAGAGTTGGACACTACTGAGCGACTGAACTGAACTGAACTGTATAGTCATAAGGGATTTGATTTAGGTCATACCTGAATGGTCTAGTGGTTTTCCCTGCTTTCTTCAATTTAAGTCTGAATTTGGCAATAAGGAGTTCATGGTCTGAGCCACAGTCAGCTCCTGGTCTTCTTTCTGCTGACTGTACAGAGCTTCTCCATCTTTGGCTACAAAGAATATAATCAATCTGATTTTGGTATTGACCATCTGGTGATGTCCATGTGTAGAGTCTTCTCCTGTGTTGTTGGAAGAGGGTGTTTGCTATGACCAGTGCATTCTCTTGGAAAAACTGTGTTAGCCTTTGCCCTGCTTCATTCTGTACTCCAAGGCCAAATTTGCCTGTTACTCCAGGTATCTCTTGACTTCCTACTTTTGCATTCCACTCCCCTATAATGAAAAGGACATCTTTTTTGGGTGTTAGTTCTAGAAGGTCTTGTAGGTCTTCATAGAACCATTCAGCTTCAGTTTCTTCAACATTACTGCTCGGGGCACAGACTTGGATTACTGTGATATTGAATGGTTTGCCTTGGAAATGAACAGAGATCATTCTGTCATTTTTGAGATTGCATCCAAGTACTGCATTTTGGACTCTTTTGTTGACTATGATGGCTACTCCATTTCTTCTAAGGGATTTTTGCCCACAGTAGTAGATATGGTCATTGAGTTAAATTCACCCATTCCAGTCCATTTTAGTTCACTGATTCCTAAAATGTCGATGTTCACTCTTGCCATCTCCTGTTTGACCACTTTGAATTTGCCTTGATTCATGGACCTATCATTCCAGGTTCCTATGCAATATTGCTCTTTACAGCATTGGACTTTATTTCCATCACCAGTCACATACGCAACTGGGTGTTGTTTTTGCTTTAGCTCTGTCTCTTCATTCTTTCTGAAGTTGTTTTTCCACTGATCTCCAGTAGCATATTGGGCACCTACTGACCTGGGAAGGTCATCTTTCAGTGTCCTATCTTTTTACTTTTTCATACTGTTTCTCAAGGCAAGAATACTGAAGTGGTTTGCCATTCCCTTCTCCAGTGGACCATGTTTTGTCTGAACTCTCCACCATGATCCGTTCGTCTTGGGTGGCCCTACACAGCATGGCTCATAGTTTCCTTGAGTTAGACAAAGCTGTGGTCCATGGGATCAGATTGGTTAGTTTCCTGTGATTGTGGTTTTCATTCTGTCTGCCCTCTGATGGAGAAGGATAAGAAGCTTCTGGAAGCTTCCTGATGGGAGAGACTGACTGAGGGGGAAACTGGGTCTTGTTCTGAAGGGTGGGGCCATGCTCAGTATATCTTTAATCCAATTTTCTGTTGCTGGCCTGTGTTCCCTCCTTGTTGTTTGACCTGAGGCTGAGCTATGGTGGAGGCAATGAGGATAATGGTGACCTCCTTCGAAAGGTCCCATGCATGCACTGCTACACTCAGTGCCACTGCATCAGGCCACCGCTGACCCATGCCTCCACCGGAGACTCCTGGATACTCACAGGCAAGTCTGGGTCAGTCTCCTGTGGGGTTACTGCTCCTTTCTCTTGGGTCCTGGTGTGCATAAGCTTTTGTTTGTGCCCTCCAAGGGTCTGCTCCCTCAGTCCTGTGTAAGTTCTGGTGGCTCCATGGTGGGGTTGATGACGACCTCCTCCAGAGGTCTTATGCCATCCCAGGCCTATTGCACCCGGAGCCCCTGCCCCTGCAGCAGTCCGCTGCTGACCTGTACCTCTGCAGCAGACCCTTAGGCACAGCACAGTTTAGGCTTTAGCATAGTTTAGGCTTTCCTTACTATGATGAAAAAGAAAATTGATTATGATATCAACCATGGGTACCATAACTCCTTTTAGGGAAGAAAGTGTATCATTTGAATAAATAATTTGAAGGGCTTTTCAAGCTTGGAAAGTTTTTGGTCATATCTCTTCAAATATTTTTTCAGTTCCCCTTTTTGCCTTTGAGGACTCTAATTACACATGCCGGAGGTTGCTCAAAGTTGTCCTACATCTCGCTGGTGCTGTTTTCATTTGCTTTATTCTTTTTATACCCTGTGCTTCATTTTGCTTAGTTTCTGTTGCTATGTCTTCAAGTGCATTATTTTTTTTTCCTTTCTAATAACTGATCTGCTGTTAATCACATTTCATATTTACATACCAAATATCTTTGGTATTTTTATATCTTGAATGACTCTGCCTATATTTTGAACAAGTGAAATACAGTTATAATGTCTTTGTTTGCCAATTCTAACATTCTTGTCAGTTCTGGGTGGGTTTCAATTGATTACTTACCTTCTTCATTATGAGTCAGGTTTCTCTGCTCCTCTGTACGTCTGGTAAGGTTTGACTGGGTTCCAGACATTGTAAATTTTACCCTGCGGAATGCAGATAGTTTTGTTTTTCTATAAATATTCTGGGAAGCAGTTAAGTTTCTTGGAAGAAGTTTGGTCCCTTCTGGTCTTGATGTGGTGACATGTTAGGTGAGTCCAGAACAGTGCTCAGTATGGGGCTAATTATTTCCCATTACTGAGGTAAGACCTTCCTGAGTTCTCTAGTCAATGCCCTGTGAATTATGAGTTTTGCCAGTCTAGGTTATGGGAACAGACACAGCTGTTAATATCAGCCCCATTTGAATGCTGAATACTGTTCCTGCTATTCTTTTTAGATGACTCTCTCTCCAGCTTCAGGTAGCTTGTTCACACACATGATTGATCCATGCCTTAGTGAATACTTTAGGGGGATCCTGTGTGAATCCCTGGGATTCTCTCTTTGTGTAGCGCTTACCTTCATCCTGTGAACTCTGGTGTCTTGATCTTTCTAGATTGTCTCTTCCATCCACAATTATTGATATGTTGTGTTTTCACTCCTATTTAGTTCTAAGTATTTTCGGTTTTCTCTTTTGATATCTTCTTTTACCCATGAGATATGTAGATGTGTGTTGTTTAATTTCCAAATATTGAGGAATTTTCCAGGTTTTATTTTAGACTTTCATTTCCATACAATTCTATGGTCAGTGAATACACTCCATATGATTTTAATCTTTTAGAATTTATTTAAACTGTTTTATAGTTTAGTATGTGATCTATTTTGATGAATGTTTCATGTATACTTGAAAAAATGTATTCTAACAGATTTTGGATGTCGTGTTCTATAAATGTTTACTGGATCAAGTTGGCTGATAGTGTTGTTTGTGTCTTCAATATGCTTACTGATTTCATGTTCCATTAATTACTGAGAGAGAAGAGTTAGGTTCTTTAATGACAATTAAGGATTTGTCTAGGTTTTCTTTTAGTTGTCCATTTTTTCCCTCTTGTGTTTTAACACTGTATAATAAAGATGCATGCACATTTAGGGATCCATTTTGATGAATTAGTCTTTGTATCATTATGAAGTGTCTTCTTTTACCCTTCTTCAGCTTTCTTTTGATTATTTTTTGCATGATATATCTTTATCATTTACTTTGAACTTATATGTGACTGTGATCAGGTAAAGATCCATATTATAAGCCTTCAGTTCAGTTCAGTTCAGTCACTCAGTTGTGTCCGACTCTTTGCGACCCCATGAATCGCAGCATGCCAGGCCTCCCTGTCCATCACCAACTCCCGGAGTTCACTCAGACTCATGTCCGTCGAGTCGGTGATGCCATCCAGCCATCTCATCCTCGGTCGTCCCCTTCTTCTCCTGCCCCCAATCCCTCACAGCATCAGGGTCTTTTCCAATGAGTCAACTCTTCACATGAGGTGGCCAAAGTACTGGAGTTTCAGCTTTAGCATCAGTCCTTTCAATGAATACCCAGGACTAATCTCCTTTAGGATGGACTGGTTGGATCCAAGCAACTCTCAAGAGTCTTCTCCAACACCACCATTCAAAAGCATCAATTCTTCGGTGCTCAGCTTTCTTCACAGTCCCACTCTCACATCCATACATGATACTGGAAAAACCATAGCCTTGACTAGATGGACCTTTGTTGGTAAAGTAATATCTCTGCTTTTTAATATGCTATCTAGGTTGGTCATAACTTTCCTTCCAAGGAGTAAGCGTCTCTTAATTTCATGGGATTCAAACCCATGCCTCCAGGGGAAACCGCGACCTGAACACAGCGCTTTAGACTACTCGGCCATCCTGACTTCCTATTATAAGCCTTAGGACAACCAATAAAAAATAAATGAAAGTGATATAGCAAATAAATGACTTGATGGAAAATTGACAAATAATTAAAAATTATAAAAATAAGTCAAAATTTTGGAGATGAAAAGTACAATAACCGAAATTAGGAACACAAAGGATGGTTTAATATCAAGTTAGATGCAGCTTAAGAGATAATTAGTCAAGTACAAAATAGGTGAGAAAAAATATCCAAGACTGAAGCACAGAATGAAAAATTATGAAAAATGCGAAAACAACTTTATCATTAACATTAAACTCTTAAACCAAATTTTCAGTGACATTCAGAATGATCTCAGGCATTTTACCTTATACAAAATGAACTTCTAAAAGCTTTACTTTGACTTCATAAATTAGATGGAAATATTGAGCCATTATTGAAATTAATTTAATTTTAATTAATTTAAATTAAATTAATTTCTTATAGAATATCAGCCATAATGCTATAACCAACATCTATCGAAATAAGCAGTAAAAAGACAAAGACCTTATTCCATATATTTAGAAACTAAAAAGGCACTGCCAAAGAATTCATGGATTAAAGAGAAAAATTCCGGTTGAAATGACAGAACTTCTGGATCAGACACAGGTAAAAATGTTACATATCAAATCTAACAGAATGAAGTTAAGTGTATTTAGAAATAAATTTAGAGCATTTAATGTTGTTCAGTTGCTCAGTCGTGTCCGGCTCTTTGTGACCCCATGAACTGTAGCACACCAAGCTTCCCTGTCTTTCACAATCTCCCAGAGTTTCCTCAAACCCATGTTCATTGAATCAGTGATGCCATCCAATCAGCTCGTCCTCTGTCATCTCCTTCTCCTCATGCCTTCAGTCTTTCCGAGCATCTGGGTCTTTTCAATGAGTCGGCTCTTCACATCAGGTGGCCGAAGTTGGAGCTTCAGCGTCAGCACCAGTCTTTCCAGTGAATATTCAGGGGTCGATCTCCTTGCAGTCCAAGGGACTCTCAAGAGTCTTCTCCAGCAGCACAGTTCGAAAGCGTCAGTTCTTGGTGCTCTGTCTTCTTTATGATATTTATTACTCCCTTGGCAGGACCCAAGACTCTCTTTGGGTCTCCACCTGTACTGTGAGTTGGAAACTCACCCCATGCAATAAGCTCAACAATCATGGATCACACCTCATTTCATTTCCTTCTTTCAGACAGCACTATCGTGCACTACACCACCTTTCTCTGCTGTTTTATGTATTTGTTTGGGTTTCCAGTTATTTAAGATGAGAGAGCAAATCTGGCCTCCTTTATTCCATGGCAGCTGAAAGTAGAAGTAATCTGTCATTTTTCTAAAGTTTGAAAACATGCAAAACAATGCCACATATATATCCCCTATTTCTATATATAAATAAATATGTATTGATATAGACCTAGTTTGGGGAAAATGAACTAATAGTGTAAAAATCATGCATAGGGAAGCTGAACACCAAATTTGGGAGAAAAGTTGCTTAGAGGGAGAGATAGCAGAAAACTACCCTGAAATTGAGATAATGAGCAAGAATGATAAAATTTTAGAATTCTTTGAAGATTAGTAGTAGGTACAGGGATATTCACCATATTTTTCTATATACTTCTTATGTGCATGAAATATTTTATAATAAAAATTTAAAGGTATGCAAAAGGGAGAATAAGTAAAGAGTATTAGTTAAAGGAGTATTCTAGAAAGATAAAGAGGTAAAATAGGATAGTAATTAAATGTGTTCTGTAAGCCACATCTAAGCCAGATGGCACCGTTGGGGGTGGGGACCAAGTGGTAGCAAACAGAAATAATACATCTTCTTCTCTCACCAGCCAGGTCTCAGCAGGCTGTGATTTACCTGTTGGTGTTTTCTTATGAGTACTTTCTACTCCTGGGCAGAATTCTTTGATCAGTTCAGTTCAGTCACTCACTTGTGTCCGACTCTTTGTGACCCCATGGACTGCAGCACGCCAGACTTCCCTGTCCATCACCAACTCCCGGAGCCTACTCAAACTCATGTTCATCGTGTTGGTGATGCCATCTAACCATCTCATCCTCTGTTGTTTCCTTCCCCTCCTGCCTTCAATCTTTCCCAGCATCAGGGTCTTTTCCCAATGAGCCAGTTCTTCGCATCAGGTGGCCAAAATATTGGAGTTTCAGCTATAACATCAGTCCTTCCAATGGTTATTCAGGACTGATTTCCTTTAGGATAGACTTGTTGGATCTCCTTGCAGTCCTCGAGACTCTCAAGAGTCTTCTCTAACACCACAGTTCAAAAGCATCAATTCTTTGGCACTCAGCTTTCTTTATAGTCCAGCTCTCACATCCATACATGACTACTGGAAAAACCATAGCTTTGACTTTGTTGGCAAAGTAATGTCTCTGCTTTTTAATATGCTGTCTAGTTTGGTCATAGCTTTTCTTCCAAGGAGCAAGTGTCTTTTAATTTCATGGCTGCAGTCACCACCTGCAGTGATTTTGAAGACCAAGAAAATAAAGTCTCTCACTGTTTCCATTTTTCCCCATCTGTTTGCCATGAAGTGATGGGACCAGATGCCATGCTCTTAGTTTTCTGAATGCTGAGTTTTAAGCCAACTTTTTCACTCTCTTCTTTCACTTTCATCAAGAGGCTCTTTAGTTCTTCTTTGCTTTCTGCCATAAGTGTGGTGTCATCTGCATATCTGAGGTTATTGATATTTCTCTTTGATGGAACCCTTCAAAACCCCAGCTTCCATAAACACCACAATGTTACCACCATGCCTTGTTGAGTTATCTGTCGACCTGCCTGTGGACTTGAGCTCTTGGGTCACTGTTGTGCTCTCTCTTATCCACATAGATGATCTCTCTCTGACTTTGGCCTCTCAGTATCTTGGCGCTACTTCTCTTCAATGATCATCTCTTGCTTGGATCTTTGCAATAGCCTCCTGACTTGTCTCCCTTCATCATTATCCCTTGCTGCATCTACCCTTAATATGGTAGATGATGGAGTGGTCCTCTGAAAACCTCAGATCATGTCACTTCTCTGCTCAAAATTCTCTGTCTTGCTCAGAGGAAAAACCAAACTCTCCTCTTGCCTTCAAAGCACTGCAGTGATCTGGCTCCTCCCACCCCATCTCTTGGTGCTCTCCCCCACTCCCTGTCCGTACTCATCACTCGGGGCTCCCTGATGCTCCTGCCTCAATTACACCTGCTGCTCCCTCTTAGAAACTTTTTACCTGATTATCTACCTGGCTTGTTCTTTCTCTCACCAAAAGTGTGGTTTTCTCAATTGTCACATTTTACAGGTCTTTCTGACCGCTTTATTTAAAGCTGCTCTCATTTTCATAATGCATTCCATTTCTTCCTCTGCTTATCTCCTTCTCCCTAGTAGGTGTGGTCTTCCAATATACTATAAAATTTATTTCTTAATTTTTTTTAATTGTCTGTCTCCCTCCACTGGAATATAATCTTCATGAAAACAGGGATTTTTGTGTTTTATTTATTGCTGTAACACAAGCACTTAGAACAAGTGCCTGGCACAGAGATTGCCATCAGTGGCTTTGAGGACCTCTGTTTCCTCCTTTACTCAGAGACTTAAGGGAGTGAGGGAGAGGTGTATAGCCCCTTGTACCAGCAGTTCACCTGATGCAGATGTGATGGCTGTCCCTTGGACTGGGCTTTGAGCGTCAGCTAGGCAGAGTGCCGCAGAAGTGTTCCTAGGTCCCAGGTGTTTAACTCCTTCAGGTCTGGAGAGCCCCTCTGTGACTTTCCTGCCTCTTGTAGGGACCCAGAAATCATTTGATTGCTTCCATGCATGAATGCAAAAGAAGGAGGTGGCAGAGGATGAGATGGTTAGATAGCATCACTGACTCAGTAGACACGAATTTGAGAAAACTCTGAGAGATAATGGAGGACAGAGAAGCCTGGTTGCTGCCGTCCATGGGGTTGCAAAGAGTCAGACACAATTGAGCAACTGAACAATAGAAACAAAAGCATAAGAGGGCCCAGCAACTCTTCAAGGCTGCCCAAGGCTCCGTCTCCCAGGAGCTTGCTGGCACTCTCCTTACTGGGCTCTTGCTGTCTTTCTGGGACTCAGCCCAGCTCTCAGATCCCACAGCTCTATCTAAGAATTCTGTTGCCTCCCTGGGCTCCACTTCAGTTCAGAGAATAAGGACTTTGTCTATGTAGAGTCCGCCGACATCTTTTCAATGCTCCCCACCCCCACCCCCGATCTCTCACCTTGCTTCACTTTCTCTCTTCTCCTCCCCCAGAATGGAAATTTTTCCCTAGTATAACAGGAATGCTAATCTTGCTTCTGTTCATCTCTCATCTGTATTGTGAATCCTTCCCATTTTTCTAAGGGCCTGGGCTTTTGGAATCTAAAAATAGGAGGAGAGACACTATCTTTCTGCATTTGGCTGTCAAACTCTCTCAGAGGATAACTTGGTTGCTGTAACGGAAGAAGGGTCAGGGGCATGGGAGAGGGAAAGTGAGAGGGAAAGGCTTGGGTGGGGGAAATTATGAAATATTTATAGAAGATGTGGTATATATACACAGTGGAATATTACTCAACCATTAAAAGAATGAAATAAGGTTATTTGCAGCCACATGGATGGACCTAGAGAGTGTCATACTGAGTGAAGTAAGTCAGAGAAGGAGAAATATTATATGACATCCCTTATATGTGGAATCTAAAAATAAATGAACTTACTTACAAAACAGAAAGAGACTCACAGACTTAGAAAATGAATTCATGGTTGCTGGGCGAGGGTGAAGAGATAGTTAAGGACTTTGGGAAGAACATGTACACACTGCTGTATTTTAAATGGATAACCAACAGAAACTTATCGTACAACACATGGAACTCTGCTCAATGTTATGGGCCAGCCTCGATGGGAAGGGTGTTTGGGGGAGAATGAATACATTAGATGCATGGCTGAGTCCCTTCACTGTTCACCTGAAACTATCACAACATTGTTAATAGGCTGCACCTCAGTACAAAATGTTTTGGCATTAAAAAATAAATAAAATAAAATTTAGAAAAAAAGAGAACAGTCTCATCGCTTGATGATAGTAATGACGACAGTAATAATGATGGTGGCACTAGTGGTAAAGAATCCGCCTGCCAGTGCAGAAGATGTAAGAGACCTGAGTTTGATCCCTGTGTTAGAAAGATCCCCCGGAAAAGGATCTGGCAACCTACTCCAGTATTCTTGCCTGGAAAATTCCTTGGACAGAGGAGTCTGGTGGGCTACAGTCCAGGAGGTCACAAAGAGTCAGACACGACTGAGCGCGCACACACAACATTGACTGAGCACTTCCTGTATGTCAGGTCCACTCCCAAGTGCTCTGTACACAGCATCTCCATTAATCACCACCACAACTCCATGTGTATCGATTATTATAGTAATTTTTCATAAGAGCAAATTGGAGTCTAGTGAGGGAGAAGGATTTACTCAGGTCCCACATTTTACAAATGATGGGTGTGGGCTTCAGACGCAAGCCTGGTGTACACCAAAGGCTGTACCTCCTGGCCTCATGGCAACACCTCTAGAGCCTGAGGATACCAGGCCCTGTAGATGGGGAATTACTCCATTCTTCTACACTCCCGGCCCCTCACCCAGCAAGAGTGCGCTGTCCCTCCTCTTCCTGCCGTGCCCTGGGAAGGGCTGAATCATCCCCGTTTGTCCCCAAGGTCAGCCTCTCTCTGCAAATTTGGCTTCCTACTCTGCTTCTGCTTCAGTAGGTTTCCAATCTCTCTCTCTTCTTCCTTCTCTTTGTCTCTTTTTCTCGGTGTGGCTTTACAAATAAAATATAAATTTAGCTGAGAGCTCATACCACAAAAAGGGAAGAAGTGATAAGTATAAGTAGCAAATAGAACCCAGGGGGTTAACACCCTGCTACCACACATGAAGGTTTTGTGGGGAGAGGACTGAGGATCTGTGTATCTTTGCTCTTGGGGGCATTCAGGCTGCCTTTGCTGCTTCCTGCAGAGATATCCTGGGCTCCTCCCCAAAGAGCAGTGTCTTTATCAACAAGTAGAAAGCTGCAGCTTCGGGAAGGTGTCCCAGCTCCATTGGAACAACAAGCTAACTCTTAAAAAAAAAAAAAAAAAAAAAAAAACCAGCCATTGACATCTTAGTATAGCTGAGCTGAACCAGCTAGCCCAGATCCAGTCTTTTTTTTTTTTTTTAAAGATACAGGCACCTCAATGTGCAAAGCAGCATTGTTTTTTTCCCTCTTTTTTGAAGATTTTTTGGATGTAGACCATTTTTTCAGACACGACTGAGCGACTTCACTTTGACTTTTCACTTTCATGCATTGGAGAAGGAAATGGCAACCCACTCCAGTATTCTTGCCTAGAGAATCCCAGGGATGGGGGAGCCTGGTGGGCTGCCGTCTCTGGGGTCGCACAGAGTCAGACACGACTGAAGCGACTTAGCAGCAGCAGCAGACCATTTTTTACAGTCTTCGTTGAAATTGTTAGAATATTGCTTCATTTGTTTATGTTCTCGTTTTCTGGCCATGAGTCACATGGGAATCTTATCTCCCTAACCAGGGATCGAACCCACACCCCTGCATTGGAAGGCAATGTTCTAACCACTGGACCACCAGGGAAGTTCCCAAGATCCAGATTCATAGGGGACAGTCATTTTGATGGCAGTGAGGTGGGAGGAGAGGAAACTTGGAACAGGGTGCAATCGGTTGAGTCCAGGGCTGTGAGAGGGCTCTGGGCACCTGGGTGAAGGCTGTGTGTTTCTGCAGGTGACGACTCCATCAGCACCTTGGGCCTGATCCTCTGCATGGGGCTGTCGCTGCTGCTTGTGTCCATCCTGGGCTACAGCCTGGCCAAGTGGTACCAGCGTGGGTACTGCTGGGAGGGTGAGTGCGCGCCGGACCTTGCCGCCCCAGCTCAGCCCAGCCCCTCCTCTTCCGTGGTGTTTGGCGAGGCCAGATGGGGCAGCAAACTCTTTAGAATGATGTCATGCAAAAATATTTCCTGTGGTGGCAGCAGTGGTCGAGGACTTGGGTGGGGTGGCTGAGCCCTTGAGGCGGCGGGGGTAGGGTACTGGGGCCTTTATTGAATGGGGGGCTCTTCCCATACCCAGCAAGCAGTCAGCTTCCTCCTCCTTCAGAACTCACAGGAGTCCATCTCCCAGGCCTCTGTGAGCCCCAAGGCCAAGGGTGATGGGCTAGACTGGCCAAGCTCCAGATGTCTCTTCTACACCTGGCTCCTTGTCCCCTCTTCTCCTGCCTGTGTATCTCAGGGCCTTCTCCTGAGCTTGCTGATGCTTCAGCCCCACTGGGCATCTCCTGGAATTTGCTGGGGGTGCCCCCAACTCTGATTCACATCTTCATTTCCCACAGGACCCGGGAGAGCTGGGAGGGCGTAATAGAGTCCTGGGGGCTTACCAGGTGGTGCTAGTGGTAAAGAACCTACCTGCCAATGCAGGAGACATAAGAGACGTGGGTTCCATCCCTGGGTCGGGAAGATCCCTGGAGGAGGGCATGGTGACCAACTCCAGGATTCTTGCCTGGAGAATCCTGTGGACAGAGGGGCCTGGTGGGCTACAGTCCATAGGGTCGAAAAGAGTCGGACACGATTGAAGTCACCTAGCATGCACTAGAGTCCCAAGAAGCAGAGAACATTTCCTGGATCTGCAGTTAAATTCAACAGCTTCCACGGATGTTTGTTGAGCATCTACTATGTGCCAACGTGCTTGTGCCTAATATGTTTAAAAAAAAAATTCCATGTGAAGGTGAAATTTTTAGTCTGTGTGTGTGTGTGTGTGTGTGTGTGTGTGTGTGTGTTTACAGAAGATATGAGGCTAGAGTCAGAGTTGGAAAGTGGTGGAGTCTGGATTCCAGCCTCCTTCCCAAAGTCATTAGTGCCCTTGATGGAGAGATCCCCAGTGGCAGGATCTATCCTCAAAGAGCTGGTGTTTCTGTCTAGAAAGAAGGGAATGTACCCATGAGTTTGGAGCAGAAAGAAGACACCGAAGGAGCCTGGGAATCTCCCATGACATCCTGAGGCCCAGCCTAGCCACCCACACCTCCCAGACAGGCATGAGGGTGGAACATATGATCCCAGAAGAGTGGTGGGTCACTCTCCCTGGAGGTACAAACCCTTTCTTTTCTGTTTGTCTTTCTAGGGCCTAATTTTGTCTTCAACTTGTACCAAATCCGGTGAGTAGATTCAGGACAGATCGGGGTGGGATGGGGGTGGGGGCTATGTATGCTTGAGAAAGAATCAAAGATGGAGCTCAAACTTATTACTTCCCTTCCCTGTCTCCTCCCCATGTCTCTGAGCAAGCAAGAGAAAAGGGTGGAGCAGGGTCCATGTAGAAAGTTCCACGAAAGAAAACTTTAACACAGACAGAACATGGGAGATTCTAATGACAGTGATCTACTTAGCATTCACCCCTGGGTGGCCATCATCCATTCATCCATCCATTCATATATTTACTCACCCATCATTTATTCAGTAAAGATTCTATTGCAGTAAGTATTGTGGCCTTAGTTTCTAAGGGTACCAAGATAACTTGGCATAGTATCTGTCTTTAAGCTGCCTGTGGTGGACACCTGCCTGGTTACAGATATAATCTCAGACATAACATGCTGTCCAAAGAGAGGAGCAAATGAAAACAATCGGAGATTCAGGGAGTGTCCTGAGTTATTGCAAGAAGATTCAGAAAGTCCTCCTGTGATAAGTTGTCTCATCTGGTCTCTGCCGCACAGCAGGCTTGCTTCTCATCTGGCCCAAGGGTTGGATAACTCTCATCCTGGAAAATAAGTCAGTGAGTCAGTGAGTCACTGCTGGAAGTTTTTCCCATGCTCTGGTCCCAGAGAGAGGCCAGGTTCTCAGCCCCAGTAACTTGATTGGATGATCTTTCTCAGGAATCTGAAGGATCTGGAGATGGGTCCTCCCTTCACCATCAGTGGCCACATTAGCAGTTCAGATGGAGGCTACATGAAGTTCTCAGACAGGCTGGTCTGATGAGGGGAGTGTCAACTTTCTGGAGCCCCAGAGAGGTGAGTGGAACATTGGTGAGCTCCTGAGTGAACCTGATGTCCCAGTGTGGTCCTCAGGTGGTTCAGGCACCTGAGCCTAGCACCAAAGATGGCTTGGAACCCACAGACGATGTGGTTCATCCTCCAGGGAGTGGGTGCTGTAGGAGATGGTCCTGAGAGCAAAGACGTGGGATCGTGCTGTCCCTGCCTCCTGCTAGTACTGGGTCGCTCCTTTTACTGTTGTCCACCTGATCCATGCCTTTCTTTCCTTTCTAATCAGATCGAAGTTTTTAGAATGGGGCTTTCTATCTCAACCCTTTGCTCTGGGAAGAAGGCTCCAGATGGCCACCCTTTCCAAGAAGCATCGCTGTAGAACTTCTGAACTTGTTGAACTTCCTAAGCCCAGGAGCTGTCCT
Organism: Capricornis sumatraensis; assembly: GCF_032405125.1. Taxonomy (NCBI): domain Eukaryota; kingdom Metazoa; phylum Chordata; class Mammalia; order Artiodactyla; family Bovidae; genus Capricornis; species Capricornis sumatraensis. Next base: position 30,592,659 of record NC_091084.1, on the reverse strand, counting down.
TGCTTCCTGGCTGGCAAACCTCATGATCACACTTTTCCTTGCCTGCCTTCAAGCCCATCCCTCTTCACATCACAGTTGCTGTCTCCCATCTAAACACTTTCTCCTTCCAGCAGTCCCTCACGGACCCTCAGTTTGGTTTCTCTCTCATCTCCACATAGGACCCCACACTCAGCTCCTCTATATGTTTCTCCCTCTGCCCAGATGTGATGGTTCAGAGCAGCAGTCCCCAATCTTTTTGACATCAGGGACCAGTTTCGTGGAAGATGATTTTTCCACAGATGGGCATGGGGGATGGTTTCGAGATGATTCAAGCGTATTACATTTATTGTGCAATTTATCTCTATGATTAGTTCATCAGTTCCACCTCAGATCATCAGGCTTTAGGTCCCAGAAGTTGAAGAGTCCTGGTTTAGAGGAATCCTTTCAAAGACTCATTTCCTTTTCATGTCCCTTTATCTTTTTCTGCAGGAGGAGGCTCCTGGCTCAGAATCCACCCCTCTTGGGCTCCCCTGCCTTCAACTCCTGGGTCTTCAATGCCTGGCCTAGCCCCTCTTGTGAACATTGAGGAGTCTTCTCTTGGGACACCCCAGCCTGCAGCCCGAGAGTCAGACCTCTGGGAACAGAGTCTGTGAAGTCACAGAGGCTTTCTCACAGAAACCAAGAGACGGCCATTTCCTGAGGAGGAGGGGCTGGTTCCTGGGGGCCCCTGAGCCTGTGCCCACAGGTTCCAGGTGCCCTGGAGAGCAGAGCCCTCCCAGCTGGGCGGCGTGGGTGGGGCTTGGAGATTCCGGAGGGGAGCTCTCCATTGGGCATCCCCAGCCACTTCCCCTTGGGGACTGACACCGGGGCCAGAAAACCTGTCATATCCTCCATGGGCAAAGTCATGTGGGAGGAAGGGTCATTCCAGATGCTTTTAAACCTTCCTACCAGAAGTGAACTTATCCTGAGAGCTGTATACTGAGCTTAGGCCTTGACTCTGCCCTGCCCCCCTCTGCCCTTGGTTCTGGCACTTTCTGCAAGTCTCCCCACCTCACTCCCCAACCCCTCATGCCCTCCCACACATCTGTCCACCACCTGTGTCTGTTTCCCTTGCTACTGACCAGCCTCTGTGCCTCCCAGACAATTCTGAGGGCAGTGCTGAGAACAGTCTGGAAACAAATTCTTATATTTAGGTTCCTGTGATGGGGATGGCCTGGTGTAGATAGCTGTCTCTCCCATTTACTCCATTTCCTGTGCAAGGCCTGCCTTGTAATGTGGAAAGTGGACCAGAAATGGTGAGAATGGGGGGAGAGGAACCTAGATTAGCCTGAAATAAACCAGATAATGCACATGGGAAATCAACAACCAAGTATAGCTTAGTGGACAGGAGAACAGTTTGTTCATGAGTTATTACTCCTTGCTCCAGTCTATACCCTACCGGACCTGAGGTGGGGCCCAAACTGGGATGTCAGCTTGCATGCTAAGCTGCTTCAGTCGTGTCTGACTCTGTGTGATCCATGGACTGTAGCCTGCCAGGCTCCTGTCCATGGGATTCTCCAGGCAAGAGTATAGGAGTAGGTTGGTGTTTTCTTCTCCAGGGGGTCTTTCCAACCCAGGGATCGAACCTGCGTCTTCTGCATTGGCAGACGGGTTCTTTACCACTAGCGCCACCTGGGAAGCCCTGGGATGTCAGTTTAGTAGGTACTTTATGCAGCGTTGTTCAGTCCAGAGGGACTGAATTCCTGGGGCAGCTGTGGATGGAGCAGGGTCTAATGGGGGCCCTGCCACTGCTGAAAACAGCAGTTAGGGCTACCAGCCACTGGTCTCCCTGACGATGTCTCAGAACAAGGCCAATGATAAACAGAGGCCCAGGACCGTAACAGGTGAGGAGAAAAGTCGCTTTTGTCCTCCTGTCCTCTCTTTTCTGAAGCCTGGTTTCTTTCTTGCTTCGGATTCTAACAGATTGACTCACCAGGGCCTGGGGGCCATTCTCCCGACAGAGCCAGGTTGAGACTTATTAAGCCAAGTCTCTGCCTTTGGAGGTCTTCTGCTGGGCCCCAGCTCCTCTATTCCTGGGCAAGTGGAGGTGGGGAGGGGTCCCCTAGACTCTGGACCCCTCCCTTCCTTGAAGGCCCACTGGGAGAGGTGCGGGGAGGGGCTATGGGCTGACGTGGTGTCCTTCCTCCTTGCATTTCAGTTCTGAGGGCTGAGCCCCATTGCTTAACCCAAGGGGGTGTCCGGTCTCAGTAAACACTCAGCTAAGCCCTGCTCAGTGCGGATCCTGGGTCCGCAGCCCTGGCAGGGCCTCCCTAACCCCTGAAAGCGCTCAGAACTCAGTGACCTGGGGAAACCTCAAAGACTAGGGTCCAGGGCCCAGGTGGTCTTGGCCCCAGGTTTGATGGCTGCAGGTAGGGAGACAGGGACAGCTGCCCTAGGCTGGGAGAATGCAGGGTATTTCCTATCCTGGGGAGCGGAACTGAGACCCTGCCACTTCCTCTTTTTGGGTCCTCTGACGTGTTCCCTGTCCTCTCTGCCTCCCCCTCGTTTTCCTGACTTCCGTTGTCTGACTGGCTAGCGCCCTGGACTCCACACGTTTCTGTTGGGGGCAGATTCCGGCTCATTCAGAAATGGGGAGGGAGCAGATGTCTAGAAATCTGGCTCCAAGTCTGGTTATATATGCTGGGCACCTTGACCCATGGCGATGCCAGCACCGCCCCCGCCACCCAGGCCCTCCCCTTCCTTGTAATTTTTTTTCACCTCCTTGGCCCCAGGAGCCAGGAGGCAGTCACGGAGAGCCCGCAGTTCCGTGGACTGGCTGTTCCCAGGCCTCTGACTGCCACCCTCTTCCTCTTTGGAGTCTTTGCCAAGGCTGTTCTCCTGCCTAGAATGCCTTTGACCCCCACCCCCGGCCACATCTAATCTCCATGGCTGGCTCAAGTCTCATCTTTCCTATGGCTTCCCTTGGACTCTAGACTTGATGCCACCCAAGCAGGCAGGGTTAAATCCCACAGGTTTTTAGTAACCATTAAAAGAGGAGTCAATAGGAGGAGCTTATATATGCCAGCTGAGTGGAAGGAGACACCCACTGTGGCCGCAGAAGCCTGCCTGGTGCTAGAGAAAGATGCCCAGGTGACGTGAGGAAGAGAAGAAGCTGCTTATACAGTGCAGAGTCTTCAGAGTGCAGTGCACTTCCACACACGCCACTGTGTCTTGAGCCTGGTGGCAGCCTTGTGATGCGGAGACTATCAGCCCCATTTTACATACAGAGAGATTGACGCTCAGAGAGTTGGTATTCTTTGCCTAAGGCTGCACAGCCAGCAACTGACAGAGTCGAGGCCTCACTGATACAGCCAGACCTCAGGGCTTGGAGGGAGGAACACCATAGAACAGGGTCTGGTGTAGAACCTGTTATGCCATGCTGTGTGGTCACAGGCTGTCACTTCACCATCCTGGGATTAAATTGCAGCATCTGGCACTGGAGGGGCTACTTCTTCAAGACTTCTCTCTCTCTTTCACTTGAAGCAGAAAAAGAGTCCTATTATTTTATTTAAATTTTTTTCCAAATCTCTGGGCTCTCTGAGAACTGGGCCGTAAAGAAAGCAGAATGCCGCAGAATTGATACCTTCAAACTGTGGTGCTGAAGAAGACTCCTGAGAGTTCCTTGGACTGCAAGGAGATCACACCAATCAATCATAAAGGAAACCTTGAATATTCATTGGAAGGACTGATGCTGAAGCTGAAGCTCCAATACTTTGGTCACTTGATTTGAAGAGTGACTCATTGGAAAGGAGCCTGATGCTGGGAAAGACTGAGGGCAGGAGGAGAAGGGGGCAACAGAGGATGAGATGGCTGGATGGCATCACTGATGCAAAGGACATGAACTTGGGCAAACTCTGGGAGATGGTGAGGGACAGGAAGGCCTGGCGTGGTGCAGTCCATGGGGTCATGAAGAGTCAGACGTGACTGGGCAACTGAATAACAACTCTGTGTTTAGTGCCACAGGAGCTGGCACTTCGTGGGCATACCATAATCTGAGCGGCTGCCTATAGCAGAAAAGAGAAGAGAAAACTCCCTAGGGCACTCCGTTGTCTTCTCTGGGAGTGAGAGTGCTGCTTTCCCAGTTTAATCCCACCTCCTCTGTGATCTGCTGAGGGCTGCAGTGAGCGTTGCTTATCTTTTGGAGCCCTCTGCCAGGAAGAGCCAGTTGTGTGTGGCCCTGGTGTCTGGCCATTCCCATCCAGGCTGGATTCTCCAGAGGTGAGCTTTTGCACTCTCCTTAGTGGATTCTGACTTCCTGTATCTGAAGAGCCTGGGCACTACTATATCTCATGACCACTGACCAAAAATGCCCTGCAGGCTCATTTCACACCCAGCTTCTCGCCAACAAGAGCTTACTCAGGTGTTCAGGCATCAGGATCCATTGTGAACTTTGAAAAAGGAAAAAGATGGAAAATCATCGACATTATCGTAAACTGTGCTTCCAACTAAATGAGTGTTTCCTTATATAGAATGTGCAGAGTCAAGGAAAATTATATTCCTGCTTCTCTGCTGGCTCAATGGTAGAAGAACCCACCTGCAATGCAGGAGACGTGAGTCGGGAAGATCCCCTGGAGAAGGAAATGGCTACCCTCTCCAGTATTCTTGCCTGGAGAATCCCATGGAGGGAGGAGCCTGGTGGGCTACAGTCCATGGGGTCGCAAATAGTTGAATATGACTTAGGCCCAAAGCACCACAGTTTAGTGCATTTCATACACAAAAGAGGCATGCACGAAGTGTAGTGATTGATAACTCTTTAACTCAGGCGGTGGCAGCTGAAAGGTGATGGCTGCAGTTCCCTTTGACCCTGATAGTTTAGTATCCTAAATATTACTTTGTCTTTTTTTTTGACCCTGGCTAAGACCGATGAGTACTGAAGATTGGACCGTTTCCAACCTATCCCTTTTTAAGCAGGATGGTGAAACACTGACATGTGCTTCGGATTAGTGCCAGACAGGGACTTCAAATGCACTGTCTCATTTCATCCTCCCCGTCTCTCAGGTGAGGGAACAGAGGCTCAGGGTCTGGTGAAATGATTTGCTTAAGGCCAGGGAAGACTGTATTTTCTCTGTAACCCTTCCTCACTTTTAGCCTCTGCCCAAGCTAGCAGCTCTCCGAGATCCCTGGCCCCCAAGGAAGCAGGCCCCTCCCTCTGGTCTCTCATCTCTTTTCCAGCCCCCTGGTGTGCTGAAAAGGACTTCTCAGAAGCCGAGGCTCTCCAGGCCCTGTTCTCAGCTCTGAGTTTCTCATTGACCCATTCCTCAATCTTTCTTTTACTTTTTATACCCCCTTTCACCTCCAAATCATCAAATTCTGCTAATTTTTTTTAAACTTTAAAGCAAGATTTAAAAATATAGTTTATTCTTGGGTCTTTGTTGCTGTGCGCGCTTTGCTCTGGTTTTGGGGAGAGGAGACTAATCTGCAGTTGAGGTGCATGGGCTTCTCAGCACTGGCTTCTCTTGTGGAGCACAGGCTCTGGGCCGCATGGGCTACAGTAATTGTGGCTCATGAATTCTAGAGCACAGGCTTAATAGTTGTGGCTCATGGACTTAGCTGCTCCACGCCATGTGGGATCTGCCCGGACCAGGAATGGAACCCATGTCCCCTGCATTGGCAGGCAGAGTCTTTACCACTGAGCCACCAGGGAAGCCCAGTTCTGCCCATTCTTTATGTCAGCTCAATTTTCACTTCTCCAGAGAAACTACTTCAAGACCTATGGATCTCCTTGTCTTTTAGTTCTTAATTCCAGATACTCTCCTGTAACCTAATTATTGATCATTCCCTTGTATTCATTCATTCTTACAATTTCTATAACAGGTCAAGAACTCTGCTAGGCACTGTGAGGCAATACATTCCCTCTTGAGAGTAACCTCACTTTCCCCCTATTTGATGGGTACTTCTTGCTGGCAAAATTCAGATCTGACACCTTTTCTAAGTTCTTTATGGTGCCTTGTACAGCTCTAACCATAGCCAGTGACTCCTCAGGAAATTACGTTGTAGGGATCTTCAGTCTCTTCGGGGAATCTTGGTTGTTGCTTCCTCCCTGGACCAATCCCGGGTGCTCAGGAAAACCAGAACTTTTGATTTTGTCTTCCCAATGTCAACCCTTGGATCATCCACTGACATAGATCTGGAGAAACTGCAGATCTTCTATTTGAGTTTTTCTATTTGAGGGTTAAACTAAGGGATGGCCAAACCCATGAAGAAGCTGGGCAGGTGAGGAGGGGGCTCTGCACGTCTGTAGCTCCCTTTTCAGTTGTGATGACCTTGCTCCATGCCAGTGTCTTGGTGCTCCTCTGTCTGGCCCAGGGTTCTGAGAACCTCGAAGTGGGAGCAGATGGGTCTCTCATTACTGTATTTTTAAAAGTGCTTAGTGATCAAAAAACCATCTAGAAGCAGTGATATTTAAGCAGTTCTAGTACAAAACAGGAAGCCAGTGGCCTGGTGAATTCTCACACTTGGGGACCAGAAGTGAAAATGTTCTGCCTGCCCAGAGCAGCAGCAGTTCAACAAAACAACAGCTGGGGTGGCGCTGGAGGCCCTGCCAGACTCCCTGTCTCCTGGGTTGTCCCTGCAGAGCCTTGGGGGCTATCTCCCCTTCTCCAAAGCCTAGGAGGAGGTTTCTCATACCCAGACAGGGGGCCATGGGGAGGGAGAGGGGTGGAAAATGTAAGAAGCCTCATCTTCAGGTCTAGCCCCAGTAGCTGGTGGGCGTCAGGTGCCTTGTTTGTAATAAGGTTGCTGCTGGTCTTGAGATTCTGAGATCCCCTCCAGCTGCAAGGCTGTTTCAGAGTGTGGGTGACTTCAGTTCCATGGGGCTGGGGGAGGAGGGCAGGGGAGGAGGTGGGCAGAGACACCTGAATGTGGTGTATGTGTGTGCGTGTGTGTGTGTGTGCAGCAGAGGTGAGCCAAGGAAGACAGGGATGTCTTGTTGCCTGCTGGATTCTCAGAGGGCCTGACCATGACTAGCGCTCAATGAGTGCTTGCTGAAGGGGTGAATGGCTGCCTGCTCAATGTTTTCACGGTCCCCTACCTTGCTTCCTGACCACATCCCCTCGCTCTAGGCTTCCTGTTTAGTCTGTAGCCCTGAGTACCTTCAATAGCTAAGAGCTATAGGGTGAAAATAACAGGGAAGGGAGTAATCATGGTATAATGTGACTAAACCAAGAAGATGATAAGCCTGAAAACAAAATCAAATTTATGTACTACCTGCTTTCTTTTGGTGCTGTCTAATGTCTGCCAAGTATCCATTCAGCCCCAGGCTACTGTTACCATCATTGCTATCTCATGTTTAGATATTCTATTTCTTCAACATATTTCACATGCATTTCTCTGTGAAGAAATCCATTTGTTCAGGCATTCACTTATTCATCAAAAATGTGTTGAGCACCTAGGCTATATATTAGCCACTGGTTTAGCATGAAGGATACAGAGATAAACCAAGAGGAGTCTCTGTCTCCAAGAGCTCAGGTTGGAATGAGTACTGAATGTTGTATGCACAATGAGAGCAGTGTGCCCAGCGAATTAGGGAGCAGAGTCAGACTGAAGAATATTCTCTCCATTTGGTAGATGAGAAGACTGGGGCCCAGATTTGGCAAGATAAGATAAAGCTAGGGCTTTCCTGGTAGCTCAGACGGTAGAGTCTGCTTATAGTGCGGGAGACCCAGGTTCGATTCCTGGGTCAGGAAGATCCCCTGGAGAAGGAAACAGCAACCCACTCCAGTACTCTTGCCTGGAAAATCCCATGGATGGAGAAGCCCGGAAGGCTATAGTCCATGGGGTCGCAAAGAGTCGAACGTGATGGAATGACTTCACTTTCAGTTTCAGGTGAGGGTAGAACCCAGGTCTCCTGCGATCCGTTCCATTCCTAAGCACTCTGTACACTCCCCGGGTTTGTCGCCTCTTCCCTTACCCGTGGGGCATCTCTAGACCAGCTGCCTTGCCTGGAAGCCTGTCCATGCAGCCTGAGTGGACAGATGGACACTTCTGCAGGCGAGGGTCTTGCTTTCTTCACTCTGTTACAGCAGCTGCAGCACTTGTTCTGCTACATGTGTGGTCTTTTTGTCCCCTGTTTGAATTGTGGGCTCAGATCTTACAACATTTCAAGTTTTGGGAGAGTCTCCCAACCTCACTTAGCATCGTCTAATAAACTGTGTAGTTTACTCCTTTCAATTCAGTGCAACCAATGTGCATTGAACACTCTAGCTGGACTGAATGCCCCTGCCATGACCCCCATGCATATCTCCATCACAGCAGGTTCAGCTGATGCCTCTTATGACCCCGTACATCTTCTTGGCTCCAGCCCTAATTCTGGCCAGTTCTGAGTGGGCTCCACCTGACTTTGTGCCGATAAGTCTCTTCTCCAGTGCCCACTGCACATCACTTGCTTCCTGCCCTGGCTCCTCCTGTTCCGGCGAAGCCCACACAGCACCTTGCACAGGAGCGTGAGAATGCAGAGGAGTCCACATCTCCTCAGGCACGGGAATTCAGGAGCTGATGGATCAGGACTTCTGTTCTCAGGGGATGGTTGGAAGAGGACTCTCTATATGCTCCAATTGACATTCCGGTGGGATCAAGGTCCAAATGCTCCCAGCATGACCAGCTTAATAAAATATTCTTGTTTTGGCTTTTCCTTCTCCTGGTCCCTTGCTCTTGTTCCCTGTGCTCAACTTCTAAATAAACTACCTTTGCACAAGACCTTGAATCAGGCTCTGCTTCTGAATGGAGAAGTTTAGCCTGCCAGCAGTGACTTCCTTATACTGCAAACCTGTCTGTATTCATTTACGTGCTTGCTCGCTTGTTCATTCCATCCCCAAATACAAACTGAGCGTCTACATTCTAGGTCTGGGAATGTAGGAGTAAATTGAAAAGATAAAGTCCCTGCTTTCACATATCTTATATTTTCTTGGGAGTGACAGGCTATGAGCAAATAAACATATAAATAGATCATATCATTTTAGATAATGATAAGTGCTCTGAAGGCAAAAAGCTGGAGATGGAGGGATAGAACAGAGTAAGGGAGGCTACTTGGATAGCGCGGTCAGTGAAGACTTCTCCAAGGAGGCTCCATTTGAGGAGACACTTAAATCAAGTGAGGAGGGCATTCAGGAGAAGACCTGGGAGGAACAAGGGCTAAGGACCTGAGATAGACATTAGATTGAAGCAGAGTGGGCAGGGGAAATTGCAGGAGGTATGTCAGGAGAGTGGGCAGATACCAGCTCGTCTGGACTTTACCAAGATCAGAGGAGAGGGCTTCCAGCAGACGAATAACATGACCTGAGTTATATGTTATGAAGATCATGTAGGTTACTGTACTCGATTAAGTATACTGTACAAATCACACTGGATTAGACTAAGGGAGCAGGAGTGGAAACAGAGGGGCAGGAAGGGGATGAACAGTGGTCCAGGTGAGACAAGACAATGGATTTGACCAGGGTTATCCTGTGGGGGTGGTGATAAGCGGTTGGATTCACTTATTTGGAAGGTAGGGCTGATTCGGACCTATCTGGTGGATCAGGTGTGGGTTGTGAGAGAATGACTCCTGATTTTTTGTTATGAACAACTAGGCAAATGATGGTGCCAGTTAGAGGGGAAGACTTGGGGAGGAATGAGTGTGTGAGGGAGTCAAGAGTTCTGTTTTAGGCATATTTTTAGAGGCGTGCTAGACATCCAAATGGAGCTGCTCAGGGGGCATTAAAATTCAGAAGTCCTGCTCAGACATTTGGAAGTCATCAGCATCCAGAGAGCATTTAAATGCATGGACTGGGAGATATCTTCTAGGAGCAGTGAGGAGAGAAGGGTTGAGTTTAACAGAACAAGCAGCAAGTCATCACGTGGTTCTCCAAAGGAGTGACTCTCAGACTTTATGTGTATGTGAATCACCTGAAACTTGATTATTTGTAACTTATTGACTAAGCAGGTCCCTGGGAACTAGCCTTAGAAATTCTGAGCCTTGGAGAGAAGCTTAGGAAGGCAAGCAGCCCCACATGGTTTAAATGTAGGTTATGTTTTCAGAAACTGTTCTGGGGAATAGGTAGAGGGTGGGAAGGGGAGGACAAAGGATAGTGCTAGCGTTGGGGTGACTAGATAGCAGGATCCTAAAGAATGTTTCTGTTCTCTCCAAGGCCATCATGAAGCCTTACCCTCCACCAGCCCCTCCTTCTGTGTACAGGCACACAGTGTGGCACTCACACCCAGACCTCTGGCAGTCATGGACCAGTCTTTACCAGGCACCCTTCCTACCCCAGAACTAACCAGCCCTACAGAGCAGCTGACTTACCAAAAACCCTTGACTTCAGCCTTGTGACGGATGGGCTGTCATTGTCCAAGGAACAACATGGCGCCAGTGACCCTGGGACCTGCAAGACAGGAGCCCAGCACAGCTGTCACCAAGAGTAGAGGAGTGGCAGCCCAGTTTTCCTCAAGGTGAGTGATCATCAGATGAGTATTCTAACTGCAGGGGGGCTTGATGGTCTTCTCCACACCTTGGGATGTGGACCCAAACTAAGTGTATCATAGCACTAAAGTGTCCACATCTGAATCCTCAGCTCCGAGCCCTCATCCAGTGCCAGGTCTGCCTTGCCTTGCCTTGCCTTGCCTTGCTGGAGCAGCTTTCCCTTGGCTGACTTGTCATATCAACGCCAGAACTTACCATCTCCCCTCTATCCCCTGCCCTTATATCTCCCTTCCATGGCCATATTTCACTTTTCTTATCATCCACATTGAAGTATGTATGTGCTTAGTCACTCAGTCCTGTCTGACCCTTTGCGACCTCAAGGACTGTAGCCCTCCAGGTTCCTCTGTCCGCGGGATTCTCCAGGCAAGAATACTGGCGTGGGTTGCCATGCCCTCCTCCAGGGGATCTTCCCAACCCAGGGATCAAACCCAGATCTCCCACATTGCAGGAGGATTCTTTACCGTCTGAGCCACCAGGGAAGCCCATATTGAAGTATGATTAGTATCAATACCTCTGGTTCCTGTTTCTCTCGCTCCAGCCAGTCATCAAGTCTTGCTAATTCTCCCTTCAAAAATGTCTTGAATCTGTCACTTACTTTCCATTCCCACTGTCCCTGCTCATTTAAGCCTCTGGTGTGGAATGAATGTTTGTGGTCCCACCATTCATCTGTTGACACCCTAACCCCTGAAGTGCTGGTATTAGGAGGCGGAGCCTTTGGCATGTGCTTAGGGTTAGATGAGGTTGTGAGAATGGAGCCTTCATAATGGAAAAAAGCGTCCTTATAAGAAGAGGAAGAGAAACCAGAGCTCTCTGCCACCCCTCCTCCATCCCATCCCGCTCAGTAAGGAGGAGAAGCACCCATCATGAATCTTTAGCCTCTTCTGCAAGTCAGGAAGAGAACCCTCACTAAGAAGTGAATCTGCCAACAGCTTGGTCTTGGATGTCCCAGCCTCCAGCACAATGAAAATTAATTTTGTGTTGTTGAAGCCACCCAGCCTACAGTATTTTGTTATAGCAGCTTGAGCCAATACATCTCTCGTCCCGTTTCTCTGCCTCTTGCCTTCATCTGTTGTGTGGATAGCAGTGTCTTTCATGACACTTCTCAGTGATTATAGGAATATATACTTGTTGTTGAGCAGCTTGGTGATTACCTTCATAACCAGAAGGTGCCCTCCGTGGAGCTGTGCATCTTTCGTTCACCACTCTTGACCCAGGGCTGAGTACCACGTTGGGCGCATAGCAAGCGGTTACTAATATACTCCTTGAAGAAATGAAATGCCTCCGACCAGTTCTCTCAGCGTTCTTCCCAGTCCCTTCTGACTCACGCCTCCGGGGCTGACCAAGGTTATCTTTCTGAAACACAAATTTCACTGCACCCAGCCCTTCTCTTGTCAGTGTTTACTGGACACTGTGTGTTTACCAGCACCCTTTCTGAATGTTTATGGGAGTGATAACAAAGTTAAGATCAAGCTGATAGTGAGGAAAGGTGTGGTGGATCAGTAATAAAAATGATCATAAGTGATTAATACAAATTTTTTAATTGTGGATTTGCTTTAAAAGAAACCCCCAAGCCCATGAGCACCACAGGAAATGGATGAGTCATGCGTTCCAAGTATCTAGCGTCCTCTAGATTGGGGCTTGATAAAATCAGCCCTAACTGCTAGAACTACCTCGCTCGGTTACCAGCGTACTGTCCCAGGTGGGCACCACGTTAATGCCTCCTTCTCTGCTGTTCGCAGGTAGGGCTCAGAGACCACCCCCCTCAACCCGTGCGGCCCTATGGGTTCCATTCGGAGAAATGGGTGGGACTATCTCAGGAGTCACGTGTGCTCTGTGACCTTGTGTGCATTGGGAATGGGGTGGAGAGAAATGGGAGATCGGGGAAGACGAGGGAGACCCGTTGACCATAGCTATTTACAAACTCAGGAAAGCACAGTTCAATAGAATTTCCTCTTCAGTGGAGTTGACCCATTTCCCCTCTCCTTACTAAGAGGAAGTTCCATTAGCTCATAGAAACGCAGAGTCACCCATTCCTCAGCTTGGAAAAGCCCTCACAGGAGGTTTCTCAGTGTAGGAACAGATGGGGATGTCTCTTGGGGACTTTATTTCAAATTCCTGAGAAGTCTGGCGGCATCCGACCGCTGTTTGGAGGAACTCTCTCAGTTTCTCCCATGGCCCTGGTGCTGGGCAGTCTGAGCTGAGAAAGGGAGGAGACCCGGCCCAAACTCCCACCCATTCCACAGCTTCGGACCCCCTCTCTCTTGAATCTTCATATTCAACATCTTGGCCAGCCCTCATCCAACCTGCCCCAGGGACCTTTCCATTTCCAACACTCACACAGTTCCAGGAGAAAGGGACCAATCTCACACTTCTTACCAATCTGACAAGAAGACCTTCGGGGCAAAAGTCTGTCTGAGCGGGTCCCAAACAGTGTGAGAAAAGTCAAGTTCTGTGAAGGTGATAGGATCAGTGCTTCCCCAGAACTGGTTAGTTTCTCAGATTAAGAGGGCAGAGGTGCGGTTGGAGACAACACAGGGGAACAGAGACGCGGTGTCCCTGGCCACCTCCCGGAGGATCCAGGATGTGACAGAGAGCAAAGTGTACCCAGACTCAGGCCTCGAGCCCTGGGTCTGCTCCACCTGCTGGGCTGAGCTTGGGGAGAGCCTCAAACCCACATGTGGCTTTTCGTGGAAGGAGGAGGCTGCTTTTAGAATTGAATGCAGATGGCTTCCGCACTTATGAGAAGTACCTCTGGGACACACTTCCAGGTTGGGGGGAGCAGTTGGTGGGTTCCAGGGACACCTGGTTTGCTGTCTTCTTGGAAGGGAGGGGCCATTGGGGTCTCCTTTCAAGTTGTCAGAATTCGCATCCATCTCTGTCCCATGGTTTCCTTTTCAGTCTTCCTAAAGAGCTGACTCACTGGAAAAGACCCTGATGCTGGGAAAGATTGAGGGCAGGAGGAGAAGGGGATGGCAGGATGAGATGGTCGGATGGCATCACCAATTCAGTGGATGAGTTTGAGCAAGCTCTGGGAGACAGTGAAGGACAGGGAAGCCTGGCGTACTGCAGCTCATCGGGTCACAAAGAGCTGGACACGACTTAGTGACTGGACAATTACAACAACAAAGAACCTCTGCATACTCTTTCATTTACATCCATTTTCATTCTCTCTCATTATATTACATAATTTTTACATTATCATTCTTTTTTCTTTTTTGGTGGCACCCTGTGACTTATGGGATCTTGGTTCCCTGACCAGGGATTGAACTCGGGCCCTTGTCACTGAAAGCTCAAGGGTCCTAACCACTGGACTGCCAGGGAATTCCTTCATTATCTTTGCTTACATTCTGTTTCAACAATTTTGTCATAAATTTAATATACATTTTTAAAGATCTCTTTCACCAGTTTCCAAGAAAAACTGTTCATTTCCCTTTACAGCTTTAAAAGTCAACGACATACAGCAGAAACCAACACAACACTGTAAAGCGATTATCCTCCAATTAAAAATTAAAAAAAAGAAAAAAGTCAATGACAGCTACCTATGCCTGGAATACCACACACCTGGTGCGTGTTAAACTCTTTATGTATGATCTCTTTTAAACCCCCCAACATCCCCACGAGGAATTATTATTCCCATTTTATAGATGAGGAAACTGGGACTTAGTAAGGAATCTGCCCAAGGTCACAGGCAACAAATGGTAACAGGAGGAGCTAGACCTGATTTGAGCGTGAGTCCTCAGTCTTGGTGCCTTAAAGCAACATCACACATCTTATTCCTTTTCACCCTTGATCATCAATAACTTGACACTTCTACCAGCCACTGTGTCACCGAAATCTGACTGACGTCACACATCCTATTCATTATCATCCTTGATCATCAATAACCACGCCTCTACCAGCCACTGTGTCATCAGACATCTGACTGGTTTCCCGAGATTCCTGTGATCCCAATAATTTATTGGAAGAAAAAAACGTACATCAACTCATTAACAGAGCCTTGTGTTTCAAGCCACATTCGCATTCATGTTCTCAGTGGAACCTTATAAACAAAGCAAGTCAGGCAACGTTTCCTGGTCTCATAGATGAGGAAAGGTGACTTTCCCAAGGCCACATGGCTAGGAACAGTGAAGTCAGAATGAGAACTCCTAGGCCCTCGAAATGCCCAGAACTCTTTCCCTGTACCATGCTGCCTTTTCAATAAATAAATAAATAAACCTTCCAAGGAAATGCTGAGAAACCCTCCCTCAGACCTGTTTCTAGAGGGAATTATTATCGGACTGGCATCTCTGAGCTTTCTGGCGGAGTGGAGGAGCTCTGGCTGGATTCATTGGGCCTGATGTTCACTCCAAGAGTGCCACGGAGAAGGCAGGGCCAAGGATGACCTGGGGAGCATACAGCTTCCCTGCTCACAGGTGCAGACAGATCCCAAACTGACTGTGGGGAAGCAGAGCCCACACTGTCCCCTCCCTAGGCCCAGGGTCTGGTCACTGTCTCAGCATAGTCCCAGCCACTCCTGCTGCATGGACAGGCCCTCAGTGTGGGGCTGTCCCTCGGCCCTCAGCTCTGTGCGGACACGGCTTCCTCCCAGCCCAGCATCACGTGGGGCTGGAGGTGTCACCACAGAAGCCAGGTTGGCCAACATCCCAGCATGAGACTGAGTCTTTATTTCACAAATGGAATAACCACGGCCCTTTGATAAATGGCTCAGATGGTAAAGAATCTGCCTGTCATGCAGGAGACACAGGTTCGATCCCTGCGTCAGGAAGATCCCCTGGAGAAGGGAATGACTACCCTGTCCAATATTCTTGCTTGGAGAATCCCATGGACAGAGGAGCCTGGCAGGTTACAGTCTCCATGGGGTCGCACAGAGTCAGACACAGCTGAGTGACGTCCACTTCTGAGAAGTGGCTGCTGGTCCAAGCTCACCACATCTGATCACTGAGAATACAGAGGTCCCAGCCCAGTGCCCTGTCCTGTAGCTGGACATCAGCAGCAACACAAGTGTGGGTCCTAACCCTGACCCTCCTGGGCAGATAAGGTGGTGTCCAAGCCCAGAGAGCCACTGAAGGGCTGTGTTTGGACCAGGACAAACATCCATGGTTTCTCTGGTTCTGTCAGCAAGGTGGTGGGAGCAGCAGGATGAGGGCAGTGTGTGACCTGGCCACTCCAAGTGCCCCAGGGGGCTGCTGCTCTATTTGCTCGAAAAAGGGCACTGTCTGCAGATGGGTGCAACATCCCCAGGGTTCTGAGTCAGAAGCCCCCTTTTGGATCTCAGCTCCCTTTGGCTCCTGTTTCCTCCTTCCTCCCCTGGAAGTGGCCCCTGCATTGGCAGCCCTGACGCCTCTATCCTTCCAGCCCTCCATCCAGCTGGAGGCTCTCCTGACACATGGACGGCCTAAATGGGGAGGCCTGGCTCACTGAGCTGACTTTAGCCTGGTGGCCTCATGATCCCCCTGAGCAAAGAGTCCTTTATAGCACAGGACATGTCCTGAGGAGAGGTGAGGTGTCTGCCCTGCTCTTCTCAGCTCTGCCAGAGTCTGCAGGGCCCTGTCTGCAGAGCAGGCCAATGCCACCTATGTATCCTGTGTTAGTCTAGCTTCCTTCTGCCCTGGACACATACTGGGCCTGCTGGGCCTGCAGCAAAGTGCCCAGACTGGCACTGTGCTTCACTTCTGGCCCCTGGATCCTCTGGGTCCAGGCAGCATGCAGCTGAAATCAAAAGCAAGCCCTCAGCCTGCCTCACTCATTTGACTGCAGGCTGGTGATCAGTGGCAGGGTAACCAGGTCTGAGTCAAAACTGCCCAGGAGACCGCCCGGGGCCGGCACACAATCCAGAGAGGCAAAGTCATGGGCAAAGCTCCAGTCAGATGTGCCGAGGTCGCCACAGCTGGTCAAGCCCAGGAATGGCCAGTCCTCAGTTGGTCGGTCCCACTGTCCTTCAGGGGTCTGCAAAGGAGCAAGAATCATTTCTGGGGGATCCTGTTGCACATAGCCCTTGGCCAGGGCTGGTAGAGGCCAGCCCGCCTCAGTATCCAGGCACATCCTGCACTGGGGGTCAAGGTCCTCTGTTGAGGAAGACTCTTCTTCCAGGCCGCCTGCCTGGGCTGCCTTCTCCTCTGGGGACTGGGTCTGCTTCAGGTAGCCCTGGAAGGCCCCTGCCACTGAGTCTTCTTCCGCAGGCTCCTCAGGTCCCAGGGGACTCACATGGCCTGAAGCTGAGCCACCCTGAGCATCCTCAGGCTGTCCCCTAGAGTTCTGGGCCAGGCCAATGCCACTGTCCTCCCGATCCCGGCTGTCGCTCCCCACCTGTGGCTCCCAGCTGGGCTCCGCGCTGGGACACAGGCGGGCATCTGGCAAGCAGATCCCGCTGTCTGCACTGTTGCTGCTACCCCCACTACCACAGCTGTTCTCCAACTCCTGGGGCATCCCCTTTTCCAGAGTGCCCCCGGCCTGGGGGTCGGAGGCAGGGAGGAGGAACTGGGGCTCATCAGTCTGCAGCGACGGCTTGGCACTGCTGAAGCCACTGTCGGTGCTGCCGTGCATGTCTGAGTTCCTCAGCTCCGGAGTCACCTTGGGGAAGGCCTCCTCGTCCAGGTTATGGATGGCATCTTGGGTCTCTGGGTGGGAAAACTGGCTGATGAGGTTGAAGGGACTGGGCTTCTTGAAGACCTGGGGAAGAGAGCACAGAGTTTGAGGGGCGGGAGGGTCACTGGCAGGAACCCACCCCAGTGCAGCCGGGAGAGGCGAAGGGTTCAGGAGACACTGCTCCAACAGACGGGGCGTGGCAGAGCCTGCAGGACAGGTGGCTTGTCCTCTTGGCTTTGTTTCAGAATAGAGTTTTCCTCCTCATGCAATTCTCAGTTTGACTCAGGCCAGCTACCTAAGAAGCCCGTGTTCTCAGAGCTCAGACAGAATGACAGACAGAATGGGAGGCTGCAAGGAAAGGTGAACATTCTCAGGCTGCTCCATCAGCAGTGCTTTTCAAACCCGAGAGCTGGCTGGACACACTGAGATCTAGAAATGTGTTTCAGACTTTTTTCCCCCCAGTAGGACCCTGAGTAAGAAACATGTTACATAATAATGTTACATAAGATATAAATAGTGCACAAATATATTATTCATATACAACTGAAGTCAGTTTCACAAAATAATACTTATTGTTACTGCCTGTGCATCGTTTTCTATTGTATTCTGTCCTGCCCTATTCCATGCTATTTATTTCATCTTTTAAAATGCTGGAGGTGAGATACCAAGATCATTTCTCCACTCCCTGAGTGTGACTCTCATAAACATAGCCTGGCTTCAGTGTGGGTCAGTGAACAAGCACAGAACTAGCAGCTGAGGAGGCCCTGCTGCTGCTGCTGCTAAGTCGCTTGAGTCGTGTCCGACTCTGTGCAACCCCACAGACGGCAGCCCACCAGGATCCCCTGTCCCTGGGATTCTCCAGGCAGGAACACTAAAGTGGGTTGCCATTTTCCTCTCCAATGCATGAAAGTGAAAACTGAAAGCGAAGTCGCTCAGTCCCCATTAATCGCTAATAGTCCCGGGAAGTCGCTTAACCCTTCTCCCCCTAGCTCTTTTGCCCCAGTGGCACTGGAGTTCCTTCTGCTCCAGACAGTGGTACCTCAGGGCCTTTGGACAGGCTACTCCTGCTTGGAATACTCTTCGCCAAACATTCTGTATGACTGTATCCTTCTTATCATTCAGGTCTTGGCTCAGAGGTCATCTCCTCAGAGAGGCTTTCCCGATCACCCCGCTTCCTATTAACCTTGTTTATTTATTCCTAGCACTTAGTTTCTGGAGTTAATTTTTGTTTTCTGTGCTCCCACATGCATATACACAGATACGCTCACTCCCTATACCCAACAAAATGTTCACAAGCTCCTGAGGGTAGGAGTTGTCTGTTCTTATTGACCACTCTCTTCCTAGAGCTGCTTAAACTGAGCTGGCACATAGTAGGCACTCCTAAGGTTTATAGATTGACCTACTGACTCACTGTTGCACATACAGATCCCTTTGTATGTGATGACGCTAATGCGACTCTTATTGGTTGGATCCCTATTACTATCATATAGCTTGGTGACTAAGGATGTATATTCTGGAGCCAGACTTTCCGGGTTCAAATTCTAGCTTTGCCTTCTATCAGCTGTGTCATCTAGGCCAAGGTTTGTATTAAAGTTAATAGTTGATTTAATTCTCTGATCCAAATGTTCAGAAGGAACAAAAAACTACAGATTGCTTGTCATCTCCTTTGGCATTTTTGCATCTACGTCTATGTCCATTTCGCTGGTTTGCATTAAAGTTCCTAGTTGATTCATTGGCTGTCCCTCCAGACCTAATCAAGCCTCTTGGGCCCACTTACTCAACTGCTTTCCGTACAACACTTTGCATGCTGCAGGTGCTTGGTAACTGCAGCTCCGCTGCCCCCTCTCTCTTACTAGATGTCTTTCCTCAAGCTCAACTAAGACACTCCTATCCAGCGGTCCTCTCCCACTGCTCTGCTTTATATCTACCCATCCCCGAGGGCAGGCCCCATGGTGCGCTCACCAGGCAGCTCACGCCCCTTCTCCCCGCTCCATGCCCATCTCAGAATTCTTACTCAAGATCATTGCAGAGGGCCTTTGCCACTTGCCTTATTTCCCCTAGAGATCCTGGGAACCCTGTGGAAGGTCCCCTTCCATCTGTGAGCTTTCCTGGGCTCCTGTCTCCTTATAGCTGAGTCCTTGACCATCCCAATAATGTCACTTGTGGGGACCATCTTTGGTCCAGTCTGAATCCCAGGCCTGAGATGGGCTGAGGTCTGGAGATGCTGCTCAATGGGACAAGTTGAATTTCAGAGGCTGACTGACTACAAATCAGCATCTGTCAGCACTGCGTAGTCAGAGGAGATCTGCCCCCGGCCCCGCCCCTCGCAGGAAGGGCTGGAGATGCTGCTTCCTCCAGGAAGCCCTCCTCTCAGCATCCTCTCCACGCTGCTCTCCCCACCCTGACCACAGCCCCTTGTCTTCCTCTTCCAGAGCACTCAGCACAGGCTCTAGGGATGGCAAGGCTGGGCTCTGGCCTTGACTCTTGCTGGCTGTGGGGCTCTCTGCATGTAACGATCTCTTTCTGCCTCAGTTCCCTCAGTTGTAAAGTCAGGCTTATACTTGCCTGTCTCCGAGGTACTAATGCCCAGGGGCTGGTCTGCGGCCAGTCATTAGCAAATAGTAACAAAATGGCGTGAGGCAGGTTGGGATTACTGTGTTTTTTCTGGGCCACAACAAGGCAACATGGGCTCGGCATTCAAATTCTCCCTCCGACCCCATGGTGCTTGATGAAGGTGCCTCTGATAACATCAGGGCTGAGGGTATGGACTGCCCGGGAGGTCCTGCCTCTAGGAGTCCTGGTAGAGCTGGGAAGGAAGGATGGGGCGGTGGTCTCTGTGCAAGACTCACCAGGACAGCAGGCAGCTTCCCCCGGCGCCGCACATACAGCTGGAAGATCAGACAGAAGGTCAGGGCTCCATAGAACAGCAGGACGAAGGTGGAAAAGATGCTGATGTTGGTCACTGTGAAATCTGTGGGGTCCAGAGAGATGGGTTTGTAGGCCATGGGATGTGGAGGGGCGGTCCCCATGGCCCCTCTCAGGGGCCTCTCAGTGACTGGCCGAGTAACCGCCCCTCCAACCCCTCAGGCTACCTCTAGGCCACAACTCTGGAGGCCACAACCCCATTCTTGCTTTTGTTTTTAATTATGGCATGCAGAACCTAGTTTCCTGGCCAGGGATTGAACCCAGGCCCCCTGCACTGGGAGTGGTCCCTGGATTCTTGGGAATCCCTGCCTGGCTTTCCAACCTCCACCCTAAAGGATCCCTCACTAAACACATGGGCTCTGCTGCCAGTCTTTGCACAGAACTCACATGATGGCACACAGAGCTGTGGCACAGGTAAGAAGGGAGGCTCTGGGAGCAGCCAGACCTGGGTTCCGATCCCAGGTCTATCACTTACTAGCTGTGAGGCCGTGGACAAATTATTCAATCTCTCTGAGCCATAGTTTTACCATCTACAAAATGGCACAATAATAGTGCCTACCTCACAGGTGGCTGTGAGCTACACAGCATTTATCATCTACCAAGCCCTTTAAAACAGCACCCCCCATCCCAATCTGTGGTTTCAGTTACCTGTGGTCCAAAAACATTACATGGAAGATTTCCAGAAATAAATAATTGGTAAGTTAAATCATGTGCCATTCTGAGTAACTTGAAATCTCATGCTGTCCCACTCTATCACTCTGTCCCACCTGGGACATGAATCCTCCCTTTGTCCAGAAGATCCTGCCTGTGTCACTTAGGGGCTGCCTCAGTTATCAGATGGGCAGTTGTGGTACTCAGTGCTTTTGTCTAAGTAACCCTTATTTTACTCAATCATGGCCCCAAAGTGCAAGAGTAATGACGCTGGCAATTTGGATGTTCTTTTAACTTATCTTCAATTTAATTGATAAATTAAACTCTATCATATGCATATATGTTCAGGAAAAAACAGTATATATCCATGATTTCAGGTCCGCCACTGGGGGTCTTGGAACTTATGCCCTGGGAATAGGGGGGACTACAATGCTTATGTTATCTGATTCTTACTCTTACCTTAAGAGGTAAATACTATTACTGTCCCTATTTTTATAGACTAGTACCCTGAGGCCCAGAGAGATTAAGTTGCCCAAGGTGATATATTTCATAAGTGGTGAGGCTGAGATTTGAACCCAGACCTGTACACAAAACTATTTCTGTATTAGTGAGCAGATGTTGAAAAAGTGTGTGTGGCACAGAGATGGTGCCTTGCTCTGCTTCAGTGAGAGTGAGGCTTAAATAAAACCAGCTTCTAAGTGTCTGCCATAAATTGAAATGTGCTGTAGAAAAGCAAGGAGTCCCTCTGGTCACTGCTGGACGCTGCCCCGACTGGACCGGGCACTCTCCCAGCCCACTGACTGTTGACATCACCTGCTAGGCATTCAACTTATACTATCCCAGGTAGCTAGATGCAGCCTCCTCTTGCCATGCCCTGTCTTCCCAGGCAGACAGTAAGATCCCTGTGGGCAGAACCACGGACTTCACATCCCATACGCCCTTGCCCGCCACTCCCCCGTCACCCCACCTCCACCCCGCCAGCACTTGGTTGGGAGCCTGGCACAGTGTCTGCTGACTTTTGCAGCTGCGGAGAAGAGCCAGCTTAGTTCTGCTTCCTCTGAGGGGGAGGAGGGAAAGTTCTAAGACGCCCTTGGGGTCCCCAGCTCCATTCAGCCAAGGAATGTGACAAACAGGAACCATCGCAGCTGACTAAGCGGGGCTGGGAAGGGCTCCTGGGAGCTTAGCTGGGCTCTGGAGGAAACACCCGCACAGCTGGGAGGCCCGGCACCGTGACCACAGCCTGGAAGTAGCTTGTAGGTCCTGAGCCTCAGTTCCCATATCTCTAAAATCGGAACAACAGGAGCTCTTTCACAGGGGCTGGGTGAGGATGGAGGGCTGTGCTGGCAGGTGGGGGGCCATCACAGTGCCCCTCAGCGGCAGCCCTGCCTCCTTCCCCCCTGCCTCCCTCCCCCTTGCCTCCCTCCTGCCCGGACAGCAGCCCCAAGCAACTCACACTGTGAGGTGAGCAAGATGCACTCCTCCTTGGACCAGACCTCTTTGTTCACTCGGGAGCCGACAGACGGTTTCACCCTGACGCAGAACTCTCCCACCCCTCTCGGGATTGGGAGTTTGAAGCTTTCGTTTTTGACCTTGCCATGGGACTGAAATGAAAACAACCAGAGCAATAAACACGATATCCTTGTTCCATGGCACATGAGAGCCGGAGGGGCTGTTAGAGATACTCTAAAGCACTGAAAGTCAACCTCCTTCAGTGTTCTTTTTCTAAGGTTGACAAACCCTGCTTCATCAATGCAGCCCAAGATCTCTGTGATTACCATGATTTATTTTGTACTAAAAGAGAAAAGGAAGTGTTTTATAGATACTGAGGACCTTCCCAGAAGGGGCTGGAGTCAACTGTGGTGGAAAGGGATGCATGCATGCATGCCAAGTTGATTTAGTCATGTCCGACTCTTTGTGACCCCATGGACTACAGCCCACCAGACTCCTCTGTCCATGGGATTCTCCAGGCAAGAATACTGGAGTGGTGTGCCATGCCCTCCTCCAGGGGGTCATCCCGACTCAGGGATTAAACCCATGTCTCTTACATCTCCTGCACTGGCAGGAGGGTTCTTTATGACTGGGCACCACCTGGGAAGCCCATGGTGTATAGGAAAGAAGATGGATTTTGTGGTTCCAGGTCCCTCACTCATGGGAGCGTGCTTACAGGGCCTCCTGGAGCCTCATTTCCCCAGCTATAAAGGAAAATAAAATCTCTGCCTACAAGAGGATTGGAAACCATAGCTATACAATGTCCCCTGTAGTTATACAATGTCCCACAGACACCTAGCAGGCACTGCCTTCCCTGCCACCTGGCAGAAGCACATACTTGAGGACTGAGGCCATCTCAACCCTCCCTCCCCGCCCCCCATCCACCTCACAACCTCCCCGACTTTGCAGGTAAAGTTCCCAAGGGGGGGACAAAAGCCACTTCCGGCCCCAGGAGACAGGCAAGTCTGACCATGGAGAACCCCGTACCTCATAGAGTCCTGGTACCTTGCGAACCTCAATCTGGTACTCCCGGAAGTTGTGGAAGATGTTTTCATACGTGTCGCCTTCAGGGGCCACCTTGGGCCTGGGAAGCTGGATGGCCCCAACGATGTTACCGTTGTGCATCTCGAGCTTCACGCTGGCGACCGTCAGAGTCACTGGGTGGGGAGACAGAACCATGAGGCTGCTGGGCCGGGGAGGCCTGGGCACCCCATCCATCCCTGGCCTCCAAGGTCAAGTTCTTCCCACTCTAAAACCTGTATTACAGGTCTTCCAACCTGGCAGCACATAAGGAATTTCTGGGGTAGAGGGCTAAAAACAGATGTCTGGACCCACTCAAGACACAGTGAATCTGAATTTTGGAAGCGGGGCCCAGGTAACATCTATTTTAAACACACTCCTCAGTCATATTTCTGTAGCTAGTGAAGTACCGGCCTGTGAACAGGCATTTGGGAGACAATGCCCTCCAAGAGCATCATTCTGACTTCTGCAGGGCAGGCTTGCCATACACATAAGAGCACAGTCAGTCCCAATCTGCAGAATGAAAGAATCCTATCACATTTGGGGCTTATCATCCTTTTCACTACTCTCTACAGAGAGAAACTCCCAACTTGATTTCAGCAGCACTTCACTGCTTCAAATGGACTTCCCTGGTGGCTCAGACAGTAAAGCGTCTGTCTACAATACAGGAGACCTGAGTTCGATCCCTGGGTTGGGAAGATTCCCTGGAGAAGGAAATGGCAACCCACTCCAGTACTGTTGCCTTGAAAATCCCATGGACGGAGGAGCCTGGTGTCCATGGGGTTGCAAAGAGTTGGACGTGAATGAGCAACTTCACTTCACTTTCACTTTCACTGTTTCAAAGCCCCACGCCCTGATCTCAGGGAATTCTTTCCTAAAGGCAGCAGGACCAGATTCAAATTCTGCCTGTTGCTTGTGGCCCAATGCTGAGTGCTTATGGATTCACTTCCTCTCTCAGAACCCTACAAGTATACCAATCTGGCCCTCATGATTCAGCTGTTCCAGCTCACCCCAAGACTTCTCTTCTGTAGGATAAACAACTCCAGTTCCCTTTTAAATCTTGAACAACTTGGCTATTTTCATCTAAACTTTCTCCAAAGTCCTGACTCAGGTTTCTTTGAGCAACTAAATCCCTGACTAGAAAGCCAGGTGGATGTGGCAAGCTATGGGAACAGAGAGCAAAGGTCTAGACAAGAGCTTCTGGCTGGAAAGGAGCCTGAAAGCCATGCTCTAGGCCCAGGGGAGGAGAAGCACCTTCATCTATGGAGAAGCGGGTTTCAGGAAAGGTCCAGTTGGAATGCTGGCTTCCGTCCACTGCCCGGACTCTGGCTCGGTAACTGTTGCTGCGATACAGGTCCAGGGTCTCCAGAGTGACATCACAGGACATCACCAGCATCTGGCTACAGTTCAGGATGCGCTTCCAGTAGGTGGGCTCTATTCCATACCTGCGAGAGAGCAGAGTAGGCATGGGGAGAAGAACTTGTGCTTCAGCCTGCCTCCTTTAGGAGGGAAGCAAGGGGCCAGGGGAGAGCTCACATGACAATACAGCCCTCAGGGCATTCCCTCTAGTATGGGCATCCAGTTGCAAGGGGATCTCCCTTGGTTCTAGGGCTCTGAGCCAGTTTCTCTATGGTCCAAAAGACTCTCAGATTGGAATATGAGTAGCTCAAATGCCAACTCCTACAGGAAGACTTGCTACTACTCTCTGCAACACAGCCCACTTTCTTCCTCCTCCCAGTTTCATCTGTAGTCCTTAGGGCTTCCTTGTTCTCCAACTGTCTTATGGATCCTTTTCCTGTTTTTCCAATAGGATGGAAAAATCTTGAGGGTAAAGGCTTGGCTTTCTCATCCCAAGCTCCCAGCATACTGCTCAGTGCACATGAGACTTGACCAGTACTTGTCAACTGATGGATATGTGCCAGGGTCTCTCCTGGTGTCATTTCAGTAACAAGGCAGGTATCTTCCCATGCCAGGGGGTAGAAGGGGATGCCATCTCCCACTTCCTCACTCATCTCCCTCCTTTCTCCACCTTCCTTTTTGCTTACTTCAGGAGCTCCACTTCATAATAGGTACTTTCAGACGGATTTGGGATGGGTGTCCAGTAGAGGACGTGGTGGAAAAACTCTGCTTCAAACCACACAGATGGAGGTCTAGGCAGTTCTGTTCAAAGAGAGGAGAGTGTCAGTACCAGAGGTAGCAGAGCCTCCCCCCCAACCCACCCTGGGGAAGAGATGCTACTGCAGATGGCTGCAAGCATTCTGCCTGCCTGCTAAGTTGCTTCAGTCGTGTCTGACTCTTTGGGACTCTATGGGCTCTGTCCTGCCAGGCTCCTCTGTCCATGGGATTCTCCAGGCAAGAATACTGGAGTGGGTTGCCATGTCCTCCTCCAGGGGATCTTCCCGACCCAGGGATTGAACCCATGTCTCTTAAGTCTCCTGCATTGCAGGTGGACTGTTTACCGCTGAGCCCCCAGGGAAGCCTATTTATTGAGCACTCAGCTAAGTGCTTTACATATACTGTGTCTCATTTAATTACCACGGTAGTCATACCAGGTAGGCATCTATTACCCCAAGTTTACTAGAGAAGCAATGAAGGTTCAGAGATTTTAAGTGACTTGCCCAAGGTCAGTGGGGATAGTAAGGGGTAGAATGGGCCCTTGAATCCAGATGGATCTTATCCCAGAACTAATGTGTCCTTAAATCACCATCCTGTGCTATCTGGGATCAGAAGCAGAAGTGAGAAGAGACAAGCTGGGTGTAATGCATTCCAGGCAAGAAGGGAGGGGCAGAGATTTAATCTGTGCCCATAGTGAGCTCTCAGATGAGCTGGTCCCTGGCTGTGCCCAATCCCTGTGCCTGCTCCAGCCCTATCCCAAGGTCTGCTTCCCACCCCACATCTGGTTCCCACTCTGGCCCCAGTTCTGGCCTTAACCCAAGGCCCCCCTCTCTGGAGTTCTTTGGTACACAGATATCCGCCTCATTGGCATCTACCTGTTTCTCTTCACAGAAGCCCAAGTTGAGTGGTTGCCCCATTCCCCAGCTTCCAGGAGAGCTTTACTGCACCCAGATATCCAGACTCAGCCTGAATACAATAAATAGTCCTGGTCCTAGACTGGGCCGAGGACATTTCCACCAAGAGCTGGCACCCTTGGCTCCAAGGTGAGATGTGTGTGTGTTAGTCGCCCAGCCGTGTTGGACTCTTTGAGACCAACCCCATGGACTGTAGCTTGCCAGGTTCCTCTGTCCATGGAATTCTCCAGGCAAGAATACTGGAGTGGGTTGCCATTTCCTCCTCTAGGGGATCTTCCCGACCCACGGATAGAACCCTCATCTCCTGCACTGCAGGCAGATTCTTTACCACCTGAGCCATCAGGGAAGATACTAAATACCAAAGCCTCTATCCACCTCCTGTCTTCCCCTCCCTCCTCCACACACCATTCATCAAGGAAAATTAACTTCAAGAGCCGCAAACTAGCACTTGCTAGTGTGACTTGGGCAAATCATTTAACCTAGCAGAAATCTTCTCATTTCTAAGAATGCGATAAATAGACCTACTTTAAGAGTCTTGCAATGAAGATTTGCCCATTAAGTGCAATGAAGCATGTCAAGGCCAATGTCAACACCCAGTTCTTCATCTCTCCCCAATCCCTTAATGTGTCTGCATCTGACAGCGACTCCCAGGCTGCCCTGGTTCTCTAACTTCTAATCGTCTAATAATGCTTTTTTGCTTTCTTTCTTATACTGTTTTCGATCCTCAAGTCGGTGTCTCAATTTCAGAAGAGTACATGGAAAGTGAAAAGTACAGTGGGTCTCTGCGGTGTTTGGGTTGCACATCCCCAGATCAGCTCTCGATCATGTGAATGGTGACCTCATGTTTTACTTCATATTCTGGCTCTCTCCCTGCTCTCTCTGCCTCTGTTCTTGGGACTCCCCGCCCTTTCATTCTCTCCCTTCAGGATTTAGCTTTTCCATTGCAGAAACCTTCCAGGACATCTAGCTGGGTTGGGAGAGCTAAAGGCTAACAGTAGGAAAGAAGAGGCAGGCGGCAGTGGGAATGCTTTGCGGGCTAAAGGAGGAGAACGGATGATATGATGGGGGTGACAGGTGATGGTGGAGAAAAGAGTTGAGGGGTGACATGGCACGGGGGAAGAAACAGGTTAATCGGAGAGCTAAGGGAAAGTAGAGTCAGACTGAGATAAAAGTAATTTCCCAGAGGGACCACCAGTCCCATAATTTGAACTAGAACAACAAAAGAGTCAGGGCTGAATTTATGACTCACCGGGACGTGGGTGGGCAGTGAGTTGAAGGGGGGTGGTCATTTAACTTCTTTATCCACACTTCCCCACTACCCCAGTCAATCTCAGCCTGTTTAGACGTCTACAACGTGGGAGCCTGAGACTCAGGCTTGCCAGAACGCGGGAGATTCGGGGAGAGGGGAGATAATGGGTGCCTCTCTCCATAGAGGGCCGGTCAGTCAGACGGGGTTCTCCGTGGGAGGCAGAACTTTAATGCACAGTTGACAACCGGTGGGAGAGGGAGCGGGATGGGCGCGGAGAGGGCGAGGCTAGACCCAGATCCTTACCGTGCGCGCGGGAGCCGAGGAGCAGGCTGAGGAGCGCCGCCAGCTTCACTATCTGGCGCGGCAGCATCCTGGGCGCACCGCATTCTCCCGTGCCGGGGACAAAGCCGGAGCCGGGAAGCTCGCCTCCCGCAGCGGCTCTACTCGGCTGCGACTGAAACCTCAGGCTGGCGAGTCCGCTCACGCCGCGCGAGGCTGACGTCAGAAGGGCGGGGCCCCGAGGCGTCCCGCCCACACGCCGCTACGTCAGGGAGTCGAGCCCGCCGCCCGGTGCGCGGACTGGCCAAGCTCGTGGACAGGAAGCTGGGGAGCGCCGGGGCGGGGTCTTGCTGTCCCGGCCGGGGGCCGGGTTTGGTCAACTCACCTTCCTTGCCTCCCGGGGCCTCCAGTGCAATAGAGTGAAAGCAGTCTGGGTAGCCTGGAGGGGTGTGTGTGTTGGCGTGTGTTTTCGGGCACAGGTTCGGGGAAGGGGGGAGATGGCCCACAGAGGCAACGCGAGGGGCAGCCTTGCCTCGTGGACGCGGAAGGTGAGGTGAGGGTGTCAGAGCAAATTGTACGGAGGTACGAGTTGGGGAAGGAGATTGTGCTCAGGGAATGTGTGAGAGGACAGGTACGTGTGTGAGCCCTGGCATTGCCAGGTACCTTGGTGTAGGGCTCTGAGCTAAACTTACAGTAAAATAGGCAGATTCCTACCTGCTTAATGTTTTCGAAGGGGTGCTCATGATGTCTTCCAGACTTTTTTGGTTTCCCTCACCTGCCTGAAATCTCATGTTACCCCTGACCACCACCACACACACACACACACACACACACACACACACACACACTCCAAAATCACTGCAGATGATGACTGCAGCCATGAAATTAAAAGACACTCCTTGGAAGGAAAGCTATGACACACCTAAGTGAAAGTGAAGTCGCTCAGTCGTGTCCGACTCTGCTACCCCATGGACTGTAGCCTACCAGGCTCCTCTGTCCATGGGATTTTCTAGGCAATAGTACTGGAATGGATTGCCATTTCCTTCTCCAGGGGATCTTCCCGACCCAGGGATTGAACCCGGCTCTCCCACATTGTAGACAGACACTTAACCATCTAAGCCATTAAAAAGCAGATACATCATTTTGCTAACAAAGGTCTGTATACTCAAAGCTATAGTTTTTCCAGTAGTCATGTGCAGATGTGAGACTTGGATCATAATGAAGGCCAAACGTGGAAGAATTGATGCTTTCAAACTTTGTTGCTGGAGAAGACTCCTGAGAGTCCCTTGGACAGCAAGGAGATCAAACCAGTCAATCCTAAAGGAAATCAACCCTGAATATTCATTGGAAGGACTGATGCTGAAGCTGAAGCTCCAATACTTTGGCCACCTGATATGAAGAGCTGATTCATTGGAAAAGACTCTGATGCTGGGAGAGACTGAAGTTGGGAGGAGAAGGGGGCAGCAGAGGACAAGAACCTGGTTTGATAGCATAACTGACGTAATGGGCATGAATTTGAGCAAACTCCGGGAGACAGTGAAAGACAGGGAAGCCTAGCATGCTGCAGTCCATTGGGTCACAGAGTCAGGCACGACTTGGTGACTGAACAAGAGTGCTCTGGGAGAACTGGGTAAACATCATCAGTCATATCTCTGTCAATTGGCGCATCTGAGACTTTGCTCTAGGTGCATAGAAGATATCAGAGTATGGGGGACAAACTGTCTGCTTCACCTCTGTGGTTCAGACTGTGTGTGTGTGTGTGATAGAGGCGTGGGGCATGGAAGTCCAGTCCTGCATCTGAGAGTCTACCTTGGGACTAGAAAGACATCATTTTTTGATAGTGGTCATTGAAGGTCAGGGATGCACCAGCCACATAGATAGTGGAGAGTGCTATATGCAAGCCCAGCAAGACATATGGTCAGTCAAGGTCAGCTTAAGTGGACAGCTCTTGTCACACTTTCACATCAGCACAGAGGAAAAGGGTCCCAGGGTTTTTAATGCATGAGGATATTTTTTGCACCCTCCGCTGCTCAATTGAGAGATTGAAAGATGGCCGGTTGCTCACAAGTACCAAGGCATGACCCAAGGGTGTGGCTACTGTCTGAAATGACTTCTTAGTTCCCGTTGACCTTTATAAGGAGGCATATGCTACACAGTGTCTTCCTAAACTTGTCTTTACTTTTAGTTTTGTGTTGAGTTGCAAGAGTTTACAAGTCTATACTCCTCTCACCATTTTAAGAAGGATCAGGATTCTTAATTCATTCTTTTTTTTCTTAATACATTCTTATGACATAAATTTACTGCATATCATTTTGTGCCTGGGGGTATTATATGCCTGCACATTGTTGAGGCTGAGGATAAAATGGTGATGAAAACAAGGTCCCTTCCCCCAAGAAATGAACACTCAGCTAGAGACAGAAAGTAAACAGATTTTTAATATGCTGTGGTAAGTGTTCTGGGAAGGGAAGTACAGGCTCACATGGGGACACAGGAAACAGACACTCTACCACGACTGTGGCTGAGGATAAGGAAGGCTTCCTGGAGGAAGTGACATCTACACTGAGACCTGAGGAATCAGTAAGAGGTGGCTGGGTGAAGAAGAGACAGGGAAAGTGATCAGACAGAGGGAAGTATTTGCTTAGATAAGAGGGAATGTGGCATTTTAAAAAAGCATCCTGTAAAGTGGATAAATTAGCATCCCTAATTAAAACAGAGGAAACCACCATGACTGACATAGTTTAATGTTTTGCTTGGGGCAGAGTCAGCAGTTAAATGTAGACTATTCCAGTGTATCCTGGTGCCTCAAAGAAAGCACCTAGAACAGGAATTGTGTCAGCTGTATGATTGCAATATAGTTTTCTTTTAAGAAATTCAGTGTTTATTCTGGTTTGTATTCAGTTTTCAATCTCAATGTTGTGAAAAGTCCAGCTAAGGTTCAGTGATTTCTGGTATTCATATCAGTACCAATAGAGAGTAACTATAATAGTATCTTTTATGTACTGAGGTCTTGCTGTGTATCAGTCCTTCTGCTAAATACTTAATATATTGTATCAGAGACTGGCTAGATGGTTAGCAATCCCATTTCCTCTTCCTGGATACACGTGACAACTAAATCTCCTAGCTTGCCTTGCAATTAGGTGGAACATGTAACTGGGTTTTAACCAATGTAGAGTTGAATTGATGGGAGCTATTTCCTGGCCTGGCCTCTTAACTCTGTCTTTGCTATTCTGTCAGCCAGTGGAGGGGGCTGATTGGAGGACTTCAAGAGAATGGAAGGAACTGGGGTCCTTGAATCACCTCACCTCTTGGAGAGGAGCTATACAGGAAAGACACCCAATCTACATCAGCCTGTGACTTGAGTGAGTAGTGACCTCTTACTGTATCTAGCCACAAGATTTTGGAATTTTTGTTACAGCAGCTAACATTAACTACCCTGATTGAGGCTCAAATATTGTCTCATTTGATCCTTGTTACTACCCTGCCAGGTTGACATAATTATTAATGTTTTATAGATGGAGAAGGATGCATTCCTGTCTGCATCACTAAGCCAGCGAGTGGCAGAGCTAAGATTATAGCCCAGGTCTGTTTGACTCCAGCGGTTATGCTTTTACCACTGTATAAACAATGCCCTTCCTAATTTTGGAAGAGTTCTTGGAAAAGACAAGTGTCTAGTGAGTTGAGAGAGAGAAAGAAGAGAGGGTGAGTGTGGGGGAGGAAGAAGAGTTCAGGGCCAAGTGTGGTGGGGAGAGGGAATGTGAGGAGCCCCAGAGAACATGTGGGCAGAGCTGGGCAGAGACCTTGCCTCCATAGTCACACAGGGAAAATTTTAGGACAAGTTTTGTTCTCTGGATGGTTCTGTTGTCTCATTTTTACTCTACTGCATGTTGCTCTTCCAGTTGGTGCTTCTTCATGGGCACCACTGCAGGGTAGTGAAACAGGAGGGAAGGGGCTAGGGCACAACCTTTGGAAGAGTGACATAGCCCAAGGACACGACATAAACAGACTAGAACCAAAAGAGTTCAAGATGGCGGACAAGCTGACTTCCACTAGACCTTGTGCCTCATTATATACTCATTGTAACACATCGGCATAACTTTCATGGTGTTCTCAAGGCAAGAATACTGAAGGGACTTGCCATTCCCTTCTCTGGTGGACGATGTTTTGTCAGAACTCTCTATCATGACCCATCCACCTGGGTGGCCCTACATGGCATGGCTCATAGTTTCCTTGAGTTAGACAAGGCTGCAATCCATGTGATCAATTTGGTTAGTTTTCTGCGATTGTGGTTTCATTCTGTCTGCCCTCTGATGGATGAGGATAAGAGGCTTGTGGAAGCTTCCTGATGGGAGGGACTGGGTGTGGGGGAAACTGGGTCTTGCTCTGGCAAGCAAGGCCATGCTCAGTAAGTCTTTAATCCAATTTTCTGTTGATGGGTGGGGTTGTGTTCCCTCCCTGTAGATTGGCCTGACTCCAGGACACTCACAGGAAAGTCTGGGTCAGGATTTTGTGGGGTCCTTGTGTGCACAAGGTTTTGTTGTGCCCTCTAAGAGTCAATATTGCATAGGAACCTGGAATGTTAGGTCCATGAATCAAGGTAAATTGGAAGTGGGCAAACAGGAGATAGCAAGAATGACCATCAACATTTTAGGAATCAGTGAACTAAAATGGACTGGAATGGGTGAATTTAACTCAGATGACCATTATATCTACTACTGTGGGCAAGAATTCCTTAGAAGAAATGGAGTAGCCCTCATAGTCAACAAAAGAGTCCAAAATGCTGTACATGGGTGCAATCTCAAAAACAGCAGAATGGTCTCTGTTCCTTTCCAAGGCAAACTATTCAATATCACAGTAATCCAAGTCTGTGCCTTGAGCAGTAATGCTAAAGAAGCTGAAATTGAATGGTTCTACGAAGACCTACAAGACCTTCTAGAACTAACACCCCAAAATGTGTCCTTTTCATTATAGAGGACTGGAATGCAAAAGTAGGAAGTCAAGAGATACCTGGAGTAACAGGCAAATTTGGCCTTGGAGTACAAAATGAAGCAGGGCAAATGCTAATGCAGTTTTGCCAAGAGATGCACTGGTCATAGCAAACACAACAAGAGAAGACTCTTCCAACAACACAAGAGAAGACTTGACACATGGAGATCACCAGATGGCCAACACCAAAATCAGATTGATTATATTCTTTGCAGCCGAAGATGGAGAAGCTCTATATAGTCAGCAGAAACAAGACCGGGAGCTGACTGTGTCTCAGATCATGAACTCCTTATTGCCAAATTCAGACTTAAATTGAAGAAAGTAGGGAAAACCACTAGACCACTCAGGTACAACCTAAATCAAATCACTTATGATTATACAGTGGAAGTGACAAATAGATTCAAGGGATTAGATCTGACAGACAGAGTGCCTGAAGAACTATGGACGGAGGTTCGTAACACTGTACAGGAGGGGGTGATCAAAACCATCCCCAAGAAAAACAAATGCAAAAAGGTGAAATGGTTGTCTGAGGAGGCCTTACAAATTGCTGTGAAAAGAAGAGAAGCAAAAGGCAAAGGAGGAAAGGAAAGATATACCCGTCTGAATGCAGAATTCCAAAGAATAGCAAGGAGAGATAAGAAAGCCTTCCTCAGTGATCAATGCAAAGAAATAGAGGAAAACAATGGAATGGGAAAGACTATAGATCTCTTCAAGAAAATTAGAGATACCAAGGGAAATTTTCATGCAAAGATAGGCACAATAAAGGACAGAAATGGTATGGACCTAACAGAAGCAGAAGATATTAAGAAGAGGTGGCAAGAATACACAGAAGAACTATACAAAAAAGATCTTCATGATCCAGATAACCACGATGGTGTGATCACTCACCTCGAGCCAGATATCTTGGAGTGTGAAGTCAAGTGGGCCTTAGGAAGCATGACTACAAACAAAGCTAGTGGAGGTGATGGAATTCCAGTTGAGTTATTTCAAATCCTGAAAGGTGATGCTGTGAACGTGCTGCACTCAATATGCCAGCAAATTTGGAAAACTCAGCAGTGGCCACAGGACTGGAAAAGATCAGTTTTCATTCCAATTCCAAAGAAATTTAATGCCAAAGAATGCTCAAACTGCTGTACAATTGTACTTATTTCACATGCTAGTAAAGTAATGCTCAAAATTCCCCTAGCAAGACTTCAACAGTATGTGAACTGAGAACTTCCAGATATTCAAGCTGGATTTAGAAAAGGCAGCGGAGACAGATCAAATTGCCAACATCTGTTGGACCATAGAAAAAACATGAGAATTCCAGAAAAACATCTACTTCTGCTTCATTGACTATTCTAAAGCCTTTGACTGTGTTCAGTTCAGTTCAGTTCAGTCGCTCAGTCATGTCTGACTCTTTGCAACCCCATGAATTGCAGCATGCCACACCTCCCTGTCCATCACCAACTCCTGGAATTCACTCAGACTCACATCCATCAAGTCAGTGATGCCATCCAGCCATCTCATCCTCTGTTGTCCCCTTCTCCTCCCGCCCCCAATCCCTCCCAGCATCAGGGTCTTTTCCAATGAGTCAGCTCTTCGCATGAGGTGGCCAAAGTACTGGAGTTTCAGCTTTAGCATCATTCCTTCCAAAGAAATCCCAGGGTTGATCTCCTTCAGAATGGACTGGTTGGATCTCCTTGCAGTCCAAGGGACTCTCAAGAGTCTTCTCCAACACCACAGTTCAAAAGCATCAGTTCTTCAGCACTCAGCCTTCTTCACAGTCCAACTCTCATATCCATACATGACCACTGGAAAAAACATAGCCTTGACTAGATGGACCTTTGTTGGCAAAGTAATGTATCTGCTTTTCAATATGCTATCTAGGTTGGTCATAAGTTTTCTTCCAAGGATTAAGAATCTTTTAATTTCATGGCTGCAGTCACCATCTGCAGTGATTTTGGAGCCCCCCCAAAATAAAGTCTGACACTGTTTCCACTGTTTCCCCATCTATTTCCCATGAAGTGATGGGACCAGATGCCATGATCTTCATTTTCTGAATATTGAGCTTTAAGCCAACTTTTTCACTCTCCACTTTCACTTTCATCAAGAGGCTTTTTAGTTCCTCTTCACTTTCTGCCATAAGGGTGATGTCATCTGCATATCTGAGGTTATTGATATTTCTCCTGGCAATCTTGATTCCAGCTTCTGCTTCTTCCAGCCCAGCGTTTCTCATGATGTACTCTGCATATAAGTTAAATAAGCAGGGTGACTGTGTGGATCACGAGAAACTGTGGAAAATTCTTAAAGAGATAGGAATACCAGACCACCTGACCTGCCTCCTGAGAAATCTGTATGCAGGTCAAGAAGCAACAGTTAGAACCGGACGTTGAATAGCAGACTGCTTCCAAACTGGGAAAGGAGTATGTCAAGGCTGTATATTGTCACCCTGCTTGTTTAACTTATATGCAGAGTACATCACGCAAAATGCCAGGCTGGATGAAACACAAGCTGAAATCAAGATTGCTGGGAGAAATATCAATAACCTCAGATATGCAGGTGACACCACCCTTATGGCAGAAAGCAAAGAGGAACTAAAGAGCCTTTTGATGAAAATGAAAGTGGAGAGTGAAAAAGCTGCCTTAAAACTCAGCATTCAGAAAACTAAGATCATGGCATCGGGTCTCATCACTTTGTGGCAAATAGATGGGGAAACACTGAAAACAGTGAGGACTTTATTTTCTTGGGCTCCAAAATCACTGCAGGTGGTTACTGCAGCCATGAAATTAAAAGATGCTTTCTCCTTGTTAGAAAAACTATGACTAGCCTAGACAGCATATTAAAAAGCAGAGACATTAGTTTGCCAACAAAGGTCAGCCTAGTCAAAGCTATGGTTTTTCCAGTAGTCATGTATGGATGTGAAAGTCGGACCATAGACTGACCATCAAAGAACTGATGCTTTTGAACTGTGGTGTTGGAGAAGACTCTTAGAGTCTCTTGGACTGCAAGGTGGTTCAACCAGTCCATCCTAAAGGAAATCAGTCCTGAATATTCACTGGAAGGACAGATGCTGAAGCTGAAGCTCTAATACTTTGGCTACCTAATGCAAAGAGCTGACTTATTAGAAAAGACCCTTATGCTGGGAAAGATTGAGGGCAGGAGGAAAAGTGGATGATAGAGGATGAGATGGTTGAATGGGATCACTGACTCGATGGAAATAACTTTGAGTAAGCTCTGGGAGATGGTGAAGGATAGTGAGGCCTGGCATGCTTCCTGGAGTCTCAAAGAGTTGGACACAACTGAGTGACTGCACAACAACACGGCAGCAAGCAAAATGACATACCCACAGGCACCAGGACAGTTCCAAGGCTGACCATCAAAGACCAAAAGTAGGCGGTGGCCCAATTCCTGGAACTCTCCACCCCTTCCCCCAAATAGTTGGAACAGTCTTCTCATTCATTAGCCTCTGAAATTACCCAGCCAATAAAAGCTCACTGCACCATGTTTTGAGGCCACTCTGACCTTCTGAGATGGCCCACACTCTATCTCTGGAGTGTGTTTCTCTCTAAATCCTGTCACTTTGTCTCTCAATGAATTCTTTCTGAGACAAGACATCAAGAGCCTAAGCTTCACTGAGTCCTGAAACCAGATGTGTGACCTCAGTTGGAAGACCATGGGGTTTCGGCCAGGGTTGTGTCCTGGCCATGTGGGTTCGAGTCCCAAAACAAGGGTTCAAGCCCCAATGTGAGGTGAACTGTTTCAGGAGGGTGGGCATCTGAGCAGTAGTAAGTCCAGCTTGAGTGTGGAAACAGACACAGCTCCCACTTTCTGTCCCTGGGCTGGTGATTAGGGAAGATCACTGTGTCAGAGCTACACATAACAGGGAGAAGAGATCTCAAAAGAACCAACCCTCACTATGGAGAACAGTGTGGAGATTCCTTTAAAAATTGCAAAGAGAACAGCCTTATGACCCAGCAATCCACTGCTGGGCATACACACTGAGGAAACCAGAATTGAAAGAGACACATGTACCCCAGTGTTCATCGCAGCACTGTTTATAATAGCCAGGACATGGAAACAACCTAGATGTCCATCAGCAGATGAATGGATAAGAAAGCTGTGGTACATGTACACAATGGAGTATTACTCAGCCATTAACAAGAATACATTTGAATCAGTTCTAATGAGATGGATGAAACTGAAGCCGATTATACAGAGTGAAGTAAGCCAGAAAGAAAAACACCAATACAGTATACTAACACATATATATGTAATTTAGAAAGATGGCAATGATGACCCTGTATTCGAGACAGCAAAAGAGACACAGATGTGTAGAGCGGACTTTTGGACTCAGAGGGAGAGGGAGAAGGTGGGATGATTTGGGAGAATGGCATTGAAACATGTAACAAACGAATCGCCAGTCTATGTCCGATGCAGGATACAGGATGCTTGGGGCTGGTGCACGGGGATGACCCAGAGAGATGTTATGGGGAGGAAGGTGGGAGGGGGGTTCATGTTTGGGAATGCATGTACACCTGTGGTGGATTCATGTCAATGTATGGCAAAACCAATACAGTATTGTAAAGTAAAATAAAGTAAAAAAAAAAAAAAAAAAAAAAGAACCAACCCTGAGAATAAATCAAAGAAAAGGAAGCTGCCTGGGGATACTTGGTAGTCATTGGGTCAAGTAGAATGACAGATATGAGGGGGAAGGGGCCACCAAGGGCCAGCCCAGCCCCAGGAGAAGCCTTCTTGCTGTTGGCTACAAAACCTAATTAACGGGTATATTCCTTCACGGTCTGCTCAACTCTCCTGGCTGAGAATAGAACAGATAAGAAGGGATAGAACCCCCTTTTCACTGTCCCTCTCTCTTCTGTTCAGATGGTGGCTCAGACTTGAATGGGGAGTTGCTTGAATTTTAGTTGGATAGGTGTCCTCCCTAAAGGGTTTTGGGCAGGAGAGAGACATGCCAGATTTGCATTTTAAGTAGAAGAGGAAACCCAGAGCAGAGATAACGACCTAAGGTGACTCAGCTAGTAAGTGGCAGAGTCAAAACCCTGGTCTGATTGAAGTTCAGCTCTTTGCCTGACATGCCCCAGCAACTAAGCTTGTGGAACTATGAAGACCATGTGAGTCTCATGTCTTGTGCCTATTAACAAAGAGACAAGAGGAAGAAATACTCGTCTCCCAGGTAAGGGACCTCCCCTGCTAATTCCCTTGAATCAGCAGAGCTGGGGCCAAGAGCTGTGTCAAGCCTGCAGTCTGCCCCAGGGGTATCATTCTACATCAGTGGTCAAGACTCACAAGGCTGCTGGGAGGAGCCTGTGGGCCTCAGAAACGAGACATCATTCTCACTTCAGTGGACACTGCCAGGTGTATGCCCTTGGACCAGTCTCTTTATCCCTATTAGCTGATGACTAGATTGGAAGAACTGTAACCTTCCTGGGCTCTTGTCAAGCCAGATGCAGAAGTGTTCTGACAACTGAGAAAGACTTCCCAAATAAACGGCTGGTAGAAATGTTCAGCAGAAAGGCCTCATATTGGCTAGAGGGAGCCAGTGCCCTTTCTCATGGTCTCCATTCACTTGTCCTTTCTCCTGACTGTATTCATTCTGAGCCCCACCCACCCCAGTATGAGTGGGGCCTTTGACCACACCTGGACTCCTTCCCACTTCCAGCCATCTTATCAGAAAGGGTGAGGACCTAGTTTATTGGCATTACTCTCATGAACCTGGATTTGAGAGGTTAAGAACATTGACATAATATCGCCTTCACTTCAAGAAACAGATGTGATTTCCTTCTGGAGTCTTGATGACTTTGATTTCTCCAGTTTTTAGTGGTTTTATTTCCCTTTAATTCTAAACTTAGCAGCAAGTCTGAGCTTCTATCCTATAAATGGAGGAAATTCATCTGCTCTTGGGTTTCCATTCCCAGAGGACTTGTGGGGTGCTCCCGAGAAGCCTCCCATGCCCAGGGCTGTCCTGGCAGCCTCATACCTCACCTCCTAGGGTCTCTGGGCTGCAGCTGCTCACTTCAAGGGTGGACACAGGGCCTATCACATTTTGACTTTCTGTTGGAGGCTTGCAAGTAGAAGTACCAAAGCGATAATTTTCAACTAACTCAAGAATTAGCAACTCAGAGCTCCCAGCAACTTTCCTTAGGCTTCTGGCAGTCATTGTAGCAGAAGAAATCAGCTGGCTTCCCATGTGTGGAAATTTCCAGGCCTTTCTGAACAACCTTCTTGCCCCCAGAGAGAGGAGAGGACTCCTTTCTGCTACTCAAAGCCCACTTCTTCTTTTTTGCTTTAAGGTGATTCACAGGAAGAACCTCAGTATCCTTCAAGGGAAATTCCTAGCCCTGCCTCCAAGGTATAGCCTGGCTCCATTGGCCCACAAAATGGCTAGTTGCTGGCAAGTTTCCTTAAGCCTGCCTTGGTGTTAGATAACAGGGCAGGTGGAACAACAGCTGTGTGGCCCAGACATTGGCATGTCAAGCCCAGTCCAGGGCTTGCACAGCCATTCCTCCATGGAGGGGAAGAGACCAGGTCTGCCTGCTCCCCCTGCATGTATCTAGGTTCCTGGTCTTCTATGAGAAAGACCAGGACAAAGAACAGTGATTTTCCGGTGTGGGATGTGACAACCTAAATTCAGACTGGGGGAAACATTTCTCTAACTTCTCCAGGAGATCTGCTAAGGAGATGCTCAGTTGACAATGTGGAACAAAACCCCTAGACCTTGGTCTGAGGTGCCTACCTGGGGTCCACCACTGATGTCCTGGGCCTTGCCCAAAATAATGGGCATGTGCTTACTTTCTATTGGCATGAGCAAGAAGGTTCACCCAGGACAGAGGGAGGTTCCCCCCTAAAGACAAATCTAAGTACTGCTCTCTGATGTAGAAATTGCTTGTAACCCTTTGAATTATGGTTTTTCAATTTCAAGAGTTTAAAGGTTTCCATTCTGCTGTACCTCCAGTGGCAGCTGGAGTGCTGAGTGGGAAGACCTAAGACTGGGGTTCCAGCTCCAGGTTGTCAGTTGCCATCTGTGACTTTGGACAGGTCACAAATTCCCCAGGTCTCAGGTTTCTTAGCTATAAAATAAAGATGATACCTCTTTTTGCATCCTATTAGAGTTGTCAAGAGGTTTATCATAAGCAAACATTTGTTAAGTACCCTTAACCAGATAATGTGGGATACAAAAATTAGTCAGACACTGGCCTGATCAGGAACATGTACTTTCAGTACATGCTTATTTTAATACACAACTTATCAGAAGGACCAGCTTAGGCATAAAGTGTTTTGTAAACCCTAAGATATAATATATATGCAGGGCTTCCCTGGTAGCTCAATGGTACAGAATCTGCCTGTTGGGAAGGAGACTTGAGTTTGAGCCCTGGGTTGGGAAGATCCGCTGGAGAAGGAAATGGTAACCCATTCTAGCATTCTTGCCTGGAAAATCTCATGGACAGAGAAGCCTGGCAGGCTACAATCCATGGAGTCACAAACAGTCAGACATGACTGAGTGACTAAACAACAAGGGTATTGGTACTGCTGGTAATTTTCCTATGGGTTGGGTCTCCTTTCTGGTCAATGCCAGGCCAAACATATTTTGCCCAGGTCACAACCCCAACCTGTACACCCCACCACTCATGGCTCCAGAAGATCTTGCCATCCCATGGAATCCTGGAGTCCTTATGTGAAGGGCAATTCATCTGTGCCCCTGATTCTCTTCTAGCACTTTCCCCAGGACATATTGGAAGTAAGGCCTTTCTTCTTTCACAGAATTAATAGCAAGTACAGGAAATGATAACTGGACGCCAGCTGGGCATGGTGTATAGAAAGCACGCACATGTGCCCAGCGGATGGGTGCGTGGGAGGGGGGACAGAGAAGAGGGAAGCTCTACAGTTCGAGGGTGCAGTTGAATATAATTTATAGGAAAATGAAAGTCAGAGGAGTTAGATAAAGGCAAGTTCACACCTCACCCCCGGATTCATTCTGTGGCCATCTGACCTTTGGGGACAAAAGAACGAGTGAGTTGTTACCCTTCTCACCTTCTTCCAAACTCTTTTTCACAAGCCAGTAGCTGGGTGCCTGATACAGGGAAGTCCTGCTGGTTTCTCTGGTGGCCGGTAGCCCCTCCTTTCTGCCTGCACTAACGTACCCTTATCTCCTCCCCCAGCCCCTCTTCCCAGGACACCAAAAGAACCCAAGTATGAAATTCTCAGGCCGTGTGAGAGAAAAATGAGCATTTTTTCCTGAAGCTTTTTAGAGTTATTGCATGCGGTGAGTTGGTTTTTTTTTTTTTTTTTTTAACACTTCTTGAAACTTTGGTTTGGGACTTCCCTAGTGGTCCAGTGCTGCCACTACAGGGGCGCAGCTCTGTTGCCTGGTGAAGGAACTGGGATCCTGAATGTCACACAGGACCACCAGAAACAAAACAAAAACCCCACCAAACTTTGGTAAAAACATTTTCTAACACATAAAAATTCTTTGATTAAGTAATAAGTGTTCAGAAATACATACCATTTATCAACTCTTTGGGCTTCCCTTGTGGCTCAGCTGGTAAAGAATCCGCCTGCAATGTGGGAGACCTGGGTTCGATCCCTGGGTTGGGAAGATCCCCTGGAGAAGGGAAAGGCTCCCCACTCCAGTATTCTGGCCTGGAGAATTCCATGGACTGTGTAGTCCATGGGGTCGCAAAGAGTCAGGCACGACTGAGCAGCTTTCCCTTCACTTCCTATCAACACTGATGCATGGTTGTTATTGTTTAGTCTCATAGCTGTCTCTGACTCCCTCGAGACCCCATGGACTATAGCCCACCAGGCTCCTTTGTCCATGGGATTTTTCACGCAAGAATATTTGAGTGGGTTGCCATTTCCTTCTCCAGGGGATCTTCCCAACCCAGGGATCGGAACGGCGTCTCCTACATTGGCAGGCGGATTCTTTACCTCTGAGCCACCAGGGAAGCCCTTGATGCATGGTATGAAGCCCCAAATAGGTGACTTATATTTAATGTTGTGTGTGTGTGTACTAAGTCGCTTCTGTTGTGTCTCTTTGCGACCCTATGGACTGTAGCCCTCCAGGCTCCTCTGTCCATTGTATTTTCTAGGCAAGAATACTGGAGTGGGTTGCCACGCCCTCCTCCAGGGGATCTTCCCAGTCCAGGAATCATTCAACCCTGCTGCTGCTGCTGCTGCTAAGTCGCTTCAGTCGTGTCCGACTCTGTGCGACCCCAGAGACGGCAGCCCACCAGGCTCCGCCGTCCCTGGGATTCTCCAGGCAAGAACACTGGAGTGGGTTGCCATTTCCTTCTCCAATGCATGAAAGTGAAAAGTGAAAGTGAAGTCGCTCGGTCGTGTCCAACCCTTAGCAACCCCATGGACTGCAGCCTACCAGGCTCCTCCATCCATGGGAGCTTCCAGGCAACAGTACTGGAGTGGGGTGCCATTTCCTTCTCCAACCCTAGTCTCCTGAATTGCAGGCAAAGTCTTTACCACTGAGCCCCCTGTGACAAATTATAGAAATTCTAAGCCTAATTTCAGAAAGCTGAAGTAAATATTAATAGATTCTCTGAGACTCATGAAATTCTCATAAGTGGTCATGACTTGTGTTCACAGTTATAAATTAACAAGAGAGTTTCCACGAGATGCTTGCCCATCCATTGCTCCCAGGAGATGCTCCCTGTACAACCATATATGAAATATTTTTTCTGGCTCCTCTGTTTATTACACACATTTTCTTGAGAATATATTTATTACACGTATATTCTTGAGCTCAGGACTCAATTCTTTCCCCTTCTCCATTTAATTTTCCTCCCCACGCCAACTCTGGTCATCGCATGCTAAAGCATAAGTCAGTAACGCAGCTCCTCTGAGGATCCGCTTTGTTGACAAAGTCCATATTGCCACATCTTCCTCATGACCCTTCTCCCTCTTAGGTCAACAACTCAAAGCTGCCAATATTCATTGAGCAATTGCATTCATCTCACACACTAGCAAAATTCTCCAAGCCAGGCTTCAACAGTACGTGAACCAAGAACTTCAAGATGTTCAA
The DNA here is from genome assembly GCF_032405125.1 of Capricornis sumatraensis. Classification (NCBI taxonomy): domain Eukaryota; kingdom Metazoa; phylum Chordata; class Mammalia; order Artiodactyla; family Bovidae; genus Capricornis; species Capricornis sumatraensis. The sequence continues at coordinate 30,549,949 of NC_091084.1, read as the reverse complement.
TCTGGATTTAGAAAAGGAAGAGAAACCAGAGATCAAATTGCCAATATCTGTTGGGCTATAGAAAAAGCAAGAGAGTTCCAGAAAAACATCTACTTCTGCTTTATTGACTATGCCAAAGCCTTTGACTGTGTGGATCACAATAAACTGTGGAAAATTCTTCAAGAGATGGAAATACCAGACCACCTGACCTGCCTCCTGAGAAATCTGTATGCAGGTCAAGAAGCAATAGTTAGAACTGGACATGGAATAACAGATTGGTTCCAAATCAGGAAAGGAGTATGTCAAGGCTGTATATTGTCACCCTGCTTATTTAACTTATATGCAGAGCACATCATGAGAAATGCTAGACTGGATGAGCACAAGCTGGAATCAAGATTTCCGGGGGAAATATCAATAACTTCAAATATGCAGATGACACCACCCTTAAGGCAGAAAGTGAAGAAGAACTAAAGAGCCTCTTGATGAAAGTGAAAGAGGAGAGTGAAAAAGTTGGCTTAAAACTCAACATTCAGAAAACTAAGATCATGGCATCCGGTCCTATCACTTCATTGCAAATAGAAAGGGAAACAGTAGAAACAGTGTCAGACTTTACTTTTTTGGGCTCCAAAATCACTGCAGATGGTGACTGCAGCCGTGAAATTAAGACACTTGCTCCTTGGAAGAAAAGTTATGACCAATCCAGACAGCATATTAAAAAGCAGAGGCATTACTTTGCCAACAAAGGTCCGTCTAGTCAAAGCTATGCTTTTTCCAGTAGTCATGTATGGATGTGAGAGTTGGACTATAAAGAAAGCTGAGCTTCAAAGAATTGATGCTTTTGGACTGTGGTGTTGGAGAAGACTCTTGAGAGTCATTTGGACAGCAAAGAGATCCAACCAGTGCATCCTAAAGGATATCAGTCCTGAATATTCATTGGAAGGACTGATGCTGAAGCTGAAACTCCAATACTTTGGCTACCTGATGCAAAGAGCTGACTCATTGGAAAAGACCCTGATGCTGGGAATGATTGAAGGCAGGAGGAGAAGGGGACAACCGAGGATGAGATGCTTGGATGGCATCACTTACTCAATAGACATGAGTTTGAGTAAACTTCAGGAGTTGGTGATGGACAGGGAGGCCTGGCATGCTGCGATTCATGGGATCGCAAAGAGTCGGACACGACTGAGCGAGTGAACTAAATTGAATTGCTCCATATCAGCCACTGTGATTAGCACCAGGGGACAAAAATGAAAAGGAGACTGTGTTTGCCTTGGAGGATGTTTGGTTTAAAAGCAAGGGGAGATTTTTGGAAACCTAGCGTTGATTACTGTGCTGGATAATGTGCTGTCATTGGGCTTCCCTGGTAGCTCAGTGGTCAAAAATCCACCTGCTAACTCAGGAGACGTGGGTTTGATTCCTGGGTAGGGAACAATGTGTGGAGAAGGAAATGGCAACCCATTGCAGTATCCTTGCCTGGGAAATTCCATGGGCAGAGGAGCCTGGCGTGCTTCATGCAGTTCATGGGGTCTCAAAAAGTCAAAGAGTCAAACAACAAAAAAATGTGCTATTATTACTTCAACTGATCCTTTTTGAGATATTCTTTCCTTATTTTATAGACAAGGAAGCTGAGAGGTTATATGACTTTCCCAAGGTTGCTCAGAAAATGGTTCAGTCCGAGTCTGTCTGACTACACCCCCATGTTCCTCTTCTTCATGCCTATTCCCACCAGCCACACACAAAAGGAAGCAGATGGGACATTCCAGCTGTAGGCCAGTTGGGAGGCTGCCAGACAAAGAACTAGGTTGAGGTCTGTTGTAGGTGTTTGGGTACAACTGTGAGAGACCCAGGACCCAAGGTGGTCAGGGTGAAGTGTGTATGTCAAAGCTCCCTGTCTGTTTACAGAAATTTCTCAGGAACCTAAATATGAATGCATGTAGGACTCATTCTGAAGACCCTTAATTTAATTACATCTGCAAAGACTCTGTTTCCATATGAGGGACCATTCATAGGTTTCAGGGATCAGGACATGGATAGCTTCTGGGGAGCCATTTTCATCATACCAGAGCGATCCGTTTCAACGTTCATTTCCATATTCATTCAATCATACCTGGATTATATATAAATATATATATTGTTGTTGTTTTTTCAGTTGCTCAGTCATGTCCAACTCTTTGCAACCTCATAGACTGCAGCAAGCCAGGCTTCCCTGTCCTTCACCATCCTTCACTATATATATATGGTGTCCTTGATCATATATATGGGGCTTCCCTTGTGGCTCAGGTGGTAAAGAATCTGCCTGCAATGAGGAAGACCTGGGTTTGATCCCTGGGTTGGGAAGATCCCCTGGAGAAGGGAAAGGCTACCCACTCCAGTATTCTGGCCTGGAGAATTCCATGGACTGTATAGTCCATGGGGTCGCAAATAGTCGGACACGACTGAGCGACTTTCAGTTTCACCATATATATAGGTCTTCCCAGGTGGTGCTAGAAGAAAGAAACTGCCAGCCAGTGGAGGAGACATAAGAGACCTGGCTTCGATCCCTGGATCAGGAAGATCTCCTGGAGGAGGACACAGCAATCCACTCCAGCATTCTTGCCTGGAGAATCCGGTAGATAGAGGAGACTGTACAGTCCATAGGTCGCAGAGTCAGACACAACTGAAGCAACTTAGTGTATATATAATATTGAGCATTTACTTAATACCGGACCCTGCAGGACACTGGAGGACATGGCAAGCAAATCAGAACTCTGTCAGAGTTTAGAGTTTATTTATTTATTAATGTATGAACACATTTTTAAAAGTCTTTATTGAATTTGTTACAGGATTGTTATATTCTGGTTTTTGGCAGAGAGGCGTGTGGGATCTTGGCCCCACAACCAGGGATTGATCCTGCTCCCATTGTACTGGAAGGCAAACTCTTAATCACCAGACCACCAGGGAAGTCCCAAACTTATTGTTTAGAAGGAGAGATGGGCGTTAATCAAATAATCACCCAAATAATATGCAAAATGGCAGCTATGATAAGAGCTATGAGAGTCTGTAATTGAGACTTGACCTGGTGAGAAAGCCCCAAGAGAGCTTCCATGAGGAGGTACAGGTTTGGTAATCTGGGAGACAAGTTGGGGTCACCAGGTTAAGAGGGGAGGGAAGAGTGTTGCAGGAAGAGGGAACAGAGGGCAGAACCAGGGCATGACCAGTGCCAGCAGGATATGCAGGGCTTCGTGTGGGCCCTAGGGAGGGGGTGTGGGTTTCAAGGACTCTGCAGGGGTCAGTCAGTTGCGCCTCCTCCCTATCATTTACCCCTAATCCTGGCTAGTGGCTGCTGCCTTGTATCCTGGGACCTTTCCTCCCTGTTCCTCCCTTAGGCCTCATTGTTTCACTTCCTGCCCAGTGTGTTATGTGGTTTAGCAAGGAAACCCCCATGTGCAGTGTTAAGGGCAGATCTCTAAGGTTTGATCAACAAAAATTTCAAAAGTGCCTACTGTGTGGCAGACACTGTGTTGGGAGTTACAGAGATTAAGACAAGAAAGTGACGTTTTTCTGGCCCTCGAGGAGAGAGACTGTAGGGTGGAGGGGAAAGCAAGAGGGTTGAGTGCTGAACAGGCTGTTGTCCTGCATTGAATCTCATTCCTGCTACTTACTGCTGTGTGGTCTTAGGAGACTGACTTTACCTCTCTGTGCCTCAGTCTCTTTAAGGAGCACTTAAGCCAACCAACTATTAATGTGGCCCCACTCTGCTCTAGGTGGTAGGCCAAGTGCTGGCAACCCTCAGAGACCTGTCTGACTGGGAGCAGAACACGGGGGCTGATTGCTTCCTTTTCTGGGACTTCAGCTCTGGTTCTGCTGCCTGCAGCACTTGATCCAAATGGGTTTCCAGGGCAGATCTAACCAACTGGCATAGTGGCCACTTTGCCCACAGTATTCCCAGGCATAGTGCTCTAGGAGACATGGCCTGTGATGTCCAGGCTGAGGGGGGTGAGTGTTCTAGGAGTGTGGACCCACCTTTCCGCCTCCCCTTCCCTCCTTCTGCAGAATATTGGATACTGTCTACAGAGAACCCTCCTTGATGAACACTAGTCATTCTAATGACCCCCAACTTTGCAGAATACTCTTCTGGCCAACAATTTTCATCTACATCTTTGTTTATTGGCCAAGATAACCAGGGGCCTCTGCTTGAATTTTTGGTAATAACACTGGCCCTAGTCCTTTCTATCAAACCATCTGTGCAGAAAGGCTGATATGGGGTCAGACAACCTGCCAGCTCTACTGAGTTTGGCTTCTCTGATGGCTCAGTGGTATAGCCAGTGTTTCAGACACAGGTTCGATCCCTCATCTGGGAAGACACCTGGAGAGAAAAAAGGCAGCCCACTCCAGGATTCTTGTCTGGAGAACCCCATGAACAGAGGAGCCTGGTGGGCTACAGTCCATGGGGTCACAAAAGAGTCAGACGTGACTTAGCAACCAAATAACAGCAACACCTGAGTCTGGCGAATGGCTTTATGTCTCTAAGCCTCCAGTTCTGTGAATATTAAATGATATCCTGCCCCTGCATCCTGTTTTCACTCCATTGTGGTCCCCAAGATAAGATTTAGGGTGGGGTGAAGAAGAGCAAAACCTTGAGCATCAAGTGGTTAAACTCTCTAAACCTGGCTGAGCCTTTTTGTTCACTGATACTCATGATTACTCCTCCAAGGGCTGTTGTGGGGGCAGGTGGCTTGCTGCCTAGAAATTTTCTCGTTGGGTTTCTTTTCCAACCATAGTGGCTTTTGCGTCTTTCTCTCCCTCCCTACTCTCTCACCTTTTAACATCTAGGTGGGGGATTTTGTTCAGAGTGTGAAACAGTCTTCTAGATCATTCAGGTCTTCAGAGGTGTGAGGAGTTGTTTTTGTCCTTTGGCGAGGAGGGCATTTTCTGTGTGAGCAGAGGCACGGGGCTGTGACCTCCTCATACCCTGGGGCTACTGTGGTAGCCAGGGTCTGGCCTGAGAGTCCAGGCACCCATGGGAAACTTGGAACTGGATTCTAGGGTGGGTTCTGGGGCAAGCTACAGAGCCAGCCTAGTTGCTACACAGCCAGGCCCAGCAAGGAAGGGAGGATAGGCATTCTCAGAGATAGGCTGAGAAATGTGTGAAGGAGAGAGCTCAGAGCAGTGTCTAACCAGCAGCACAAAATCTGGGTGGACAATGAAACTATGGAAATTCACTCCAATTTTTAGGGTGTACTGTGCAAGGCATAGCCAAGAATATCATGGAGTTTGCAAATAGAGTAACTCTGAGTCTGTTTCTTTTTCAATGAAATGGGGATAATAGTAGTTATTGCATTAGGCTTTTGCAAGGATTAAATGAATTAGATACATAAAAAGTATTTAGTACAGTGCATGGTGCATAGAGTATACATATATATTTTATATATATATATATATACACAGCGCAATTTCTTCTTTCATTGTTGTTGGACATTTAGGTTATTATTTTCATTTTTGAATATTGTAAATAATTGTGCAGTGACTATGGGAGTGCAGATATCTCTTCAACATAGTGATTTTGTTTTCTTTGGGTATATACCTGAAGTGGAATTGATAGATTAGATGGTAGTTCTGTTTTGAATTTTTTGAGAGACCACCAAACTGCTTTCCACAGTGACTATACCAATTTACATTCTCACCAGCAATGCACAAGGAAGGGTCCCTTTACTCCATATCCTTGCCAGTATTTGTCTCTTATTTTTTTTAAAATAATAACCATTCTGCAAAACTGTGGTTTGGATTTGCATTTTTCTAGTAGTTAGTGATGTTGAGCATCTTTTCAGGTACCTGTTGGCCATTCGAATATCTTCTTTGGGAAAATGTCTATTCAGGTCCTTTGCCCATTTTTAAATTGGGTTATTTGTTTTCCTGCTAATGAGTATGTTATTTATATACTTTGGATATTAAACCCTTATCAGATGTGTGACTTGAAAATATCTTCTCCCATTCTGTAGGTTACCTTTTCATTTTGTTGATTGTTTCTTTGGCTGTGTAGAAGCTTTTTAGTAGGATATAGCCCTATTTATTTATAGGGCTAAATATATATAGCCCTATATATTTAATTTGTTGCCTTTGCTTTTGGCGTCATATCAAAAAATTGTGGTCAAGGCCCATTTCAAATATTTTTTTCCCTCTGATTTCTTTTAGGAGTTTTATGATTTCAGGTCTTAAATCTGCAATACAATTTTAGTCAATTTTTGTGAGTAGTGTGAGATAGAGATCTAGTTTTCTTTTTCTACATGTGAACATCCAATTTTCCCAGCATCTTTTATTGAAGAGACTGTCTTTTCTTCATTGAGGAGTCTTGGCTTTCTTGTCAAATATCAGTTGACCGTATAGGCATGGCTTTATTTCTGGGCTCTTGGATCTGCTCTGTTGGTCAGTGTGTCTGTTTTTATGACATAGCCATACTGTTTTGATTATTAAAGCTTTATAATATAGCATGATATCAGGAACTGTGATCCTTTCCACTTTGTTCTCTCTCAGGAAAGAATGCTTTGGCTATTCAGGATCTTTTGTGGTGTCATATAAATATTAGGATTCGTTTTTCTACTTCTATAAAAAATGCCATTGGAATCCTGCCAGGAATTATATTGAATCTATACGTGGCTTTGAGTAGTACAGTCATTTTAATAGCATTAATTCCTCCAGCCCATGAAAACAGGATAACTTTCCATTTATTTCTGTCTTATTTGATTTCTTTCATCAATGTCTTACAGATTTCAGTAAAATTTTCATCTCCTTGGTTAAATTTATTCCTAGATATTCTATTGTTTTTGATGTTGTTGTAAGATTGTTGTCTTCATTTTTCAGATAATTTATTGATAGTGTATAGAAACACTACTGATTTTTGTATATTAATTTTATGTCCTACAACTTACTGAATTCATCTATTAGATGTAACATTTGGGGGGGGTGTTTGTGGGTGTGCATCTGGAGTCTTTAGGATTTTGTATATATAAAATCGTGTCACCTGCAAATAGAGACAATTTTACTTCTTCCTTTCCAATTTGAATGTTGTTTATTTCTTTTTCTTGCCTGACTGCTCTGGCTAGGACTCCAGTACTATGTTGAACAGGGGTGGTGAGTGTGGGCAACCTTGTTTCTGATCTTAGAAGAAAAGCTTTCAGACTTTTAACATTGAGTATGATGTTAGCTGTGGGCTTAGTGCATATGGCCTTCATTTGTGGCAAGGTATGTTCCTCCTATATCTAATTTGTTGACAGTTTTTGTAATGAACAGATGTTGAATTTTGTTGATACTTTTTCTCTTCTCAAGATGATCGTGTGATTTATTTTATTCTATTAGTGCTATATATTGGATTTATTGCCTTGCATATGTTGAACTATTCTTGCATCCCAGGGATAAATGCCACTTGATCATGGTAAATAATCTTTTTAGTGTGCTGCTGAATTCAGTTGCTAGAATTTTATTGAGAATTTTTGCACTTATATTCATCAGGGATATTGTCTTGTGTTTTCTTTTCTTTCAGTGTCCATGTCTGGCTTTGATTTTTGGCTGGCTTCTTTAAATGAGTTTGGGAGTATTCCCCCCGCTTTGATTTTTGGAAGAATTTGAGAAGGGTCAAATTTAATTCTTATTTAAATACTTGGTAAAATTTACCAGTGAGGCCATCTGGATGTGGGTTTTTCTTTGTTGGGAGATATTTGATTACTGAATCAATCTCCTTCTTAGGAACTGATCCGTTCAGACTTTCAACTTCTTCATGATTCAGTCTTGGTAGGTTGTATGTTTCCAAAAATTTATGTTTCTTCTAGGTTGTCCAGTTTGTTAATATATAGTTGTTAATAGAAGCCTACTTTGATCCATCCTTTGTGTTTCTGGGGTGTCAGTTACAATGTCTCCTTTTTCATTAACAGTTGTGTTGATTTGAGTCTCCCCTCTTTTTTTCCTTAGTTAGTCAAGCTAAAGTTTTGTCAGTTTTGTTTGTCTTTTCAAAGAACCAACTCTCAACATCGTTAATCTTTTCTACTGTTTTCCTATTCTCTATTTCATTTATTTCTGCTCTAATCTTTATTATTTCCTTCTTTCTGCTAATTTTGGGATTAGTTTGTTCTTTTTTAGTTTCCTAAGATGCAAAATGATTGGGTTGTTTATCTGAGATCTTTCCATTTTCTTAATGTATGCATTTATAACTATAAACTTTTCAGAGAATTGTTTTTGTTGATTCGCATAAGTTTTGGCATGTTGTATTTCTGTTTTCATTTGTCCCAAGATATTTTTCTATTTCCACTTTAGTTTCTTCTTTCATCCATTGGTTGTTCAGGAGAGTGTTGTTTAATTTCCATATATTTTTTATTTTTCCAGTCTTTCTCCTGTTATTGATTTCTAGTTTCATACCACTGTAGTCAGAGAAGATATTTGGTATGATTTCAAACTTGAATTTGCCAAGACTTGTTTTGTGGTCATCAGTTCAGTTCAGTTCAGTTCAGTCGCTCAGTCGTGTCCCACTCTTTGCGACCCCATGAATTGCAGCACGCCAGGCTTCCCTGTCCAGCACCAACTCCCGGAGTTCACTCAGACTCACGTCCATCGAGTCAGTGATGCCATCCAGCCATCTCATCCTCTGTCATCCCCTTCTCCTCCTGCCCCCAATCCCTTCCAGCAGCAAGTCTTTTCCAATGAGTCAACTCTTCGCATGAGGCGGCCAAAGTACTGGAGTTTCAGCTTTAGCATCATTCCTTCCAAAGAAATCCCAGGGCTGATCTCCTTCAGAATGGACTGGTTGGATCTCCTTGCAGTCCAAGGGACTCTCAAGAGTCCTCTCCAACATCACAGTTCAAAAGCATCAATTCTTCAGCGCTCAGCCTTCTTCACAGTCCAACTCTCACATCCATACATGTGGTATATCCTAGAAAATGTTTCATCTGCACTTAAGAAGACTATATATTCCGCTATTGTTAGAGAGAATGCATGTATGTGACTATTAGGTACATTAGGTCTAGAGCATTCCTCAAATCTGCTGTTTCATTATTGATTCTCTGGATAATCTATCCATTTGTTGAGAGTGGGATAGTAAAGTCTCCAACTATTATTGTATTGCTGGTTATTTCTCCTTTTAGTTCTGTTGGTATTTGCTTTGTATATTTAGGTGCTCTTATGTTTGGTGCATAAATATTTATAACCATTATATCTTCTTGATGAATTGACCCCTTTATCATTATATAATGACTTTTTTTGGTCTCCTTTTACCATTTTTAAAGTCTGTTTTTTCTGATGTAAGCATAGCTACCTTCTACTCTTTTCTTTTCTTTTTTTTTGGTTTTGTTTTGTTACCATTTGCTAATAATATCTTTTTCCATCACTTCATTCTCAGTCTAAACGTGTCTTTATTAAAGGTAGTCTTTTGTAGACAGCATATTGTTGGATCTTGTTTTCTCTCTCTTTTTAATCTATTCAGCCATTCTATGTCTTTTCATTGGAGAATTTAATTTATTTGCATTTAAAGTAATTATTGATAGGCTACTTATGCCATTTTGTTAATTGTTTTCTGACTGTTTTATAGATCCACAGTTCCTTGCTTTTTATCCTGCTACCTTCTTTTGTGATTTGATGTCTTGTGGCATCAGGATGCTCTGACTTCTTCCTTATGTTCTTTGTGTAACTAGTACATGTTTTTCCCCCGTGGTTACCATCTGCATGCATCCTTAGTCGCTCACTCGTGTCCAACTCTGAGACCTCATGGACTATAGCCTGCCAGGTGCCTCTGTCTGTGAAGTTTTCCAGCCAAGAGTACTGGAGTGGGTTGCCATTTCCTACTCTGCTTTGGGAATCTTCCCAACCCAGAGATCAAACCCATGTTTCTTGCATCTCCTGCGCTGGCAGGCAGATTCTTTACCACTGTGCGCCTGGGAGACCCGTGGTTGCCATGAGGCTCACACGCACGTGTACATGCTCAATTGCTCAGTCATGTCCAACTCTTTGTGACACCATGGACTGTAGCCCACCAGGCTCCTCTATCCATGGAATTCTATAGGCAAGAATACTGGAGTGGAGCCATTTCCTTCCTCAGGGGATCTTCCTGACCCAGGCATTGAACCCAGGTGCCCTGCATTGCAGGCAGATTCTCTCGTGTCTGAGCCACCAGGGAAGCCCAATGCTTACATAAAATATCTTAAAATTTTAACATCCTGTTTTAAACTGATATCTTAACTTCAATAGCATTCCTAAACTTTGCACTTTTATTTCTCCTCCTTGTCACATTTTATGTTATTGATGTTACAGTTTACAAATTTTTCTTATTTATTTTTTAATTGGAGGAAAATTGCCTTACAATGTTGTATTGGTTTCTGCCGTACAACAAAGCAAATCAGCCATAATGATGCATATATCCTTTCCCTCTTGAGTCTCCCTCCCCCCACTCCCCCATTCCACTCCTCTAGGTCATCACAAAGCACCAGGCTCGGTCCCTGTGTTAACAAATTTTTAATATTGTGTATCCAGTGACAGATTATTGTAGTTACAGTTATTTTTCAATATATTTACTTTTAAACTTTAAAACTAGAGTTATATTAAAAAGTAAATTATAGACTACCATTACCACAATAGAAAACTGACTTTGACTATGTACTTACCATTACCAGTGATTTTTACACTACGTTCATATATCTTTATGATGTTAATTAGTGTCCTTTTACTTCCATTCAAAGAACTTCCTTTATCATTTCTTATAAAGCAGGTTTAGTGGTGATGAACACTCTCAGCTTTTATTTATTTGGGAACATCTTTATCTTGCCTTTATTTCTGAAGGACAGCTTTGCCAGGTATAGTATTTGTGGCTGACAGCTCTTTTCTTTCAATGTTTTGAATATATCATCCCAGCTCTCCTGGCCTAAAAAGTTTCTGTTGAGAAATCTGCCAATTATCCTGTGGGGGATCCTTTGTATGTGACTTACTGTCTTTTTTTCTTGCTACCTTCAAAATTCTTTCTTTGTCTTTGACTTTTGACAATTTAATTATAATGTATCTTGGTGTCGCCCTACTTGGGTTCAGCTTATTGGGAGTTCTTTAGGCCTCATGGATCTGATATCCTTTTCTCCCAGTTTTGGGAAGTTTTCTGCCATTATTGCTTTAAATATACTTTGTGCCTTTTTTCTTTCTCTTCTACTGGGATTCCCGTAATGCAGATATTGTTTCAATAGTGTCCCCTAAGTCCTATAGTTTTTATTAATTCTTTTTCATTTTTTTCTCTTTTTGCTCCTCTGATTGGATAATTTCAAATGTCCTGCCTTCAAGGTCACTGATTCTTTCTTCCGCATGATTGAATCTGCTGTTGGGGTTCTCTACTGAATTATTCAGTTCAATCAGTTTAGTCGTTTTGTTTGTCAACTCTAGGATTTCTGTTTTTTTCTTTTTGTGTGTGATGTAGTCTTTGTGGAATTTTTCGTATTGTTCATGTATTGTTTTGCTAATTTATTTAGTTGTCTATTTGTGTGTTCTTGTAGCTTCTGAACTTCTTTAAGAGGATTATTCTGAATTCTTTGTCTGACAGTTCACAGATCTCCGTTTCCCCAGGGTCGGTTATTGGAGCTTTATTCATTCCTTTGGTAGTATTATGTGTACTTGATTTCCATGATCTTTGCTTCCTTACTTTGGTATTCACACATTTCAGCAAGCAGTCTTCTTTTCCACGCTTTATAGGTTCACTGGACTTCTCAGGTAGGAGATCAAATGTGTCAGCTGGTAACATCCTTGGACGGGTGAAACTTACTATCTGGATCTACTTTTGGATAAGTCCGCTGCCCAAGCGCTGACACTGGGGAGCTCCATTGTCTGAGGACAATTAGATAGGACTGCTGGCTTGGTTCCCTGCACATGCAAGGCTATCGCATGGGTTCTGTGGCTGTCTGGGTTCTCTGATCAGGCTTCCTAGATTGCTGGTACTGGGTACCATACTCGGCAGTAGATGGGGATATGAATTAACTTCCTTGCACTGGCAGGGCCTGCTTGACTTGTTTGGGGACCCAAATCAGACAAGAACATGTGCTGACTTTCCTGGAAGATGGGTGAACTGGTTTTGCCCTGCAGACAGGAAAAGCTATGGGATATGCTCTCTGAATGCCACTGGAAGGAGGGTTATAGGATGGGCTACACAGCTTCCTGTTTGCTCTGGTTAGGTTCCCTGGCTGGACAGGCTGAAGACTGTATTCAGCAGTGGGTGGGGCTCTGATTTAGAGTCCCTGTTGGGGTAGGTTCTGCAAAACTATTATTTAGGGATCAAACTTCCCTAGCCTCATGGGCCACCATCATAGTTCTGCAGATGGGTAGGGCTACTGGCCAGGTTCTTCACTCAAGTACTGACTGCTCTAACCAGAGTTGCGAGATAGCTCTGTTTAGGTTTCTTGTTCAGGTCAGCCCAGGGTCTGTGTTCAGGTTTGGGCAATGGTATAAATTAGTTTCCCTGCCAGTTGGGGCTGCAGAATAGGCCCCAGGGCTGGCAAGGTTCTTTCTTGGGTGATCAAATCAGACAGACCTGCATGCTAAGCTCCCTGGACAGACATGGTCACTGAGCAGATTCAGAGCCACTGGCTGGGTTCTCCAATCAAGTGCCACTGTAATCAGGGCTGTGGGTTGGGCTACTGAGATTCCCAGGAGCTCTGTTTGGGTTTCCTGGCTAGCAGTATTTAGGGTTGTGAGTTGGCTTCCCTGTCTGGGTGGAGGGCCAAACCAGGCCCTAGGACTGACAAGGCCTTTTGTTTGAGGTTTCAAATTGGGCAGACTTGTACCCTGCCTTGTTCCCTGATCAGACTGCACCAACATCTTTGCTCTACAGATGAGGAAATTTCCTGATTGAGGCCACCACTTAAGTAGAGGTAGTAGGAACTTGGCCCGCCAAAATCTAAGCTCTGGTTTCTATGAGCCCTCCTCTTTTTTCCATCCAGTCTCATTTCCAGTGGTCAAGCTCCACAGATTCCCCTGTGATCCCCCTTAGGCAAGACCAGAGTAGGACTCCCAAGACCCTGGGGGAGCTGGATGTCCACACTGGGCTCTCTTTTCCCTCTGGAGGTACCATCGGCTCATGGGCAACCACTCGGTGTGGGGCTGTGCCAGTCTAGGGGAGGGGCAATGTGGTCAGCATGTAGCCACTCTTCATAACCCACTTATATGGTCTGCTGGGTCTCTGTGGTACAGGAGGTGTTTCAGCCTCACCTCCATGCTTTTGGATTTTTACAGTGATGTCTTATTGATGAATAGTTGTTCAGTGCTCTTGTGAAGTGGGGTGAAGTCAATGACCTATGTCGTCATTTTGGTGACATCGCTCCATCCTTTTCTCTGTATAATGCAAAGGTTAAAATATATTAAAATTATATGTATAATTTATATATAAATATAATAATTTATATAAAATAAAATAAATTTATATATAATTTATCTATTTCTAAAATATACAATATAATCATATGATAAAATTATATTAATTTTATTAATTAAATTAAAATATATATGGTTTAATCATATTGCAGATATAATTTTGTATTTGGCTTTTTAATTTCCTGTTGTATCATGGATATATATGATATATGTATGATATGTTTATATATGATTATGTCTATGTATATGATTCATATGTATATCATATGTGTTATGATATATCATACATATTTTTCATATTAACATTTACTGAGCAGTTACAAAGTTTTGAGCATTGTGTTGATGTTTTTTCATTGATCATCTTGCTTAATCTCACAACAATACTATGAGGTAAAAACTATCAGTATCCTCACTTTATAGATAGGTAGTTGAGACTTAGGATAGGAATTGGTGAAACTGGTATTTCCAACCCAGATCCATTTGAGGCCAGAATACAGATTTTTAACCACTACCCTATTCCGTAATACTTTTAAAAAAGTGTGATATAATTACATACAGTAAAATCTACAGATCTTAAGTGTATAAACTTGTGAGTCTTGACAAATGTATATACATGTAATCACAATCTTTCAAAAAATTATATTTATTTACTTGGCTGTGCCATGTCTTAGTTGCAGCACGTGGGATCTTACATCTCTGTCGCAGCATGCAGGATCTTTTAGTCGTGGCATGAGAACACTTAGTTGTGACGTGGGATCTAGTTCCCCAACCAGGGATCGAACCTGGGCCCCCTGCATTGGGAACTTGGAGTCTCAGCCACTGGGCCACCAGGGAAGTTCCCACAATCATTTTTAATGACTTCATAACTCTGGTACCCTGCCCTGTCTTCCCTTCCAGGCTGCCCCGGATACCCCCTCCCCAGTCTTTGCACAGTCTGGCAACCAGAAGCCTGGCATACTAGGGGCCTTCGGGACCCTTATTTGTACTGGTTGTTTAAGGTTTTGGCTATTATTTCCTACCTAGCTAATTCCTCTCTTGTGTGACATTAGACTAAAAAATTTTCCTTAACAACTGCAGTGAACAAACTGTACACCTCACACTCTGTGTGACTCTATTATTATTTCCTTAGAATAGATTTCTGGAAGTGAAATTACTAGATTAAAGGGCATGGACTTTTTTTTTTTTAACATCTTATGATATATCATTTTTGTGTGTAAAGGTTTTCTTGTTTTAAAATCATTTCCTTAGAGGAAATGTCAAGGACTGGGATTATTAGGGCATAAATATACCAAAGGTCTTTGATGTGCACTCAGGCAAGAGCTTTGCACCCTGGTCAGCTTTCGCTCCCTAGCTCACCTAGTGAATTTGAGTTTTGCTGGAGGTTAGCTTTCCTTGGGCCATCTCTTTTCCATGGCCAACCCTGTGTGAGGATGAATGGATCTCAGTGGGCCACTCCCCAACCTGTGAATGCGTAGGAAAAGATTATGTGGGGAAGGGAAGGGACTCATATTTCTGGGAAGCCATCTTGCCTCTCTGGTTTTTCTTCTGTCTCGTAGTGAGCTGTTACCTGCCTGCTCCAGCAACTGGTGGACATCTTGTAGAAAGGCAGCTCCCTGAATTCATCTCCATGCCTCCAAAGCTAGCACAGAGCCTGGTTCACACTGAAAATGAAAGTTGCTCAGTCGTGTCCGACTCTTTGCGACCCCATGGACTGTACAGTCCATGGAATTCTCCAGGCCAGAATACTGGAGTATTTCCCTGGAGAAGGTAGCCGCTCCCTTCTCCAGGGGATCTTTCCAACCCTGGGATCAAACCCAGGTCTCCCACATTGCAGGCAGATTCTTTATCAGCTAGACCACCAGGGAAGCCCACCTGGTTCAAGCTGGTTTCTGATAAACAGTGGTTAAATAAACAAAGTTAGTCTCACTATGAAGGAGGTTCTGCTCTGTTTGGTTCATTTACAGTATCAAAATTTGCTTTATTTTTATTTATTAAAAAAATTTTTATTTTATTTATGTTCTTTTCTTCTAAAAGCTTATTTTTAATTGGAGAATGATTTCTTTACAATGTTGTGTTGGTTTCTGCCATATAACAACATGAATCAACCATAAGTATACACATGTTCCCTTCCTCCTGAGCCTCCCTCCCACCTCCCACCCCATCCCACCCCTCTAGGTTGTCACAGAGCACCAGACTGAGCTCCCTGTGTTATATAGCAACTTCCCACTAGCTAGCTATTTTACATGTGGTAATATATATGTTTCTATTAGTAAAGTAGCATTGTAACAGCATCCAATTTAATGGATCCCAACAGATTGGTTTCTTTGTCTCTATTTTTAGATGAATCAATTGCTCAAAGAGGAAGAAAACTTGCCTGAAATCACACAGCTAATAAGTCGCAAAGTTAACAGATCTGACTCCAGACATGGTATTTCTTTCCACTGTCTTTGGAATGTAATATGTGAGTCACGATGTTTTTTTTTGTTTTAAAGATATTTTCGATGTGGAGCATTTTTATGTTATCTGTTTATTTTTACTCTGGCTGTGCTGGGTCTCCGTTGCGGTACAGGGGGTCTTCTCTAACTGTGGCATGCAGGCTTCTCTAGTTGCAGTGGGTGGGCTTGGTTGCCCTGCAGCATGTGGGATCTTGCCCCATGGTATGTGGGCTCTTGGTTCCCCTACTAGAGATCAGACCCGTGTCTCCTGCATTGGAAGGAGGATTCTCAACCACTGGACCACCAGAGAAGTCTCACAGCATTTTAAAATAACTGTGAAGGGTGCTGTCTGTGCTCAGGTTGAAGGCTGACACTGAGTTTCCAAGGAGAGGACCATGGGTCAGAGACTCAGGGAGCAGAAAGGCTCTCTCCCCTTTGCTCCCTCACTCTCACCATCACTGTCTCTAGCTTTGCGTCTGTAGATATCAGTGAACTGCCAAGAGAATTGCCACCCTCACATTAATAGGATTTCTCAGAGTGGGCTGCAGACCATAGGGCATCAGAACCTCCTGTGGCACGCAGATTCCTGGGTATCTTCACAGCTATTCAATCAGACATTCAGAGTCAAACCCAGTCAAATCTGCAGTGTAACCATTTCAGCAGGTGAATCTCATAAGCACACCCTCAAGTTTGAGAACCACTGCCTTAGAAAGCAGAGAAGGCAATGGCACCCCACTCCAGTATTCTTGCCTGGAAAATCCCATGGACAGAGGAGCCTGGTAGGCTGCAGTCCATGGGGTCACTATGAGTCGAACACAAGTGAGTGACTTCACTTTCACTTTTCACTTTCACGCATTGGAGAAGGAAATGGCAACCCACTCCAGTGTTCTTGCCTGGAGAATCCCAGGGACGGGGGAGCCTGGTGGGCTGCCGTCCATGGGATCACACAGGGTTGGACATGACTGATGCGACTTAGCAGCAGCAGCCTTAGAAAGAAGTATCCACAGTTGGAGCTGCAGGCCTGGCAGGAGGGGTCGTCATCAGGGACAAGCATTCTCTGTTCAAATCTGAGTGGCCGAGGTGCGCTGCAGCTGCCAGCGTGCCTGAGAGAAGGCCCCGGGCTTGTCCCATGTGGGGGTGGCATGTCTCTGACACACGGAGCTGTGATATGACCAAATCAACGGTCCCATCTCAACTGACATGTGATGGAAGTAAGATGTCATGTCGATTACTGACCAGACTGTCACTGGATAGCAGACCAGAGCATGATTGCCTTGAAGCACAAGTCTGGTTTTTTGCTTTTTCTTCGTTTTCTTCAGAATGTTCTTTGACCTTCACTTTGCTTCTCTTCAGGGGCCAGAGACTTCAAAGGCCAACAGGGGTGTGGAGTGGGGAGAGGCTTTTTAGAACATAAAGAGAGGAACTAGGTGGGGCCTCAAGTTTTATTGAGAAACCACCGCAGAAAAATATCATCTGTGGTTGTTCTGGGTAGAAAAGACTCTGGGGTTAATTGATTACTTTTCTTCCTACCTTTCTGTATTTTTAGATTTTCTTTAACAAACATGGAACAATAATATCTATTATTATGATACCAAGTGCCAGACTTGGTTCTAAGCATGTACATGGGTTACCTCATTTCATCCTCACAACTAGCCCATGGTGAAGGGCCTATTTTTACTCCCCTTCTACAGATGAGTAAATTGAGGCCCAGAGATGTTAAGTAACTTTCCCAGAGCTTCACAGCTGTTAAGTGGTAGGGGGAGGATCAAACCTAGGCAATTTAACTTCAGATACTATGGGTTTAGCTGCTATCCTCTACTGTATGCTGTGTTTATAACATAGGAAGGTGGGTATTAAAAAAGACCTTGACACCAAATTATTCAGAGGCTCCTTGTGTGTTGCCCATTTCAAGCGGTAAAGTAACAACACCAGCATTTACCCTGCACTTACTTGGGACTGACTAATTTATTTCCATCAACTCATTTAATTTTTTATAACTTCCTAGAACTGCACTGCCCAGTGTGGCAGCTACCCCTTATGTGAGGCCACTGGGTACCTGAAATCTGATTAGTCTTAATTGAGATGTGCTGTGGATATAAAATACATGTTAGATTTCAAAGATTTAATATTAAAAAAATTAATTGGGTTAAATAAAATATGTGAAGTTCAATTTTGTCTGTTTCTTTTTACTCTATATCATATAGGTTGTCGTTGATGAGTTGCTAAGTCGTGTCCGACTCTTGGCGACCCCATGGACTGCAGCACACCAGGTTTCCCTGTCTTTCACCATCTCCCAGAGTTTGCTCAAATTCATGTCCATTGAGTCGGTGACGCCCTCCAACCATCTCGTCCTCTGTTGTCCCCCTCTCCTCCTGCCCTCAATCTCGTCACACAGAGTCAGACACAAGTGAAGTGACTTAGCAGCAGCAGCAACTCTTCACATCGGGTGGTCAAAGTATTGGAGATTCTCTTTATCATATAGGTATTAACTTTTTAAAAATTGCATCTGAGTGGTTGCATATTTGGTTCATCTTTTATTTCTCTTGGCCAGTGCTGGTCTGAAGGGAGGTGTGTATTGCCATTGCCTCGTTTTTCACACAAAGAAACCGAAGTGTTAAGGAGCCACCGGGATGATCCAGGAGGAGGCAGGATTGACATCCAGGCCTTGGGCTCCACCTCGCCTGCCGCACAGCACTGCTTTCCTCTCTGTCTTCCCAGAGTCTATAATCCACACTGATCAGACAATCATGTGTGCCTGAAATCAGTAGTGAACAAGGAGTCCCACCAGATTCCCCAAGTCACAGACATGTTCTGGGCACAGGTTGCGTGAGAAGCATGGTGCCACCACCCTCGCTGGATCCTGTACAAAGTGACAGCTACGGTCATTGCTGATGTTCCTTGAGTGCTTCTTTGCCAGGCACTGTGCCAGGCACTTCATCCCTATCCCCTCATTTAGTCCTCACACCTCCCCATGAGATTGCCCTTTGTAACCCTCATTTACAGATGAGAGGACTGAGATTTGGCAAAGTCAAAACCATCGTCCAGGGTCACGCAGCCAGGGCGGGCTGCATCTGGGACTCCGGCTCAACTTTGCCCACATTGAGAGTTTGCACTATTGAACTTGCCTTGCCAACTGCAGACTAGGGGTCGGGAGGCAGCACACATACCCAGGGGACTGTTACAGTGCAGGAAGTAATAGGGCAGCCAGCATAGAGCAGCAGTGCAGGGCACAGGGGCCCCTGTGAATTCGCATTGGTGAAGAAGGGACACGAGAGAGCCTTTTGAGGGCTGAGCCAGAAAATCAACACATCCCACATCAAATCAAGAGACCTGTTCGCTACTGGCTAAGAAAGACTCACCATGACCTAGACAACATGTCTGCAGGAAAAAGATGCGTGGGTGAGAAGCGAGGTTGGCAGAGGAATCCAGGTCTCTCTAGGACTGAGAAGCTTGAAGGTCATCTGTACTCAGGACTAGAGTCTTTTTGGAAGGGTCTGGCTTGATCAGTCCTGGGGTGAGGAAGGCACTTTCAAAGGAGACTATCAAGGTCATTTCTCTGGATCTCTCTCCAAATTGAATGAGCAGTTGGTTTTCTGAGGGTTTGCTTCTGGGGAGAATTTATTTCTGTGCCTATGAGAAAATTCTAGACTTGTCTAGACCCTTGTTTCTCTGTGGTCAGTTAATGAGCACAGCTTTGGGGAAAGCACTGGCCTCCTTGGGGTGGGGTTTGTCCTCTCGGGCACTTTTTGGCTTTGTGCCTGTGGATCTCAGACTATCTCCAAGTCTGGATCTTTCTAGAAGGGCTGCTTCTGGTGTCTGTTCCCAGGACTTTAATGAACTTGAGGCTTTCTTTCACTTTCCTCCTTTGGTTTTTCTAGGGTTTAGTGCAATCGCATCTATGAATAGGGGGGAGAGTTCTTGTTTTAGTTTGGTTTTGGGGGGTCCACCTTCAAATATTTATTGTTTTTAATGTATTTTTTAACTGGAGGAAAATTGCTGTACAATGTTATGTTGCTTTCTGCTGAACAACAGTGCAAATCAGCCATAACTGTGCATATATCACCTCCCTCTTGAGCCTTCTTGACTCCAGCCCTCTAGTTCATCACAGAGCACCCAGCTGGGCTCCCTGTGTTATACGGCAACTTCTCACCAGCTATCTATCTTACGCACGGTAGTGTATATATTGGAGAAGGAAATGGCAATCCACGCCAGTATTCTTGCCTGGGAAATCCCATGGACAGAGGAGACGGGCAGCCTAGCATCCATGGGTAATAGAATCACACACGACTGAGTGACTGAACCACCCACCCACCCAGCAGCAGCAGCCGTGTCTAGATGTAGATGCTGCTTTCTCTGTTCGTCCCACCCTTTCCTTCCCCCTCTGTGTCCACAAGTCCGCTTGGCTTGAGATGAATCATTTCTTTAGGACCTTATCATCTCAGAGAATTCAAAAAGCCTAGGTTCTGGGTTCTGCTAGCTGAGAAACAGTCCCTGACTGAGATTAAATCATCAAGATAATGTCAAGTTGACCAGCTAGTGGCTTTCTTTGATGACATCCTCCACATCAGAGTCTCTGAGCCTCAGTATGAGTGACATTTTGGTCTGAATAATGCTTTGTTGTGGGTCCCATGCATTGCAAGGTGTTTAGCAGCATCATGGCCTCTACCCACTAGGTGCATGCCACCACCAAAAACAACAACCAAAAATGTCTCCAGACAAGGACAAATGCCCCTGGGTGAGAACCACTGCCCTGCGCAGTCAAGGCCTCTTTCAAGTTTCAACAGACCAGCTACTTAGGGGCAGTCAAAGGAGTGAGGAATTGATTGTGTGTGTGGCTGTCTGAGTGTTGGGGTGAGAGGGAAGGAGAAATAGTCATTAAAAACTTCATCTGTGTTTGCCAGCCATGGGCTTCCCCAGTGGTAAGGAATCTGCCTGCCAAAGCAAGAGACTTGGGTTTGATCCCTGGGTCAGGCGGATCCCCTGGAGAAGGGAATGGCAACCCACTCCAGTATTCTTGCCTGGAG
Organism: Capricornis sumatraensis; assembly: GCF_032405125.1. Taxonomy (NCBI): domain Eukaryota; kingdom Metazoa; phylum Chordata; class Mammalia; order Artiodactyla; family Bovidae; genus Capricornis; species Capricornis sumatraensis. The sequence continues at coordinate 30,529,155 of NC_091084.1, read as the reverse complement.
AATTCCATGGACAGAGGAGTCTGGTGCACTATGTCCATGGGGTCGCAAAGAGTGGGACACGACTTAGTGAATAAGCAATGACGATGCCATCTGTAGAGTCTGACGCAGGGCACAAGATTAGAGTCAGACTTGAATTCTAATCTTCCACTTAGGAGTTATGTCATCTTCAGCAAGGTACTTGACCTCTCTTACCTTAACATCCACACTAGGAGCAAGGCTAAAATGAGATGTTGGGAAAAGTGCAACGACGCAATAAGCATTGTAAATTCTTTCCCTGCTCCTTGGGATCTAGGGTGGGTTTGAGCTCCAAGTCCCAGACTGGTTGTGCTCTGAAGCCTGCTCAAGAGGAATCCCCAGGGAGGCCCGTGAGCTCAAGCTTGTCTTTTCTGGGTGTTTCTGTTTCCACATCACATTTTCTTTTCTGTTCCGTGGTGACGATCACACTTCTTCCCTCGATTTCCACCAAAACCAAAAACAGAAACAAAAGTAAAAACTCCCTTGCAAAGAAAAAAATCCATGAGTATGATCAGTTTACTGAAAATGGGTGACCACACCATACCTCTCGATGAATGCAGAATTTTGAATTTGTGTGTTGAAATTCCTGTCCTTTAAATTCACATTGGTTACCTAGCTTTGGGGGTCCCTTTCCGACCCTTCAGCTCAAAGGTGAAAGGCTATTACTCTGACTCCTCTCTCCCTCTCTTCCTCACAATTTGCTCTTGCCCTCCCCCTGGCTCTATCTCCTCACCATTCAGATCTTAGCTCGCCTCTCACCTTCTTAGAGAGGTCATCCCTGACCTCGTTTCTGTGCAGCTCCCTCTCTTCTTTCCCACCAATCACCCCTTATCACCTGGTTTTCTTTGTGACACTTACTACTATGCAAGTCACCTTGTCATTTACGAGTCCCGCTGCTTTTTGTCCATCTCTCTCCACTAGGATGCAAGCTTCATGAGGGCAGGGCCACCATCTGCTCACGCAGAACTCCTGTCCAGAACTGACCTGAGCTATCTTGGAGACTCTCTTCCCACAATAAGGTTAGGGTTAGGGTATTTGGTGCAGAAAGAGAGGAGCATGTGAATAGGATGTAAAGCCCAGAGCAGTGAGCAAAAGTCCCAGCACCAGCAGAAGAAAGAATGCAGATCGAGAGGAAACTCTGGGGAACAGGAGTCCCACTCCGTCATCCTTGGAGGTGTGGGGAGTGACCCTGGCTCCCCACAAGTTTGGGCTGGGGAGCAGAGGGTAAAATCTTCAGACAACTGAAATGTGTTAGGGACATATAAAAAACTGATATACTGGGGACATTTTCCCTTAAGAGGATGATCAAAACCAAGGCCACACAAGAGGATTATAGGAGGAGTTTCAAAAAAGTTGATTCTGTTCTTTTGGTGTCCTGTAGTTCCTAGCCTGGAGGACCCTGAGGCTGGCCCAGGTGGGTAAGGAAGTGGTGAACTGGAGAGCCTTTCCTAGAAGCGTCAGCAGGTGGCGCCCTAAACCAAGAGTGTCCTGTGAGGCTCAGCGAGCAAAGTGGGAGGTGGTTCCTCAGGCCCTTTGCCAGGAAATGACTCTCCAGGATGACTTCATCAGTGGGCTGTTCATCACTAGGTTCAGCGGGGTGAAACCCCGGAGGACTGCATCACTTCGTTATATCTGAGGTGACGGTGCAGCTGGGGGTTCCCTTCTTGACTTATTCATTCGACCTTCATCAACATTCTAATTAGTGCCTGATCTAGAGGGAGACAGCAAGCATTTCCACAAAGATACCTCTGTCCTGCTTCCTTCTGAGTTTGGGAAGTGGAGTGGAGGATGGGGGAGCCAAAGCCAAAGACTGGTGTCTGAACATGGAAAATGGGGGGTGTGGATGGCAAAATGGAGAACACCCCAGCCCAGCCCAGCCCATGGTTCTTTCTTGCACTCTCCCTCCTTTGAAACTGCACACGACTTCTTGAGGCTACTACGTCTCTGGCATTTATTGCAAACTGCACTAGAGTCTGATAAGTTTTTCCAAAGTGCATATTTTATCTCTCCAAGCAGCTGAATGGTAAAAGATGCTAGGTCAGGAATTGTGTCTCATTCGTTAACACTATCTTACGAACTCCCACCCCAGCTACCTCTTTGCCAGCATTCAGTACAGTGACTAGAACATAGCGATGGATGTTCAATAAAGATATGGTAATAATGATAATGGTGATGATGTTGATGATACATCCATGGGTCATCTGTATTAACGTACTAGGAATGCTACAGAGGGCCTGCTGAAGCAAGCCCTGAATGTCACAGATACTAATAAAGATGTCAAAGGTTACTGAGGCAGGGTGGTGTGTGGTTTGGATTTGAGGATAACCAGCACCTCTGCTTTCGGAAGTAGTCATGTCTCAGGAAGCAGAGAGCAAAGATAGCACACCCTGTTCATTATCATCCTGAACATTTCAGCTGATGATGAATTACATTTATCATAACAGCGTAGGACCCACTAGGCAAGCACTTTACCCTTAACTCCTACTGGTTTGAAATCTCCCAGTGATAGAAGGATGTGGGGCAGTGTTACTCCCTGGGCACAATTATAGGTAGTGATATTCATGATTCATTCATTCATCTGTGCCTGCATTTACTCATTTCTTGAGCACCTACTATGTGCCAGATGCTGCGCTAGATGCTGAGATGCAATAATGAGCTGAAACAGACATGGCCCCTGTCCTCAGTGAATTTAAAATCTTGACAGAGGTCCATCCAGTTATCACACAAATACAGAATGACTACTGCGATACAGAGGAGAGGTGTATGGTGAAATGAAAGCTTGTTTTAGGAGAATTTAGCCAGGAAAGGAGCCCCTCTGTTACCCACAGGCAGGAAACCAGCATGGTAACACGTCTGAGCAAAGCTAGATGTGGCTTCTGCTGAGATCACCTGACTTCCGTCCTCTCAAGGGCTAATTGACTGCTTTGTATTTGAATTTCAGGGATGTCAAGTCCTGAGGGGCAGCTAGAAACTAAAACTCTGCCACATTAGGGGTTTGATCAAACAGCAAGACACCCAGTAGGTTGTCAGGATTCACTGATCATCTAATCTATCGTTTTAAGTGGAAAGAGCTACAGAGAATAGGGAGGTACACATTTTAGTTCAGATGATCAACTCATCCTGGTTAACCGGGGGCTTACCCAGTTTGGGCACTGAAAGTCCCACGTTCTGGGATTGTCCTACTTTTTGAGCTGAAAGCACCACATCCTGGGAACCCCCAGAGTCCTGGGCAAACCAAGATGGTCAGTTATTCTAGTGCAAGCCTTCGCTCAACTCTGCCTCGGTTTCTTCTTCTGTAAGATAAAGCAGCTGGATGAGAACAGGGGTTCTCAGCCCTGGCTGCTCATTAGAATTACTAGGGAAGCGTCTCAAAAATACAGGTGGCCAGCTTCTCTTCCACAGGTTTGACTGGGGTGAGACCCAGGTGTCAGTGACGCAGTAATTCATCTCCAGGCTCAAGTGCTGGCCCATGTGGCCACTGCTGTTCCTTCCCCCCTCCCCAGCTTCTCCATCTCCCTTTGAGGCTCTTGAGGTCTTTCTTGGATGCCTAGGTTCCTAATGCTAATTCTACCCAGCTTTGCCTACTAGGCCTAGACCAATCAACAACATCCCTTCTACTGTCCATCCTCTGTCTTGACCTTCCCCTTCTCTAGCCTCTCTCACTTCTCACCAGAGAAGCTGAAAGAGATCTCTAAGTTCAGGTGTCCCCTCTGCTGGGACCAGAGCCAGGCACTGTGCCCTGGGAGTGTTTCCCTTTTCCTCTTCACAGTGGAGAACAATCCCTGTGTGTGCCTCCTCCCAGGTGGGTCCTGGGCATCCCTCAGCCCAGGGGTCATGTGGCTGCCCGGTGACCCTAATTTCATTCCTACTCTGGGGTCAGAGATTGCTATGTAGCTCCCTGCTCCAGACACTAATGTGCTCTGTGGGTACAGAAATAGACCAACATATATACATAGTTAGTTGAATTTTTGGCAAAGATACCAAGATAACTCAATAGGGAAAAGATAGTTTTGTCAATAAAGGGTACTGGAATAACTGGATGTTCAAAATGGGGAGAGAAAAAAAAAAAAAGGATCTTGACCTTGACCTCGCACGACACAAAAATTCTAACTTTAAAAGGATTATAGATCTAAGTGTAAAAGCTGAAACCATAAAAATTATAGAGAAAAATAGGAGAAAAATCCCTTGGATTAGGAAATAATTTTTATTTACTTTTTTATTAAGAAAAAAATTTTTTTGGCCACATTGTGGCTTGTGGGATCTTGGTTCACAACAAGGAATTGAATCAGGGCCTGGTCACGAAAGTGCCAAGTTCTAACCACTTGGCCGCCAGGGAATTCCCCAAGAAATGACTTTTAGATAAGTCCTGAGAAACACAAACTAGGAAGGAAAAAATTGATATGTTGAATTCCATCAAAAATAAAACCTTCTCTTTAAAAGACACTGTTAAGAAGATAAAAAGATAAGCTGCAGAATGGAGATATACAGAGAGTGCAAAACATATTAGAATATAAGGAGAACTCTTAGAGCTCAATAATAAAGAGAGAAACAACTAGATAAAAAGGGGAGGGGACAAAAAAGACCTGAATAAACACTTAAGTAAAGGAGATATCAGTTCACTTCAGTTGCTCAGTGGTGTTCTACTCTTTTCGACCCCATGGACTGCAGCACGCCAGGCTTCCCTGTCCATCACCAACTCCTGGAGCTTGCTCAGACTCATGTCCCTCGAGCTGGTAATGCCATCCAACCCCTCATCCTCCACTGTCCCCTTCTCCTCCTGCCTTCAATCTTGCCCAGCATCAGGGTCTTTTCCAGTGGGTCAGTTGATCATATCAGGTGGCCAAGGAATTGGAGCTTCAGCTTCAGCCCGAGAATACTGGAGTGGGTGGCCTATCCCTTCTCCAGCAGATCTTCCCGACCCAGAAATCGAACCGGGGTCTCCTGCATTGCAGGCGGATTCTTTACCAGCTGAGACACCAGGCAAACCCAAGGAAAATATGGGGATGACCACTAAGCACAGGGCTTCCCTGGTGGCTCGGATGATAAAGAGTCTGCCTGCAAAGTGGGAGACCTGGGTTCGATCCGTGGTCGGGAAGTTCCCCCAGAGAAGGAAATGGCAGCCCACTCCAGTATTCTTGCCTGGAGAACACCATGGACGGAGGAGTCTGGCAGACTACAGTCCATGGGGTCGCGAAGAGATGGACATGACTGAGCAACTTCACTCACTTACCTTATCTTAATAAGCACAAGAAAGAATGCTCAATGTCCTTAGATATCAGAGAAATGCACTCTGAAACCACACTGAAATACTATTATATACGCATTAGAATAGCTGAAATGTAAAAGACCGACCATAGCCAGCATGCGTGAGGATGCAGAGCAACCAGAACTGTCATATGTTGCTGGCGGGGATGCAAAAACGGTACAGCCACTTTGGAAAGCAGTTTAGTTTTTCTTACAAAGCGAAGGGTAAACTTACCATATGACCCAGAAATTCCACTCCTAGATATTTTATACTCAAGAGAAATGAAAACATGTCCATACAAAGAGGTACATGAACATTCACAGAAACTTCATTTATAATTTCCAAATTGGAAGCAATCCAAATGTCAACCAGCTCGTAAAGGGCCAAATTGCAGCATACCCATATAATGGAATAGCACTAGCAATAATAAAAAATAAAAGAGCAGACTACTGCTATATGCCAAAACACGGTGCCGACTGAGAGAAGTCACATATTTAGAGTGCATACTTGTGATTACAATTTATATGACATTCTAAAAAGACGCAGAAAAGTGAATCCATGGTTATTAGGGCCTGGGAGTGTGGACAGAGGATTGACTGAGAAAAGACATAACCGAAACTTTTGGGAAGATGGAAATAATTGTTTATTTAGAATGCAGTAGCAGCTATGCAACTGTAATATTTTTCAAACTCATCAAATTTCAAACTTTAAAAAGTTGAAGTTTATGGCACATAAATTACACTTCATGACATCTGATTTTTAAAAAAAATGAATCAGATCATGCCACTACACTCCCTCAACCCACTCCACTTACTTAAAAGAACACGATGGCTTTTCATTGTTCTTGGAATAAAATTTAGACCCCTGTCTGGACTAGATCTGACAGACAGAGTGCCTGATGAACTATGGATGGAGGTTCGTGACATTGTACAGGAGACAGGAATCAAGACCATCCCCAAGAAAAAGAAATCCAAAAAAGCAAACTGGCTGTCTGAGGAGGCCTTACAATAGCTGTGAAAAGAAGAGAAACGAAAAGCAAAGGAGAAAAGGAAAGATACACCCATTTGAATGCAGAGTTCCAAAGAATAGCAAGGAGAGATAAGAAAGCCTCCCTCAGTGATCAATGCAAAGAAATAGAGGAAAACAACAGAATGGGAAAGACTAGAGATCTCTTTAAGATAATTAGAGATACCAAGGGAACATTTCATGCAAATATGGGCTCGATAAAGGACAGAAATAGTATGGACTTAACAGAAGCAGAAGATATTAAGAAGAGGTGGCAAGAATAGACAGAAAAACTGTACAAAAGAGATTTTCAGGACCCAGATAATCACGACTGTGTGATCACTCACCTAGAGCCAGACATCCTGGAATGTGAAGTCAAGTGGGCCTTAGGAAGCATCACTACAAACAAAGCTAGCGGAGGTGATGGAATTCCAGTTGAGCTATTTCAAATCCTGAAAGATGATGCTGTGAAAGTGCTGCACTCAATATGCCAAAAAATTTGGAAAATTCAGCAGTGGCCACAGAACTGGAAAAGGTCAGTTTTCATTCCAATCCTAAAGAAAAGCAATGCCAAAGAATGCTCAAACTACTGCACAACTGCACTCATCTTACAGGCTAGTAAAGCAATGCTCAAAATTCTCCAAGCCAGGCTTCAGCAGTACATGAACTGTGAACTTCCAGATGTTCAAGCTGGATTTAGACAAGGCAGAGGAACCAGAGATCAAATTGCCAACATCCGCTGGATCATCGAAAAAACAGAAGAGTTCCAGAAAAAATCTATTTCTGCTTTATTGACTATGCCAAAGCCTTTGACTGTGTGAATCACAATAAACTGTGGAAAATTCTGAAAGAGATGGAAATACCAGACCACCTGCCTTGCCTCTTGAGAAACCTGTATGCAGGTCAGGAAGCAACAGTTAGAACTGGACATGGAACAACAGACTGATTCCAAGTAGGAAGAGGAGTACATCAAGGCTGTATATTGTCACCCTGCTTATTTAACTTATATGCATCATGAGAAACGCTGGGCTGGAAGAAGCACAAGCTGGAATCAAGATTGCTGGGAAAAATATCAATAACCTCAGATATGCAGATGACACCACCCTTAAGGCAGAAATTGAAGAAGAACAAAGAGCCTCTTGATGAAAGTGAAAGAGGAGGGTGAAAAAGTTGGCTTAAAGCTTAACATTCAGAAAACTAAGATCACGGCATCCGGTCCCATCACTTCATGGGAAATAGATGGGGAAACAGTGGAAACAGTGGCTGACTTTATTTTTCTGGGCTCCAAAATCACTGCAGATGGTGATTGTAGCCATGAAATCAAAAGATGCTTACTCCTTGGAAGGAAAGTTATGACCAACCTAGATAGCATATTGAAAAGCAGAGACGTTAGTTTGTCAATAAAGGTCCGTCTAGTCAAGACTATGGTTTTTCCAGAGGTCATGTATGGATGTGAGAGTTGGACTATAAAGAAAGCTGAGCGCCAAAGAACTGATGCTTTTGAATTGTGGTGTTGGAGAAGACTCTTGAGAGTCCCTTGGACTGCGAGGAGATCCAACCAGTCCATCCTAAAGGAGATCAGTCCTGGGTGTTCATTGGTAGGACTGATGCTGAAGCTGAAACTCCAGTACTTTGGCCACCTGATGTGAAGAGCTGACTCATTGGAAAAGACCCTGATGCTGGGAAAGATTGAGGGCAGGAGGAGAAGGGGATGACAGAGGATGAGATGGTTGGATGGCATGGATTTGGGTGGACTCCGGGAGTTGGTGATGGACAGGGAGGCCTGACGTGCTGTGGTTCATGGGGCCGCAAAGAGTCGGACACGACTGAGCGACTGAACTGAACTGGACTGTGGCCTATGGGACTCCAGGACCACTCTTTCCCTTGTTCTTTCTGCTTCCATGATGCTGCTCTCTTTTCCATGAAGCTCTTCCTTCTACCTAGAGCACCGCCTCCGATTCTTTCTCATTATCCAGGACCTTCCCTGACTCCATCACCCAAAGCGACCCCTTCATTCTGCTCCATTTTATCAATTTTCTTTCCATTGCTACATGAAATGATTGTGTTTGTTTACTTTTTCTTGCTTACTGTTTGTCTTCCTTTTTAGAACTTGAGCTCCAGAAGGACAAGAACCTCATTTGTTTTCTTCACTAGAATTTGTTCAGATTTTTTCACCAGATTTGTTCAGAATCCTCAGTACCCAGCCCAGGCCTAACACACAGGAAGCTCTCAAAATGATTTGTGAAAAAGTTTTTTTTTTTAAAGGTTTAACACAGAGTTATCATCAGTTCAGTTCAGTTCAGTTCATTCGCTCAGTCATGTCCAACTCTTTGTGACCCCATGAATCACAGCTTGCCAGGCCTCCCTGTCTATCACCAACTCCCGGAGTTCACTCAAACTCATGTCCATCGAGTCAGTGATGCCATCCAACCATCTCATCCTCTGTCGTCCCCTTCTCCTCCTGCCCCTAGTCCCTCCAAGCATATGACTCACCAATTCCAATCTTGGGTATATACCTGAGAGAATTGTAAACATGTGTCCACACAAAAACCTGTACATAAATATTTGTAGTAGCCTAGTGGTTAGTGGTTGCCTATGGGGTTGTGAGAGGTAAGCTGAGGAGAAAGAGAGAGTGACTGCTAATGGGTGGGATGTTCTTTTGAGGGGCAATGAGTGTTCTAGAATTCATTGTGGTGATAGTTGCATAACTCTATACACTGTAAGCAGGCAAGTTATTAGGGATGTGAATTCTATCTCAAAGCTGCAATTTTGTGTGTGTTGGGGGGAGGGCAGGGGAATGAATTCATGAATCTGCTTATTCTGATCACTTCCTGGCTCTTAGGGGAGACAAATCAAGTAAGACATGCCCCCATGAGCTGGTCTGTGTGCTAAGAGCTGGTCTGTGTGTGTAAGTCACTTCAGTTATGTCCGACTTTTTGCAATCGTATTGACTATAGCCCACTAGGCTCCTTTATCCATGGGAGTCTCCAGGCAAGAATACTGGAGTGGGTTGCTGTGCCTCCTCCAGAGGAACTTCCTGACCCAGGAATTAAACCCGTGTCTCTTATATCTCCTGCATTGGCAGGTGGGTTCTTTACCCGCACCCCCGGGGAAGCCCATGAGCTGGTCTACTCTGCTCTATTCTGGAAACGCACAGTGATGCCAGAGAAGTCCACACACATGTCCCGTTCTCCTCTGGGGTTCCATCCCCATGGAGCATCCCTGATTGCTACAGGAGACCTCCTGGAAAGGGTGTCCTGGAGGGCTGCACAGGATCCAGGCCCAGGTGAGACTGCTGGAATTTTCTCTACAGCTCCCTGTGCTAGAGCAAAGCATTCTCTTAGTCACTGGGCTCTGTCACCCCGCCCGGGGTTAATTGCCCCTCAACCTCTGTGTGTGTGTCAATCCACACATGTGAATGATTGCACTAAACTTGGGGCTGATGACTTGGGCCACGTTGCATCACACCAGTCTTGGCCCAGTGAAGACTGGGAGAACTGGCTCTCCCAGGTGCTCGGGGTGAGTGGAAAGCCAGGGCGCTCAGCACTTAGAGGGAGAGGGGACAGTGGTGGCACAGAGGGCTCTCTGGTCTTCCTCACTTCTCACCCCAAAACTGGGCCCCAGAGTGGGTGGAGCCGTGGTGGCTCAGGCCAGAGCTGAGGATGGCTGGCTGGTTGGCCTTGAAGCATTGAACTGAGTATAGGAGGGTCTATGGTTTGGTGTTGAACAAAAGAAGCCTTGGGCAGCCTTCAGGCTCCAAGATGTGGGCAGAGGCCTAGGAATAAAAGTCAAGGACAGGAAGTAGGTCTTTAGAATTCTGGCCTCTCAAAGCTCTGCCATAAGATGTCAGAGAGTTACCCTGCAGTAGTTTAAGAGAATGATTCGGAAAAGAGGATCCCTGAGGTTCCTTCAGATCGGACATTCTGCGAGCCTGATTGTGAACACCCACTGAGCACTGAGTCTGTGCCACAGCTGTGTGTGCCCTGTCTTCATCTTCACATAACCCTAAGAGGTGTAGCCTAGTCATAGGAATTGTTCTTTGTGATAGGGAGATCAGTGGAGGAAATTTAGTTACTAAGCAACTCCTGACAGACACATAGTAGAAGGTCAATAAGGACTTGTTGAGACTTACAGAACAGACTTATGGTTGCTGGGGTAAAGGACAGGGGGAAGGGAGTTAGGGAGTTGGGATGGACATGTACACATTGCTGTTTTTAAAATGCATAACCATTCAGGATCTACTGTTTAGCACAGGGAATTCTGCTCAATGTTATATGGTAGTCTGGATGGGAAGGGAGTTTGGGGGAGAACGGATACAGGTATATGGGTGGCTGAGCCCTTTGCCGTCCACCTGAAACTATCACAACATGGTTTGTTAATTAGCTATACCCCAATACAAAATCTGGAGAAGGAAATGCAACCCACTCCAGTGTTCTTGCCTGAAGAATGCCGTGGACAGAGGAGCCAGGCGGGCTCCAGTCCATGGGGTCACAAAGAGTTGGACACGACTGAGTGACTCTCACTCAATACAAAATAAAAAGTTTTCTTTCAAAAATGAAGACTTGTTGACTGACTGACTGGTTGCTTAGATTTGTGCTAGACGTTGTGAGGGGATGCAAAAGAATTACATGTCAATTAATGAGTACTTATTGTGTGTATTCTTCTGAAAAGTATTGTCCGGTCTTGAAAGAGAGACCAAACTTCCATAGGTTTTTTAATGTTGGCAGTTAGTTCAGGTAAAAGTAACAGTGTCCAAATTCAAGAAAATAGATTGTGAAATAAGAAGAAATCTATGTATTGGTCTCTGCCCCCTCCGATTCCTGTCATAGAGCTCCTGCACCCCTGTGAATAGAATGCTAGGAGAACCTTTAGTTTTACTGTTTTAGTCTTTGATCCTGGTTCTTGACTCAGAGTTCCTAAAGTTCTTTTGATCTCCTGGGTGATACGAGTGTCTTTTGTTCTGATGAGGCAACTCTGGGTGGGCTCTTGAGCCTTCCTGGATGGGGGCTGGCCACCAGAAAGGCCAAGTCAGGATGAGAAGCTTGGACATTTCGGCCCCACCCCATCATTCCCTAGAAAGCGCAGAGAGGCTGGAAACGGGATTGACAATTGATCGTGCCTGCCTGAGGCAGCCACCATAAAACCCCAATAGTGTGGGGCATGGGGAGCTTCCAGGGTAGTGAGCACTGGGAGGGTGAACGTGGAGACAGAGACTCCTGCCCTCCCAGACCTCACCTTTGTGTTTCTTCATCCGGCTGCTTATCTGTGTCCTTTATCATACCCTTTAATAAAAGGTAAGTGTGAGTAGTTGTTTCCCTGAGTTTGGTGACTTGTTTTAGTCAGTAACTGAATCCAAGGGGGAGGAGGTCATGAGATCCTCCAGTCTGCAGTTTAAGTTGAACGAAAGTTGTAGGTAAGCGGAGACCTTATTACTTGCAATGGTATCTGAAGTTGGGAGCAGCCTCATTGAACTGTGCCCTTAACCCGTGGGATGTGTCAGAACTGAGTTAAATCGTAGCACATTCATCTCGTGTCACAAAATTGCTTGGTGTGGGGAAAAAACCCACCTTCTGGTGTCAGTGTTGTGGGTAAGGTAGGAATGGGGAAACACAAGGTGAACACTGAGTTTTTCCCATCACAAACATCTTAATCCAACTAGAGAGAAGCTAGTTTTCAATATTTGTTTTAGATTTTCTAAATATGGTGAAAAGCTCCAATATTCAAGGTTATTGAAAAAGTTGTGCTTAAGAGGAAAGTTGTATGATATAATATACTACCACTGTATTGAGCGCTGTCTCATTTAATCTTTGAAACTCCATGGGATAGTAATGGGGTATTATTTTTCTCTTTTGCAGATAGAGAAACTGAGATCTAGATAGTAAACTTATAAGTAATATAACCTGAATTTCACTTTAGGGTGTATATATTTTAAGCCATAGTCTAGTTTACATCCTTAACCATTATAGATAAAATAGTAGCCTCACCCAGAAAACCAACCATAGCCTACCCAGAAAACCAACCATAGAGAAAATTGGAAACTTCTCTATACAAAGAATTGTCAAGTCACAGTTGTTTTCAGACACATTTCCAGCTCTTACTAGTTATGCGTTCTTGGGCAAATTGCTTATCCTTTTTGAGCCTTGATTGCATCTTCGTCTGTAAAATGGGGATAAAAGTATCCATTCATAAGTGTGATGTGGCAATCGACTCAGACACTGCCCATAAAGAGGATTCAATACACATTAGCGACTCTTCTGGTAGCAAAGTCCTGAGATGAGGAGTGTGAGGACAGAGAAGAATGAGGCTTCCACGGAAGGGTAAGTGTCATGAAGACGGGCACCATGCTCGGCTACTCCTTCTGTTTTAGTGGCCAGAGCAGTATTCGGCACATGATAGGTGCACAGCAAATTATTGTTTACAGATGTATAATAATTAAGCAAGATTTCAGGGGCTGAGTGGTAAATGGAAGGGAACATATTTCAGCAAAATGATCCAGGCACCGGGATCAAACCAGTCCATCCTAAAGGAAATCAACCCTGAATATTCTTTGGAAAGACTAATGCTGAAGCTGAAGTTCCAGTACTTTGGCCACCTGATGTGAAGAGCCAGCTCATTGAAAAAGACCCTGATGCTGGGAAAGGTTGACATCAGGAGGAGAAGGGGGCAACAGAGGATGAGACGGTTGGATGGCATCATCTATTTAATGGACATGAGTTTGAGCAAACTCCAGGAGATTGTAAAGAACAGGGAAGCCTGGTGTACTATAGGCAAAGAGTCGGACACAAATTAGCAACTGAACAACAACAGCAGCAACAATTACCTTCAAGGTCGTGGGTCCTGAGCCTTTTGTTCTGACTCAAGAAAGGGAACTAAAAGGCGCTACAAATAGTTTTGGATACTGCCTACTAGTGGGTGGTTCAAAGGGTAGTCACAGCACCGAAGGTCCATGGAATCTGGATGTTTTGCGGGAGAACTTTGGAAACTAGCTGGAAATCTGATCTTGCTCTGTGTAATGCCCACCATTCAGTGCTTCAAGGGTCTCCATCAGGAACCCCTAAACCCAGTTAGTTTAGGGAAATTGTGGGAAAATGAAAGCTAAAAAGAAAACCCCAATGTGAACTTAGAAAACTTGGAAGGCTGAACTGAATTCTGGACACATTTTAGCAGTCAAAAGCATTGAGTGAAGACAAATTGTAGACAGATGTGTTTATACATAGTTTCAAGCTGATGGTAATAACATCTTATGTCCTAAAAGTTTACTTCAGTGTTTCCCATGAGCCATCTCACACTATCACTTGATCTCACAGGGGCAGGCAGAGAAGACCCTATCTTTGCTGGGTCACAGCTGAGAGAACTAAAGTGGAGTGATTTGGCCAAATTTCCACTTCTGGGGAAGGAACCGAGCCAGGACTGGACCTGGGTCAAGGCGTGCTCTCCCTAAGCAGTGTTCTAGGTTGGATACACAGACAGTTTCACGGGAAGTTTTGCCTTCATGAACTTTTATGTTGATCACAGTTACTACGGGCATGAATGTGAAGTGCACAGTCTTGCAGGCACTTCGGCTGCAGCCGGGCTCAGCCAAGCCACCAGCCTGGGGACCTAGAGACTCTCTGGTCTTTCCTGAGATTGTTAGCTGTCCTGTCCATGTAGGAGTGCTGTCCTAAGGGCTACAGGAGATAAACAAAGAGAAAGGGCTTTGCAAATGTGGTTGTTAATGTCTTAATATCCATGTGCATAGAGGAAAAAACTCATATTCTTATAGATTAATTTGATCTAAACTGAGAAATCTTTTGAAAGCTGGAAAAGCAGAAAAGCTCATGCTTTCTTTCCAAACTCTGAATAACCTATTGGAGAAAAGGAATAACATAGTTGCATGCTCGAATATCTAAAGTTCCTCAAAGACATAGATAACAAATTTATGTTTACAAAGGGGGAAAGGAAGAGAGGGGATAGTTAAATTAGGAGTTTGGGATTAGCAGATACAAACTACTATGTATAATAGATAAACAACGAAGATTTACTGTGTAGCACAGAGAACTGTTTTTAATATCTTGTAATAACCTATAATGGAAAAAATCTGAAACGTATATATATGCACATATATATAAAACTTCGTCACTTTCTATACACCAGAAGCTAACACAACATTGTAAATTAACTATACCCCACAAAAATATCTAAACTTTCTCATGTTGTCTAGATTTAAAGTCTGGCTAACTTTGTATCTTTTTAAAAATAATTCATATTAGAAAAGCCCAAAGTTCAAAATGCACAATGTTTCCCTTTCACTGGGGAAACAATATAAATGTCTATCTTTTGGTGTCAGTTGGCAAAACACAGCATGATTAATCTGGGGACCTGCAGGGCTTCACCTTCAACGACTTCACACTTTTCATCTGCTCTGATAAAAACACATCTGAAGCAGCTGAAAAAATGAAGCTAGGAAAAGAGTTATTTACATCCAAATGAAGTCGTCCTTTTAAAATACTCTGAGTTGCAAAGAATAAAGGTTCTAACAAGAATGTACATATTTAATATTTTAAACTTTATTATCAAAACAGCATATTGATACTTAAGAAAATTTAAAAATATGGTGACCCATTACACCGGTCTATTACAACTGACACTATCATGGTAAGAACACAGATGTGAGGCAGAAAATCTGGACATGAGCATCAGCTCCATCCTGCATAAACTATTGACAGTGGCAAGGTTATTGACTCTTTGCTTCCTTGCTGCAAAATGAAATTGTGTTCTGAGGACAGAATGAAATAATATTCATGCAAGTGCTTTGCAAATGTGAGTTATTATTTCTTGGTGCTCCTTTTATATTTAACCATGAAATATATATATGTGTATATATATATATAATTTTCCCTTCAAATTCTTATTTACTGCACATTGCACCTGTTCTTCTTCTCCCTGGGTTCTGATCACCCTTCTGTTCTTGTCTTTCTGAGCAAACTTTGGTGGCATTTTCTTCTTTCTTGGACTGTGATTCTATTTCTCTCTGTGAGATTTTCTGTTCCTCAGCTCTTCTGCAACAATCTCCACGCTGCCTGGTCCCCTTCATTGACTCCCTTCTCTTGTGCCCAGTCTCTCTGCTTAGAGATGAGGTTCTCTAGAGTTGAATTTTAAAAAAATATATATATATATATAAAATAAATAAAGTGAAAAAAAAAAAAAAAGAAAAGACCTCACTGTTTAGAGGTAAGGAAGCTGAGACTAGGGGCCCCTGGGAAGAAGTTGCTTAAGAGTAACACGGCAGCAACCAAAGTCCAGTGCTGAGCCGTAGCCCAGGGCTTCCCTCCACCACCCTTCCAGTAAGGATCCTTCTCTCTGGGCTTCGGATTCAAAGCATGGGTCTTAACCCTCGCTATACCTGCTCAAAGCAGTATTTGCTGTTCAACCAAATTTAGAAATTATATCACAATGGCTGCTATTTATTGGTGGGTACTATGTACCAAGGCCTGTGCCAAATGTTTTATACAAATGCTTTCAGTGAGTGGACATACATACTTTGTTTGAGAGGAACCATTATCCCCGTCTGAGGGAGGCTCTGAGATGAGGAGTAACTTGCCCAAGGACACAGAGTCGTACCCGGAGAGCTGAGATTCTTGCTGTCCAGTCTCTAAGTCATGTCTGACTCTCTGCAGCCCCGTGGACTTCAGCACGCTGGGCTTCCCTGTCCTTCACTAACTCCTGGAGTTTGCTCAAATTCAAGTCCATTGAGTTGGTGATGCCATCCCACCATTTCATCCTCTGTCATTCCCTTCTTCTGCCTTCAATATTTCCCAGCATCAGGGTCTTTTCCAGTGAGTTGCCTCTTCACATCAAGTGGCCAAAGTATTGGAGCGTCAGCTTCAGCATCAGGCCCTCCAGTGAATATTCAGGTTGATTTTTTTTTTTTAGGATTGACTGGTTTGATCAAGGGACTCTCAAGAGTCTTCTCCAGCACAGCAGTTTGAAAGCATCAATTCTTCGCTTCCATGCCAGATCTCAAAGTCTGTTGTACAAACCACTCAACACTCCCTGCTCTGAATGTTCCTTTAAGGCCTCTCACATTCCCTCTGGCAGCCCCAGAGTGCCAGCCTGTCTTACTGCCTGCCTCTCACACCTCCTGGAATCTCACCTCCTCCTCCAGAAAGCCTTCTCAGATGGATCAGAGAGGAGTAGAGATGTTGCTGTCTGACGTGGGAGTCTCGTGGCCACAGCAGTGTCTCATTTATCCTCACACTCTGCAAGTATTTGACTGGCTGTGCCCAGGTGGCACAGTGTGCCTCTGCAGGGCATACCCTCCACCTGTCTGCCAGCGCCATCAGTCTGCTTGCAGGTGCTTCAGTCCTGTGGAAAAATTAGCAGCAGTCTGTGGGTGGTCCTGGTGAACCGCTGCGTGTGCTCAGCCGCCCAGTCACGTCCCAGTCCTTCTGACCCCGTGGACTGTAGCCCGCCAGGCTTCTCTGTCCATGGGATTCTCCAGGCAAGAATACTGGAGCCGGTAGCCGTTCCCTTCCCCAGGGGATCTTCCCGACCCAGGCATTGAACCCGGGTCTCCTGCATTGCTGGCGGATTCTTTACCACCTGTGCCACCTGCTTTTATCTCAAGGAGGAGCCCGTGTAAATATGACTGTGGGGGCCCTGACTCTGGGCCCATGTTTCAGGGGGGCCAGAGCAGCCGTGGGCCCAGTTTTGGAGAAATTCGTGGAGGGAAGAAGACCCTGACATCCCCTCACACTAGGAGCAAGTGAAGGAACTGGATGTGTTCAGGTGGGCAGATGCCAACTCAGAGGGTCACCAAACCATTCCCCCCAGTGTGAGAGGGGCTGTTGTGCTGAAGCAGGACTTGACTTCTGCTGGGAGGGGGACTGGGAATTCGGAGAGAAGAGTGTGGGCGAATCATGAGGAAGTGCAGCTGCGCCAAATCCTTCTTTGGAAACAGGTGGCACCTAGGATTGTCTCCAGATGGTGAATGTTCTGCTCCCATGTGGGCACAGCTGGGTAGCTTCCAGGGAGGGGCATCACAGAGGGTCCGTCTGAGAGGGCTTGGCTGCTGTGGCCTGGGACATCCTGAGGACAGGCCCAGCCTTGCTCACTGCCCACTGTTAGAGGGGGCGGGGGCCAGAGTGTGCCAAGGTAGCCCAGGGTTCTGCCAGAGGCGTCTTACCTAGTTTATCCCATGTAATCATGGATTTGGGGTGATGCTAACCACCCTAGACAGTGATGGGAACTGTGATGGTCACGGGGAGAAGACCCGTGGCACCTCCCTGCCTCCTGTTGATCCTGCACCAGACCCAAGGGGTAGAAACTCCATGACTAAGGGGAACGCTGGCTCCTGGGCTGAGGGTTCTGGACCCTCCGAGGCACTCAGTTGTGGGGTCACCAGGTGGTCCTTTGGCCATTCTCAGGCTTCCTGCCCACCTTTCTTTTCTAGGTATGCCCGGCCTTCCTCCCTCTGCCCTCCCCATTACTCAAGCCAAGAGGCCCCTTACCTGTAGGACTTGGGAAGCCTCAGCTGTGCCCCACCAGCAGCCCCCCACCAGTCTTCCTCAGGCTACCCAAGGGGCCAGCTGGGATCAGGGACATCATTTAGGCACATGGATTGTTTCTTCTTGGTTTGGAAAAAAGTACCCCCACTCTATCCAGCCTCCCCTTATACTATCTGGGAGCATCCTTAGCCAAGTACCTGGTGTTGATCCGGGCCAGTGGCCCTGCTGGTCTGGACTCAGGGAGAGTGCTGGACTCGGGGCTGGGGGGTGGGGAGCGGGGCCTGGGTGGGGGTAGTACAGACTCTGGGGTGGGGCAGTTGTCTTGACCCAAGGAGTCTCTCCTGGTGACTTACTCCCTTGAGGGTGACTCCTCTCTGCCTGGCCTCTAAGTATGTGGTCTGTGTGTCCTGGCTTCCCTTAGACCTGAAGGGAAACCCTTCTGCAGAGCTCTGAGTGATGGAGAAGCTCAGAAGTGGGGTGCCTAGGAGGGCGGGCACTCAGAGTTTCCACGGAGGAAGCGAGGAAGAAATTCGGGAGTGAGGCTGCTGAAGGATTCAGGAGCTAGGACCATTGGCAAACAGGTGCAAATAGAATGGCTAAGAGCCTCGGTTCCCAATCTGTAGCCCTAGGAAGGAGCTCGCAAGGACCTGGGTAGTGGCGCCTGGAGCAGCCGTGAAAAGCGGAGTGCCAAGAGTTTAGTCTCAAAATAGTAGTGAGATTTCTGTCACTCTTCACGCTCTTGGGGTTGCCTTGAGGCACTTGCTTGTTTGCATGGATGATATATTTTATGTGAAACCTCCTCCACCCTGAAGGAAAATGACCCAGAGGCAGGAAAGGACGAGGCTACGGATGGCCTGGGGTCCCCACTGCAGTGGAGATGAATGGAGCAAATGAACACCTGGGTCCGTCTCACTGCTTGCCTCTGGGTGGGAAGTGGTCAAGGTCGGGTCCCTGGTCGGAGAGAACTGAGGATGGTGTGACCAGGTGTCTTCCTTCTGTGGAGACAAGACAGTGCAGAAGCTGAGGGCAGAGGCAGGTCTTCCCCAAGGCCAGTTCTGTTGCGGGAGAGTCCAGACCTTAGGCCAGCTTAGCACCCACCCGTCTGGAAAAAGGAAAACTACCAGCGCAGAATTTCAAGCCTCAGTGTCCCTCAGCGCCTCCTCGCAGCCCCAGCACATGTCATGTTCCCCCAACCCCGGGCAGGGTCCCGCCCTTCTGTTCTTTGCCACCCTCACCCCAGCAGCTACTGTGGGGCCTGGTGCTGAGCCATCAGCACTGACTGAACTGAACCAATGGCTGGTGGAGCTTTCCACGTGGGTCCTAAGGCTTGGTCAGCAAGGATGCTGAGACAACCTGTGTCTCTGATGGACCCAAAGAACAGAGCAAGAAATACAACCAACATCTCTCCAGAGCCTCACAGTGCTGGACATATTCTCTGGGGGTGGACGAGTCACCACAGTCTTCCAGAGAGTGAATCTGAAAACCTCCAAGTTCACATAGCTGGCCTTTATCTCCAAGGTGGGATTCCCATCCCCCCAGGCTGGCCCAGGACCCCAATCCTGAGCTCTTATCAGAGGCCGGTGGGACCTTCAGGGAATGACGTGAAGTTAAGGGTGACCCTGGGAGGCCAGTGGTCTGCCTGGGGGACAGAGTGGGGGTCCTCAAGTCTGGTGCGTGGAAGGAAAGGCCCAATGCCAGTCTCCAGCCTTAGTCCCTGGTGGTCTGAGTCGGGGTAGGTGCCTCCCTAGGAAAGAGGGAAGACAAGGCACAATTTGGCATCTCCTTGGGAATGGATAACCATGTGGGAGGAGTCCCCCTGCCATGGCAGGCTGGTGGAGGGAGGGAGAAGGGGATGGGGCCAAAGCTGAGTTCTTTTGGAGAGCCAGGGCAGTGATGCCCCAAATCACCCAAATCTGCAGACCCCTGGGGTCTGTGCCTGGGCCCTCCAGAATACCTCTCCTCCATCCTTCTGCCTCTGAATTCGATTTCCCTCAAAGCACCTTTGGAGCCAATGGTTTCCAATCTGATCTAGGACTTTCCATTTTCCTGTATGTAAATAGAGACAATAGTAGTCACATCCGTTGTTGTTGCTTGAATGTCCCCTCATTGAGGCCCTCCCTGACCTTCCTGTTTCGAATTGTGATTTTGCTTCCCCAGCCCTCTCAATCTCCTTCCCTGCCTTGTTTTGCTCTATGACGTTCTCCCCTTTCTAACACACTGTATCTTCTATCTATCACCATCATTATTATCTATCTGTTTATTTTAAAAATTATTTTTGTCTGCCCCACCCCCCAAATGCTACTTATTTTGTTTACTGGGTCCCCAGCACTTAAAATGGTGCCAGGGACGTAAGAAGCCCTTAACACATATTTGTCTAATGAATGAGTGAAGGATGGGTGAATAGGATTGTTGTAGGGATTAAACGCATCGCTATATGTAAAGCACTTGGTAGGATGCCCAGCACCTTATTATTATTTCTGCTGTTGCTATTGTTTGTTAGATGTGACTTGTACAGATTCCTCAGGCTCTTAGCTCTCAGGTTGTCCATCTGTAAAGTGAGGAGATTGAATCACTAGATGAACTCTCAGCTTCCTTCAGGCTCTAAAAGATCTGCAGTTCTATGATCTTTGTGCTCCAGATACTCAGAGTCTGGAAGCTTCTTCCTGAAGCTCACCTTCCGCTGTTCTCAGCAGCTCAGCTGGGTGTGGAGGTGCTAAGCAGCCCTTCACGGCTCCTCTTGCTCTGTTTCTTTAGACTCGACTTCTTTTGACAGTATAGGGCAGAGGTATGGAACCATGAGTCAGCCTAGGATTTCTTGGAACCTTTTCCCTTCAAAACATTTGTATGTTTTATTTGCACTGGTTTTGATGTCTTGTTTCATAACATTTTATCGTTTTCAATAGAGGCAATTCATTATATGCATAATTAGAAGCCGTTTGATTTTCATTTCCTTTAGCGTTTTTATAGAAATAAGCAAAAAAAAATTGTTTTTGCCAGACCACATGTCCTGATTTGAGATGTGGACATGCGGTCCTTGCAGACGAAGGTTCACACTGTCCTGCCATGGGTGGGCCTCTGAGCTTGACCAAGCCCCATGGGGACAGGATCGTACCTCAGAGGGCTCAGAAGCACCTGTTTTAGGAGCCAAGGTTGGCAAGGCTAAGATCGTCCTCACAGGTGCTGTGAGGACATTTTGGGCCATTTTGTCTCCCAGAATCCTCTTCTGAAAGAGGCAATCTGGAACCCCTGTTCTCCCTAACAGCTGACTTTGTGGGGGCAGCTTTAGGAATAAAGGTAGCTTCATCCTCCGGGTATTTGGCATTTGCTGAGTAACTGTGGAGGCCTTGGAGGAGGGGCAGGGGACAGGTCTGGCTAGTTCTGCGCTGTTGTTCATACATGGGATTACTTCACATGTCCCAACCAGCTTCCCCGCCCAGCTGCGGGGGGGTGTGGGGGGGCGGCCCTCAGTTCCAACCCCCTTTTTCCCTACATGCGTGGGACGCCAGAGGCCAACATGGATCTTCCCTTCGACACCAGCTGAGTCCGGAGGCTTCAGGCCTTGGGAGACCATGGAAGGGGACAGCTGCCGGGTGAGTGCGTCTGGGGACCTCGGGCCAGAACCTCCTAGCACCGGGAAAGCAGGGATGGGTCTGGCAGCTAGGTGTGGCACGGGCACCCGTGTGCGCATTGGGTTTCATAGGAAATTGAAGGTGCCTTTCCCAGGAGCTACTTGGCAGCTACTTGGGCAGCCTGCTTTATCACAATTCCTAGAAGGGGCTGCATGGGAGGAGAAGCTGATGGGATTTGGAGACTGGTCAGGAAGCAGCCCCTGGGCTCTGTGGCTGGATCCCGGCTTCCCACTCTGTGGTCTCTGAGAACCCCAGCCAGTGTGTGTGCTCCTGGGAAGTCTTAGCTGGTTTGAGAATCACAAAAAATTATTAATAGCATTCTCACCAAGCTTCAAGGTTATCTTGGGAAACTTCCTCACTAAACCATCCTGGAAAAGGTGACTTTCTATGTGCATTTAAGATCTTCAAGGGGCTTTTTCAACCTCCCTTGGTCATTATTTTGAGCCTCCATAATCATCACGCTTGGAAAGTGCTTCCTTATGTCTAACCATGATTCCTTCTGCTACAACCAAGGTGACTTTCCTCTTCTGCTTCTGGTGGTGGAGAGCAGCCAACTGTCCTCTGTGGAAAGCCAGCCATGTACATCTGAAGGCTTCCAAAGCTTTTGTTCAACGATTCCTCAGCTCAGCTTTCTTTTTTTGAGGGACATTCCTCTTGTGCTCCAACTTCTCCTTGGGTCTTATTTTCTGTGCATCCCCACCTTCTCCTGTTCTCTACTGGTGTGGTAGACTCTAGGACTTGGGGAAGGATGGGCCACCTCTGGAACGGAAGCCTATGTCCTGGTTGACAGTGGGCTTGTGGTCCATTCTGAACCCCAGAAGTGTTTCTGCACACTTTGCCATCATCTCTCCTGCCATTTTTTTCCAGCTCCTTCTTGACTTTTCTGTCCTGGGTTTTCTCTCCTGCCCTCTGCTCTGGACTTCTTGGCTCATGTCTCTGCCTCACCAAGGTCATTTGACCCTAGGCTTCTGGGGGTCATCGGAGCCTCTGGTGAGCAGTAAGGGGAATGCAGAGGGAGTTTTGTCTGAGGTACGGGGAAAGTGAGCCCATGGTCTCAGCCATGGGTCATGCTCCTTGATAACTTGCTGGGAACCTAACTTCATGGCTCCTAGAACAGAAGCTATCTGAAGGGTCAGTCCCTGGGGCAGGGTGACGGGAGTGGGTGATACCTGCTAGGAAGCTCACCTCTCCAGAGTTAGGGACCAACATGGAAGGTCACTGGAGCACAGGATGGATGCAAGCTTTTCATTATTGATGGATAAATGGCGCATGTGTGGCAGGTGCCATGTTCACTCTGGGAGGCTGTCCTAACTTACCTCGGAATGAAAGAACTGAACAATTGCTTCCTTAATTAGGGTTCTTAGATTTGTCCCCTTATTTAAAGTGGCACCTCCAAGATTGTGAGCCTGACGGGGGGACAGAGAGAGCTTCCTGCAGGTTTTAATCTTATCTGCAGTGGGTTTCTTAATACAAATGAAATTGATTAAGAGCAGAGTGGGAGTAATTGAGCATCCAAGGCTGTGCCTTCTCCCTGAGGACTCTGTCTAGAAAGATGCGTTGTACTTTTTGACCATCAGCTCCATAGAGGAGTGAGAAAGATGGTGGCCACTGGACTTCAGCCTGATGAAGCTTCTCTGAGAGCTGGTCGGGATTTCAGGGGAATCTTGGAAAGAAGGTAGAGAAGGTTCAGAGCTTCTTTGTATTCAAAGGAGAAGTTGTAGGGTGTGGTGGACAGAACACTGACCGAGTTCCTGGTCAGCTGTGACTTTGAACCAATTACTTAACCTTTCCGTACCTTAGTTTCTTCATCTGTGAAATGGAACCAATGTAGTATCTCCTTCAAGGAGTCTTAGAACAGTGTCTTTCACATAATAAGGCTCTTTGACGAGAGTGTCTAGCATAGTTGGATAGACACAGCTATACAGGTAGACCTATATTCATAGCTAAGATTTATTGTCATCACTGTCATTGTCTAGGGTCTAGTCCCAGCTCCTCTAAATCTGGACAGATATCTTCTGTTCTCTGTTCCTCAGTTTCCCCACTTACAAAACGAGAGGGTTGGACAAACTGCCCTGAGGCCCTTTCCTGGTTCTGTGACCATCTCTGGAATCACATAGAGAGGAATTACAGCTGTGCCACCACGGAGATGCACGTTGCTTCTTAAAAAATAGTGTGTATTTTGTGTTTTTTCATAAGGCTTCACATTCTTAATCCTTAAAAAGAAGTGTCACATTAATTAAAGAAAGACAGGAGTAGACCCACTGATAAAGCAACAATCCTCTGCAGAGTGGCTCTTCCCCTCCTGGGTCTACTTAAAGTGGAGCAGGTTTTCCAAGACCACGGATGCAGTGGACTTGAGAATGGCTGGAGATCCCAAGTCTGGTCCAGGATGAGGCAGCCTCTCTACGGGAGGCTTGTCAGGTTCCCAAGATGGCAGACGGCAGGCTCAGGTGACTCTGCCACTCCCTAGACCCTAAAGTGTAGGCACCCCCTAGGACCTCCGGCACCTGCCCTTCGTCCCTGCAGGTATGCAGCCCTTACCTGAGACCTCTGGGTTCCGGGTCGGCACTGGTGCTGAGTAGCCTTCCACCAAGCCCAGCCTGCCTTGCCGCCCCGTGTTGTCCCTGTGACCTGCCAAATGTGAGCATCAGTGTGGGGGTGTGTGTGCGTACGGGGCTGCAGCCTGGGTGCCGGGCAGGAAGACCGACTGATGTAACAATAGCCACTTAGCTTCAGTGTCTTGGGTAAGTGTTTTGGCAAAACAGCTTCCTCTTGGTATGGCAACAATGGGGGTGGATGGTGCCCAGCCAGGCAGGGAGGCTGCTGGACTGGGGCATGACGGAAGCTAGCACAGGGAACCCCGGGCTTTGTCAGCCAAGTGGAGGCCTTGATAATGCCAGGTGGAGTCTGTGGTAGGGTAGCAGTACCCAGGACTGCCCACGGGGCTCCCATTCATAGCAACTCTGAACTGTGTCAACACCCCACCATTGGCAGAGAGGGGACATAAGGAGAAACTGAGGAACCAAGTTCCTGGGAAACCAAACGTTGTTTGCTTGGCAGTAGGGAGTACTCAATACTCTTTGAACTATTTGATTAATGAATGAATGAATGAATAGGAAGGTGTTTTCCTTCTGGCCTAATAGGGATCCCCAGCTTTTTCACATGTTTAAGAGGCATCATAGACTAGAAGGAACTTTAGCTCCCAATCATGCTGGCAATTTTCAAGTTCTTTGTAGCAGCAGCCCCTTTCATTCAGATGAAATCTTATCTGGAACCCATTGTATCAAACTGAAAAGTTAATCTGCTCTGTTTGAAGTGGGATAAAGGACTTGAAGACTTTTACTTACTAAGCTGGATTCCAAGGCGTCTCCATGGAACTTCGAATGCTCAGTAGAAACTTGTCTGAAAATAGCTGGTTGTTATTTTAAATTTATTTTAAATTTTTTATTTTGCATTGGGGTATACCAGCCCAGTAACAAACAACATTGTGATAGTTTCTGGTGAACAGGGAAGGGACTCAGCCATACATATACATGTATCCATTCTCCCCCAAACTGCCATCCTATCCAGGCTGCCACATAACACTGAGCAGAGTTCTCTGTGCTAGACAGTAGGTCCTTATTGGTTTTAAATATTGGATTTAAATATGCCATTTTAAATATGGTAGTGTGTACATGTCCATCCCCAACTCCCTGACTATCCCTTCCTGCCTTCCTCCCGCCCCACACGCCCCGGCAACCGTAAGCTCAGTCTCAGAGTCTGTGAGTCTGTCTCTGGAAAACAGCTGATTGTTCAGTCCCTTCATTGTGTAAAGTTGCCAGCTCCAGAAAGGAATGCCGTTATCCCTCAGGTCACAGAGCTGGTTCAGAACAGAAGCAAGACTCCCTGGTGCCTTCAGTGCATGGGGCGAGGGGCGCCTCACAGCTCCAGCTCCTTGTCCTGGAGCCCAGTTTAATTCCAGGCTGCCAAGGGCCCCTTAGGCTAACATTGCTTGTGTGTGTGTGTGGTGGGGGGGGGCGCAGGGGGGTGGGGGTGGGGGGTGGTACTGGGGGCTGGGTGGGAGGAGATGCTGGGGAATCTGCCTGCGTTCTGAGGCCCTGTATCTGTGGGGTTTCTCCGGGTCCAGGGAAAGGAGGGCAGGAGTCAGCCCTGTGTACTGGAGATGCGACGAAGCCTGGTTTGGGCAGTGGGGATGGAAAGAAGGCTGAACCTCTCTGATCTAGTCCAGTTCATGCTGGAGGGCGTTCAGGCTCCCCTGCCGTGGCCCATGGGCTCCACAGGCTCCCAACAAGCCAGGGAGCTTTTCAGGTGCTGTTAAAGGGGCTCCTGATCTTTCTTGGTATCCCGGCTTCTACAGGGTTGGGGACCACCTCTTCCTGCCTACCCTGGAGTGCTGGGGTGCCTAGCCCTCGGACCTCCTTGATGCTAAGGATCCCTGGAAGAGCAACATTGCCTCAGGGGCCTCAAGCTAGTGAAGAGTCTTTCCTTTTCTGAGCTTGTTAAGGGGTGGGCAGTAGGGGGACCCTGCAGGTGGGCAGCAGCCTGAGGACAGGAGTCAGGTCCTGATTCTGATTCTGGCACTGCCCCCGCAGGCTGTGTGACCTTCAGCAAGTCACACTGCCTTTCTGGGCCTTAATGACCTCAGCAGTAGGAAAATGGGTTGGACTAGGGGGATTTCAAGATGCTTCTAGTCTGTAGACAGCCTAAAGCACAGCCTAGGGCTGAGGAGGGAGGCCCAGTCAGTCCAGGCTGGACTTGAAGGGCCCTGATGGACCTGCCCTTGGCCCTGAAGACATGTTCAAGTTGCCGCAGGTAGACCTTTTTTTCTTTTTAAATTAAAAAAAATTAAATTTAGTTTTAAAACTTGGAGTATAATTGCTTTACAATGTTGCATTAGTGTCTGCTGTACAGCAATGTGAATTAGTTCTATGTATACATATATCCCCCCTCCACCGGCCCCCTGCATGCTGCAGTCATGGGGTCACAAAGAGTCAGACACGACTGGGCAGCTGAACAACAACAACAGACCCCCTCCCTCTAAGCCTCTCTGCCACCCCAACTGCCACCCCACCTCTCCAGGTCATCACAGATCACCGGGCTGAGCTCCCTGCGTTATGCACACGGCTGTGTATATATGCCAGTGCTGCCCTCTCGGGGCTTCTCAGGTGGCACTAGTGGTAAAGAACCCACTGCCAACCCAGGAGACGTGAGAGATGCAGGTCGGGAGGTTCCCCTGGAGGAGGGCATGGCAACCCACTCCAGTATCCTTGCCTGAAGAACGCTATGGACAGAGGGGCCTGTGGGCCACGGCCCACGAGGTCGTAAAGAGTCGGATACGACCGAAGCGACTTAGCACCGACCAGCGCGACTCTCTCAGTTCGCCCCACCCTCTTCTTCCCCTCCTGTGCCCACAAGTCCGTTCTCCACGTCTGGATCTCTATTGCAGGCGGACATTCTCAAATCTAGTGTGAGACATTATTAAAGGGTACTTTTCCCTGTGCTGCCCGGGGCTCTGAGTGACGCACAGAGTGCAGCCTGCCGTCCGTGGGTAAATAACTGTCGCTGCGGAAAGCCCAGGGCACAGTCCATGGCGGCAGCCACGTAACTGCTGAGATGAAGCAATCTGAGAGTGACTGTGACATCACTCAGCACAGCCAGAGCCCCCCGCCTCCCTGGCACCTCTGGCTGGGCCTGCAGGAGATGCAGAGAGGCCAAGGGCAGGACACACCCGGGGGCTTGTTAGCTCACCCCTATCCCCCACCAGGTGAGGGGCCAGGGCAGAGCTGCAGCAGGAAACCCTGGCCTAGGAGCCATGGTGACTCTACCCTGGATGCAGTTGGTACAGAGGGCAGGTCTCTAGTTTCAGTCCCTGTTCTGCGATTAGACAAGACGTACCTGAGCAACTTTGAGCAAAGCATACAAATAATTAGGGCCTCTACTTTCTTGTCTGTAAAATGGGCATAATAATCCTCAGCAACTCCTGGCCAGGAAAGTGCTTGGAAAGAGCCCCAGGGCCCAGGACCAGGCCTGCTCTTGTCAGCCCTCTCCCTGGCCCATCCCCGCTGCCTTCCTGTGGACCCCGGCCCTGCCTCCCTCCTCCTGCCCCAGAACATCTTGAGGGGACTGGATGAGTTTTGAGTAGGGGTCCCTGGGAGCTGCAGAGACACAGCCAGGCAGCAGCGGCCACCTGGGGTGTAGGCCTGGTCCATAAGAGGGTGAGGGTTCACAGCTCTATTTGCTGAGGGGTAAACCCAGAGACCACGCCAGGGGTGGATGGGGTTAGACAGGAAGAAATGCCTTAGGATTGGCAATGCTAAGCCAGGGAAACAGCACTGAGTCACCCAGGCTTCGGCTCTGCCCTGTCCCCCCACCTCCCAGGGAAGGCAGAGGAGCCTCTGGTCTTCAGGTAGGTTGTGGAGAGCCTGGGCCTTGGTCCTCTGAGTTCCATTACTGGGTCTGCTGCTCACGGGCCAAGGCCAGGAGTCAGGCCGGTTCAGGCCTGGGCTCTACCCCTTGTGTCCAGGACCAAGGGCAGGAAGTCTCCTCCCCGCCCTGTTCCCCAGCTGCTCAAGGCATCTGCCCTGAGGGTGAGGTCAGGTCTCCAGGAGGGATGCTGGAATCTCAGCAACTGCTCTCCAAGAATTGAGGAAAGGAAATGAGTTACTGCTCTAGTAGGCTAGACCTCAGGAAGGACTTCCGGGAAAGTGGGGTGGCAGGCCGTCAACGGCCATGGAACCTCCTATTCTGGGGGTCCCGGAAAATGAGAATATCTAGCATGTCCTGTGATGTTTGGAGTCAGGAAGACGGAGTCAATGGCCCCTCTCTGACGCTGTGTTCCTCTGGTCTTGGGGCCGCGCTTTCATCCTCTGTCCCCGCTAGGGGCACACACTTGGGTGGCTCCCCACATGGGCCACTTTGTCTGGCACCTGGAGGTCCCTGGTCTGCGGGCTCAGAAACTCTCCACTTGCCTCCCACCCTGTCTGACACTAGAGCGCTTGTGCTCCTGGGGCGTCCAGCCCCTTCTGGGGTATCACTCTTACTCCCCTCCCCCCAGCTTCTCCTCCACCCCCACCCCCTGCCTCCCAACCCTGGGAAGTCTTTGTGCTGGGCCACCGAGGCCCAGAGTCAACAGTTTGAAAGAGTCTGACTGGAGATGACTCACCCTTCCACCTGGCTCCTTGGGCACCAAGCCCCTGGGTTGGTTCCATCTTACAGGTCCCACCTCCCTCTAGACTCAGAGAAGAGGGACCCAGGTGGTTTCCTGCCAGGACCCCAGGGCTCAGCTCATCTCTGCTTCCTGTTGGTCAAGGCCTAGGGTGGGCAAGTTGGGACCTACCTGTAGGTGAAGCCAGCATCAGGGACAGGGACCCTGCCTCTCATGGCTGCTCTTGGCCTCCTGCTCTGCCTCCCGCCCCCTGTTCCCTCCAGCCTCCCCCAGGTCTACCCACCCCCATCTTCCTCTGGGCCTTCACCACTGCAGGCCTCTCAGCCCTTTCTTACACAGCTCCTGCCCTTCATGATGGGGTAACAGGATCAGAAGCTTGTGATCAAGTCCCAAGACCACTAATCCTTTTAGAGGTTTTAGGCATGCTCTTGAGTGCCTCTGAACCCCAGTTTCCTCATGTATAAACTGGAGATAAAAATTTCTGTCCAGCTTGTTAACTAAGAGCCTTGTGAAAAATGGAATAAAGGGTATAAAAGCTCTTTGCAAATTGTAAACCCTGAAGAAATGCAGGAAGTTACTATGGGCCTTCTTGATACTCTGGGGCCAGATTCTACTTGCTCTGAGGGAGCCTGGTGAGAATCCAAGCCCATCAATTAACTGAGATGTGAATTTGGGCATATTCTCAACCACATTGAAGCTCAGTTTCAAAATCTGTAAAATGGAGTTAATAATACCAACCACGAAAGCTGTTATGAGGTTGAAATGGGATCAAGTGAGACGTCTGGTGGGCTGTTCCATTTGTTACAGTGATGAGCATTTATAAACTGGGCTCTGTCGTATAGATTCCTCGCTTATCTGGGGGAAGGAGACAAGGTCAGTCCCATTTCGCACGTGGGGAGACAGATTCTGAAGGGTTAACTCGCCTGCCTGAGCCAGTCAGGCATGGATGTCGTCATATTTGAACACAAATTTTTCCATCTGAAGCCCAGTATCTTTAACAAACAAGCAAATAGACACCTACCCACCCTCCATCACCAAGCGTGATGGTCACCAAGCGCTTACTCTGCATTCATCACCCACCACAGCAATGCTATGAGGCAGGGTGACCAGCTCACCGAACAGATGAGGAAACCAAGACGTACAGAGGTTAAGCCACTTTCCCAGAGTTACCACCCGGCTTCGAGAGTTCTGGAGGGCTCCTGACCACCAGGTTCCACCCGAGATCCTGACAGGCCTCTGGGACCAACACTGGTTCCCACCAGAAAGTTCCACAAGGTCGAGATCCCTGTAGGGATCCCCGGCCCCACCCCCAGATCCCCTCTGGTGCTCCCAGCCCTGCGAGGCCCCAGGCCCGGTTCTCACGCCACGTCACAGATGCAGAACAAGCAGCCCGTGCGGAGTTCAGAGAGAAGATGTGCCAGCAGCCTCTGGCTGCAGCCTCAGGGAGGCAGGGGCCTCAGATGCATGCCGGTTTGGGGCCGTTCCGGACTCTGGGGTTCTGGGCAATCTGTGCTCTGAGCCTTGGATTCCTTATCTGCAAAATGGGCTTCCAGATGTGTCAACCTCCCACGGATGGAGTGAGGACCCCAGGAGGCCACAGATATGCAGGTTTATTGTAAACTCTAAAGCGCCACTCACTGGGAGCTATTATCATATTATTGTCTTGAGTTATGGGAATTTCCCCTGAGGTGGGGATAAACTTATATTACGAGCATCACAGACGGAGACCTGGTAGGTCAGTGGGGATGCCACCATGCCAAGGTCCCGGGCAGGTGCTGAGGCTTGGGTGACTGCTGGGAAGGAAGGACGGGACCCTACCCAGCCTGAGCTTGTCCCTCCCATGGTAGGACCTTGGTCTGGTCTTTGTCCAGTTCCTTCTTTCTCCAAAGATGAACTCATACCACCTTATAGCCCTCTGGTCGTGCCCCAGGGCTGTTAAATCTCAGCACGGTGGGTGCTGGGTGCGCCAGTGCAAGGGGAGAGAGGAATGACCGTTTCCTGCTGGACACAGGCCAGAGATTTCCTGTTTTATCTCATTGAATCCTCAGGACGACTAGTCCTATTCTACAGATTAAGAAAAAGGAAAGTTGAGGGGCTTGTCCAAAGTCACACCTCGGGTGAGACCTAGGATTGGGGCCCAGGTCTGCCTGACACCAAAGCCAGTGCTGTGAACAGAGGCATTGTACATTTACACATATTCTCACCTCCTCTCCCTGCTCCGACTCCTGTCCTGATGCCCTTGAGGCTTCCGGGGGCATAACCTGTCTTTGTTCTGTGGAGCTCTAGCCTCTAGACAACGAGGGTAGGAAGGAAATTTGAGTTCTGGTTCATCTGGGTCAGCAGCTGCTGCAGGTGCTCTTCACGTCCCTAAACACACACGCGTGTGTCGCTGCTCTGCTGGCCGGGGCATCTGGACCATGTGTATTTACCCACATCTGTCAGTGAACCCCAGGGACTAGTGACTCCTGGGATAGTCACTCCTGGTCCCTGCCCCTGGCAAGCTGAGTATAGTCAGGGACGTGACATTCCTTCTTGGATTCATCTCACAGCCTCCAGAAAAACAAAGAAGTAACTAAATCCGTTACCTCTGACTCTTAGAAGATGGAGTTAAAAAAAAAACAACCAACCCTGCCTGGTAGGCTTGATAGTGTTGACTTGAGTTTGATGTTCTAATAAGCAGGACTTTTTAGTAACTGGGCTGCTTACTAATAATGTCAAATGCATTCAAGCACAGTGGTAGGTGAAAGATGAAAAGGAGGAGCCTGAGGTCCAGAGCACATCCCCTCCTCACAGCCCTGCTGACTGTACCCCCAGTGCAGGGACCCTGAGCACAGGTCCCGGCTCCCCCCGCTTCCTGCTGCTCCCCCGTTGCCCTCCTTGGTGTTCAGTCAACCTTCAGCAAAAATGAGAATGAGGGGCAGACGCGACCCCCTAGGCCAGGCTAGCCCCCAGCTCCCCCTGCTGTGCTGGGGACACGTACAGGGGCTTAGAAGGCAGAGGTGGCGACCTCCGTAAGGGGCCAGGGAGAGGAGAGAGGAGGCCTAATCTGGTGATAGGGCCTGGGTGTCCTACAGACCAGGGCATGGCTGCCACCAGAGGCTGCTCGAAGATTTTCCATCAGCCCTGGCTGCTCACCAACTCCCAGTCCCAAATTGAGTGCACCCAAAGTTTTTGAACTGTGGTGTTGGAGAAGACTCTTGAGAGTCCCTTGGACTACAGGGAGATCCAACCAGTCCATTCTAAAGGAGATCAGCCCTGGGATTTCTTTGGAGGGAATGATGCTAAAGCTGAAACACCAGTACTTTGGCCACCTCATGAGAAGAGTTGACTCATTGGAAAAGTCTTTGATGCTGGGAGGGATTGAGGGCAGGAGAAGAAGGGGACGACTGAGGAAGAGATGGCTGGATGGCATCACTGACTCAATGGATACGAGTCTGAGTGAACTCCGGGAGTTGGTGATGGACAGGGAGGCCTGGCGTGCTGCGATTCATGGGGTCGCAAAGAGTCGGACACAACTGAGCGACCGAACTGAACTGAACTGAAAGGCTTTCCAAGGGGGAACAGCGCGGGCGTTCATGGATCACCTGCTCTGGCCGCAGTTGCTTTAACTCTCACCTCCCTCCTTAGAGAGGCTGCAAAGCCTCCTGGTTGAACACGACCTTCAGAGCCCAACTTTCTGGGCTCACACCCTGGCTCTGCAACTCTCATGTGAGATCAAGTTTTGATCAAACTCTCTGCTTCTGTTTCCCTGGATGCACGATAGGGATAAACAGCGTTCCCTCCTCATTGGGTTGTTTCTCAAGATCGAGTGAATAAATACATATAAAGCACGTTAACTCCTCTGAAACTACAGATTAAAGTGCTAACTCTAAATGAATGAATCACTTCTCCTATAGTTGAATAAGGTTAAGGACCTTGGTCACCTTCTTCCCCTGCCTTCTACCTCTCCTGTTGTGTTGTTGTGTGTGTGTGTGTGTGTGTGTGTGTGTGTGTAAGTGCGCACGAGTTCCCTTGTTACTGAGAAGAGGGGAGAACAAGGCAGGTCAGGGCTTTTCTTAAGCAGTGCTTCTCACACTTTTTGATGACAGCTCAAAGTAAGAATGATGGTTTATAATCTAACACACATACACAGAAGGATGGGGTGCCGGGGAGTGAAGACGGAAGAAAGGGTGGTAACTCCCAGCTCAGAGTGAGGTCTGGTCCAGCAGCCTCTTTTTTGAGGGTGCCTAGACAATGGTAACCCACTCCAGTACTCTTGCCTGGAAAATTCCAAGGGTGGAGGAGCCTGGTAGGCTGCAGTTCATGGAGTCATGAAGAGTTGGACACGACTGAGCGACATCACTTTCACTTTTCACTTTCACGCATTGGAGAAGGAAATGGCAATCCACTCCAGTGTTCTCGCCTGGAGAATCCCAGGGACGGGGAAGCCTGGTGGGCTGCCGTCTATGGGGTAGCACAGGGTTGGACACGACTGAAGTGCCTTAGCACAGCACAGCAGACACATACAGCCAAAGCAGATGCCCCGCGCTCTAGGCAGATGGCCCAGTGCCCTCTGCCCACCTCTCTGTAAGGGCAGAGACCACAGGGAGTTGGGGACAGCAGGCTCTGAGCTTTCTTTCCATCCTCAGACACTCTCTTCCTTGTTTGGGGGCTCTGCTCACCTCTTAGCCACCTGCCCCAGGACCTCTGTCTCCTGGGTCAGCAGGGCTGACTGTTGCATGAGTTAATAGAGGAGCAGCCTGAGGGACAGCCTTCGA
Organism: Capricornis sumatraensis; assembly: GCF_032405125.1. Taxonomy (NCBI): domain Eukaryota; kingdom Metazoa; phylum Chordata; class Mammalia; order Artiodactyla; family Bovidae; genus Capricornis; species Capricornis sumatraensis. The sequence goes on along the minus strand of NC_091084.1, from coordinate 30,495,853 downwards.
TCTGCTTTCAGAATGCCTCCCCGGCAAGGACGCCTCCAGCCTGGGCATCCCCGGGCCGAGCACCCCCAGCCCGGGCATCACCTTCCAGGTCATCGTCTGGCAGGTCCTCGTCCACCATATCAGCATTGACATCATCTCCAACCCGAGTGTACCTTGTGAGAGCCACGCCAGTGGGGACTGTCCCTGTCCGTGCATCTCCTGCCGGGCCCGCACCAGCCACCAGGGCCGCCAGGGAGAGCCCAGGTAAGGGGACTCCTGCAGGGAAGGCAGGAGGGACAGGGAAGCCATCGGAAGGCGGAGGGGGTGTGGTGCAGGTAAATCTCCAAATTGGGCACTCTCTGCTTCTCCTCTAGCTCTTGGATGACAATGTCTGGGAAGGAGGGGGGATGGTTTGGATGGGCAGTGGGGGACCTGGGGAGGTGGGGGCAGAAAGTAACCATCACACACAAACCCAAGACAGTGGGAAATTGGGGCAAATGTGGTAAAGCATGAGAAATCAGGACCAACAAAGCAGGCATGACTTTGGAGGCTGCACATACCGGGTCAAGGTGCAGATTTTGAGAGCCAGAGTTCCTGGTTAGAAACCAGGCCTCTTTCCTAGAGCTGCCCTGGAGGGTCTGCCAGGGAAGCTGGAGTCTACACGGGAGTACAGCGATGATCAAGGGCCTATCTGTGGGTGAAGGAACAAAGGGAGAGATTCTGATCAGGCAGGCACTCCCCCCGCAACTTCCCAAGCTGGTCATTATGATTCAGCCCATACGGAGACATGCCAAATGGGCCTCAGGGACTGGCTCTGCCCTTAATGAAGCAGCCCTTTTGCCCCCATCCCAACTTGCCCTCCTCTTGCCCTCGAGTTCAGTCTGCCCATCTTGCCCTCTGAAGAGTCAATGAGGCACTTCGGTATAGAGACCTTCGGTATCAAACACATTTCATTTGAATCCCTGTTCTGCCACTCACTAGCCAAGTAACCCTGAGCAAGTCATTTAACTTCCATGAACCTCAGCTTCCCCATCTATAAAATGGGTATAATAATGCCCAGTTCACACAGTTGCTGTCAGAATTAAATAAGATACCACATATAAATGCCTAACGGGCCCATAATAGACGCTAAGTAAAAGGGAACTTGGTATCAGGCAGGGATGGTACCATATGCTGAGAGGAGAGGGCCTAACTGGGTCCTCCTGGACCAGCCTTCTTTCCCTACCCCATCTCCTCTCTGCCTGACTCCCCTCTCACAGTCGCACCCTCCCCTGCTGCTGGCCTGCTCCTAGGTATCACCTTGCCCAAGTTCACCTGGCAGGAGGGCCAGAAGCGGCTGCCGCTCATCGGATGTGTCCTCCTGCTCATCGCCCTCGTGGTGTCGCTCATCATCCTATGTGAGTTTAACAGAGGGAGCAAGGCTGGCCCCTGGTCATTGCAGGGTGGAGTGGGGTTGGGGGATGGGGGCACTCAGCAGGGAGACAAAAGTAGGGAACACACACAGGCTGCCGTGTCCACAGAGGGACACTCTTACAAGTGGCCTTGAACCCTGGCACTTCCAGGCCCCTTGGCGGTGGGTGGGTTGAGAGGGTGGGAAGTCAGAGGAACCGGGAGTGGGTCCCTTCTGTAGTAGTTCACCAGACTGAGCTTAGTTTCTGTGTCTTCAAATGGGATTAAATCCATTCATTCATTCAAATTAACATGTGCTTAGTAAAATATCCTGAAGATTTCACTGGGTTATGAGGAATAAATGAGCTGACGGCACAGCGCCTGACACAAAATCCCACTCTAAAAATGTGACTTATTTAAAAAACAAACACTTGGAACATTGATGAGGTAAAGGCCCCTTGGGCATTTTTGGTCAATGAGATCAAGGGTTCAGGGGTCCAATCTCCCTGAAATCCACATCTTCTCGAAAAGACACTCAGGACCTGTGCCAGGGCTCCCTGCGGGGGTGTCTGCTCTGAGCCCAGCACAGTGGGAAGCAAAGGAGAGTACCCACTGTACCCCCCAGTCCTTGGGGCGAGTACAGTCCCCTGGGGGACAGAGATGGAAATGATTAAGGCCAAGTGGATTTGAGTATGACCAACAGGAAGAGAGGACAGCTGTGTGGGTACGGAGGCAGGGGGCAGTGCCTGAAGGCTGTGGGGCCAGATGAGGATCCAGAAGACGGCAGGGAGGGGAGGATCTCCTGGCAGGGCATCTAAGCGGGGTGAGCAGCTGCAGGAAGTGTGGGGGGAGGCAAATGGGCAAGCTGGCATGGGGAGGGACCCGATTCACCAAGGTGAGTACTCATCTGGGGACCTGAAGGCTGTCCTTGGGTTGGGCATGGCTTGGCCACGTTGTAGAGAGCTTGAAGTGCCAGGCCAAGGGGTGAGGATTCTGTTACAGAGGCTGCACAGGGCGGTGAAGGGCAGGCTGGGTGACTACAGGGAAACACCCAGCTGGCAGGGCTGTCTGAGGAAGAGAATCGCATGGAAAGAAGTAGCTGGTTGCAAGTACAGCTTTAGGACCAGACAGACCTGCTGAAGCATCTTGGCGCAGCCACTTAAGTTGATGAACTTCCTGAGCCTCAGTTTCCCCCCCTGCTTGACAATGCCTATGAGGGTGTCAGCACAGAGCCTGCCTCGTGGCCCCCATGTGAACCTCCCACCAGGATGCTCGACCCTGTTCCCTCCCTTTCCCACACAAGGCACACGCTCCAGGGGAGGCCCCTGGCAGTGCACAGAGAGCACCAGGAAATAATCCAGGGGGAGGTGAGAGGGCAATCTGGGCAGGGGGGGACTCTCAACGTGATTTCACAGCATTTCCTTAAGTCCCCTGACCTCCGGACTTCCCGGGGAGGTCGTCACTGAACAGCTTGGCAATGTGGTCAGGACTAGAGTCTCTTGAGAGCTCTCTGCTACACATCAAGGCGATCCCAGGAGCCTCGGTGCCCAGGATGGAGGTGGGGGGTAGAAAGACCAGGGCGCAGGAGGAAGGGAAGTCCACCAAGTTAGGGGGACTGGTGTCTGAACCAGGGAGGAGCGGTCACAGAGGGTGACCTCCAGATGGCGTGGCAGCACAGTGGGGCCAGCAACAGAGGCTGGAGTCAGGGCTGAGAAACAGGTTGCAGACAGAAGGCAGGGTGAGGGGTCAGACCCTGGGCTTCCTCAGGCGTCCAAGGTGAGGAGTTTCCAGGCGGGAGGCATGACAACTCCCAGTATGGAAAGCGCTCTTAGGAGAAGTTGTGGAGCTGATGCTCACATATGGTTTGTTAAGCTGTCGGCTTTTCAACCCAACTTGTGCATTCGGGAATCAGCCACCTAGAGCTGCTCGCTGAGTGGGAAGACACTTATTTATTTTTGGCGGCCCTGGGTCTTCGTTTCCGTGTGTGGGCTTTCTCTGGTTGTGACAAGCGGTGGGCTACTCTCTGGCTGCAGTCCGTAGGTGTCTCATTGTCGTGGCTTCTCTTGTTCTGGAGCACGGGCTCTAGAGTGTGCGGGCTCAGTAATTGTGGCTTGCAGGCTTAGTTACCCTGAGGCACGTGGGATCTTCCTGGACCAGGGATCGAACCTGTGTCCCTGCATTGGCAGGTGGATTCGCAACCACTGGACGACCAGGGAGTCCCTGGGGAGACAGTTAAAGGCCTTGAGACAAGCAGTGGGGCAAGAACTGAGCCTAGGGAATAGCTCTTGTTTAGAGAAGAGGGACGTGGAAGAAAATCTAGGAGCTTTTGAGGCTGGAAGGACAACCTCTGAGAAGACCAGACAGGCAGTGGCTGCAGATGTGTGTGCCACAACCTGGAGCACATAGAGATGGTGAGGGTGCTGGACTGGGTCTCAGAAGGGGCCTCTGGGACACTGAAAAGGAAGATTTCTCGGAACAACACTCTGCCCAGCACATCGGGCAGGAGAGCTTCCAGAGTATTACCCATCTCCACACCTCCCTCCCTTACTCTCTCTCTCTCTCTCTGAGTGGCTGCTTTTGAGTTTGCCTGGTGCTGTCCTGCTTGCAGGAGCTTTCTGGAACATTCCAGAGCATTCCTGAGCAGACTTTCTCTCCATACAGATGGGGGACGAGAACCCCAGAGCCCAAGAGGGATTGCAGGTCGGTGTCTCAGAACTCCCAGGGCCTTGGGCTGCATCGTGTCATGTCTCTCTGGGGCTAGCAATGACCCAGCTTCTGCTTAATGTTTTTTTTTCTCAGTTTACTTCTGGCGGGGCCACACAGGGGTCAATTACAAGGAGCCAAGAGAGAGCTGCCCTAGTCACGCTGTGCGCTGTGATGGAGTCGAGGACTGTAAGCTGAAGAGTGATGAGCTGGGCTGTGGTAAGGAGGTTGGACATGTGCGTGTGTTCGTGCGTGCACTCTGGGGGCTGCAAACTGGCTATCAGCTCAAACGGGAGGTGACGGACAGAGACCTGGAGGATCTGGGTTCTAGTCATAATAGACTGGGGTCTGGAACCTGGCTTTGAGTGTGTCTTGGGCGAATCACTTACCTTCTCTGGGCTTCAGTTTCTTAATTTGCAAGATGTGTGGATTGGACAAGATGAATGCTTCTCAAATAAAATCTGATAGCTCCCAGCAAAGCAGAGCTGCTCTGCAGCTGGAGACAAGTGTGGGGTCCAAAGTCCTGTCCGTGTACCCCTTCTCTTTGCCCAGCAGGTAACCTCTGACCTGCCACCTCTGTGGTTTCATGAAGGTCAGTTTGTAAATGAAGCTGCAGATGAGAAAAAGACCTCTTTAAGTGCTATCCCTCAGTGGTTTTTACAAGTGTCGTCTATGTACAGCCCTGACGTGGGTGTCTGTGGGTACATAACCTGCCCCTTCCACCTGTGTGCATATGTGTGTCCTTGCCCATGACCACATCCATCTGTGACTGCACAGGTCTAGTGAGGACTCAGTTGGATCAAGGTTCCCCTTGTCACACTCTTATTTGGGCATGTCACTGCCCTCTTAGGGTAATGCCTCCTGGCAGTGCTCACCCCTTCTCCCAGCAAAGGCTCCTGGGTTCTGTTGAATAGAGAGCTCTCTGCTCCGCTCCAGCCCCTTGCCTTGGCTCTGCCCTCACCAAGCATCTTGGGCTCTGAGCACTGGCTGATGGCCATCCTGTCCCCGGCCAAGCTCCCAGACGTCTGCAAGGCCTCAGCAAGAAGCCTGGGGACAGGAGCATCTCAGAGCCTCGCTCAGTTCATTCCTCAAGAGCTTGGAGCCTCCCGGTGTTGAGGACCCACCTTGCCCTTTTCTTGACCGGCAGTGAGGTTTGACTGGGACAAGTCTCTGCTTAAAGTCTACTCTGGATCCTCCCATCAGTGGCTTCCCATCTGCAGTGACAGCTGGAATGACTCCTATTCGAAGAAGACCTGCCAGCAGCTGGGTTTCGAGAGGTACACCTTCCCCACCAGTCCTTGCTTCAGGGACGTCTCAGACTTTTCACACGGGCATCTCAGGCTCAATGAGGGTCACTCATACCAAGAAGACTCTTGGGGACCAGGGCTGAGGTCACAAGCTCATAGTGCCCTCAAGTTATTCAAAGGAACAGCAGCCTGGGGAGCCCAGGTCTGGGGGCAAGCTGTTTCCAGGAGGCCAAAGTAGTTATTAGCAGATTTGCAGCAGGATGGCACCCCTATACGGTTCTTTGCATCAAAGCACCCTTGTGCCCACGATCACATTCAATGGTTGTGGTGGCATGTGAGGTGGGTGTGCATTTGGGCAGGTCTTGTCTTCTCCTCACATCTGATAACTAGCAGCTCAGGCTGGGCAAACCCTTCAGTGGACTCTGAGCAGCTGCAACTCGAGCTAGGACTCATCAAACGAAGAGTGAGATGGGCAGATGTGGCCAGGTAAAGTCCTTAGCACCTTTGACTCTAAAGATCTGAAACAGAAAGCTGGTACCAGTGGGTGGAGGAGGGAATGGGGTTTACCATGACCTTCCAGCTTGAAGGAGCCCTCCATTTTTGGCCACATAGTCACCTCCATACTCCCTTTTGGTCTGAGTTTCAAACCAAGTAGTTTGGGGGGTTCACTAATGTGTGTGAAGTTCTGGGGAGAGGGTTTATTAAGGATCTCACTGTGGGTTCTCTGCAGAAGCACCTGGAAAACTAGGGCTTGGAGGCTAGGACTGAGAACCAGTTCTCTGCCCCCACATCAGAGTTCCCATCGTGAAAGATGACCTGGGTGACCTAGTTGGAAGATGACGGACATGGTTCATCATTGAGTTGTGTGACTTTATGCAAATGTGAGCTTCCCTTGGACTTCAATAGACAGCGTCATTTATTCAAAGAATATTCATCGAGTTTTTATTATGTGCCAGACACCCAGACAAGATCCCTGTTGTGGGACAATCTCTGGTATGGTGTGGGCGAGAGAGGCTTTAACCAATAATCACAGCGCTGTGTGATGTGTAATGGAAAGAATATGTGGGAAGCATTATGTACACACAACAGAGAGGGTGCCTGACTGCACTTGGAGGTCAGCAGAGCAATGGAGGAAGAGCACCCACAAAGGCAACATGTAAGGGCGTCCCATGTCCTAGAAACGCACCACAGTGCCACACAGATAGCAGTCCATGGATCACACAGAGCAGAATCACCTGGGGTGCTTGTTAAAATGCACCCTGAAATCAAAATCTCTGGAATTAGGATTTCTAACACTTACCAGCACCCCAGGGTGGTTCTTAGGCACACTCTGGTCTAAGGAGCTAAACGGTTCTCAGGCTTTCGTGTGCAAACCCATAACATGGAGATCATTAAAATGAAGAGCATGGCTCAGCAGGTCTGGAGGGGATGCTGCTGCTGTAGGTCCATGGATCACAGTCCGGACAGGAAAGGGCTCAGTCCATGTTCCTCAAACTCCAGAGTGCAGCGGGATCACCTGGAGAGCCTGTTAAAACACAGAACCAGAACTGTTGATTCAGCACGTCTGAAAGACAGGGCCCCCAGATTTGCATTTGTAACAAATTCCCAGGCAGTGCTAACATTGTCCCCTGAGATGGGACCATATTTTCAAAACTACTGGGCTAGTGTGTAAGGCGAGTGGGGGGAGTAGTGGAATATGTGGGTGGGGTCTGAGATCATTGGATTTTAACTGCCTCTGGCCTCTGCAGCAGGGCTGGCTGGGACTCTCATGCAGGCCCGGGGACCAGGGGTGGGGGCTTTCTCAAGGTGGTTCATTCCTCTTCCCTCTCCTCCCTTGCAGTGCTTACTGGACAACCAAAGTGGCCAATAGGAATGTTGGCAGCAGTTTCTCAGTCTCCGAATTTAACTCCACCATCCAGGAGAGCACCTACACGTAAGTGGGGTGGGCGTGGCTGTCTGCTGCCTCCAGGAGTCCTTCGTGAATGTCCAGAGCATCTCAGAAACAGCTCTCGTTCACTACCTGCCTCCTGAGTTGGAAGTCATCAAAACTTGGTACACAGAGCACCTCGAAGTCAGGGGGGGCCCAAAGAATTTACCTGGTTGCCAAAGAAAATGAATAAACCGTGGGGCCATTGATCAGCCTGATGTTAGGACTGAAAACTGCTGCAGGGAGGGCGCTTGGGGTGGAGGGGAAGAAACATCGCTGGGGTGGCAGTGGGGAGGGGAAGTGCCAGGTGCAGGGGGTCAGGAGCAGGGAGGCCCATCTGGGGAGCTTCACCCTCTCTTCCCCGCCAGGCCTCGCCACCTGTCACTCTGCACTGCAGCTGCTCTCGTCCCAGCGCCACTGGGTGGAGGGGGATGGGGGGCTGCTCCAGCAGCTAGCAGTATTTACCCTGGGGAGAGGAGAGAAGAAACCAGGCTGTGAGAGAAAAAGGCGTGGAGAGGGAAGGAAGGCAAATGAGCTTCCTCCTGGATTCCTGCTTTGTGCTGGGTGGTTCACGTGCTGCATTGCTGGTAGAGCGTTGAGCAAGTGTCAGAGGAGAGCTGAGCCACATGTTTAGCTGCAGAAAGATGCTGGGACAGTGAAGTCATGAGTTCAGAAGACATGACCTAGCCTGTATGTGTAACCTGCCACAGAAAAACTGGGAGATGGGGAGAAGGGTGGAGGTGGTTCGCACTAAGCCATCCCTGTCTCTAGAGAAAGCACAGGAAGGGTCTGTCCTACTGGGAGGGAGAAAGGTCAGAATCTCCACCTTCTTGTGCAAAGGGGATAGGATAGAACTTAGCAGGGGCCAATCATGGAAGGCTTCCTGGAGGCGGTGGCTGATGCGCCCTTTTCTCAACTTTCGTATCTTCTCCTGCAGGTCTGATTGCCCTTCCCAGCAGTATGTCGCTCTACAGTGTTCCCGTAAGAAGACGCTCTTCCTCCTGGATTGTGGCCTGTGTGGGGTGGGAGTCAGGGGACAGAGGGATGGAGTCCCTGTGAGGAAGAGAGCCAACCCTGGGGATCAGAGCCAGGAAGAGGGGCTTGAGCAGCAGGCCTGTTTCAGGGCCAGGGTGCCTGTAAGTCATCTGGATAGACACTCTCAGGGAAGCATTTCCCCTTCTGATTCTGCCCAGCCCAGCAACCTCATCATTCAAGTGTCTTGGATTCTGGGCAGGGGGCAGAGGATTGAGTGAGCATGTCAGAGCTCATGGTAGGTGAAGAGCTGGTATTGAATCTTGGGTCTGACCACAGGGCCCAAACCGTTAACCAGTCCACGAGTGCTGTGTCCTCACGATGAACAGGTGGGGTGCCCCCCTGAGCAAGTGGGCACAGTGCTATGGGCAGAGCCCCCTCAGACCACCGCTGGCTCTTCACTCTCTCCTCCTTCAAAGGAGAAAGGAAACTCTGTGCATGATCTCAGGGGATGACTCACTCTGGAACATGTTTGGAAATGTTCCCCTGGGGCACAGGGTCCCCAACAGCACTAAATGACCCCCTGAGAAACCATGTGAGCACCAACTACTTGTGCATCATGGAAAGGAATTTTCTTCTTCGTTTTGAAATGATCCAAATCACATTGCTCATCAATTCAGGGTTGTGTTAGACTTGGTCTGTTTTCCAAAGCTCTTGACAGCAGCCCTGGGGTTCACCATTGTGACCCTAACGCCTGGCACATCACCCAAAGCAGGGGGTGCTTAGGAAGCATTTGTTGAATTACTAGAACAATAAATGCGTGGGAGGAAAGAGGATATTTCCTAGGATCAGACTTTCTACTGGATGATCCCAGAAAGCTAACCCACCATGTGGGAGCTCTGTGTTGGCGGGAAATAGCTGTGCCGAATCAGATTAAGTGGGCAAAGCGGCCTCCGTGGGTGGGTGATGCCCTCATGCCTGAGCTTCTCTGGGCCTAGGAGCACGGTAGCAACTCTAAGAAAAGCCGACTTCACAGTTCATCTCTTCGGCTTCTCTCCAGACTGTGGACTGAGGGCCATGACCGGGCGGATCGTGGGAGGGGCGCTGGCCCCAGAAAGCAAGTGGCCTTGGCAAGTTAGCCTGCAGTTCTCCCATACCCACATTTGTGGGGGCACGCTGATCGATGCCCAGTGGATTCTCACCGCTGCCCACTGCTTCTTTATGTAAGTGCCCGAGGGCGCCATGATGCAACGCGGCTGAGGGTCTGGACGCCAGGAAGGGCTGAGGGCAGACTGACTTCTCTCTGTGGAGGGGGACTTTGGTTGCAAGCCTGGCCCCGAGGACTGGGCAGCACATGTGTGGTGAGGACCACGATTCGGTCCTGGGAGTGTGAATTGGGGTTACTTATCCTGAGCCAGTGCAGAGTGAGAAAATACCATTGCTGGCTTCAGGGGAGAGAGAGGGGAAGGTAGACAGGAGGAACTGGGAGCCTGCCCTAAAGAACAGGGTGAAATAAAGAGGTTTGGGGCTTGTGGCTGCTTTCAAAACCTGGAAGTTACAGAAGAGGAGCTGGAGACATTGGGAATGCTGTTCCGGGAACTGCGGGCAGGACAGAGCAGTCAGCTTTCGACAGGCACCAGCCAGGCTTGTCCTTCGAGTTGGTGGACAGGAAAGGGCTGGGAGATGAGGCCTCAAGGGCACCGGCTTCCCCAGCAGTGAGTCTTCAGTGGGTCACTTTGTCCTGTCGAAAGCCTCATTTCTGCTGAGAATACTACCACTGAGATGTGTCCCGTCCACTTCACTGAATCCTTGGTGGCATCCAGAGGAGACAGTGGGGCCAGTGGTTCCAGAAGTCTTACTCGTCTCCTCCCATTCTCCATTTTAAAATTTTACTTATTTATTCATTTATGGCTCCACTGGGTCGTCATTGCTGCATGTGGGCTTTCTCCAGTATCAGCGAGCTGGGGCTACTCTCTAGTTGCGATGCATGGGCTTCTCATTGAGGTGGCTTCTCTTGCTGCAGAGCAGTGCTGGGGCTTCAATAGCTGTAGCACGTGGAGTTGTGGTTCCCAGGCTCTAAAGCGCAGGCTCAACAGATATGGCACATGGGCTTAGCTGCTCCTCAGCATGTGGGATCTTCCTGGACCGGGGATCGAACCTGTGTCTCCTGTATTGTGGCTTTACCACTGAGCCACCGAGGAAGCCCCTATTTTCTATTGTAAGGTACAGAACCACCAGTTCAGAGCAGCTTTCTGAAAGTAGAGGATTGTTCTAGACCCCTGGGCTAAGATAGAGTGCCCCCTCCAGAGGTCACTTCATCCATCCTCCTGCCTCCAAGCTGGTGCTCTGGCTGAAGCTCCTTGTGTGCAGCAGATGTTGCCAGGACCTCTGCCAGGTGGTAACTGGCCCGCGCTCTCTGTGGCTTTGGCAGTACCCGGGAGAAGATCCTGGAGGGCTGGAAGGTGTACGTGGGCACCAACGACCTGCACCACCTGCCCGAGTCAGCCTCCGTCGCCCAGATCATCATCAACAGCAACTACTCAGATGACCAGGATGACTATGACATCGCCCTCATGCGGCTCTCCAAGCCCCTGACCCTGTCCGGTGAGTGAGCCAGCCCCCTGCTCAGCCAGCACCCCTCGGTGCCGAGCCTTTGCACTTAGCAGCATCCACAAACCCATCCCAGGGTCCAGAGCTTCAGCATGGCAGATGTCAGTCTTCGAGATCATTTGGTGGAACTCTATATTACAGTTGGGAGAACTGAGACCGGGAGGTTGGAAATAAACTTGCTCCAGTGACTCCTCTTCTATTGCAAGTTGGTGACAGAGCCAGGGTTTAGGTTCTGGGCTTCATTAAGAAAAACAGATCGAATTGTTTCACTGGTATATCCAGCACTTAACAGAGGCCAGACACCATGGTAAGTGTTTTACATCTACAATTTCATATTCTCTTCACTACCAGATCCTGTGAAGCAGGTACTATTATTAGCTTCATTTTCCCTTTGAGAAGACCTGTAGAGAGAGATAATTTCCCGAGGTCATGAAGTAATAAAGAGCAGCTTCAGGACTGGGTCCAGGTGGGTCTGCCTCACAGGCAACGTTCTTCCCACGCTGCTCTGTGCTGGCAAATTGCCAACACTGAAGTTGCGAACACAAGCAAAATACCTACGCAACCAAACAGCCAACTGCTCAAAGGACGGAGCTGAGACCTTGAGAACTAAATGGGGCTACAGAAAGGAAATGCTACCGAAATTCTAGGAGGAGATCAGTTTTCGTTCATTAGTTCATCCGCCCATTTGTTCAGGTATCAAATACAGTGTGTCCACTACCTAGCGGCTCTGCAGTTCCCCTGCAAAGAGGACAAGACTGATGGCACGCACAAACAGCCGCTTAGAAGCTAGTGATGTGATGTCAGGGGCCACCGCGGGAGCGGGGTACGGTGGCACAGATGTGGGCACCTAATCAGTCTTGGCAGGCTAGAGAGGCTTCTGGAAGCCTCGGAGGGCTCTTTGGTTAGTCCAGCCTTTCCGGCGCTCTGGGCCTGTGAGCTGGCCTTTCCTGGCACCTTAATTGCGGAGGCGGGGTTGGTCCTGAGTCAGAGCAGATAGCTCGTCAGAGTGGTGTGGGGAGGAGTCCAATCCCCAACACAAGATTCGGTTGGGTGGGGCCAACCCAGAGCCACGCCCACCTCCAGCCACGCCCACGCTGCGGGCCTTCTCGGCCCTCTGCCTGCCACCCCCTCACCCCCACCCCGCCCCCAACATCCTTGTCTGCGGAGCCTGGGACTGTGAGGGGAGGGGAGCAATACTGCCCCTGTCTTGCCCCCCTCATGCACACATAAAAGGGGGCAGGCAGTCTGCAGGACCAAAACAGGCCTTCCCAACCTTGTCAAACACAGACTCCATTTGGCTAACCATCCGGACGGACCTCACTTGCCATCAACCCAAACCCCCATTAATATTATCTGAAATTCCAAATCTAATTAAATAATTTGTAAAATGAAATTTAAGTTATTATAGCATTATATATGCTTTTCAGACTACAGCAGTCCCTCCCTATACTCTGATAGCCACCCCTCCCTGCCCCCCACTTCTGGTCAAGAAGCATCTTTGTAGCATCATAAATCACAGCTAGGATTTGTGTAGTCCTGAGGTCAGACCATGTGCCCTGATTTTTGGTTTAGAAATCAGAGCAGATTTTCTTAAACTGCCTGGTAGACTGAGCACTTTGAAGTCACTGTACTAGCTGAGAAAGCTTGTGAAAACTCACAGATAAATTTAATTACTCTATAAAAACACAAGTAGATATATACTAGTGTTACATGTTTTTAAGACTGTATGTCTCCAAAATAGGTATAGACTAATTTTTTTTTTGCTATACAGTAGGTTCTTGTTATTTATTTTTTTAATTAATTTATTTTTTTATTGAAGGATAATTGCTTTACAGAATTTTGTTGATTTCTGTCAAACCTCAACATGAATCAGCTATAGGTATACATATATCCCCTTTCTTTTGAACTTCCCTTCCATCTCCTGCCCATCCCACCCCTCTAGGTTGATACAGAGCCCCTGTTTGAGTTTCCTTAGCCATACAGAAAATTCCCGTTGGCTTATCTATTTTACATATGGTAATGTAAGTTTCCATGTTACTCTCTCCATACATCCCACCCTCTCCTCCCCTCTCCACAGGTCTATAAGTCTATTCTCTACATCTGTTTCTCCATTGCTGCCCTGCAAGTAAATTCTTCAGTACCATTTTTCTAGATTCCATATATATGCATTAGAATATGATATTTATCTTTCTCTTTCTGACTCCACTCCATATAATAGGTTCTAAGTTTATCCATCTCATTAGAACTGACTCAAAGTCGTTCCTTTTTATGGTTGAGTAATATTCCATTGTGTATATGTACCACAACTTCTTTATCCATTCATCTGTTGATGGACATCTAGGTTGCTTCCATGTTCTAGCTATTGTAAATAGTGCTGCAAGGAACAATGGGATATATGTGTCTTTTTCAATTTTGGTTTCCTCAGGGTATATGCCTAGGAGTGGAATTGCTAGGTCATATGGTTGGGCATGACTGAAGCAACTTAGCAGCAGCAGCAGCATGGTGGTTTTATTCCTAGTTTTTTAAGGAATCTCCATACTGTTTTCCATAGTGGCTGTATCAATTTACATTCCCACCAGCAGTGCAAGAGCATTCCCTTTTCTCCACATCCTCTCCAGCATTTATTGTTTGTAGACTTTTTGATGATGGCCATTCTGACCAGTATGATGTGATATCTCATTGTAGTCTTGATTTGCATTTCTCTAATTATGAGCAATGTTGAGCATCTTTTCATGTGTTTGTTAGCCATCTGTATGTTTTCTTTGGAGAAATGTTTGTTTTTCTGGTATTGAGTTGTATGAGCTGCTTGTATATTTTGGAAATTAACCCTTTGTCAGTTGTTTCATTCACTATTATTTTCTTGCATTCTGAGGGTTGTCTTTTCACCTTGCAGAAAGTTTCCTTTGCTGTGCAAAAGCTTTTTAGTTAATCAGGTCCCACTTGTTTACTTTTGTTTTTATTTCCGTTACTTGAGGAGATGGGTCATAGAGTATCTCACTTTGATTTATGTCATCAAGTGTTCTGCCTATGTTTTCCTTTAAGAGTTTTGTTTCTGGTCTTACATTTAGGTCTTTAATCCATTTTGAGTTTATCTTTGTGTATGGTGTTAGGAAGTGGTCTAATTTCATTATTTTACATGTAGCTGTCCAGTTTTTCCAGCACCATTTACTGAAGAGGCTGTCTTTGCCCCACTGTATAGTCTTGCCTCCTTTGTCAAAAATAAGGTACCCATAGGTGCATGGGTTTATTTCTTGGCTTTCTATCTTGTACCATTGGTCTATATTTCTGTTTTTGTGCCAGTACCGTACTGTCTTGATGACTGTAGCTTTGTAGTATAATCTAAAGTCAGGAAGCTTGATTCCTCCAGCTCCATTCTTCTTTCTTTCTCTTTCTTCTTTCTCAAGACTGCTTTGGCTATTCAGGGTCTTTTGTGTTTCCATATGAATTGTGAAAATTTTTTTTCTAGTTCTATGAAAAATGTCATTGGTAATTTGACAGGGATTGCTTTGAATCTGTAGAATGCATTTGATAGTATAGTCATTTTCACAATATTGATTCTTCCTACCCAGGAACATGGAATATCTCTCCATCTGTTTATGTCATCTTTGATTTCTTTCATCAGTGTCTTATAATTTTCTGTGTACAGTTCTTTCATCTCCTTAGGTAAGTTTATTCCTAAATATTTAATTCTCTTTGTTGCAGTGGTGAATGGGATTGACTTCTTAATTTCTATTTCTGATTTTATATTGTTAGTATATAGAAATGCAAGTGATTTCTGTGTATTGATTTTATATCCTGCAACTTTGCTAAATTCACTGATTAGCTCTAGTAATTTTCTGTTACTATCTTTAGGGTTTTCTATGTACAGTAACATGTCATCTGCAAACAGTGAGAGATTTACTTCTTCTTTTCTGATCTGGATTCCTTTTATTTCTTTTGCTTCTCTGATTGCTGCAGCTAGGACTTCCAGAGCTATGTTGAATAATTTTGGGGAAAGTGGTCACCCTTGTCTTGTTCCTGATCTTAAGAGGAATGCTTTCAGAGGCATAGACTATTTTAAGTCATATTTTGTGGTTTTGGTTGTTAATTAGTGCAATGCCTTCATTTATTTTTTGTTTGTTTACACTCTAGCAGATAAATGTGTTAGACTCCCAATTTATAGGAAAAAAATTTACATTTATCCTCCCTCTCTCCCTGTCTGCCCCCTCCCTCCCTTCCTCCTTCCCTCCTCCTCCTTCCTAAGAGCACTTTATATGTATCAGGCACAACTCTAAGTACAGGAACCTGCAGCATGCATAACAATTATGAACACGGCAAATATCCTCTTCAGGGCTTCCTCAGTGGCTCAGGGGTAAAGAATCTGCCTGGAATGCAGGAGACTTAGAGTCATGAGACTTTGATCCCTGGGTCATGAAAATCCCCTGAAGAAGAAAAGGGCAACCCACTCCAGCATTCTTGTTTGGGAAATCCCTTGGACAGAGGAGCCTGGTGGGCCACAGTCCATAGGGTCGCAAAAGGGTCAGACTAAGCGACTAAACAACAGCAAATATCCTTTCTATCAACTCTTTTCCTCTTGTAAACTGGTCGATGCTCTAATCCACAGGGGAACACTAGTCCTCAGAGGGAACTTATGAACTGATGCACAGTAGCACCTTCTATACGATTCTGAGCGCGGGAGCGAGTGAGCAGCAGTTAGTGGGCTGTGCCTCTAGGGATTCACTCTTCCCACTTGGAGAGGCTGTCTCACCCTGGAGGGAGAGTTTCGGGCCCTGGCTAGCCAGGGGTGCCCTCTCCAGACCAAGCAGGACCCACCACTGACACATCATGGCAATAATACCTGGCATTTAGCCGGTGCTGCATCTTGCTCTGGGGGACAGATGTGGAAGAGACTCAGTGAGGACAGCTGCTCTTGGAGTGGAGACACCCTCAGCCACCCAGTGTCAGCTTGGCACAGGGAAGCTCCAAGGCACATGCACATGCCCACATGGCACCCACTGAAAAGTCAGAATGTCTGGGGGACTCTGAGAGTACGCTGAAGACTGGAGGGTCAAGATGAAGTGACTGAGTTTCTTGCCTGGTCAATTGAAGGCCTTGAAATATTCAGGAGCACTCTATGGGGAAGGAGGATGTCCTAGGATGTTGGTACGCCTGTCCCTCCACACACCCCTCCAAAACCTCCAGCCTCTTCCTTTTGCTGATGTCTTGAGGTCTTGTCACAGCTCATGTCCACCCTGCCTGCCTCCCCATGCATGGACAGACCTTCGGCCTCAATGAGATCTGCTGGATCACAGGCTTTGGCAAGACCAAGGAGACAGATGGTGAGAGGCAGATGCTAGACTGTGTGTGTGTGTGTGTGTGTGTGTGTGTTTGACTTATACATGTGTTTCTTTTCTTTTTCCTTTTACTTGTATTTTTTTGTGGCTTTTATTTTCAGGCCATAAGTTTTGTTTCTTCAGGATCTTCTGGGGTATCTTTTTCTTCTGTGCAACCTCCACTTCTGGTTTAGGAAAATCTGCCCTTTTTTAGTAGGGATCATCTCCATGTGGCAGGGAGAGCTCATGTATGGGTTGATTTGACCATGAGCTCTGTAAGTCCTGTGTTCCATCTTGAGGGCTTTGCTCACTTGGGTGTGCTCAATGACCAGAGAATCTGTATCTAAGCCCTTAAGTTCAGGATTACTCTCTGTATTTTTGAGCACGTGCCGTAAAAACTCAGCACTCTTCTTGGGCCACTGATTCTTTCCAGCCCCACTGTTTGACCTGAGCACACGTATCAGCTCCATTATTGTGACAATGGAATGGAACACGCTGATTCTTCAAAGTGACATCCTTCAGATACTTGGTGGTTTTTCAGATATGCATACCTTTAATGGCCTGGGCAGTTTCATCAGTGTTCTTAGAGTGAACATGAAGATTTGATTTGCACAATTTTGTGGCGTTTTCTGGATCAAGTGAATAGAGAACCATTTTTAGAGGTCACCTCAGGTTGCTTATCAGAAAAACTATACATGTGCTTCTGTGTATGGGGTGATATGTAGGGGTATAGAGATGAGGGTCTACCTAGATGAGGGTTTGGGTATATAGATTCATGGGCCTGGATGTGAATGTGTGTATATATACACCTGCATATACATCAAAGCTGGGCTTCCCTGGTGGTTCAGTGGTAAAGAGTCTTCTGGCAATGCAGCACACACAGGTTCAAACCCTGGATTGGGAACATGCCCTGGAGGACGGCATGGCAACCCACTCCAGTATTCTTGCTGGGAATTCTTGCATGGACAGAGGAGCCTGGTGGGCTATCAGTCCGTAGGGTTGCAAAGAGTTGGGCATGACTGAAGTGATAGCATGCATGCAAGTGTGCTATAGGGTAAGCACTGGGTTGGGCATTTTTGCCTAATTTGGGGTCCGGAAGCCTACTGGTGATGATCAGGGGGGGCTTTTGGCAATGGTTACAATGGGACTCAATCAGTTTTGGAGGTGGCCTTGGTTCTGGGCTCCATGTCTGTGGCCTTGGTGCAAAGCCTTGCACCTGTGATCTTGGGATAGGACTCCACAGATTATCTTAATAACCTCATCTAGAAAGAGTCAATAGACTGAGCCTAAAGTGATAGTTGATGAAGAAATGAAGAAGCAGCAGCCACTCATTCTGGCTGGAAGAGGGGGCCCTTTGGTCCTTTTGTGATGTGGCCTACTTTGTTTTTGTCTGGGCTGAAACAAGGTTAGAAAGTGGTTTGGTCTTCCCTCACTTCATCGTGATTACTGGGCAGCCTTATCTGGTGTCGGTTCTGTCGGTTTGTGGATACTGGGCAGGAAAGCACAGCAGTCAGCTGGCCTTACTGTGAGACTCGTGAGACTGGCCACTGCAGGTGTCAAGACCTTGCTCGTGGGATGAAGTGACTGGCTGGGAGCAGCCTTGTTCTGACCTTAGCTCTCTAACTGACTACCTGGGTGACTGTGCATGCCTGCCCAGTCACTTCAGTCATGTCTGACTCTCTGCAACCCTATGGACTGTAGCCCACCAGGCTCCTCTGTCCATGGGATTCTCCAGGCAAGAATACTGGAGTGGGTAGCCATGTGCTCCTCCAGGGGATCTTCCTGACCCAGGGATCAAACCTACATCTCTTATGCCTCCTGCATTGGCAGGTGGGTTCTTTACCACTAGTGACACCCGAGACTGTGGGCAAGTCCTTCTTCAGCCCCAGATTTCTCCTTCTGTAAGTGGGTTCATCACACCTGCTCTCCTTAAAGCACATCATTTAAAGCACCCAAAGGCAAATGAAGTGATCTCTTGTGCTGACTGAAAAGTTCTTTCGGGTTTTCCGTCCTATCTTTTCTGTTTTGAATACAGAAAAGCATTGTGCGCGTGTCAGGCAGCCTGATAGGCTTGTGTGTGTGTCTCTACGTGTGTGTCTCTGTTCGGTGTAGTGACTTGTGTCTGATGTGAGGCTGTGTGTGCCCCTGTGACGTGGGTGGTCCACCATGGGAATGGTGCCCTCCACGCCTGGAAGGTTGCCAGTCTGGGGCCTGGGCTGGGCGGCTGGAAGGCCTCAGAGCTGCCCGGAGTCTCACTCCCTTCCCGCCCTCTCTCTCCTCCACCCCACCACGCTGAAGAGAGGACTTCCCCTTTTCTCCGGGAGGTGCAGGTCAACCTCATTGATTTCAAGAAGTGCAACGACTACTTGGTCTACGACAGCTACCTTACCCCGAGGATGATGTGCGCGGGGGACCTGCGAGGAGGCAGAGACTCCTGCCAGGTGGGCTCGCTTCTGCGTGGGGTTCAGGTCCTGGGACCCAGAGGGAAGGGAGGAGGGAGAGTCGGGGGCCCACCGTTTCCTGTGCAAGGGCCACCTTTCCCACACTGCTGATGTGCATGCTCCCTCGCAGGGAGACAGCGGGGGGCCTCTGGTCTGTGAGCAGAACGGCCGCTGGTACCTGGCAGGAGTCACCAGCTGGGGCACGGGCTGCGGCCAGAGGAACAAACCCGGCGTGTACACCAAGGTGACAGAAGTGCTCCCCTGGATATACAGCAAGATGGAGGTGAGAGCCCTGCTGGGGGCATGCTCCTGGCAGGCGGGGACTCCCAAAGGTGGGGTGCCTGGAAGCGAGCCTGGCCTTTCCCCGGGGTCTCAGCCAGGTCTCCGCACCGCCTGCCTTTGGGGGTGCATTCAGAAGTTGCCAGGAGAGGACAGGACAGGTGTCAAATGTTAGCCAATCCTAGCTGCCTGGACTTCTTGCCCTCCTTTTCCTCCTGCAAAACAGAGCTCAGAGGGTTGGAAAGGGGCGAGGGCTGGCCCCCAGGATCCCTCTCCTCTCCCCAGCGATGGACAGTTGTGAATTCACACACGGAGTTGGGGAGGACTCCCCTCCTTGGCAGGAGGTTGGTCTCCCAGGAAACTGGGCATCGGGAAGGAGAGGTCTACCCCACCTCTGCTGACCCAGCCCAGCCCCTGCCTCCCCTGGACCCCCATCCTTCCTGTAGCTGTGCCCCCCTTCCCTTCTCCACCCAGGCAGTGAGAGCTCGGGTAGAGGTGGGGAAGGCTGCTCCGGAAATCCAGGGTAGTGGGTCTCTAAGAAACCACTTCCATCTTGTCCCCTTGGCTGCCCCTCTTCTCTGAGGGGCAGTGCCCGGTGGCAGCTGGGCTGAACTCTAGGCTCTGAGCCCGCATCCTGCCCTGTGCACACCCAGCCCAGCTTCACTCTGTTCTCTCTCTTCTTGTCCTCAGAGGGAGATGCGCTTCCGGAAATCATAAGCAGCTGTCCTGCGCCAGCTCACAGAGTCCGCCGTGAAGACTCTGGCCAAAGGGACCAGGCCATTTGCAACCTCCTCTGGGCTAAAGGCCACCAGACACCATCGTTACTGCCACCTCCACTGTCTGCTGCCTCTGTGAATACACACGTGTGTGTGCATGTGTGTCTGTTTACATGTGTGTGTCACTGCTCTCCCAAGGTCCTCAGAAATCAGGAGAGCTGTCAGCTCTTCCCAAACCCCCGGCTGGAAATCACCTGAAGACAACCGTTTGGGCCCCATGAGGGGTTCCCCGACATGGAAGTGTCCGTCACGGATGGAGGAGGCGGAGCCCAGGGATGGTCTGGAAGGCCACGTCAGGAACTCTTGTTTCCGACCCTCACTGGAGACTAGTCCAGAACAGGCAGCCCCCTGTGGCCCAGCCATCACCGCCAGCAAGGGACAGTATCAGATTTCACAGAGTGCCTAGACCGCCTCTAGTGGGGAGATCTCCCCGTTGACCGTCGGCCCATCCCGCCCCCTCTCGGCCCTCTGGCTGGATGCCGAGAGGGGCCGCGCCGTGGCTGTGCACGCTGACTACTCAGCACAGGGCTTGCTGTCTTCGTCCGGTCACAGGCTGCTGGAGGCAAACTTCATTTCATTTTTATATTCAAGTAATGGAAATAAATGTATTATTTAAAGGTTCTCCCAAAATTCCAGGAGCCAAGAGAGCTAGCCACTCAATCGCCCCAAGCACTCTGAGGGACTCCTGGCAGCTGTGTCCCCCTGGCATCCTGTGGAATGCTCTTGGCCTCAAGGGGCCAGATTAAGGGGCCCTTTGAGATACTCAGGGAAGCAAATCCACCACCAAGACGGCCGCGCTGCTGCTGTATCTGAGGGCTGTATCCAAAGGAACCGATGCTGCTTCTCTGTTGGCCCAGGATGTCCTGGAACTTTGGAATTTCTTCTCGGCTTTCCTCATCTTTCACCTTCTCAGGGACACAGTGTTGCCATGGAAACTGCCTCAGAGAGAAAGCTGACTCTGTCCCCAGGCTGCTTCCAAACTGCTTTTAGGAAGGATCCGAGTTGCCGCTCCTGCTGGACATCAGTGAGTCTGGCCTCTGAGTCAGCTGAAGTCCCGGATCTTCCGCATCCTTTTCTCTGGGGCACTTAGTCCTCCCGCTGTCTCCTGCCTCCCTTGGGCCTATCTGGTGGTGCTATGACTCCCAGAAGCGGGGTCGGAGCAGATCAGCCCAGCCCAGCTCAGGCAGGTGGCTGCTTGGGGGATAGACTGTTCTGGAAGAGCAGCTGGGATTGGCTAGCATGGCTCGGAAGGTTCTGAGGGGGCTGGTGATGTGTTATCAAGGCTAGGGTTGGGAACAGTGTTCATGTCCACAGCACCCCAGCAGTGATCTTCAACAATAAAAACTGTGTGACCTGAAAAATTGGTCATTGGATGTTTCAGTGGTACCCTGGGTAGAAAACTGAGGCTGTCTACCCAGATGCTCAGGCATCCTCAGTTTAGTTCTTAGTTTGGGTTCCTCAGCTTTGGGTTCTGCTCATTTAATCATGATTCATTTACCCACCATACTGGTGCCTGCCCTGTACCAGGAACTTATACCAGGCCCAGGAGGTACAAAAGCAACAGTGGTCCTCAGGAACTCAAGGTCATGACCCAGTGTGATGGAAGCTGTGATTCAGTGTGGACACTATGCCTGGAACACAACTGGCAGCCTCACCAAGGAGGTCAGGGAAGGGTTCCCAGAGGAGGTGAGGTTTGAAATGACTCTTAAAGAGTACGTAAGTCTTCACCAAGCAGATGAGTGGGGGAAGAGCAGTCCAGCAGTCCTTTTTGCCTCCTTCCTCTTTCTCTGCCTCTGACTTTGCCAGCTCAGCAAAAGGCATGTTTACAAAGAAGCCCCAGTGCTTACTCAACTGTTTCCAAGAGAATTGGATGGGTGGTTCCATCTGCCTCTTCTGAAAGATCTAGTCCTTCTTGCTCCGTACTTACTTTTCCTGCATTTAATATATTGACCTCTTTTATTTTATTGACCTCATTTAATATTACATTCCCACGATGAATGCCCAGCACCCACACCACCCCCACTACACACACTCATGCCCCTAGCCATGAGCACAGAATTCTCCAGGCCTGCCCGCATGGGCCTGGCCTCTGGACACCTCCAGAGTGTTTTTGCCTGGAGAATCCCAGGGACGGCAGAGCCTGGAGGGCTGCCGTCTATGGGGTCGCACAGAGTCAGACACGACTGAAGCGACTTAGCAGCAGCAGCAGCAGCAGCGTGTTTAATTCCCCCCGTCAGTGCCAAGGCAAATCCTTCCTCCAGTCATTTTCTCGTTCCATCTGCATGATAAAGCATGAGGTGGGGGCATGTGCCAGGCCCGCTGGATGAGCAATAGGGGCAACACAACTGCTGTCACAGATCCCACAATTTCCCATGATCTCAGTGGCTTGACCCAATCAAAGCTTATGTCTCATCTATTGAAGGGTCCAATGAGGGTGTCTAGCCAATGGGAGCCTTGCTTCCACGCAGTTTTTCAGGGACTCAGAGTTTTTCAGCCTAGTTGACTTTGTCATCTGCTTCCAGTGAGAGGACAGAGGAAAGAAAACGTGAAGAAGGCAGATCCATTTCTTAAACGCTCTGACTCAGGAGTGATCCATAGCACTTCACTCATATTTTATGGCTGTCCGCATGTCACGTGGCACCAACTAGATCAAGTGGGAAAGGCCCTAAGAAAAGCGGTCCTGGGCAGTTCCCAGGCAGGAGCGAACCCTTGTTTTGGAGGATAACCAGCCATCTCTGTCTCCCAGAGGAAGCTGGTCAGATCCCCAAAACCAGGCCTTGGGGCAGAGAGTTAGGGCTTAGGCCTATTCTGTTCCTGTTTCCTAAGGAACCAAACCCTTTCCTTCCTCTCTTGGCTTCCTAGGGCAGAAATTGATTTGCAGGGGTGCAGGAGTATGTGCAAAGACCCTGATGCTGGGTTGAAAGCAGCATGAGATTGAGGGCAGGACGAGATGGTTGGATGGCATCACCGACTCAATGGACATGAGTTTGAGCAAGCTCTGGGAAATGGTGATGGACAGAGAAGCCTGGCCTGCGGCAGTCCATGGGGTCACAAAGAATCGGACGTGACTGAGCAACTGAACAAGGCATGTGCATGTTTGGGGGAGGTAAGAGAAAAAGCAATCTCTAAACGGAAAAAATAAAAGTATTCCTTAGGCCCAGGACATCTATAGAGGCTATAAACTCATAAGGACTTCCCTTGTGGTGCAGCGGATAGGAATCCACCTGGCAATGCAGGGGACACAGGTTTGATCCCTGGTCCCGGAAGATTCCACATGCTGCAGAGCAGCTAAGCCCTTGCACCACAACTGCTGAGCCCAAATGCTACAACTACTGCAGCCCTCTAGCCTAGAGCCTGTGCTCCGCAGCAAGAGAAGCCACTGCAAAGAGCAACCCACGCACTGCAACAAAGAGGAGCCCCGTTCACTGAAACTAGAGAAACCCGTGTGCAGCAACGGAGTCCCAGTGCAACAAAAAATAAAAATAAATCATTAAGGAAGAGGCTGGGAGAATCTCAGGATTTCCAGCGAGACTAAGATACCTTAGCCATGTTGTGCTGCGTGCTAAGTCGCTTCAGTTGTGTCTGACTCTTTGCGACCCCACGGACTGGAGCCCTCCAGACTCCTCTGTTGATGGAATTTTCCAGGCAAGAACACTGGAGTGGGTTGCCATGCCCTCCTCCAGGGGATCTTCCCAACCCAAGGACTGAACCCATGTCTCTTAAGTCTCCTGCATTGGCAGGTTCTTTACCACTAGTGCCACCTGGGAAGCCAAAGTACCTTAGAGATTTATATATAAAAAAAAGAAAAAACTCATGGACGGTGGGTGATGGGACTTCCCAAATTGATCCAGAATCTCCAGGGAGATGGGTGTGTACTGAGGGGAGGGTTTGCTGGCGACACTGTCCTATGTTCGCTAGGTCCCAGGCATTCTCCAGGCACCAGTAAAACTCTCTGGATTTGTCAGCTCTGTTGACAGCTGAATTTCCCTGGAAATTCCCCGCGGAGAGGGGCAGGGTCAAGTGAATGCTTCGGGAATGGGGCAGATGAAGATGACACTTTGGAGGAGCCAGTTACAGCCTCGCTGCCCATCCAGCTGCCTCTGGGGTTTGGTTAGGTTCCCAGGAGCTATTGTTGCCCATAATTGCTCAGCCAATGTTCTGATGAAATTGGAAGGACGTTGGGAGAGGCACATGGAGAGCTCCTCGTAACGATAATGATGAGGATAATGACAATAGCAGCTAGCCGTTGCTGTATGCCAGATGCTGTGCAACACTTGATGTGTGTTATCTCCTGTGAGCTTGGAGTACGCATTTCATGGCCTCTGTTTTACGGATGAGGAAACAGGGCCAAGAGAAGTGAAATAAGCTTCCCCCAAACTAACAGCTACTAAGGGGCAGAGCTGGACATTGAATCCAGGCTGACTGATGTTAAAAGCTGTTTTAAAAAACAGGTGGAGTCTTCCTAGCTGCCCCCTCCTGGGGTCTGCCATCTGGCTCTGCGGATCTTTCCATTCTCTACCAGGTTTCCGCTGTGCGAGGGGCAGGGTGGGCAACACCTTGGGAGGATGGGCACATCCCTCAGAGCGTAGAGCAGGCAGTTTCTGGAACCTGGGACAAATGATTCATGGATGGGAGGAGGCCCCCTGGCACCTCCCGCACCCCCAGTCCCCAAAGGAATGGTTTCCCTCCCATGTCATGACACACCGCAGCTCCAGGATGCCTCCACGTCTCCTCGATGTGTGTGGGTGACTCCAAGAAGCACGTGCCACTCATTCCCTACCTCCTCCACTCTGGCGCAGGCTTCCTGTTCCCTGACACTGCCACCCATCCAGGGAGCAAGCTGCATACTGGTCCTACAGCGAGCCCACCCAGGGAACACGGAGGGCCATGCTCTGGAGATAAGCAGCTGCGATGGCCCAGGCAGGAGACTTTATTAGATGAGTCCTTTGAGAAGGGAGGAGCACGGCTTGGCCTTTGGTCCTCCACGCTCAGTTCCTGCCAGCGACATCAGTGGGTATGACAAACCATCTCTTCTGTCTAAGCCCCAAGTCCCAGAAGTTCTTCACTTTTCATATGAGGAAGGAGCCGGGAATCCTCTTTGAATGTTGTTGCTGTTGTTGTTTAGTTGCTAAGTCGTGTCTGACTCTTTTGCCACCCCGTGGAGTGTAGCCTGCCAGGCTCCTCTGTCCATGGGATTTCTCAAGCAAGAACACTGGAGTGGGTGGCTATTTCCTCCTCCAGGGGATGCTCCCAACCCGGAGATCGAACCCACATCTTCTACACTAGCAGGGGGATTCTTTACCACTGAGCCACCAGGGAAGCCCCTTCTTGGAATAATTCCTCCTAATTATGCAATGTTGCAGTGGAGAGAACCTTGGAGCTGGAAACCAAGCACCTGGAGGTACAAATTCCTCCAGGTACCTCCAGGCTCGGCCACTTGTTTGGCTCTCTGGTCTTGGGCAAGCCGATCTCTGCTTCCTCATATGTGAGAGGGGTGTATCCGGCCCACACGCTGGTGCAGAATGAAGTGGGAGGATGCATGTAAACGCACAGGGCAAAGTGATTGGCATATTATGATGTCTCAACAAATGTCAAACTTGAAACAAAAAGGATAGATCTTTCACCTCCATATCCCTTCACCCAGCAAGTGTCATAGGAGAGGGGAATTTGACTATTATCTTCAGGGTTTAGGAACTTTCCTCTTAGTCTCCTAACAATGGGCTGATCTTCCAAGCAGATGACACTACCACCTGGGGTAGATGCCCTCCCCTACTGGTGGCTTCTCTAAGCCATGGCAATGCACTGAATTGAGCTCACTCAGCTCTCTCATTTACTGATGGGACCAGGATGGTTTCCTGTCCCTGGCCCTGCCCTGGTGGCATCTGACTGCTCAGCCAAAGAAGCTGACAATTCAGGGCCATGAGGGGACACGCATCTTTGTTCCTGGTGGACTCGTCCATCTACAGCCATCTGGCTCCTACCCCATCACGTCTGTGATTCGCCACGTTGCCAAATCTGATGGAAGCGTTTTCAGTCCTCATCTTACCAGAGCTCTGAAACTGCAGCATTTCACTCTCGAGTACTTCCTACTTTGTGAAATTGCTGCAACTTCTGTGGCATCAAGCTCTCCCAATTCTCCTCCTGACCCGTGGCTGTTCCTTCTGTCTTCCATAAACCCTATTAAAGGTGTCCCTAGGACACCAACTCTCTTCTCAGGGTACATACTCACCCTGAACCATCTCATCCAGCCCTGGATTTTCTTTCCAATATCAGTGGAGCCAGTAAGAATTTGCTCTACATCATTAAAGTACAAGAAATGTCATCTTTCTTTTTAAAACCAGATTAAAATCTGACTTTGAACTGCCTCATCCTGGCTGGAAAACCTCTATCATCGTGTTCTTCCCCCGGGAGCTCAGCCCCAGAAGAGCCTGTCCACCGTGCTCCTGGTGGGGTGCTCAGCCTGCAGCCATCACCGGTCCCCTTAGGGGGTTACAGGTAAAAGGAGTAGCTCACAAACCTGCTGCCCCCTGTACCCCGTCTCAGGAACCCCACTCTCCCTGGGTCAATCTCAGGCTGCTCTCCACTCTTCAACCCCCAAAGCCCTTCTCTCTTTGCAGACAACTCAGACCTGCCTCTGCCATTAAATATATATATATATATATATATATAATTCATCTGTTGGTTTTGGGCTCTGCTGGATGGGCTTTCTTTAGTTACGATGAGTGGACTGCTCTCCAGTTGTGGCGCCCGGGCTTCTCGTTGCTGTGGCTTCTCTTGCTGCAGAGCACAGGCTCTAGACACAGGCTTCGGTGTTTGCGGCACACAGACTCTAGAGCGCAGTCTCAGTGGTTGTGGTTCATGGGCTTTGTTGCCCCAAGGCATGTGGGATCTCCCTGTACCAGGAATCGAACTCATGTTCCCTGCATTGGCAGGCAGATTCTTAACCACCAGACCACAAGGGAAGTCCAGGCTTGTCTCTTTTATGTACATTACCAGTGTGTTGGAATTTTTTGACCTATGACAAAGGCAAATAATTTCTCTCTAGGGAAAAAGGCATTCGTTCTTGATGAGATCATGGCAGAAATCAAGATCACCATAGATCTCAATGATTGTATACAGATTATCATGTGAACCTAAGTTTTCATTCTTCTAGGATAAATTACCCTAGGTGACATCATGGTTTCATGCATGCATACCAAGTCACTTCAGTCATGTCTGACTCTTTGCGACCTTACAGACTGTAGCCTGCCAGGCTCCTCTGTCCATGGAATTCTCCAGACAAGAATACTGGAGTAGGTTGCCTTGCTTTCCTCCAGGAGATCTTCCTGAACCAGGGATCGAACTTGCATCTCTTATGTCTCCTGCATTGGCAGGCAGGTTCTTTACCACGAGAGCCACCTGGGAAGCCTGACATTATGGTTATCATATGTTTAACTCTGTAAGAAACTGCCAGGCTGTTTTCAGAGGGGCTGTACCTTTTTACATTCCCACCTGCTGCATAAGAGTTTTAGTTGCTCCATGTATAAAATAGGTAACTCATGAGAATCTACTGTATAACACAGGGAACTCTACCCAATGCTCTGTGGTGATCTAAATGGGAGGGAAATCCAAGGAAGAAGAGATATATGCATATATGTGGTTCCTTCCAGAGAAGGCAATGGCACCCCACTCCAGTACTCTCGCCTGGAAAATTCCATGGACGGAGGAGCCTGGTGGGCTGCAGTCCATGGGATCGCTAAGAGTCGGACACGACTGAGCAAATTCACTTTCAGTTTTCACTTTCATGCATTGGAGAAGGAACTGGCAACCCACTCCAGTGTTCTTGCCTGGAGAATCCCAGGGACGGCGGAGCCTGGTGGGCTGCCGTCTATGGGGTCGCACAGAGTCGGACACGACTGAAGCGACTTAGCAGTAGTAGTAGCGGTGGTTCCTTCACTTCACTGTTCAGCCGAAACTAACACAACACTGGGAAGCAATTATACTCCAATAAAAAAGAAAGAGTTCTAGTTTCTCTGTATCCGCTCCAGTTCTTGGTATTGTCAGTGCTTTTTATTGCAGCCCTGCTAATAGATGTGCAGCAGCACCTCATGGTGGTTTTAACTTGCATTTCTCTGACGACTAATGATATTAAGCATCTTTTTATGTGCCATTTGTCATCTACCTATCATCTTCAGTGAAATTCCTGTTCAGATCCTTTGCCTGTTTGTTGGTTTGTTTCTTATTGTTGAGTTTTGAGAGTTCTTTTCAAAGATTTATTTATTTACCTTTATTTTTTGGCCATGCCAGGCAGCATGTGGGATCTTAGTTCCCTGACCAGGGATCAAACCCACATCCCCTGGACAGGCAGCTCAGAGTCTTAAGCACTGGACTACTAGGAAAGTCCTGAGCGTTCTTTACATAGTTCAAATACTAGTCTTCGTTGAATATATGATCTGTAAATATTTTCTCTGCATATGACCAGCCTTTTCGTTCTCTTAACTGTGTCCTTAGAGAACAAGTTTTTAATTTGGTGAATTCCAATTTATCAGGTTTCTTTTTTTCGGATTGTGCTAAGAACTCTGCCAAATCCAAGCGCAAGATCTTTTCTCTTAAGAATTTTATTGTTTGAAGTTTTACACTTGAATCTGAGAAGCATTTGGAGTTACTTTTTGGATACCATTGAGTTATAGATTGAGGTCTATTTTTGTTTGTTTGTTTCTTTGTTTGCAAATGGATGCCAGGTTGTTCTAGCACCTTTTGTTGAAAAGACTGCAACTTTTCCTATCCAATTGTCTTTGCATTTTGTCAAAAATCAATTGAGCATGTTTGCGCAGGTATATTTCTAGACTCTATTTTGTTCCATTGGTCTATGTGTCTGAAAGTGAAAGTGAAATTGACTCAGTCGTGTCCGACTCTTGGAGACCCCATGGACAATATACGGGAGTGGGTAGCCTTTCCCGTCTCCAGGGGATCTTCCCAACTCAGGGGTCGAACCCAGGTCTCCCACATTGCAGGCAGATTCTTTACCAGCTGAGCCACAAGGGAAGCTCAAGAATACTGGAGTGGGTAGCCTATCCCTTCTCCAGTGAATCTTCCTGACCTAGGAATTGAACCGGGGTCTCCTGCATTGCAGGCGGATTCCTTACCAACTGAGCTATCAGGGAAGCCCCGGTCTGTGTGTCTATCCTTGACCAATGCCACCCTGTCTTATAGTATGTCTTCGGCTTCCCAGGTGGCTCAGTGGTAAGGAAACTGCCTGCTAATGCAGGAGACATGGGTTCTATCCCTGGGTCAGGAAGACCCCCTGGAGAAGGAAATGCCAATCCACTCCAGTATTCTTGCCTGGAAAATCCCGTGGACTGGCTGGCTACAGTCCATGGGATCACAAAAGAGTCAGACACAACTTAGTGACTAAACAACAGGAACATAGTATATCTTAAAGTTGGCAGGGTGAGTCCTCCAAGTCTGTTCTTTTTCAGCATCACTTTGGTTATTCTAGCTCTTTATGTTTCCATAGAAATTTTTTGAACCAGTTTGCTTAATCTATAAAGAAAGTTGGAATTTTGACTGCGATTGTGTAAACCTACAATCAATTGGGAGAGAATTAAAACGTTAACCACTGAGTCTTCCAAACCATGAACATGACGTATCTACCCATTTATTTAGATTTTTCTTGACTTCCTTCATCTAGATTTTGTAGTTTTTAGCATACAGATCCTGTTCCCATTTCATTATATTTATAACTAGGCAATTAAATATTAATGAAAATAATTTTCTTATTGAAATAATATTTTTAAACAAAAGAGAGGGAGATGAGTAGCATTGTTTTATATTTTTGCAACTGTCTTTAATGTCTGGCTTAATGAAAGACCTGGATTCTCATTTTTCCTTCAGTGTTCACTTTGTTGTGATACACTGTTTTGGTTGAAATACACAAAGAAAATTCAGTATTATGCAAATACAGAGTTGGAAAGTGGAAATATATTTTATTAGCCTTTCAGATACTTATGAATACTTTTTTTGATACTTAGGGTACTCAGACTTGACAAGTGGCAGTTTCTTAAAGGTCAGGTGCTATGTAAAATCGAAAACCTGTCAATGAACTTTTTTACTCAGTTACTTTAAACTCTCTGGTCTTTGTGGCACTCTGAATGGGTCTTTGTTGTTGTTTAGTCACTCAGTTGTGTCCAACTCTTTGTGACCCCATGGACTGTAGCTTACCAGGCTCCTCTCTTCATGTAATTCCCCAGGCAAGAGTACTGGAGTGGATTGCCATTTCCTTCTCCAGGGGATCTTCCTGACCCAGGGATTGAACCCACGTTACCTGCTTGGCAGGTGCATTCTTTAACACTGAGCCACCTGGGAAGCCCTGAACAGATGGGTCTTTGACCCATGTCTAATTTTGTAACATAATGAATTCGTCATTTGGAAAATATTGATCCTGAGTTATGAACATCTTTCAAATGCTGACATATTCCATTATACAATACCAAAAATAATTTGTGTTAACATCTCTACTGCTCTCATTAGAAGAGTATTTAAGGATTGGAAATCAGTCAAGCCCCGTGGGGAAGGATGCACATTTTCCAAAATTCTAATTTTCAGTTGAGAGTTTAAATTCTGTCCCTAGCAACAAATATTGTCTGTATTGTCTGTTCTTTTCCTTGCTGTGTCAAGCTCATTTTGTTCATTTTTGAGAAAATGATTGCCAACTATCCAGTCTGAATAGCCATTTGTCTGTTAATTTTCATTCAAGGAAAAATGGTATTTCATGAAAAAAGTGGCTAGCTCAGCTTGCAGCTCAAAAATGCAAGTGTTTTTCCTCAAGACAACTTAGCACTTTGGGATGCAACAAAAGTGCCTTGTTCACACTTACCATTTTTCACACCGAGTACTAAAAAGACATGTATTCAAGACTGAGACTAAATAATGAATACTTTTCAATAATTAATAATTTCTACCACTTCACTGAGGGGCTTCCCTGGTGGCTCAGTGGTAAGGAATCCACCTGCCAATGCAGAAGAGAAGAGACACTGGTTCAGTTCCTGGGTTGGGAAGATCCCCTGGAGAAGGAAATGGCAACCCACTCCAGTATTCCTGCCTGGACCTGGAGAATCCCATGGACAGAAGAACTTGGTGGGCTCCGGTCCATGGGGTCGTAAAGAGTCGGACATGATTCAACAGGCACACTACTACTACCACTTCATCAAAGATGCTCTTAAATCTGGCAAATTTGTGCGGTTGAAGGACACAGTGACTATGCACACAGTTTGGTGCTGTGGCCTCAATTCATGGTTCAGTTCAGCTCAGTTCATTCACTCAGTCATGTCCGACTCTTTGCGACCCCATCAATCACAGCACACCAGGTCTCCCTGTCCATCACCAACTCCCGGAGTTCACCCAAACTCATGTCCATCGAGTCAGTGATGCCATCCAGCCATCTCATCCTCTGTGGTCCCCTTCTCCTCCTGCCCCCAATCCTTCCCAGCATCAGAGTCTTTTCCAATGAGTCAACTCTTCGCATGAGGTGGCCAAAGTACTGGAGTTTCAGCTTTAGTATCATTCCTTCCAAAGAAATCCCAGGGCTGATCTCCTTCAGAATGGACTGGTTGGATCTCCTTGCAGTCCAAGGGACTCTCAAGAGTCTTCTCCAACACCACAGTTCAAAAGCATCAGTTCTTCAGTGCTCAGCCTTCTTCACAGTCCAACTCTCACATCCATACATGACCACAGGAAAAACCATAGCCTTGATTAGACAGAACTTAGTTGGCAAAGTAATGTCTCTGCTTTTTAATAGGCTGTCTAGGTTGGTCATAACCTTCCTTCCAAGGAGTAAGCATCTTTTAATTTCATGGCTGCAGTCACCATCTGCAGTGATTTTGGAGCCCCCAAAAATAAAGTCTGACACTGTTTCCACTGTTTCCCCATCTATTTCCCATGAAGTGATGGGATGAGATGCCATAATCTTAGTTTTCTGAATGTTGAGCTTTAAGCCAGCTTTTTCACTCTCCTCTTTCACTTTCATCAAGAGGCTTTTTAGTTCCTCTTCACTTTCTGCCATAAGGGTGGTGTCATCTGCATATCTGAGGTTATTAATATTTCTCCCAGCAATCTTATTTCCAGCTTCTGCTTCTTCCAGCCCAGCGTTTCTCATGATGTACTCTGCATAGAAGTTAAATAAGCAGGGTGACAATATACAGCCTTGATGTACTCCTTTTCCTATTTGGAACCAGTCTGTTGTTCCATGTCCAGTTCTAACTGTTGCTTACTGGCCTGCATATAGGTTTCTCAAGAGGCAGGTCAGGTGCGCTTGTATTCACATCTCCTGAAGAATTTTCCACAGTTTCTTGTGATCCACACAGTCAAAGGTTTTGGCATAGTCTATAAAGCAGAAATAGATGTTTTTCTGGAACTCTCTTGCTTTTTCGGTGATCCAGCAGATGTTGGCAATTTGATCTCAGGTTCCTCTGCCTTTTCTGAAACCAGCGTGAACATCTGGAAGTTCATAGTTCATGTATTGCTGAAGCCTGGCTTGGAGAATTTTGAGCATCACTTTACTAGCGTGTGAAATGAGTGCAATTGTGCAGTAGTTTGAGCATTCTTTGGCATTGCCTTTCTTTGGGATTGGAATGAAAACTGACCTTTTCCAGTCCTGTGGCCACTGCTAAGGTTTTCAAATTTGCTGGCATATTGAGTGCAGCACTTTCACAGCATTATCTTTCAGGATTTGAAAAAGCTCAACTGGGATTCCATCATCACCACTAGCTTTGTTCGTAGTGATGCTTCCTAAGGCCCACTTGACTTCACATTCCAGGATGTCTGGCTCTAGGTGAGTGATCAGACCATCATGATTATCTTGGTCATGAAGATCTTTTTTGTACAGTTCTTCTGTGTATTCTTGGCACCTCTTCTTAATATCTTCTGCTTCTGTTAGGACCATGCAGAAGCATGGCCAAGAGGAGCTACCCCTTGCCCAGAGTCAGAGGCAGTGACTGAGAGCGTCAAGCTGAGATGGCACAGGAGCGGCCGAGAGAAGCTACGCCGTGTCCGAGGTCAGGGGCAGCGGCTGAGATGAGCTACCCCACATCCAAGGAGCGGCAGCTGTGCAGGCCCAGGAGGGCTGAGAGGAGCTACTCCATGTTCAAGGTCAGGAGGGGTGGCCGTGAGGAGATACCCCTTGTCCAAGGTAAGAAAAACCCAAGTAAGATGGTAGGTGTTGCCAGAGGGCATCAGAGGGCAGACACACTGAAACCATAATCACAGAAAACTAGCCAATCTGATCACAGGGACCACAGCCTTGTCTAATTCAATGAAAGTAAGCCATGCCGTGTGGGGCCACCCAAGACGGACGGGTCATGGTGGAGAGGTCTGACAGAATGTGGTCCACTGGAGAAGGGAATGGTAAACCACTTCAGTATTCTTGCCTTGAGAACCCCATGAACAGCATGAAAAGGCAAAATGATAGGATACTGAAAGAGGAACTCCCTGGGTTGGTAGGTGCCCAATATGCTACTGGAGGTCAGTGGAGAAATAACTCCAAATAGAATGAAGGGATGGAGCCAAAGCAAAAACAATACCCAGCTGTGGATGAGACTGGTGATAGAAGCAAGGTCTGATGCTGTAAAGAGCAATACTGCATAGGAACCTGGAATGTCAGGTCCATGAATCAAGGCAAATTGGAAGTGGTCAAACAGGAGATGGCAAGAGTGAACGTCGACATTTTGGGAATCAGTGAACTAAAATGGACTGGAATGGGTGAATTTAACTCAGATGACCATTATATCTACTACTGTGGGCAGGAATCCCTTAGAAGAAATGGTGTAGCCATCATGGTCAACAAAAGAGTCCGAAATGCAGTACTTGGATGCAATCTTAAAAACGACAGAATGATCTCTGTTCATTTCCAAGGCAAACCATTCAATATCACAGTAATCCAAGCCTATGCCCCAACCAGTAATGCTGAAGAAGCTGAAATTGAATGGTTCTATGAAGACCTATAAGACCGTTTAGAACTAACACCCAAAAAAGATGTCCTTTTCATTATAGGGGACTGGAATGCAAAAGTAGGAAGTCAAGAAACACCTGGAGTAACAGGCAAATTTGGCCTTGGAGTACAGAATGAAGCAGGGCAAATGTTCATAGAGTTTTGCCAAGAGAATGCACTGGTCATAGCAAACACCCTCTTTCAACAACACAGGAGAAGACTCTACACATGGACGTCACCAGATGGTCAACACCAAAATCAGATTGATTATATTCTTTGCAGCCAAAGACGGAGAAGCTCTACACAGTCAGCAAAAATAAGACCGGGAGCTGACTGTGGCTCAGATCATGAACTCCTTATTGCCAAATTCAGACTTAAATTGAAGAAAGTAGGGAAAACCACTAGGCCTTCCAGGTATGACCTAAATCAAATCCCTTATGATTATACAGTGGAAGTGAGAAATAGATTTAAGGGACTAGATCTGATAGACAGAGTGCCTGATGAACTATGGATAGAGTTTCATGACATTGTACAGGAGACAGGGATCAAGACCATCCCCATGGAAAAGATATGCAAAAAAGCAAAATGGCTGTCTGAGGAGGCCTTAAAAGTGAAGTGAAGTCACTCAGTTGTGTCCGACTCTCTGTGACCCCATGGACTGTAGCCTACCAGGCTCCTCTGTCCATGGGATTTTCTAGGCAATAGTACTGGAGTGGATTGCCATTTCCTTCCCCAGGGTATCTTCCTGACACAGGGATCGAACCCGGGTCTCCCACATTGTAGACAGACGCTTTACTGTCTGAGCCACCAGGGAAGTCCAGAGGCCTTAAAAATAGCTGTGGGAAAAAAAAAAAAGCTGTGAAAAGAAGAGAAGCAAAAGGCAAAGGAGGAAATGAAAGACATAAGCAGCTGAATGCAGAGTTCCAAAGGATAGCAAGGAAAGATAAGAAAGCCTTCCTCAGCGATCAATGCAAAGAAATAGAGGAAAACAACAGAATGGGAAAGACTAGAGATCCCTTCATGAAAATTAGAGATACCAAGGGAACATTTCATGCAAAGATGGGCTCAATTCATGGTAAGCAGCCTTAATTCGTGATAGTTTTGCGTACCATTATTTTTGTATCATCGGTGCAAAAGTCAACACAGTGAGAAAGGCAAATGACATCACAGCATTATTATGAAAATAGTTTTGACACTGCAGATCCCCTGAAAGGTCTCAGGACCCCTTCTGGGATCCTCAGCAACCACACTTTGAGGACAGCTGCATTAGGCCACGGGACTTCCTAGGTGGCGCTAGTGGTAAAGAACCTGCCTAGGAATGCAGGACACATAGGAGATGGGGGTTTGATTCCTGGTTCAGGAAGGTCCCCTAGAGGAGGGCATGGCAATCCACTCCAGTATTCTTACCTAGGGAATCCCATGGACACAGGAGCCTGGTGGGCTACAGACCAGGCGGATGCAGAGTCGGACACAGCTGAAGAGACTTGGCTCACGTGCACATATTAGACCACACAAGACAAAAAAGGGAAATCCACAGGTACTGATTTTGGATAGGCACTTTCTGGAAATTCTACCGGAAGCATATCTTGATCTCACCCTCCCCGCTCACTCTCAGGAAAAAGTGAACAATCTCACCTGTGTAGAGGGCTAAGGCTGTCAGCTTTATGTGGTGATGCTGGGTCTTATTGAAGAAGAGGGATGCTTATTTAATTGCAATTTAGTGAAGAGCTCAGTGGGTGGGAGAAAGAACAGTGACCGGGAATTTGCATTTCTTAACGTCCTGGGCTTGATGTATCCCCAGCCAGTGCTCCACTTCTCATAAGAAACACTTCGATCATTCTGCCTGGGACTGGGGAAGACGCATGGCCCAGAGTTTCAATATGAGAGATGAAATCTGGGTGGGGTCTGCTTTGAGGTTGGGACTAGAGATCAGAACTCCATCACGTTCTTCTCTGATAACCCTCCTAACAGGATTAATAGATGCCCCAAATTCTGCTGGATTCAACACACTGTCACTGCCACTCACTAGTCCAAGGACTGCACTGAATGCTGGGAGCAGGACTGTGGTTGGGGTGGGGGACACACACCCACATCATGGCATCCCCTCCCTTTCTACTGTGGCCTTTTTCTTTTAAAGCTTGATTGTATTTGTAATTTTGTAATTTAATTCTCACTATGTGTTGTGCTGTGCTTAGTGGCTCAGTCGTGTCTGACCTTTTGAGACCCCATGGACTGCAGCCCGCCAGGCTCCTCTGTCCATGGGGATTCTCCAGACAAGAATACTGGAGAGGGTCACCATGCCCTCCTACAGGGATTTCTCACTATAGGAGCATTTTTTTAAAAATCCAAACAATCCCCAAAACTATAAAATAACATATATAAAAGGTACTGTTTATTTGTCAAGCATAAACTTTCCATATCATCAGTTTATGATCTCATTTAATTACTCAACAACCATTATAATAGTAGGTACTACTGCAAAGAAGAAAGTAAAAATCACTTTAAATCCCACCATCCAGAAGTATATATTATTGGTACTTTGGTAAAATCTTTCTAGAACACTCTCTATGCATTCATAGAGAGAGGTCTACAATTTTATATGAGTGGGGTCATATTTTACAGATTATTTTGTATCTTGGTTCCTTTTATTCTCAACAGTAAGAGAAATACATCTTCCCCAAGGGGGTGGATATTATCATATTTAATAACTGTAGAATACTCCATAGTATGTATGTATATGTGTGTGCTTAGTCATGTCTGACTTTGCGTCCTCATGGACTGTAGCCCTCCAGACCTCTTTGCCAATGGAATTATCCAGGCAGGAATACTGGAGTGGAGTTGCCAGGCCCTCCTCCAGGGGATCTTCCCAACCCAGGGATTGAATCCGAGTCTCTTATGTCTCCTGCTTGGCAGGTGGGTTCTTTACCACTCGTGCCACCTGGGAAGCCCCCATAGTATCCATGTACCAATTTAATTAGGTGATGTTTAAATAGGATAGTTAGTTTTCAGATTTTGATATTACAAACACTAATGTCATAAATTTCTTTGTGCATGCTTCATTCTGAAGCAATGATCTCTTAAATGTACATTCCTGTAAGTAGGGCTGTCTATGTATTTATTGAAAATGCTCTGCTATTTTTCAGAAGAGTTTGTTTAACTTCTACACCTCCACAGTGTCTAAGTCTGTTTTCCCAGAACTTTAGCAATTTTCTCTGTATGGAAAGATGCAAGAGTCTAGCTTAATGAAATCATTCCTTTGGGGACATGCACGGTGGTCCAGTGGTTGAGACTCTGTGCTTTCACTGCAGGGGGGATGGGTTCCATTCCTGGTCAGGGAACTAATATCCCACATGCTGAAGATCCTGCATGCCAAGCAGCAAAAGAAAAAAATCATTTCTTTGATGTGCTCCTCAATTATATAGGGTCAGTATCCTGTTCTTTTCCATCCTGAATCCCTTCAGAGTCAGTTGAGGGCAGCTACAGAGGCTGGTGGTTTGACAGCAGGCAGCCTGTTTGTCTCCATCCTGAGTTCCCTCAGGGCACACTGGCAGGGTGGCTGCAGCGGCTTCCTGGCCGCAACACCCTCTGTTTGCTGATAGGCAGGCAGGAAGCATCCTTTTTCTACACCTGCCCACACCACACAGGAGCATTTCTGCCTTGATTTGTTGCTCTCCTATCTCTTTTTCCTCCTGAGGTAGAAGCAGGACTTGAAGGATGCAGAGAAGGTTGGAGAAGCGGAAGCTCAAAGACTGAAGGGGAGAGTGGGGCCAGAGGATGCTAAAGAGGTAGCAAGTTATGAGCAAGTTATGTCTGTGCATGTACATGCGTTGGAACACATGTGTGGGTACCTCAGTGCTTTTGGTACGTGCATTGTTAGCATGCTTGTTCTCAAAGTGTGGCCCCCTGGGG
This sequence comes from Capricornis sumatraensis, assembly GCF_032405125.1. Lineage (NCBI taxonomy): Eukaryota > Metazoa > Chordata > Mammalia > Artiodactyla > Bovidae > Capricornis > Capricornis sumatraensis. The sequence continues at coordinate 30,458,346 of NC_091084.1, read as the reverse complement.
GTGGAGTGCAGTGCTCTGTTTTAAGAAGTCCTCCTGCTGGTTGCAAAGCCTGCTTATACTCTCGAGCCCCTCCTACAGGATGAGTTTATCTGAACACACCTGTGTGCACCAGGCTTTGGGATATTTGACTTGCAGGTGGAGATTTGCATGTAGACATCCTGGCAGCAGGAAGCTCACTCCATCTCTCTTGACTTTGTCCTCTTCTGAGCACTCCCAAGTCTAGGGCAGGCACTCTGGGGCACTCAGCAGATCTCAAATAATGACAATAATGACAGCAGCCAGATGCCTCTCCACCCAAGTGCCTATTTCTTACCAGTCTCTGGATAGAACGGCCACAAGCCACCCTTCTTTGATCACAAACAGAAATCTAATCTCAACAGTGCAGGAAGTGGGAAGTTTGCAATGGGAGAGCCAGAGAGATGGCCTGTTGGGAGTGGAAAAAAGTCTCCCAGCACTTCCCCTAAACAGGTTGCTGGGACAAAGAAAGCGATTTCCTGCCTATCCCTGGCTAAAGACTCTGCGTGCAGAGAGCAACAGAAAGGGCTGGGGTGGGGGAGAGGGGACAGGGCCTCAGCCCAATACGGGGCAGGGGTCAGGGTTGGGGGCGGCTGGTGGTTGTGAGAAGGTGTCCTTCTGTCATGGATAATGCATTGTGGAGACCTGGGGAGCTGGGGCTCCTCATGGGGAGAAGGGGCCAGGAGTGCAGAACCCCTGAAGGCTATGAGCTAAGGTTGCATCTTCACCAAACAAATCCCAAACAAATATCTGCTTTGCACCTGGATTTGGGTCCTGGCTCTGCAACTGATCAACTGAGCAACTTTGGGAAGGGTGCTTCATTCTTTAGGTTCATGTTAGATAATTAGCATAGGGAAAAGGAGTCCAGAATGCAGAATGGTGGTGGCTAAAAGATAAGGAAGAGAAAAGCTGGTGAAAATCGAACAAAGGAAGGTCCGAGGACCCGAGTGAGGACCTCAGGTAAAACAAATAACACTCCTGGCTGGCCCAATTTACATAGGACAGGCCCAGGGAGAGAAAACATAAAAAGAGGAGCCTAAGCTAGCTCGCTCGCGTGCTCTTTCTCTCTCACGCGCATGCCCTGGGACACTCTTCTCTTCGCATCTCTGGGTCGACATGCCCTCACGCCTCGAAGATGGATTTTCCTGCTATTTTCTAAATAAAATAGAGCTGTAACACTGAGCTGTAACACTGATTTGTCTAAGAGCCATAACACGGTCCGCTCGAGACCTGAGAGCTATAACACGGTCTGTCCAAGACCCGAGAGCTGTGACATGCCGAGGGCTTTAATGTCCGTCACTCCAGATCTTTGTTGTGGACGAGACATAACCTAGGAACATACACTCCCGTGACAATTCAGTTTCCTTGTCTGAGAAACGGTGACAAAAATAGTATCTGTGTTGCAAGGCTGTTGTGTGGATTAAATGAGGGTGAGAGAGGAGAGAGATGGGCTCCAGGCTAGACATTTACAATAGCCCCCTGTTCACACTTCTTGAGGGAGAAAGAGACAGGTTCCAGGTTGGACACTTACTACCAGCCTCCTGTTTACATTTCCCGAGGCAAGAGACAAGTGGGCTCCACGCTCCATATTTATGACCAGTCTCCTGACTGCAGTCTACTACAGAAACAACTGGAATAGGCTAAATAGCCAGACACTGGACACTTTCTGGCAGGAACAGAGAGGGACTAAGGCCTGTTTAAAACATGTAGAGGTCACATATTTCCCATCCTTGGGACAAGAGACGCTACACATGCGCAGAAAGTCTCCATGGGGTCAAAAAGGCCAAGGGTGCCAGACCATAGTGAAGGAGGAAACAGACAGAGCTGGACTCCATCTTAGGCCAGGCTGCGAACATTAGGCTACATGCAAGGTCACCCTCCCAATGGACTCTGAACTTTGTGCCGGGTGTCTAAATGGCATACCAATGGAAAACCAGACTCCCAGATGGAAGAGCCTCAGGACTTGTACTTGGACTCTCTGTCACCTAAAAGAATATGCTAATTATCTCTGTAACAGAATAAAGTCATAAATTCCATCATGTTTATCGGCCTATGACCACAGGCCTATTGATAAATGTCCACTGTTCAACTATCTAGGCTTATGACACATGAACCATGGGTTAATTTTGATCATATCTCTCTTTTACCTTGTCCAGACTAGTTTCAAGGAATTTGGGAAGGTGAGTTTGAGCAAGTACACTCAGGGTATATAAGGTTTTCACAAAAAGTGATTGGGGTCCTTGGTTAAGAGGAGACTCTGCCTTGGGCCCGCCGGTTTAATAAACTAGACTCCACTATCTGCATTGTTCTTCTGAGTGAGTTTGCTTCCCAGAACACATGGTTACAACAATAGTAAGTCTCACCATCCCCCTTCACACACCCAGATGCCCTTGTACTGAAATCCATCTTGGCTGAGGATACGTGCACACCCAGGAGAGGGTCCTGAGACAAATTAGCTATGGTGTCAAAGAAAGACAGTTGGCCAAGAGGAAAACAAAGATTTGGAAGACTGCCCTCTAAAAAGGATTTAAACTTCCCAAAGATGTGACTCTCTTTACTCTCTTGCTGAGTTCGCCCATGTGTCTTTCTATATGTATTGTGCTTTTCTAATAAACACTTTCCTTTCCATTATACCTTCTATATCCTTGTTACATTTTTCCTCTCAAGGCAGATGAGGACTGGGGATTTAGACTCTAACTGTTGGCCCCTGGTGTAGTGGTTAAGATTCCAGGTTTCCACCCAGGTGACCAGAGTTCAATTCCTGGTCAGGGAACTAAGGTCTCACTTTCAGCTGCTGCTCACCCCTGCGTGTGTCAGAAATGAAGAGGACGTATGTGAACCCATCAGTGCCATGCTAGGCCTGTGGTAGAGGCTCAGTTAACATTGGCTGTTGGTATTTGTATTACCTCCTGAAGGCTCTCCAGAGACCAGAAAAAGGCATTCAGTTCTCTCGGTCACTCCCCAAACCAACTTGATGAGTTAAATTGGATGGATCAGTGGTCCTCCAGATAGGGGTGGGGTCGTCCCTCCTGGAACACCCAGTTCCCTGGCCATCTGCAGAGACACACGGGTCAGAGCAGTGCGCGTCCCTCCAACCCTACAGTCACTGCTGTCTTGTGTCTTTGCACCTGCTAGGACTTTTTGTCTCAGTGATCTGCTACAGGGTAGAGTTCACTGCAAAGAGGGTCAGGAAAATGGGGATCGGTAACCCCTGGCACTTGAGGCTGTTGTGTGGGAAGGAGTAGGACGTGCCTAGTTCCCTGCCTGGTACGCCCCAGGTCCGAGAGAGGTGTCAGTTAAGGTTCTCTGGTAGAGCTGGTCGAAGTGTGCTTGGTCAGTACAGGAAAGTCAAGAGACCAACGTTTATTGAGCAGCTGTCATCACCAGGCACTGTGGCAGATATTTTATACATATTTTCCCTACCAATCTTCATAATAACCCCATAGAATAGAGTCCATCAATAATACATCTTCAGGGACTTCTCTGGTGGTCCAATGGTTAAGACTCTGCCTTCCAGTGCATGGGGTGTGGGCCTGATCCCTGGTTGGGAAGCTATGATCCCACATGCCTTCGTGAACAAAAAACCATAACATAAAATGAAGCAATATGGTAACAAATTCAATAAAGATTTTTAAAATGATCCACATTAAAAAAAAAATCTTAAAAAAAAAAAAAGACCCTTACAAGTGAGGAAATTGGTGCTCGAAGTTAATGAGCTTGCTTAAGACCGATAACAGCACTCAGTTCTTATTAGTGATTATCCATGCTTATTCTGTGGCACCCCACTCCAGTACTCTTGCCTGGAAAATCCCATGGACTGAGGAGCCTGGTGGGCTGCAGTCCGTGGGGTCACTAAGAGTCGGGCACGACTGAGCGACTTTACTTTCACTTTTCACTTTCCTGCATTGGAGAAGGAAATGGCAACCCACTCCAGTGTTCTTGCCTGGAGAATCCCAGGGACGGCAGAACCTGGTGGGCTACCGTCTATGGGGTCGCACAGAGTCGGACACGACTGAAGTGACTTAGCAGCAGCAGCATGCTTATTCCGCAACCAGTTCATGGTCTTCCAGAAGAACCTGTTCTTTGGCATGGAACCTGCAGACGCATTATGGATCTCCCTGCTGAGCAGGAATTATTTGCCAAGGAAGTACATTTACCAGTCTCGCTCTTTTGGTCACTCTGACCCTAGGGGAGTTCATCCCTCTACCCAGCACTGACCTCTTCTGCATGCATGTGTGTGCTAAGTTACTTCAGTTGTGTCTGGCTCTTCTTGACCCCTATGGACCATAGCCCGCCAGGCTCCTCTGTCCATGGATTCTCCAGGCAAGAATACTGGAGTGGGTTGCCATGCACTCCTCCAGGGGAATCTTCCCGACCCAGGGATCGAACCCAAGTCTCGTGCATTGCAGGGGGATTCTTTACCACTAGCTTCACCTGGAAAGCCCTGACCTGTCCTGCTACAGCTAAAATCCCTTCTCTCGTTAAATCCTGGCCAAGGGCAGTGGGGAACATTTAAATTGTGTGCTCCACGGCCAACAGTTCTTAGGAAAGAATGGGAAATTGAAAAGAAACATCAGTTGCGTGGTGTCTCTGAGCCTCCCCTAATGAGGAAGGGGAGGGCTGGACTTTCAGTGGAGAAAGGGGCTGAAAATGGAAGCCTGACACCAAATTCAGAAGGCCTCAGCCTCACTGATTCAGCTCCTGGAGCTGGTCCTCTCCCAGGCCCTGCTCAATTTTCTTATCAGCACAGCGGAGCCAGGCTGGGGGCTCAGAAAGTCTGTGTCCAGTCCTCCTGCTTGGGCACCAGCCAGTCAGTCCTCTCTCTCCTCTGCTGGTGGAGGAACCAGATAAGAAAAACAGGCTCCACATGGAAACTTACAAACCCCCGTGCCTTCCTGGCAGTACTGCTGACTCTGCCAAGTGCGTTCGTCTGCACCTCCCTCACATCTCTTTTTCAACCTCTGAGCCTCAGCCTCCTTTTTTCCCACCCCAACTCCATACGAGTTCTTCCAGCAAGACATCTTTGATTAGTTCTACTTCTTATTCTGATCCTTCTCTTGGAGGATTTTGGTATTTCCACTTTAACTGGGATGTTAATAATTGGCATTCATAAATACACAGCTTAGTTAATATTTTTAAATAGTTTCCTTGCCTTTAGGAAAGTGTGAGTTTTCTCATCTCCTCAGGACCCTAGAACCCCTAGAGATGGGTTGGGCAAGGGAAGAAGGATATGCCAGTACTCAGGAGACCTCACTCTGGTCCCCACTAGACCACTAACAAGCTCTGTGACTTTGAGTCAGTCAGATCCTCTCTCTGGGCCTTTGGGTCCCAATTTACAAAATGTTCTCTGAGGTCTCATCCCTCTCAAATATTCCATGGCCTTGTTTCCTTTGACTCTCCTCCTGTGTCAAGTTCAGGGCTCTCCGCAGGGAAATCCCTTATGCCCTGTTTCTCAAGACTCCGCCTTCCTAAGGCTGTCTGATCTCTCTCACCTTGTGTCTCTGGCCTGGCTTCCTGAAGCTTCAACCCACTGAGTCATGGGTGAAGTGCCATGTGAGGAGTTAGGGGGAGACCCCGCTCTCTTTCTCAGTGCCAGGGAGGGTCTGTAAAGATGCTGATGCCCAGGTTGCAGCCCTGGAGAATCTGATCCATGGGTTTGTTGGGGGAGAGGGGGCCAGTCATATTGTTTTAGTCATCTATGGCTGCAAAACAATATGCTCCCAAATTTTCTGTTCACTTGCTTATTTATTATTATTTTAATACCTGGAAGACCCACATTTCCTGGACTGAGAACCAGCGTGTTGGGCATCATGTATTTTCTGCAATGGTTGTGACCTGAAACTTTTTAAAGAACCATCTACCTTTCAGGGAAGAACTTCTGAATTTTCATCACCAACCACTTCTCCTTGGATACCATCATGAAACACCTGTTTGCCAGTTGGAGCAGTCCTTTAATTTGATGCACCTTTGGATCCAGATGAAATATTAAATTGCCTTCCTTTTCCATCAAGGCTATGGTTTTTACACTATCATCGGCATTGCAAGTCTTCTATAAACGATATGGCAGGATGTGCACCAAATTTTCTGCTTAAGACAACAACGATTTCATTTTCTCATGATCTGAGGAGCAGGAATTCTGGCAAGGCCCCCACTCAGAGGTCTGTGGTCAGGGTCACTCAAGGGGCTGCTTTCAGCTGGGAGCTCAGCTAGGCTAGGCATGTCCACGTGGTGTCTCTCTCTCCCTCCTGGGTAGTCTGACTTCTTCCAAGACAGTAGGCTTCCAAGAGGTGGCCTTCTAAATATTTAAGGCAGAAGTTGCAGATCTCTTAAGGCCCCATCTGTAAAGTTACACGGTGTAGTTCTGCCTCTTGCTATTGCTCAAACCAAACCACAGAGCCAGCCCACACTGAAAGGGCGAGAAAAGAGACCCCACTTCTCAGTGGGAGGAGTAACCAAGGTTTACTGCAGATGAGCCTGTGGGAAGGGAGAGGCCATCTTTGGAAACACAATTTACCATTATTTAAAAAATAGTCTCCAGATGCATTTGCTGGGCCAAACACCTGTGAACAATGTCTCAGGGAGCCTGCTTTCGTCTCTCCCTTTCTCCTTGCTGTCAGACAAGAAACAACTTCAGACTGCCTCAGAGTGCCTACATGGGGACTAATTATGTTGGGTAGTGGTTTTTCTCTCTCAATTTCATTCCCGTTTTTTGCATTCAACAAATACCGATTATACAGCAATTATAGGGCTTCTCAGGTGGCAGAGTGGTAAAGAATCCACCTGCCAATGCAGGAGATGCAAGAGATGTGAGTTCAATCCCTGGGTCAGAAAGATCCCCTGGAGAAGGTAATGGCAACATATGCCAGTATTCTTGCCTGGGAAACGATATGTACAGAAAAGCCAGGTGGGCTACAGCCCATGGGGCTGCAAAGAGTCAGACACGATTGAACATACACACGTACACGCACACACATCCTGATTATATTGGCTAGTGGGGGAGAGGGTTAAAAACGTAGGCACCACGTAAGAGTAAACTTAGTTTATTCCCTGGGTGAAATCTTGCAACCCTTCTTCTGATTCTGAAAAAGAAAGTTCTGAGTTAAACTTAGGAAGACAGTTGTGCATTCTCTTTTTAACAAGGTGCCGGGAAGGAGTTGTGTGCCAAGGGCTATATAAATGTTTACTGTTAGAATAAACGGTCAGAATGGGGAGCATTTTATACCCATCACCTCCCACTAACTACATCTAAGCTTCCATACCAGGCCTGAAAAATGAAAATCAATAGAGATAATGCTTTAAAAGGTAGACATCAAACACGCCTCTGGTCTGAGAGGCAATTACATGAACAGCATCATCAAAGAGACAAGTGAATTACAGGAGGGTTGGGAGGGATGGAGCTTTCGATGGATGCAGGAATCCATCATAAACAGAAAGGCAGCGGCTCTATGACCACAAGTGGCCAGGATGCCAGGCCTCTGGCTACTACTGGGTCCCCTTTGGGAGCATGTAGGTTGTTGATAGGTACCCGAGTTTGCCCTGTGTGGAAGCTCCTCTCCCCTCGTGGCAGTCAATCTGCAGGCTTTACGTGAGATTTCCTTATACAGAAGTTCAACAATCTGCCAGCCCTAAATCATTTTTATATTTTTTCCCCTAAACTCCAGCTCAGGCTTTGGGGTGGAGGCGACGTTGGGGCTGCACAAAATAATAAATGGATTCAGAACAGTCTTACTTGCCTGGCAAACGTGTCTGGGCTAGTGGGTTATCGCCTATTTGCAAAGCTGGCTTATAGACGGAATGGAGATGCCTGCTGGGTCCCTAGGGTTCTTCTTGGCCCCCGAACTCAGCAGCAGCCTCTGTTCTGAGCCCAGATCCAGTGGGTTGGAAGACAATGTATGATGATAAACAGGTGTTTCTCGCCTGAAAGCTGGCTCCAGGCACTCAGGGAGGGGCAGGGAGTTCAGATGCCTGCTTACGCTAACAGGCTGTCAGTTCCTCTGTGCATAGGGAAAACAGAAACGCGAAGCTATTCTGGTCTTGTCTAGGGAGCCATTATGTACTGAATTTCCGACATCATTATATCCAAAGGGCAACATCACTCAGTTTTCTTCCATTTGTATTCACTAGGGAAAGACAAATGGGTGTATCTTTGCAGAGTGGAAAGGCTGGGGGGTGGGAAGGAGTGATCATGTGCTCCAATTTGAATAACCAGCAGCTCTGGAAGAAGTGTGCTCATAATTAGAGATCAGCACCTTAAGGTGACGTTACATGCTTACCAGACAAGTTTAAGTTAATCAGGCAGCAGTCTAAGTTTTCCAGACTAATGGGACTGAGATGAATTTTTCACTTGGAAACAAATTGCATCCATGCTTTGGCATGCCTTGTTTCCTGACATATGTCATAGTTTTCCTGTGGGAAGATAGGGAGAGATTTTATTTTAGACTTCCCCCGCCCTGACTGCCTTTGCTTTTCTTCCTTTTCCAAAAATCAAGATCTGGATAAAGATACTGAAGGAAAGGGACCATGCAGGATCCACTCCAAGAAGAGAGATGCTGAGATTTGTGTTTCTGATATGCTGGCACGCTTATCAGGTGTGTGCCCGTGGGGTTGTGAGTGGCAGGCAGAGGTCTTCTAGGGGAGGAAGGCTTGTGCTGAATTTCTTCTCTCTAGTGATTAAAGGCTGCTCTCCCCACTTGCATTCCTTAGGATTGTGTTTCTGCATGGAACAGAAAGCCAGCTACAGTCAGTTTATGTACTGGGGGCAGGGCGGGGCTGTCAGCCGGTGCCATCTCTAATAGAGGTGAGGAGAGCCGCTGACAGCCTCCAGCAGTCCCACCCTTTGAAGGCTCCAGCCTAGGGCCAGGGAGGGCCAGAGCTTACAGAGGGAAGGGAGGCCTGGCCTGTACAAACTTCCCCCCATCCCCATCCTCCTGTCTTCATCTTTTAAAACACTCAGTTTGGAAAAAAAAATTTATGTACTAGAAGCTGAGTTTTCTCATGTAACAGGAACTTTGGAATTAGGTTATTCAGACATTGCTGATGGCTCCTTCTAGCTTCCTTTCTTTCTAGTCTGCTATCCTGAGTTGGAGATTTTTTTTCTTCATGGTTGCAAGATGGCTGTGTTATGCCCAAGTTGCGAAATCTCCCAATGACCACCAGGAAGCCAATATCCGATGCAAAAGCAAGAGAGTTTTTATTACCAAGCTCGAGCTGGGGCTCCCACCGTTACCGACACAGCGGCTATAGGGAGGAGCCCCGAGTTTTGGGTTACATTCCTTATATAGGGAATATTCAGGCAAAGGGGGATTTTCAGGCTGAAGGACATCCGATTGGTTACCTTCTTCCATAGGGTTGTGTGTGGATTCCTGATTGGTTTTTACTTTCTAGGTAAATCACAAGTTCCTGAACGTAAAGTCAGGAGGTTTAACCTGAGAGCCGATTGGCTCGTGAGCAGTGGGGCAAGGTTGGGTAATATCTAAAGTTTAAGTCTGTTTGCTCGGAACCTTTACAAAATGGAGTTCTTTTACAAGATGGAGTAGCTTAGGCTCTCCATTCCCCCCTTCTCAGGGACCCAAGACAGACCCAATCATGGGTCTCTGGTTGGCTTTATATTGTCCTTCACCGGGGTGGGGGGGTTTGGTAGGGCTGCATATTGGGACCCGAGCACCATGAGCTGCACCGTGTTGATGAGGCCTTTGATAAAGTTTATTAACTTATTTAGTAGACACGGTCCGAAGGTGAGCAGCAAGAGTGAAATGATGAGGGGCCCAGCCAGAGAAGATATGAGGGTTGTGAGCCAGGGAGAGGAACTGAACCAGGATTCAAACCAACTCTGAGACTTTCCCCTTTCCCTTTTTCTCTGATTCAGTCCCTCTCTTATTTTGGCCAGAGATTCCCTGATTACCCCTGAGTGGTCCACGTAGAAGCAGCACGCTTCTCCTAGCGCGGCGCATAGACCTCCTTGTTGGAGAAAAACCAGGTCTAGCCCTCTTCTGTTTTGTAGTACTACTTCTGCCAGGGAGCTCAATGATTCTTGAAGGTGACTAATTGAGCTTTCTAGTCGCTCAATATCAAGATCAATGGCTGCCCTTAGGCTGGAATAGTGTTGATTTTGTAGGTCGCTGCCCCGGGTGCTCTCAACCCCAAGACTGTGAGGGTTAAAGTCGTAACTGGTTCTCTTTTGACTCGGTGAGAGTCTCCCAGTCGTTGAAGGAATTCATCATTAGAGTGACAGAACAATCGGGGGACTAGCAGTACTAACACACAGAAGTCTTTTGAGTCCTTTAACACTTGCCCATGTATACAAGGTGCTAGGCCTGTGGAACATGCCCACCAATTTTCTTGGGGAGGTATTAGGTATTCAGTTGTTTCTACAGAGTCTGTATTGCAGAAGTGCTGGTAGGCTTGGGGAACATCTCCTATACAGAGGCCCTGTCCTGTCACTCTTCGGAGGGTTAATCTTGCATCCCCTCTCTGCTGCCAGCAGCAGGCCCTGTGGTCTTTTGTTTGGATGTAATTTCCCGGGACAGCTATGCCTTCATAATAAGGGGGTTTGATGTCATAACATAACCAGCAACCATCGGTTGGGTCTGGACGGGTGGAGTCCAGGACCCGATAGGCACTAACTGTGATGTCAAATAATGGGTCTTGATCGTCTTTAACATCGGGCTGATCATCTCTGACACCGGGTTGATCATCTTTGACATCGGGTTCTGTAAAGTTGATCTGAGGAGGGTTGTTTGTGTTGGTAAGGCTGGGCTCAGGAGGCGCCCGGGTAGGTTCTCGGGGCACTAAGACAGGAGTAGGCCCTATGCCTTGGCTTGGGCCTGTCTGGATGGGTTGTACTTTCAGCCTAATAGTGAATAATAAGCCATTATCATACCCAGATTGATATAGCCGGAGGCTCCAAGATTGTCCCGCCTCCCAACTAGGGAATCTCTTTCCTTTAGTTGAGAATTTAAGTCTAACTGGGTTACAAAGAAACCCTACACAGGGGCCCACAATGAGAGATCCCCCTCAACGTCTTCCAGTCAGAGTCAGTCCGGCGGGCCCTGGGACGTGACTCAAAGTGATCAAGTCTCCTCTAGTAGGGGGTTCCCAGTCGATAGTCCCAGTAGACTCGCACACCCAAATGGCACAGTAAAATTTATCTGCCCCCCCAGTTATTAACTGTCGCCCGGTTTCGTCTTCCCCCGGGGCACACGTAGAGGGCAGTGTCCCGCAAGGCTGCCCGTTGAATGGGGTGGCTGCATCCAGGTCCTGAGTTGGTAGGGGGTCGGGTATTACAGTGATTAATGCCGGCCCCGCATTCTGGTTTTCCTGGCGTTTTTACTTCCCAGTCGCCGATGTCCCAAGATCCCGCAGCCAGAAGACAAAGGTCAAATTCTAAATCCGGCCACCAAGTGTTTTTAGGATAGATGGCCGAGGTAGAGTTAATTACTTCCCCGGTAGTTGCACTCAGAATGATCCAAGTCAAATTCATGGGTTGATGAGGATTAGTGGTAACACTAAGCTGTAGGGACAACAGTACAAACAGTACTTTTACCGTTTCTGTAGCTTTAGTTTGAGTGGGTTGGTTTTGTCCAGTTTGGTCTTCCACTGGGGGAGGAATTCTTCTCATAAGGCGAACAGGTCCGCAGGCCGTACGTGGGTGTAGTGAACCCAAGCGGAGATGCCGTCAACCTTGAGAGCAGTAGGTGTTGTCAAGACGACTAGGAAAGGCCCCTTCCACCTGGGCTCTAGGGTCTCTTGACGATGACGGCGCACGTACACCCAATCTCCTGGCTGGTAGCAGTGGGGTTCAGGTGGAGGGCCTGATTCATATAATGCCTTAAGCCTCTTCCATGTGCCCCTGTGGGAGTACTGTAATGACCGGAGACAAAAAAGTAATCTCTGATCATCTATCTCTTTTAGTACCTCTATTTTTAGATTAGGAATTATTGGGGGAGTTATCCCATTCATAATTTCGAAGCGTGTAAGTCCCAGTTGGTAGGGGGAGTTTCGTACCCGGTATAGGGCAGAGGGGAGGAGAGCCACCCAGTCCCCGCCAGTCTCAGCAACTAGTTTTGTTAATGTTTCTTTAAGAGTTCTATTCATCCTTTCTACCTGTCCTGAGCTCTGAGGTCTGTAAGTGCAATGCAGCTTTCCATTCAGTCCCCAAGGCCTGGGCTACTCCCTGGCTTACCTGCGATACGAAGGCTGGCCCATTGTCTGACCCCACCTGTGCAGGAAACCCGAACCGTGGCAAGATATCTTCAATCAGCTTTTTGGCCACCACCTGTGCTGTCTCTCTCTTGGTGGGGAAAGCTTCTACCCACCCTGAAAAGGTATCTATGAACACCAGCAGATATTTATATCCATATTTACCCAGTTTTACCTCAGTAAAGTCCACCTCCCAGGAGGCTCCTGGCCGGCTCCCGCGTTCTCTAGATCCTTGGTTGGTCAGATGAGGGGCAGCGTTAGTGAGCTGGCAGGCCTTACAGTTTAATACTATATCTTCTATCATTGACCTAACGTTCTTCATGGTAATCTTGGCATGTCTACTCGGGTCCTGCATCTTGCGGGTTCCCAGGTGAGTGGCGTCGTGCGTCTTTAGCAACACCTGCTTTCCTAGTTCTTCGGGGAGGATTAGGGAGCTGTCCGCTGCCCTCCACCACCCGGGCAGTTGTTGAGTCATAGGCAGACTTTATCCAGTCCAAGTCTTTTGGTGAGTAGTTGGGTAGAGCTGGCAGTATGGGGCTCCCAGGGTCGGGCAATTGAAGGGTGGCTTCTATCACGGTGCCCTGGGCGGCCTCTCGGGCTGCTCTGTCCGCCAAGTTGTTTCCCTTTGAGATCAGGGTGTCTGACTTCTGGTGTCCCGGGCAGTGTATTATAGCTAATTTTTTAGGCAGCCATAATGCCGCAAGGAGGGCTTTTATTCCTTCTTTATTTTTGATCGTTTTACCCTTGGCCGTGAGGAGGCCTCTCTCTCTGTAGATGGCTCCGCGTATATGGGCAGTAGCAAAGGCAAATCGGCTATCGGTAATGATGTTAAGTTTTTTGTTCTTTCCCAACTGAAGGGCTTTTTGTTAGGGTGATTAGTTCAGCCCTTTGAGCTGAAGTGCCCGGAGGTAGCGCTTCTGCTCACACAATTTGGGTTTCTGTGGTTACGTCTGCTCTTGCATACCTGAGCCCATCTCGGACGAAACTGCTTCCATCTGTATACCAGGTAACTTCAGCATCCGCTAGAGGGCGGTCTTGCAAGTCCTCTCGCGTTCCATGTACCTGGGCTAATATGTCACTGCAGTCATGGGCTGGGGCTTCCAAATCCGGGTTAGGAAGCAGTGCAGCCGGATTGAGAGCAGTAGGCTGCAGAAAGATGATTCTGGAGGGGTTTAGCAGTGGTCCCTGGTAGTGGGTCAGCTGAGCGTTGCTGATCCACCTATCTGGGGGTTGTTTTAGGACATCCTCAATGGCATGGGGGCCGGTGATATGCAACTCCTGCCCCAGTGTCTGTTTATCTGCATCCTTGACCGTTAGGGCCACTGCTACAATCATGAGGCATGGGGGCCCGCCTGACGCCGCGGGGTCTAGGCGTTTAGACAAGTAAGCCACCGGCCGCGTCCAAGGTCCCAGGTGTTGTATCAGTACCCCTTTTGCCACTCCTTGTTTTTCATCTACGTACAGGAGAAAGGGTTTTGTAACGTCAGGCACCCCTAGGGCGGGGGCTGACAGCAGGGCGGTTTTAATAGTCTTGAAAGCGGTCTCCATCCGCTCTGTCCAATTGAAAGTTGTGGTACTTTTTGTGGGTTCATATAAGGGTTTAGCCAGTTCTGCATAATTTGGGATCCAGAGACGGCAGAACCCAGCGGACCCTAAAAATTCTCTTACCCTCCGAGGTGAGTCTGTGGTAGGGACTCTGAGTATCGTCTCCTTCTGTGCCTCTGACAGCCATCTCTGCCCTTCCCTTAATACATATCCTAGGTAGGTGACCTCTGGCTGGCATATCTGAGCCCTTTTGGCTGAGGCTCGATACCCTAATTTTCCAAGGGTCTGGAATAGTTCTCGGGCGCCCATAAGGCAAGTCTGTTGATCTTTTGCTGCAGTTAAGAGGTCATCTACATATTGTAACAAGGTTAGTTGGGGATGTTGCTTTCTGAACTCACCCAGATCCTCATGTAAGTCCTCATCGAAGATGGTGGGAGAATTTTTAAAGCCCTATGGCAGCCGGGTCCAGGTCAGCTGGCTGTTGATTCCTTCTTCCGGGTCTGACCATTCAAAAGCAAAAAGGTCCTGGCTCTTGGGTGCCAGGGGAAGGCTGAAGAAAGTGTCCTTCAAATCCAAGACCGTGTACCAGTGATGGTCCGGTGGGATGGAGCTCAGGAGATTGTAAGGGTTTGGCACAGTGGGGTGAATATCTAATACCCGGCGGCTGACCTCTCGTAAATCCTGCACTGGCCGATAGTCACAAGAATTTTTTTTTTGACAGGGAGCAGGGGGGTGTTCCAAGCCGACTGGCAGGGTCTCAAGATTTTCTGGGCTAGGAGCCTGCGGATATGGGGGGTGATCCCCTGTCGGGCCTCTAGGGTCATGGGGTATTGTCTGACCCGCACCGGGTCAGCTCCTGGCTTGAGTTCTATGTACACAGGAGGGCAGTGTCTGGTGAAGCCGGTTCCCCCTGTTTTGGCCCATGCCTCAGGGAATTCATCTAGCCATTTTTGAATGTCCACCGGGGGCGATGTAGGTTTCTGGTGCAACCAATATTCATCTTCTAATTGAATTGTCAGTACCTGAATCGGTCTGCCCAACTGGTCAAGTATTTTAGTTTCTCCCGGGAGGAAGTGAATCTGGGCCCCCATTTTGGTTAACAGGTCTCTTCCCAACAGCAGGAAGGGGCATTCTGGAATGACCATGAAGAGTGGGATACCCGGCCCGCACCCAAGTCCACTGATCTTTGGGTTGTCCATTGGTATTGTTTCATTCCAGGGGCCCCCTGTACCCAAGAGGTCTTTCCAGCCAGTTTTCCCTGGGGCTTCAACAAAACCGAATATTGAGCCCCCGTATCGACAAGGAAGTCATTTGGGGTCCCCTCCACTCTTAGAGTTACCCTGGGTTTGGGGAGGGGCACCGAACCCCGTCCCCCCTAATCGATCAGCTCTCTGACGGCCAGGATGGGGGTCTTTTATGGCCCCTTCTTTGTCTTTTTGGGACATTCTCTAGCCCAATGTCCCTCTTCTTTACGATAGGCACATTGGTTTTTTCCCAATGTTGGTCGCGTACGGGGGCAGCTGTTACCTTCAGTGGCCGGCCGACGCAGCTGGCGTTCCCTTTTTTCCGAGTCAGGAACTGTTGCAGCCAGCAGGGTGCGTGCCATATTACGGGTTTGGCCGTTGGCCACTTTGGCTTGCTTTTCTTTGGGGGTTTCGCAGGTGTTGCAGACCTTTTCTGCCACTATTATTAGATCCTGGATACTCTTTTCACCCAGGCGTTCTAATTTTTGGAGCTTCTTTCTAATGTCGGGAGCCGCCTGGTTGACAAAGTGCATCATTAAAGCAGCCTGGGTGCCTTCCTCTTCTGGGTCCATGGGGGTGTATTGTCTAAAGGCTTCCATTAGCCTTTCCAGGAAGGCTGCTGGACTTTTGGTGGGGCCCTGCTGAACATTTCGTACTCTAGCTAAGTTAGTAGGTTTCCTTGCAGCGGCCTTCAGCCCCCCCCAAGAGAGTCTGGCGGTAGATCCAGAGCCTCTCCTTACCTCGTGCCGTGTTGTAGTACCAATCAGGTCGTGATAAAGGAAAAGAGAGGTTAATTTCATCTATATTAGTGGGGTTCCCCATTTATCCCTGGGACCCATTCTGTATTCCCTCTCTCTCTTCTGTGGTGAAGATGTTGTGCCCAAGTCACGAAATCTCCCAATGACCACCAGGGAGCCGGTATCCGATGCAAAAGCAAGAGAGTTTTTATTACCAAGCTTGAGCTGGGGCTCCCACCGGCACCGACGCAGCGGCTATAGGGAGGGAGCCCCGAGTTTTGGGTTACACTGCTTATATAGGGAATATTCAGGTGAAAGGGTAACAAAAAGGGGTGTTCAGGCTGAAGGACTACTGATTGGCTACCCTCTTCTATAGGGTCGTGTGTGGATCTCTGACTGATTTTTTTTTTCACTTACACAAGGAATCATTATTTCACAAAGGTAAATCATCACTTCCAAGGTAAATCACAAATGTAAATCATTACTTCCAAGGTAAATCACAAATCCTTGAACTTAAAGTCAGGAGGTTTATCTTAAGGGCTGATTGGCTCGTGAATAGCGGGGCAAGTTTAGGCAATATCCAAAGTCTAAGTCTGTTTGCCCGGTACCTTTGCAAAAATGGAATTCTTTTACAAGATGGAATTCTTTCTGTAGCTCAGGCTCTACAAACAGAATCTGGAGCAATTGTTGGCAGTCGTCCCAGGTGGGCTGATGAGTAAAAAGCACAGTCTCCAGAAGGTTAGTTAGATCTCTAGGGTTATCTGAAAACTTAGCATTTTGGGATCTCCAGTTATATAGGTCACTAGTAGAAAAGGGCCAGTATTGATGAGGTTGGTTTCCACCTTCATCAAGGGGAGCGGCCACTCGTAAGGGGAGGGCAATCGTCGAGTCTGCCGGTCCCTCCTGGGGTAGGGCTCGCCTGTGGCGAGTATTTTGTGTGGGTCCCCCACCCTGTATTTCACCCCTGGGTGACGGGATAACGGGGGCCGGTGGTGATTCGGGGAGTTGGTAAGGAGCAAGAAAGAGAAGTTCTTCTTCTGTGCCTCCCTGCAAGATGGGATATGGTGGCACCGTTAGTCCAGTTTCCTTGGGTTTCTTCAGGTTCTCTCTCACCCGTGTCACCAACACCTGAGTGGTAGAAAGTTCCTGTTGAGGCAAGAAAGATGTTACCCAAGGAGGGCGGTGCACTATGATATTTTCCCACACTATGATATAGGGGACTTGGTCAGGGTGTCCGATCCACGGTCGGAAGATGATGTCTCGGACTCGGTGCACAGTTGCCAAGTCAAACGTGCCTTCTGAAGGCCAGCCCACATGGAATGATGGCCATTCTGTGCTACAAAAAGTAATGTTTATTTTTCTTAATTTCTACACTGAGGTCATGAGTGCGCATCTTGACCTCTTTAAAATGCTCAGTCATCAGAGATAGAGGAGTAGGGCTAGATTGACATTGCCCCATCGTTCCTGGATCAGTCAGATGTTGGTAAATTAACACAAACAATACAGATAGCCACACAGACAGACAGAGAGACAGAAGAAATAGACCTCCGGGAGTCCAGAGGCAAAACTGAAAGTAGGACAACAGCCTTTGGCTGTTCAGCGGGGGCGACCCGCTATCGTCTACAGAAAACAGGGGCACTCCGTCCCCTCCGAGGGGGTCGGGGACGTCTCCCAACGACCCCCACCAGTGACCCATCGGCACGTCCACCTGAGTCATATACCGGTCTCAGAAAATAGGCCATGTCAAAAACGAAAAGAAAAGCAGAAAAAAACTTACCGGTTACAGATAACTCTCCGGATCGGTCTTCCCGTGGAGCCAATGGGAGATCCCAGACGAGCCCCCAAATGTTATGCCCAAGTCGCGAAATCTCCCAATGACAACCAGGGGGCCGATATCCAATGCAAAAGCAAGAGAGTTTTTATTACCAAGCTCAAGCTGGGGCTCCCGCCGTTACCAACGCAGTGGCTAAGGAGAGGAGCCCCGAGTTTTGGGTTACACTGCTTTTATAGGGAATATTCAGGTAAAAGGGTAAAAGGGGGTGTTCAGGCTGAAGGACAACTGATTGGTTACCTTCTTCTATAGGGTTGTGTGTGGATTCCTGATTGGTTTTTACTTTCAAGGTAAATCACAAGTTCCTGAACGTAAAGTCAGGAGGTTTAACCTAAGGGCCGATTGGCTTGTGAGCAGTGGGGCAAGGTTGGGTAATATCCAAAGTCTAAGTCTGTTTGCCCGGAACCTTTACAAAATGGAGTTCTTTTACAAGATGGAGTAGCTTAGGCTCTCCAGGTGTAGGCCTAACTAGCAGAGCAGAAGTCTCTCTCTACCTGATCTAAGTTTGGGTTTTCCACATCTGAAACCAGCTTCTACCCTTGTAGTAACAGCAATTTAGTTGGCCCCTCTCAGAGATGAAATAGACAAGGGCCAAACCGGAGACCTAACAGGATGGTCATCTCTGGTCCCCGGAAACAGAAGGCAACATTTGGGGTGAGGGTTGCAGGGTCTGTGACCCTTTCTGATTGGTTGGTGGTGAGGCAACAGAGCTGTGCTCCAGGAATCTTGCGTTCAGTCTGAAGTTACCATCTTCCACCTGGGTGGGGGGCTCAAAGACATTGTTATGCATATTTCTTTGAGTAGGAACCAGGACTCTGTCTGGAGGCTGTACCAACCTTTGATTGTTTCTGTTTTTGTATCCCCTCCCTTCCCTGATTAGCAATTGTTTGAATCCACGATTTGGAATTCAGGGAAGGCCAAGGAGGCTGAACACAGTCTATATCCAGATAAGAAATGGAGAACATAGAACAGATCTGTACTCCAGAGCCCCACAGAGTCCCGCTCAGTTTTAATTTTAGGGAACTAGGCAACTATGACTGTGATAACTTCCTGTCAAAATGGGGCATAGGACTGCCCAGCTTGGAGTATAGACACTGAACTGGAAGGATTTCCGAGCTCCAAGTTCTAGATCTGAGTCTTGTATGACTAAAATCCTAATCCCTTGGTCTGCCATTTTGGTGTAACAAACCCAATTAGAAGTAGTTGGAGGAGTGAAAACTGGAATTTAATAGACAAAATAAATCTCATTTCTTTTTAGAAGAATAGGCCTGAAACCCAGTCTGGACCTGGCACTTCAGGGAGACTTGTAGCCATGTAGCCAGTTGCCTAGTTTTATAAAAAGTAAGGTTACTAGCTTCCAGCAGACATTGTTTTGAAAATGGTGGCAACCAAGCCTGACACGACTCAGAAAACTCAAGTGTTTAGCAATACAAGGTCTAATCTGAAAGTACACCCATAGCATCACCTAGTTATTTCCCAGGATATCTGAACCATAGCTACTCTATTTTGACTTTTAATTGTAAACTGTTCCTTAATAGCCAAAGCAGATTTCACCACTAATGATGTCAGTGTTTCTCTAGGTATGAGAAAATTCAAGAATTGGGACTCATAAAATCTTCTCCTGAAAAGATCTAACTATCTGAAGGCCTGTTCTGCCAGTTTTTCCCAGAGCACAGAGTGCCTCATTCCTGATTTTCACCCTGAACTCCTTTCAGGGGCATTGAAAGTCGGCAGTTGCAGCGGCCATGATTTAATCTTTGTAGATGTAGATGGTGAGTGTCAGTCTTCAGTTGGCAGAGCCCCTTTTTGCTCATAAACTTGACCATGATTTTGAAGGGGGCATTTCATGACCATTTTATCCCATGGTGCTGAGAATGTCCAATCTCAGGTTTGGCAAAGATTCTGTTGACAGGCCACTCAAAGTGCTGTTACTGGACTAGGCCATAAAACAGTATCCAAAATTCTCTGGACCACCTATCTTACTAGCTTCTTGGTCCAGGAAAATATTCCCTCTTGTTGCTTCTTGCCATATATAGAGTTACACTGTTACCATCATCGATATCATATGGGACTATTCTGTTAGAGGCCTCACACATATATTTGACAGTGTAAGAAACAGCAATTTTGTAAAACAGGTGAAATACAAATAACATAGCCAGCAGTATTTGTAAAGTCACAAGTAAGACTTATGTTAAGAACTTCCATTAGATGTAGCCCAGTATATCTTCAGGTCATCTGACTTAGTCTGCCCTGTAGAATCTTTATCTTCCAGGGAAATTATATATTGGCACCATCTATAAGGCACATAGCCCAGTTTTCTAGTGTTACTAGACTGATTATCTTTAGTATGATTTAATTTTTTTTTCCCCCAACACAGAGGAGACTTTAAACCTAAATTACTGTAGCCTGATGTTATCTATATAAATCCATCCCATAATTGTGGGAGATTTTCCTCTCCTTTGTGGAAACTTTTCTTGTTCTGATTGAGCTTGGGTAGTAGAAAAAAGCTCAAATTTATAGCCAGAGTCAGAGCAGGCATTATTAATTGGCCCGGTGAGGGGATCCTATCTAGTAATATCACAGTGACCTGAATATGACTATAATTTTTAAGTAAATTTTCTCAGGGCCAACCAGTTAGAGTCTGGTAGTGGAGAAATTTACCAAGGTAACCCAGAAATAGACACAGGTAATTGGCCACAAACCCAACAATTGGATTGATTTTTAAAACTAGCATAGGATCAGGCCTATGATAGCAAAGCATTTGATTTATATGCAAAGGTCTAAGAAGTCAAGAAAACATAAATGATCATACGAATCAGGTCCAGCATCTCGGGGAAGCTGTCTACCTCTGATGTCGTCTTCTCATCCTGGTGTAGTATAGTTTTCCTGATAAAAAAGTCCTTCCATCCATGTTGGAGACAGTCCCTTAAATTATGTCTTTTTCCAGTCCTGGTTGCAGGTCATGAGGCATCTGATCTTCATCCAAAAATAGATTACTGAGATAAGCTTCAGAAACAAACTTAGAGTGTTTTTCAGGAATTCAATTAAATTTTACATTAATATCACATAACACAGCAAAGAACTATCTAAGAGATGAGTCTTACTAGATGCAGACCTCCATTAACAAACTGGCATTTAACATTTTGAAATATCTTTTTCTCCTTAAAGTTACCCTTATTTTTATTAAATATAACCAAATTAAGGCTAGTTTGTTTGCAAAATAGGTCTGTTCTCACTAATTTTGGTCTGATGATTTTTATAACCATAATTGATTATAGGCTTTTTATTTTGCTGAAACATTTATAGAGTCTCAGACTGAACTTTTAAAATAAAACAGGGCTGAGAAACTCACACCAAAGGCTTATCACAGATTTTGCCTAACAAATCTAGGTGAATTCTTTCCTTTTTAAGGTCTCAAAAATTTCTTGAGATTTTTGTACCCATGAGATAACCTTCCTAACTCATTTGATAAACTTACTGGAAACCTAAGAACTTCCAATTTTTGGAGGAGTCAGATAGAAAGTATAATTGTTTTGTTTATAACGTTTAATTTTACCAAAGTATTGTTGTAATTAGTTTGAGAGGAAGATTTTCCCTACTCCCTGAAAACATAAGATTCAAACCCATAATTTTTCAGATAGAAACCGTAAAAGTTATAAGCATATTCGCTGGTTCATTCAGTCCTTTTGTTAACTTTTGTGAAGTCATCAGGTTTTCCATTAAAATACCAGGACATATCAGAATGTTAAAAACTCCATATAATTTCTAGGATATCTGTATTAGTTATTTTACCATACAGTATAACATGAGCGGATTTATTACTCATTTGATAATCTTTTCCATGTAATTTAACCAAATAAACACAGTTTAATATCTCTCTTTGGGATGTTCCAGGGGCCTTCTGAAGCACTCCAAAGTTAGCTAGAGATCAAAAGAACTTCAAAAGAGTTCTATTTAGGAATCTTTATCAAAAAGATCAATTAAAAGGGTTTAGAACATTTGGTCAGATTTTAAGTTATGCCAATCTGGAGAGACTATTTTAGACAGATATTTCTAAAGAAGAATTATTCTTAATAGAGTTTATATAAAAGCTCATATCTCATTTACATTTTTTAGAAGTTTTTTTCACTTGAGGTAATTTCCTTGTTGACAAACTTATAACAGATATAATATTTAACTTATATTAAACCTAGGTACAATGAAAATATTCTACTTAACGTTAATTACTCTAAGACATGTCTATATTAGATAGGTCAACAAACAAACATTAATATCAGGTATTTAACATTGAATATTTCCCAGTTCACATGAATCTGGAATTTATTGTTTAATTTAGAATTACTTGATTTGTAAGCACTTACCTTTTTTCAAGCCAAATAAATAGAGCTCATATACAAATTAACCTCAAAAATATTACCCAGAGACAGAGACATACCAAGACTTTTTTAGACAGACACAGTGCAAGAGCTAGCTAGCTTCAAGTCTTTTTTTCCTTTTAATTTCTACACTGAGGTCATGAGTGCACATCTTGACCTCCTCAAAATTATCAGTAACCAAGGATAGAGGTGTGGGGCTAGAATGGCATTGCCCCATCGTCCCTGGATCAGTCAGATGTTGGTAAATTAACACAGACAATACGAACAGCCACACAGACAGAGAGACAGGAGAAATACACCTCCGGGAGTCCAGAGGCAAAACCGAAAGACGACGGCCTCCAGCCGTTCAGCGGGAACAACCCGCTATCGTCTACAGAGAACAGGGGCACTCCGTCCCCCCACGCCGGGGTTGGGGATGTCTCCCAACAACCCCCACCAGTGACCCGTCAGCGCATCCGCCTGAGTCATATACCGGTTTCAGAAAATAGGCCCTGTCAGAAATGAAAAGAAAGAGAGAAAAATGCTTACCGGCTGCAGATGATTCTCTGGATCGGTCTTCCCGTGGAGCCGGTGGGAGATCCCGGACGAGCCCCCAAATGTTATGCCCAAGTCGCGAAATCTCCCAATGACCACCAGGGAGCCGATATCCGATGCAAAAGCAAGAGAGTTTTTATTACCAAGCAAGAGCTGGGGCTCCCACCGTTACCAACGCAGCGGCTATAGGGAGGAGCCCCGAGTTTTGGGTTACACTGCTTTTATAGGGAATATTCAGGTGAAGGAGGATTTTCAGGCTGAACGACATCCGATTGTTACCTTCTTCCATAGGGTTGTGTGTGGATTCCTGATTGGTTTTTACTTTCAAGGTAAATCACAAGTTCCTGAACGTAAAGTCAGGAGGTTTAACCTGAGGGTCGATTGGCTCGTGAGCAGTGGGGCAATGTTGGGTAATATCCAAAGTCTAAGTCTCTTTGCCCGGAATTTTCCAAAATGGAGTTCTTTTACAAGATGGAGTAGCTTAGGCTCTCCAGCTGCTTCACCTCCAGGCATCACACTCATGTTTCTGAGCGAAAAAGGACAAGATATAGAAAACAAACTTATGGTCACCAAAGGTGAAAGCGGGAGAGGGATAAATTAGGAGCTTGAGATTAACAGATACACACTTTGTTGTTCAGTCGCTCAGTCGTGTCCGACTCTTTGTGACCCCATGGACTGCAGCACGCCAGGCTTCCCTGTCCTTCACCATCTCCTGGAGTTTGCTCAAACTCATGTCCATTGAGTCGGTGATGCCATCCAACCATCTCGTCCTCTGTCATCCCCTTCTCCTCCTGCATTCAATCTTTCCCAGCATCAGGGTCTTTTGTAATGAGCTGGGTCTTCCCATCAGGTGGCCAAAGCATTGGAGCTTCAGTTTCAGCATCAATCCTCTACTATATATAAAACAGATAAAGAACAAGGTGCTACTGAGAGCACAGAGAACTACATTCAATATCTTGTAATAAATTATAATGGACAAGAATCTGAAAAAGAATATATATGTCTATATATGTATATGTATACACACACACACACACACACACACTTGCATGCTCAGTTGCTTCAGCCGCGTCCGACTCTTTCTGACCTATGGACTATAGCTCACCAGGCTCCTCTGTCCATGGGCTTCTCCAAGCAAGAATACTGGAGTGGCTTGCTGTGCCCTTCTCCAGGGGATCTTCCTGATCCAGGAGCCAGGTTCTTTACCCACTGAGCCACCTGGGAAGCCATATATATATATATATATACACACATACATATACGTTGTATCTCCTTGGTGATGGACAGGGAGGCCTGGTGTGCTGTGATTCATGGGGTTGCAAAGGGTCGGACACAACTGAGCGACTGAACTGAACTGATACATATACGTACATGTATATGTATAACTGAATCACTTTGCTGTATGCCAGAAAGTAACACAATATTACGAATCAACTATAGTCTACTTTAGAAAAAAGAAAGAGGAGGGGAAGAGGGAGCAGGAAGATGAGGAAGAAGAAAGGGAACAGAAGAAGGAACAAGCGGAAAAGAGCAAAGGGCAAAAGGGACATATTACTGTGTCTTTCTTAGAATTCTTCCTCACTGTAACTCTGTTCCCATCTCCTTGGCCCAAACTGGATCACATGAATGCCCTTAGTTATTGAAAAATCAGCAGTTTAAACTGAACAAGGACTTTCCTGGTGGTGCAGTGGATTAAGAGTCTGCCTGCCAACGCAGGGGACATGGGTTTGATCCCTGGTCCAGGAGGATTCCATATGCTGTGGAGCAACTAGAGCTGTGTGCCACAACTCTACTGAGCCTGTGCTCTTGAAAGGTTGTTGCTGAATTACAACGCCAGGATTTTTGGCCCCCGGAGGAGAAGAATTTAATTTGGGGCCAGAGACGAGGCTTGATCGCTCAGAGCTTTTGTGTAACACAGTTTTATTAAAGTATAAACGAGATAGAGAAAGCTTTTGACATAGGCATCAGAAGGGGGCAGAAAGAGTATCCCCCTGCTAGTCTTTAGCTGGATGTTATATAGTCATCAGCAGTCTGTTAATGAAAGAAAGGAATGTCTCAAAACTTAGAATGGCACCAGGCCCCTCACCCATTAGATGTATTTTGGGATAGTCTTGGCTCCAAATGGTTCATCTTGGGCCATAAAAGGATTAACTTGAATCTTGAAGAAGGGCAGAGCACCATACAAATAGTGTCATTTACATAGATGAGAGGAACAATATCGGAGTATAACACTGGCTTATCAAGTAGGTTCTGAGCCAAAAGGCGGAACCCACTTGAAGACAGAGTTTGGGGTAAATGTATAGTATATTGGTATAGCTTAAGATAAAGATTTTCATAAGAAAAAGGCAATGGTTAACCTTCGGTGAAACCAGGTGTCATGGCAACACAGAATTTTAAGAGAAACCTCCTTTTAAATTTGTATAGAAAAGGAAAAAAAATATCGCTAGTTTGTTTATTCCTGCCGCTTAAGGGAGATAAAAATGTCTGACACCTGCAGGCTATTTTTTCCCTTTGGAGACCCCTGGCCTTCCTGCCTGTTACCCTCTCACTCTAGGGTCTGTGAGCCCCAATTACTGAGCCTGCGTGCTGCAACTACTGAACCCCGCCCACCCAGAGTCTGTGCTCTGCAACAAGAGAAACCACCACAATAGGCTCACACACCACAACAAAGAGTGGCCCCACTCGCTACAACTAAAGAAAAGCCTGTGTAAAGCAGCAAAGATCCAATACAGCCAAAAATAATGAATAAAAAATAAACCAAACATGTTGCAACTGATTTAGGAAAAAGTTCTGATAGAAGGGAAAAGGAAGACATGGATAGAGGAGCCTGGCAGGCTATAGTCCAGGGTCTCAAGGAGTTGGGCGCGACTGAAGCGACTCAGCAGCAGCAGCAGACCTGGTCTGCAAAGCCAGCGGTGTCTGCCATCCTCTGCAGTTTCTACTGCTCCACCCACAGTCAGTGAAGTCCTGCTTTTCAACCCCAGTGTCATGTCAGGGTTACCTGTTCCTCCTCTCCTGACAGTCTGGCCTCCTCTCCTCTGCCTGGGGCCTCACCAGCACTAGCTCCCTTACCCGCTTCATCTTGGGATGAGAGAACAAAGGAAATGCATCTCACAGCTGTGGTCTGGGCCCAGGGTACCAGTGCTCAGGGAACCAGTTCTGAAAGGTTGTTGCCTGGGAGAGAGATCACAGAAGAAAGTGTTCAAAATGCATCTGGAGAGGTGGGCGAGGGTAGGATCATGTAGGATCTTGTGAGCTGTAATTCACTTAAATTTATTATAAGTGGGTCACCATGCAAGACAGTGGGGTGTGTAAATGGAGTAAGATGGCTGGCTGATCTCAAGGAGTTCCCATTCTACCAGGGCCTCATGCCTGTGTGTGCAGTCGTGTCTGACTCTTTGCGACCCCATGGACTATAGCCCGCCAGGCTCCTCTGTCTGGGAGATTTTCCAGCAAGAATACTGCAGTAGGTTGCCACGTCCTCCTCCAGGGGATCTTCCTGACCCAGGGATCAAACTGGCGTCTCCTTATTGGCAGGTGGCTCACACGAAATTAAACACAGAAAAATTCAGATTACGGTGTGTACACGCACAGATGCAGAGACAAGGCAGTTCACGGCAGCATGGACAAGATAGCTTTAATTTCAATAAAGTGATATTCGAATTTCACTTTGCCTGGTAGATGCGATTCATGTAAGTAGAGAAGGGAGGGACAGGATGTCTTAAGCAGAGAAGATTATATGGACAAAAATTTAGGGGCAGGCAAGCTGTGAATGGCCCTGTTGGTCTGGGGAACAGCATTTGCCAGGATCGAGGTGACCAGAGCCATAAAATGGGGAGGAGGGCAGAGAATGGGTCAGGAGATGAAGCAGAAAAGGTAGGTGGGTGTCGGGTGGTAAAGGCTGGATGCTGGATTTTAAGCAGCTGGATTTTGTAGAGAATCGGAGTCTAGGAAGGTTTGAATCACATCAGTGTTGTAGAAACTAACTTCCAAACAAGAGTTAGCATATGGGTGGGGAGACTGAGGCGGAGGCACCAATGGGAGGCTGGCATCGTGGAGCCTGGCCTAGAACAGGAGCAGTGGGGGTAGAGGCATAGGGATGGCGCACACTTTTCCAGATGAATAACAGTGTTGGAGCAGTGCCGTTTCCAAAGTCAAGGAAAAGCAGGGAAGGAGAGTCAGCCCGGGAGGTGGGGGGGGCGGGGGGAGGTTGTGATGGGGGGGGGAAGCGGGGTCAGATGATGGACCCAGTGTGAGTACCGCTGAGCCCCTGGAGATAACTCCTCTGGGTTTCTGGAGTAAGGACCAGGCTGAGTGAGTGGGTCATCAGCCCCAGGTGGGCAGCAAAATCATGATTGCGGATGGGACTGTCCAGGAACAACGCAGAGCAGAGGACAAAGAGCCCAACACACAGCTGCTTGAGGGAGAAGCTGAAGAGTTGGGGAAAGACCAGGAAAGGAGGAAGGGAGCATGACCAAGGAGTGCTTTTGAAGTGAGCAGAACTCTTCAGCAAGGAGTTAGGAAATAGTTCTGTCTTAGGATCTGGGGGCTTAGCACTTGGCTGAGGTCTGGGATAGCATGCCTTCAAATTCCTACAAAGCAGAATGAGTACAAACGGACCCAGAGTAAACAACTGGTGGGCGGGGTCTGCTTGGGTCCTGTAGTCTGCACCCCAGGACGAAACAGCACCCAAAGGGGCCTGCTAGGAAGCACAGGGGTCTCCTTGGATGGCTTCTGATCTTGCTGCTTTAATTTTCCCGGCAGGCCCTGCCTCCTGTCCATGGCCGCGTGACCTGGGTTGCTGACATGCTGAAGGTCTGTGTCTGCCACAGTACAAGGGAACTGGGTCAAGTGCTATCCACATGGGGTCTTAGCTGCACTATTGCAAGGTATTTCGCTCAGCTTTAAAGCACAGATGAGTTCGTAAGCTTGAAACAGGTACACTGGCCTTCCACACCTTAAGTCTTGGCATGGCTCTTATTCTGGAGGGGTGGGGGTAGGGAGGATTTTAGAAACAGTTTGTCCTTCCTGGTCCTACTGTTGCTGTGGCCGGGCAACCCCCCCCCGCCCCCCGCGCCCCACCACCCCCTCCCCCACCCCCGCCCCAGCTCTCTTTCCTTGTTCCCTGGCCTCTGGAGATGCAGGGCTCCCTTCATTGGGGTGTAGGCCCATTTCCCAGCTTCACATGAGCCCTGCTCTCCCAACAGTTCCTCACCTTTGACTGTGGGATCCCCCACACTGCAGAGTCTGCCACTCCCCAATTCTTGCTTGCAACAGCTCTCTTAAGGCCCTTCAGAGGCTTCCCATTCTCCTGAGAATAAGATTTGGATCCACCCAGGAACCACCAGGCCTGCCTGGACTGGCGTCTGCATCCTTCTCCAGCCTGTCTCTTCTGTTCCAGAGCCACGGTGGCCCCTTTCATGCCTGCGCCTTCTGCCTCAGGGCCTTTGCACATGTGGCTTCTGTTCCTGTGTCAGAATCATCATTGCCCAACCCCTCCTGTCACTCCAACTCTTGGCTCCTTCACCTCCTCTCCATGACACCTCCTGACCCTTCAGCTTGCTTCTCAAATGCTACCTCCTCAGGGCTCAAAACCATTTTAATGACACATTTATCTATGGGATTATTTGATAAATCTCTACCTCACCCAGCGGTTCTCGTGTGTATTAGTCTCTCGCTTGTGTCTGACTTTTTGTGACCCCATGGATTGTAGCCTGCCAGGCTCTTCTGTCCACGGAATTCTCCAGGCGAGAAGACTAGAGTGGGTAGCCATTGCCTTCTACAGGGGATCTCCCTGACCCAGGAATCGAACCCAGGGCTCCTACATTGCAGGCAGATTCTTTACCGGCTGAGCCACCAGAGAAGTCCCATTGGCTCCAAGGGACCATGACTTTTCTTTCACTGTGCAGCCTGGAGCTTGGCCCGGGGCTCAGTGCCCAGTAGCTCCTCATACCATAAATGTGTGGAAAGAATGAGGCAGCTGGTGACCTTTCTCACTGACGTCCGCATGTGTTGTAGGGGCTAGATGCGTTTCTTCCTCCCCTAGAAGGGAGCCAGGACGCCTGCCAGAACAAGCTTGTGTGTGACTCCATAGCTGTGTCACCCCTCACTCCCTCAGCTGTGGCCCTGGACGGACCGGGGAGAAGCACATTTTCAGCCCTTCCACTCATGATGCAGCTCCTACTGTCCCCCTGTGGCTCTTTGCTGCCCTGAGGCACCTGAGTAATTTGGCCAAACACGGCATTCTCTGGTAAGAAAAGGGCAGGTACTAACAGGCGGCATGGCTTTGGAGTTCTGCTCCCCCGGCCGGTGCTTTGCCAGACAGACTTGCAGAGCCGGGGTCTGACGTGGTCTCATCAGGAGAAACTCCGAAAAACAACACAGAGAGGTGGCAGGTGGTAGCACTCAAGTGCGGCTGCGAAGGACACGGGCCTTGTGAGCTATGTGGCTTCATCTCTCAGAGCAGAGCAAAAAGAACAGGGAGAAGGGCAGTTGGAACCAAGTGCTCATGTGCAGAGGAAAAGGTTTGCCCCTGCAAATCTGTGTAAAGTCACACGGATCTGAGAGATCTGAGCCAGGTTTTGATGAAAGAGCTTTGATTTTCACAGGCAACCAAGGAACTCGGGACTGGGCCAGACTGAGGCGTCCACTCTGTCCAAGGTCTGGTGCTCATGGAGGTTGTCTTGTCCTCTCGGGCGTCCCCCACTCTTTCTCAGTAGCCACTCATGGCTTCCGCATCTGGGCAAAGTCTTCTGGAACCCATGTTTATTTCCTGCCTTGGGGTTTTGAGACTGGAGCATTTCTCAAGATAATTTAGTCACAGAGGGTCCATCTGGAAGGCGGTTCTGGATTATCGAGTCCCTCTCTTTCATGTCACAAATGAGAAAACTGAGGGCCAGGGCTGGGAGTGTTGAGGTTAGGCTGGCAGTACCCATGGTTCTAGGGCACAGGGTCTGTGAGGAAGTCCCTGTGGCTCCTCTCAGGCTTGGACAGCTTCTCCCAGGAATTCCCGGCTCCATCCTGCCCGGTCCCCCTCCAGGCTCTTCTGGGCAGCTTCATGGCTGGCAGTGTGGCTTCCTGGCTACCCACCGAGTGGCCAGCCCTTGCTGTATCCGTGGTTTCTGCCAGTGCCTGGCCTGGAGCCCTTCCTACAGGCCCTGCTCCTCAGAGCAGCTGCCTGCTCACCGAGCGCCCACTCTGTTCCCGGGCTCAGCTCTGGGGGTCAGTGTTCTCACCGCCATTTCACGAGGAAGGAAACTGAGGCTCCAGAGCGCCCTTCAGTGCTGTGCTCAAGGGGGCGTCACGGGCGGAGTGGCCGAGCTAGGAGTTAAATCTCACGAAGGTTTGTCGTTCTCGAATTTGGACCTGAGAAGTGGACTGGGGAGGGGGGCAGTACTGTGACCCTGCAGGGGCAGGACGAGGCGCCCCAATGAGGAGGATCTGGGCTGCAAAGCTGTGGTTCCGGCGAGCCCCCGCCTCCAGCAGCCCACCGGGCTCTCGCTGAAAATGACAACTCCAGCCAGAACCGGCGCGCCTACGACACAGCCATTCATGCCTTACGTGCGCATTCCCCTTAATTGCCAAGCCTCCCAGTTACCGTGGGTTGCAGTGTCTGGTGCTGGGTTATTTTCTCGTATTTTTCCGTCCCCCTCCCCGCCCCCCCCCCCGCCCCCCGCCCCCCGCCGAGTTTACTATTTCGGAGAGACACTAGCTCTGCCTTCGTGTTTGTCTTGCTCCCTCCCCACCCTCAGCCGAGGAAAACCAAAAAGCAACAGCTGGCGGCGGATGCGCGCGCCCTGGCCCGTCTCCGCGGCGGCGGTCTCCTGTTGCTTCTCCAAGCGGCCTGCCCCTTGAATCCCGCCCGCTCCCAGGAGCAGCGGCGGCGCGCTCGAGGGGCGGGCAGCCCGGCTAGGAGAAGGGGGTCCGCGCGCCGACGCTCCCCGGAGGCCGGCAGACGGTGACACCGCGGTCCCCGGAGCCCAGCCCCGGCCGAGCCCCCGCCCACCACTCCCCACCCCTGCCGGACGCGCAGCTCCAGCCCGCCCCCACCCTTCCCAGCAGGGGAGGCGGGAAAAACAGCGAAAGCCTCGCCCACCGCCCTCCCCCAGCTTCGCCACTCCCAGGCTCCTCCGGACTCCACTCATCCTTCTGGGATTGTCTCGGAGGGGACACGCCGCGCAGGTAAGCTGCTGCAGAGGTGGCGAAGTTGGGTTCCTCTAACGAGGAGGGAGAGGGGCTGGGGTGGGGACCGATCGCGCGGCGCCAGGATGCTGCCCGGGCAGGTTTGTTTCGATGGGTGTGAGCGGTTCTCGCCAGGCACGCCGCTAGGGCAGCGGAGAGCGGGTAGGAGATGGAAACCCAAAGGGGAGGTGGGCGTCGGAAGAGAAGAGGGGCGGCCGACGGGGGAGACAGGCCGTGGCGGTGGGGGTGAAGCTGTTCGGACAAGGCGTTTGCTGCTGCCTGGAGCTTGAGGCTGTGGTTTTCGGAGAAGGGGAAAGGGCTGCTCTCCTCGTACCAGGGCGGGGTAGTTTTCCCTTTGTTACTTGGAAGCTGTGGACACTTGAGTGTGCGGTTGTGAAGACGAGGGGAGGTGGCTGGCCATGAGCGTGCACACATGAGCCATGCAAAATGGGACTTGCTGATTTGGCGCTTGGAGGACGGGGGAGCTGGGGCTGGGCAGTGGGCACCGGGAGGAGGGGCAGGTAAGAAAAAGGGCTGGCGTTCCAGGGCACGGGGTTCAAGAGAGTGCATCAGTGTTCCTCTCCTCTTGTCTAACCCGTCCTGGCTTCTTCCGAGGGCGGGGGGGTGCCTGGTCCCCTCGCCCCATTCCCTCCTTTCCTGGTACCCTGCCCTCTTTCCCCAGCAGGGCTGGCCTTGGCACAGCCTTCCCCATTGTGTCTCTTGGGCTTCCTTGCTTAGTTGGAAGGGGCTCCTGGCACTTGCTTCTGGGCTCTTACAAGTGGTGGCTGGTAGAGGAAGCACCCGAGGGTGGGAGCAGGGAGCAGGGAGCAGGCGTCCTGGAGAATGGGCCTGGCCAGGCCCCCGCTGCCCACATCCAGCCTCAGGGGTTGTGGCTTCCAGGGCTTCTCCCTGCCAGTGTGGCCTCTGTCTCCGCTTCCTTTGTCTTCTTGGCATCGTGCGCTCTGCCTAGGCCCAGATTTCCAGGTTTGGAGAAGGATCAGTGGGCAGCCCATGTCTTTGGTGGAAGGGCCCCCACTCTGGGGTCCCAGTAGCCTCATCGTGTGTATGTGCTGATGTCTATATCTGTTTCTGCTTTGGCCTTTTTCACGTGACCTGCCCAGTAGTTGCCATGGAAACCCCTTTTCAATTCTCAGCCTCCCTCCTTTTCTGCCCATTCCTCACCTCCATATCTCCTCCCCTCCCCCCCAACATGGTTGCCTAGATACTGATTACCCCTGACTTCTCTGGGTAGGAGACCCTGAAATGTTAGCTCCCACCTCACACTGATGTCACCCCTAGCCACTCCAGCTCCCCCAGCACACGGTACACATCACAAACACACCCCAAACATGCACACTCACGACACCACCCACACAGACACGCACCTACTTGCCACACACACTGCATAAACACACAGCACACACATATATCACATGTACACCATGTACACACCAAATACACCATGCATGTACCAAACCACAGCACACAACCCACAAGGCTAGGGAGCCCCTCTCCTGCGTGCTAGATGCAAGAGGTTGGGCATGGGCCAGAATTTAAATCTCTCCCCACTGCTTCCTACCTGCCGTGACCCTAAGAAAGCCTGAGGCTCCTAGCCCCTCTTAGGCATCTCAGTTCTGCCCCTGAGCCTTCCTGCCTAACACAGGATCAGGCAGCTCCAAGGCATGCTGAGGCTCTGAACCTCCACAAAGGAAGGAGGAAAGGTGTGACTGTGTTAGGAGAGCAGGGGAGGGCAGGGAGAGGAGACAAAGCCTTGAGGAGGGTTGGGAGGAGGAGGAGCCAGCAAAAGAGGAGCCAGGTGTATTTAGAAAGTATCGTAGGGTGATGATGGGCGGGGAAGGAGTGTCCAGGCTGCCCTCTATCCCCCAGGGACACTTTCCTGCTTTCTCCTTGGCTCCTCCAAGCACATCTGTGTGTCTCGAACAGGAAGGCAGTTTGCCAAGGGCTCCTGGATTGCTAGAGCTTTCCCAAGACCTGTAGCTTCTCTCCGGGTCTGGTGATAGACTCTAGAGGCCAGCGTCTCCTTTCTGGCCAACTTGTGATCTTTGGACTGACTTGGGCCCCACTTCATTCAATTATTCAGTGAATTGCTTTAAGTACCTACTTAAAGGATCACTTTAAGTACCTACCAGGATCCTGAGGAAGACAGTCCCTGACCTCAGAATTCTAGATTTCTCAGAGCCGGAAGGGGGACATCCAATCGGGACATCATGCAAATGGGAAAACTGAGGCTCGGAGGTCACACACTCCACTGTGGCTGAGGCCTCTGACTCTTCAGCCAGGATTTGTGACCCGCCCCCCCCCAACACACACACTTCCTGTCGCACATCACTTGCTTCACTTGCCTTTTTTTCTTTGTTGCCAGCAATCCTCTGGGGACTACCATGTCCCTTTCAAAGTATGGGTGCTCTAGTGGATGGGGAGCCTGCTTCCTTCTGTTTTCTTGGAGAATGTGGCCAGGAGAAGAGGGGGCAGAGGCAGTTCCCTAGACCCTGGAAACTCCCCACAGCCATAGGGAAGCCAGAGCATCGGATCCTGGATCCCGTAAGCAGAGCCTGGCCCCTGGCCCCGTTGGGCCTTGCTGGCAGCCATCTGGATGGCAAACTGTGCCAGGTAGCCCCCAGGACTCATTGTCTAACAAATCATCCACCAGCTTCTGCCTGAGCACCTGAGGATGCAGACTAGTCATGAGAGGCCCCGCCCCTGCCTGCAGCATGAAAGAGGAGAGCCCAGGGGTGCAGACCCAGGGGGTAGTCCTGGCTGTGCTCCAAGGGGGAGGGCATTCATATCACAGATAGCCCTTTTAGATGCAAACTGGGTTTCTGGTGATAGTCAGGAATGGCTTAGACTGATCTCCAGCAACTGAAGCCTCCGCAATTTTATTATCTTTTTTAGTTTTTGGCCACACCACGCAGCATGCTAGATCTCAGTTCCCTGACCACAGATCGAACCCAAAAGCCTCCATGATTTTAGGCCTCTGGTTTCTCATCTGCCATAGAGGGGTCAGATTTCATGATTTCTAAGGCATTTGTTTTCCTCCCAGTTTTTGTAGACTGTGTACCGTCTTGAAAAAGATCCCTTTTCTCTCCAGGTGCCTAACTGTGCTTATAATTTTATAACACAGGGTTGTAGCTGAGCGGAGCAGGGAAGGGGCTGGCCTCTGGTCACCCCGAGAAGGCTTCCCTTTCACCCTGTGAGACAGGAGATGCTCAAGAATCCGAGACTGAGTTTCTTATCTCCCAGGCTGCAGCCCCTGACCCTCCTGGACACCATGTCCACTTGGTCCGTTTTGCTAGGATAATAACCAGGGCCTGGTGGAGTCTTGGGAGATGTGGTCTCTGAAGGGATGAGGCCAGGTTCATTTGAGTCTATGAATCCTCTGGACAGAGAGCCTCGGGGCAATGGAGAGCGTGACAGGAGGCACTGGTCAGGGCTGTCTGTCTCTGATGAGAAGCAGAATATCTCTGGCCGAAACAAAACCTTGGATCCAATTTGGCAGCATCTTCTCTGCCCTGGAATGGGAAGGGGGAGGGGAGACTCTGACCTGGGAAAGTATGAAGTTAGCCTGGAGCCCACACAGGGACACACTTGTTACAAAGATGCGCGGGGGAGCGGGAGGCTCAGGAGGGGCGCTGGGGCCCAGGGGACCAGGCTGGGG
Organism: Capricornis sumatraensis; assembly: GCF_032405125.1. Lineage (NCBI taxonomy): Eukaryota > Metazoa > Chordata > Mammalia > Artiodactyla > Bovidae > Capricornis > Capricornis sumatraensis. The sequence goes on along the minus strand of NC_091084.1, from coordinate 30,424,009 downwards.
CCGTGGGAATGTGGCTGCTGCAGCTCAGAAGCTCTGATTTGGGGCCAGGGATGAGGGAGGATCTAGTTAGAATGACAGTGACCCTCACGTGGCTGGAGGGCAAAGCCAGTCCTCGGGAGGGGACCAGAAGCAAGGTCTTAACGTCATACGTACATCCCTTTAAGAGTTGTTAACTGAGTCCCTTCCCTATGCCAGGCCCTGTGGGCTTTCCAGGACCCAGAGCCCTCTGAGATGATGATTTCATTTCTCTGAGCGCTCCTTCCTGGTCCCTCCCTTTGTCCCCGGCTGACCTTACCCCACCTCCCACCCAGAAGGGCCCCCCCCCCCCACAACCTCCATCTTCAACAAGCAGGGCCCCCGCACTCGCTCATGTGTGTCTCACACTTGCACTCTCTCTCCCCTTCTCACTCATACATAATATCCATACCTGACACACAGGCGTGAGCTCACAGGTTCCCTGCACTCTCTCACCTCGCCCAGCTGCAATCTCTCACCCAGACCATGGTGATGGGCTCTCTCTCCTTCCACTTTCTCAGCCCTCTTGCTTTTAATTACCACTGATCCTGTGGGCCAGTATTCCAACCTCTCCGTGCCTGTTAGTGGGGACAGGTGCCTGGCTGTGGCCCTCGAAGCTCTCTGGGTCCTGGCCGCAGCTATCGCACCAGGCACCTTCTCCATGTGATCATCCTGAGCCTTGGCCTTCCTACCCTCTGCCTCTGCTCAGGCCCTAGCAGGAATGAACCCTTACTTTGGCCTGCAGAGCAGGGGATGGTTGCCTTTGGAGATGCACAGACTTGGGGTCTAATCTGGTTGCTGATGCTTCCTAGCTTGCTTAACTTTTCTAAGCCTCAGTTTCCTTATCTGTCAAATGGGCATGAGGATTGAGCAGGGCTAAGTTATGTCAACTGCTTCTTTGTGCCTAGCATATAGAACATACTTGCTAGATATTAACTGCTATAATAATAGTAATGACACATTGTTATTATTATTAGAATTTCTTTCAATTTTTTTGGACTTCTCAGGTGGCGCTAGTGGTAAAGAACCCATCTGCCAGTGCAGGAGACATAAGAGATGAGGAATGCCTGGGTCAGGAAGATCCCCTGGAGAAGGGAATGGCTACCCACTCCAGTATTCTTGCCTGGAGAACCCAATGGACAGAGGAGCCTGGTGGGGCTACAGTAGTCCATAGGGTCTCAGAGGCTTGGACACAACTGAAGCGACTTAGCACTCATTATTGTTACAGTGTCCTTTGAGGCCCCTCTCCAGTGCTCATTCTTTAAGATAGCTTTTCCTATTTCTTAGAGAAGGAAATGGCAACCCACTGCAGTACTCTTGTCTGGAAATACCGTGGACAGAGGAGCCTGGTAAGCTACAGTCCATGCGATTGCGAAGAGTCTGCACATTTCTTAGTAAACAGACAAACTTTCCTCTTCCTGGTACCCCTGAAACGCTCTGTTGCTTCTTCCCTTAAAGGCTACTCCCACTGGGCCTGTACTTAGCTACTTACGTCCATGCCTGCTCCCCACACCCTCGCCTGCTTCTTCAAAGGCAAGGTCTGTTTTTTCCCCACATGGCAGAGGGGTGGGCATGGTGTCAGACATGGAGCAAGCCCAGTGAGCATCTGTGAATTGAACATATGTGGGAAAAAGTCCTCACGCACCAGGGCATGTTGAAAGCCCCTCCAGGCTGTCTCCCGCCTGTCACTCGCCCCGCAGGTGCGCACCACACACACCTAAAGTGTACATTCCTTTCTGCCCATGGGTCATCTCAGTTTGTCCTGTTCCTTTGGTAGAGTTTGAAAACTAGGAATTTGACCTCATCGGAGGTCTGGGGGCGGGGGGTGCTTCCCAGGTGGCGCTAGTGGTGAAGAATCCTCTTACCAATTCGGGAGATGCAAGAGATGCAGGTTCGACCCCTGGGTTGGGAAGATCTCCTGGAGGAGGCTATGGCAACCCACTCCAGTATTTTTGCCTGGGAAATTCCGTGTGCAGAGGAGCCTGGCTGGCTACTGTCCATTGGCCCGTAAAGAGTCGGACGCAACTGAGTGAATGAGCACAGCTCAGGAGGTCTGGGAAGTGCTTAAGGACTGAAGGCAATGGAGGGAAGCTGATTCATCATAGTGTTTTGGTGACTGGGATTTGATGGAGACCTGGAGAGTGGGCGGGAGGAAATGGGGGGAGGGGCGCACTGGAAAAGTCTAAAAATTCCTTTAAAATTCCACACAGATCCTTGAGTTGTTTTGAGCTTAGGTTGGATTTGACTTAAAAGGATAATGGTGCTGAACGTCTGATCCTTCAGTCATCAGCATTAACTGAGCAGCCTATCTGCAAAGTGTTGGTGATTCAGAGAATGCCTAGAAGGTGCCTTCCTTCTACAGAGCTCATAGTCTGATGGAGGGCACCTGGAAAGAGGCGTGGGCCTTGGCTCTGTGGGGACTGGGGCAATGAGGCATGTAACAGGAAGGAGGAGACAGTACGTTTCCTGAAGCTGAGACAAACAAGGTCAGGTAAACCTCCATGCCGGCAAGTGACCGGGTTCGGCAGGTTTCCAAGTATACGGGCCCATAGGTCAGGGGTCATCCCATGTCATTTCCACCACCAGGCAAGTCAGTGAGAGCACAGACAAAGTGCCCTGTGGGCTCAACTGCCCACCCAGAGCTGTGCTCTCAAGGCAGTGGGCGGTCGGGCAGAGAGAGTGGAAGGGCCAGTCAGGCGGCCTTGTCCTGCGGTCTGCCTGTGGGCAGGGTCTCATGGGCCTGGCCCCCTGGGCCTCTGGGCCTGGCAGCTGCTCTGAGTTTCTCTTTCTGCTGCTGGGACTGTTTGTCTGGCCTCTCTTGAATGGTCCTTTGTCAGCAGGCGTGGGGAGGTGATCCCATGGCTGGCCTGACTCACTCGCTCATGCCCGCCCGGCCTGCCAGGGCCCTGGTCTGGGGCTTCTGTGCACCGCGGCCCATCATCCTGACTCCCTGGAACTGGACTGAGGTCCCCTCGGGGGCAGGGGCGTGGGCCCCCGGGCTGGCCGGCAGCAGTAAGTCCCGCTCCCTGACTCACTCTGGACAGCTCGTGTCCTGGGCCTGTGGCAGGGTCGGCCGCACAATGCTGCCCCGTGTGCCCACCTCTGGGGGCGGTCAGAGGAAGCCACGGGGTGACGGCTGGCCTGGCGCTGCCAAGACTGTCATATTCGGTGGTGATGGGGGCCGGGGGTAGCAGCAAGGCCCCAAGACCCTGCTGGTGGGCCAGCTTGGGGTCTTTCCAAGGGAGTCTTTTTAGAAACCAGGCCTGTGGCTGTGATTTGTGAGTCCAGTGAGTCGCTTCTAAGAGAGGGCTTTATTTCTTTTCGTGGTCGGCTCTTTTCCTTTTCCGCAGAAGTAATTCCACGTTAAAGATAAAGGTGCCTCCTTGTTCAAACAGTTCTCTGTGCTTGATAAAGGGGTTCTGTCCCTCCCACTCCCCCTGCGCAACTGGGCTGGATTGGGCCCGGGCTTGAGGACTGGGAAGAGCTCTGCATCGTGGGGGCCAGTAGGCCCACCTTGCAGCTGTTGGGCGGTGCCCTCCTCCATGACGGAAGGATGGTGGTGCAGACCCAGAGGTGGGGCTCCTCAAGGAGACCCTGTCAGGCCTGAGGGGCCTGGGAGGAAGGGGCCACCCTGGTGGGCGTCAGCTGCGGCGCTCTGGGCAGTCAGCGGTCCAGCCGCCTCAGGGCAGTGCCGGAATTCAGTGAAGTGACTGCAGCCACCTTGAGCCCCTCAGCCTATCAGAATATCACCACTCTCTGCTCTCTCCTCAGTCCCAGGCTTTGACTTCTCTATGCTCTTCAGCCCTTCTCTGGAATTTTGCAGATAGGCTATTAAACAGAATACGTGATGTTTAATGCTTGTTTGATGAGCATTTAACATGCAAATCAAGGGAAGACGTTGCATTTTCCTCTGAAGCCCACAGATCCATCCGTGACCTCTAGTTGGACCCAAAGCACTTGTTTTAAAAGGCAGCTTTAAAAGCCGTTGCTGGGTTTTTGGCTTTGTGGTTCTCTGAACCATAGAAGCCCAGCCCCTATCACAGAAGCACTGGACACCACCAGCAGGGCATAGGGCTCCACGCTGCTTGCCAGGAAGGTGACCAGATGTGGGCTTGATGGGGGTTGGGGAGCTGTTTTGTTTTTTTAACGGAATTAAAAATTTATTGTTTTTCATAGACTTTTTAAAGAAAAATTTTAGATTTATAGAAAAACTGAACAGCTAGTACAGAGAGTTTCAACATAAGCTGCCTGCAGTTTTCTTGATTACTGTCTTACCTTAGTGTGGTATATTTGTTACAATTGATGAAATAATGTTGATATATTATTATTGGCTAAAGACCATCTTTATTCAGGTTTCTTTAGTTTTCCCCCTAATGTCCTTTTTCTATTCCAGAATCCCATCCAGATAGCCACATTCCATTTAGTTGTTATGTCTGCTCAGGCTCTTCTTGGCTGTGACATTAAATTGCCTTGTTTTTGATGACCTTGAGAGTTTTGAGGAGGACTGGTCAGATATATTGTAGATATACCCTTCAGTGGGGTTTTATCTGATGTTTTTCTTGGCTTACGGGTTTGGTGGAGGAAGATCACAGAGGTAAAGTATGATTTTCATCACACCAAATCAAGGGTGTGTACCGTCAGCATGATTTATCCCTGTTGATACTGACAGGGAGGGCTAGGCTTCCAGTCCCTTTCAGCACCCCCACTTTTGCACAGTCCCAAAGCCTGGTGATAGGAGCTGTGCTCTTTCCCCTCCTCAAGACAAACATCAGTCTGTCAACCAGCACTTGGTGGCTGTCTGCACCACCCCAGCTCTTACAAGTCATGGCGTAACAGAGACCTTCCAGCCAGGAGAACCTTGTTAAAAAGGGAGCGTAAACCAGAATGTGTTGTGTGGCAAGTCAGTGCTAATGACAGATCACTGGTGCTCTTTGAGTCTGGAGAAAGAAGCCTGCAATTCAGTCCATGGGCTGGAGTGGCAGTTGGACAAAGACAGTGTTTCTCAGCCTTGGCTGCACATTAGAATGAGTTGTGTGCTCAGTTGCTTCAGTCGTGTCCGACTCCTTGTGATCCTATGGACTGTTGCCTGCCAGGCTCCTCAGTCCATGGGATTTTCCAGGCAAGAATACTGGAGTGGGGAGACATGCCCTCCTACGGGGCATCTTCCCGATGCAGGGACCAAACCTAAGTCTCCTGCATTGCAGGTGGATTCTTTACTGCTGAGCCTAGAATGAGTGAGGGATTCTAAAAATGACTGATGCCTTGGTCACACCCCCAGAGATTAGAATTTGGTGGGACTTAGTTGATCCCCATTATTATTATTATTATGCAAAAGCTCGACATGTGATCCTAAGATGCAGGATTGAGAACTGGACTACACAGGGAAGGGAAGGCTGTGCTCAGTGGAGGGAAGAGAATACTCAGTGGCCTGGAGCTCGATACAGTGTGGTGGGGGATGGGAGTAGATCATTTTAGCTGAAAGTACTGGGAGGAAATACTAGAAGGGTAGAAAAGAGACAGAGGTATTTCTATGCCAGGCTAAAAAGTTTTGATTTTTTAAAAAGTAATTAGGGTATGGAAACACCATGAGTACACTTGCATTTGATAGAGAAGTGATCAGCATACACATTTGGTGTATTAAATCATACAGTCCAATTAATGTCCAAGACAGATTATAGGGAGAGGGTGAAAGATAGGTGCAGCCACTACAGTGCTGGGCTTCCCAGGTGGCGCTAGTGGTAAAGAATCCTCCTGCCAGTGGAGGAGACCTAAGAGACGTGTGTTTGAAACCTGGGTCAGGAAGATCCCTTGGAGGAGGGTGTGGCAACCCACTCCAGTATTCTTGCCTGGAGAATCCCATGGACAGTGGGTCCTGGCGGGCTACAGTCCATGGGGTCACAAAGAGTCGGACATGACTGAAGTAACTGAGCACGCAGGCACTACCGTATTATGCAAGGTACCACAACAGCCCGGGGGAGCAGTGATGAGGGTCTGAACTACAGCCAGCAGTGGAAGAGAAACTTACAGAGATCCTGCAGGAGTAAGCGTGGCTAGGACTTTGCCACAGATAGGACGTGGTGTTCTGGAGGCAGGGAGCAAACCCTGTGAGCTCAGTGAGACTGTAAGCTCCATAAGGCAGGGACTCTGTTGCTGCAGCTCCCCCAGTGATGACTGAGGTCCTTGGCAACAGGAGGCCATCAGTACCTGTTGTTAATTTGGTTCCTGGAAGAATAATGTTACCATTCTTTCCAAAATTACTCCTCGTTCCAAAATTAGTCTCCTCTTCTCTACCAATTTCTCCACCTAAATGCAGGCCGATCTCAGCTGTTTGGAAATCAATCTAATTCAATAACGTGGGCCGAGATGTAAATAACTGTTAGGACTGGAAGTATTTACCTTTCAAACAAAACGTTTGGTGGAATTAAGAACTCTCTCCTTGGGAGAATGTTGCAGTTGTGGAAATATTTTTGAGTAGGGATTATCTTTATTTCAGTTCTACACCTTAATCTCATTTTGAGCCAGACCAAGGAAAAAATGGGAGGTGGGGTCTGCAGCTTGGCAGCCTGCTCTGAAAGGCTGTCAGTTGCTGGGCCGGTAGTTCTGTTGGCACGCCCTGTGAGCCTGGTTCCAGTGGCCGGGACCTCCTACAACCTGTCTGGGATACTGTCTTGCTTCCTGAATAGATGCAGATGTTCTGCTGGGCAGAGAGCAGCAGGGTGCCCAGCAGGTACTGTGGGGAGGCTTGGGAGGGAGAGAAGACAGCCCGAGCTGGTGTGAAGCTCAGCTGAGAGTGAGTGACAGGAAGACCTGTGAACAGCTGGGGTCCAGCGATGGCTGACGGATGAGCCAGCCCTCCTGCCTCCAAAGGGGCTCCGGGGTCCCAGCCTTCACATCAGTCATAATGGACAGAACAGAGCTGGGGAGGAAACTGTGAAAGGGAAAGAAAATGACATCATCGGCGTCAACGTTAAAGCTGTTGAATTTTATCTGGGTTATTCTCTCGTCCTGTTTTTTCTCCCCTGGACTGGGTCAGACCACTTCCATCCAATGGGCCCTGCTTGGTCTCAAGGTCAAGGTCAGCATTTTTATTTCCCTCAGTGCCCATGCATTGCTGCACTTGCCAGCGGAGGCAGCAAGGAAGAGTGGAAAAAGCCTAGCATGTGGCATCCACAGAATTAGGGGCCGATGCCAGCTGTGCCATTGTTAGCTGTGGGGCCTTGGACAAGTAACGTAACTCTGAGCCTCACCTTCTCGAATCTGTAAAATGGTGCTGATATCCAGCATCTCCTGCAGCTGCGGTGTTTCTTTGAGCTGATGCTTGTGAAGTTGTCTGGTAAGTCAGGCGTCTTACGGATGTTTGATGTTAGGGGCGTCACCACCATCACTGTGATCATCCCCTTCAGCCATCATGGGCGGGGAGCAGGGTGGGTGGATCATACACAACACAGTTGGTCCCCCTTTGTCTTACGACTGCCACAGGTACACTCGAGGGTCTGAGGCTGAAGGACAGGAGTCTCTGGTCCGATAGACCTTACTGCAATCTTCCTTAAACCTAGGAGGCAGGAGGACCAGGGTGTCCTGGGCACAGCATCCCAGTCTTGCAGAAGTCCGTCTGGCACCCACCCAACCCCGGGAGTCTCAGGGCCCAAGCCTCCTAGGGAGATACCCTGAAGGGGCCCCTTGCGGGAGGCAGTGGCTTCTCTTGGGAGGCCTCTGGTTTAGGAAGAAGACTAGGCGTGCTGACCTAGGGGTGGGGCACCTGAGGTCCACCAGGGCTAAGCCTCAGGCCCCTGGCCGCTGCCCAGCAGGCTGCTGGGACAGCAGAGACCCCGTGTCTCCTGTTGGGCAGCTGCCCTGCAGCCAGAGCGGGATGTGAACTGGCTTCTCCCAGGAGCTGCAGCTGTCTGCTGACCCTTCTCTCCACACCCAACCCGGGCACATTTTCCTTCCCCTGCTCTTTGGAGCACTGGTGTGACTGGGGCAGGCAGGGTGTGGCGAAGGCTCCGGGGGAGCCAAGGATGGAGGCCCAGCTGGGGGCTTCTGGGGAGGAAGATAGCGTGGGGGCTTGCGTGATGTGTCTCCAAAGCAGATGTCTTTTCTCAGCAGTCTCCACCCTCTCCTTGCTTTGCCACCTTGTCCACCCCTTGTTCAGTTTCCATCAGGAGCGCCTTTTCTTTGTTGTTCAGTCGCTAAGTCGTGTCTGACTCCGTGACCCCGTGGACTGCAGCACGCCAGGCTTCCGTGTCCTTCACTGCCTCCCGGGGCTTGCTCGAGTTCGTGTCCATTGAGTCGGGGATGCCATCCTACCATCTTACCTTCTGTTGCTCCTCTCCTTGGCCAGCCTCCATTCTGTCCCGGAGCCTCTTCCTTTTCGCTTTGCCTGCCTGCTTGCACTTCTCTTTGGGCCCCCTCCCCTGGTCAGCTTCTCTTCTCTGGGATTTCTTTCCTTTTCTGTCTAATGTCCTCTGTCGTGCTTCTGGGTCTCTGGGTGGGGGGCTCCTGCGCTTGGGGCTGGGAGGCTACGTCACCCACCTCAGCTGGCCCAGGCAGATCTGTGCTCCTCACGTCACCTGTCGGCAGCCCTGGGTAATGCAGCCTGTTTTTCTGAAGGAAGAAGAGGGTAGTGACCCCCGGAGGCCTTTTGATTCTGTTAAGCCGGGGTCTGCCTGCTTCTGCTGTGGACCAAGGCCTGTCCCCGCCCCTGTTGTGGGGACGCTGGAGCCTTCCAGGGGTGGAGGGAAGTGAAAGGAGGCCACTGGGGCCTTTCCCCAGCTCTGTTCTCTGTTTCTCTTCCCCATTTCCCAAGAGAAGCTAGAAAATCAAGGCGGAAGCTGAGGAAGGAGGTGGGGGAATGATGATATTAATAGTATCAGCAGTTGATACTTTAAAAGCACTTGCTATTTAGCAGGCAGAGACTTCCTGCTGTGACATGGTTCCCCTTCATTGCAAATGATCCAAACCATTGCATCTGGTTGAGGCAAGGCAGGGAGCCTGTGGGAGCGCAGAGCTCACCTGGACGGGACCCTCTCCCCATCTCTTCTCCCTGCTTCTCTCTCCTGCCAGCTCTTCCCTGGTGAGTTGCTGCCTGACTTCTCCACACCAGATTCCCCACCTTGGCTGCTATGAACCCTCTTCTATTGCTTCCAGACTATGTGACAACCCCTGAGGGACACTGAAGTTTCAAACCCAGTCCTTTTAGCAACAAGGGAGGGGCTGCGATTGGCAGCCTCCAGTAGACCTTCAAGGTTGGAGTTGGGGAGGAGCTGTCTACTCTCCAAAAGGAGACGCCAAAGGGACGGATGTAGGCGAATGATAACTGCTTATGCACAGAGGCTAGTTCATCTAATCCTCACAGCTCCTGAGATTCCTGTTTTCCAGTTTGAGAAGCAAAGACTCCAAGAGATAGAGACTTGTTCAAGACCCCAAAGCCACTGAGTAGCGGAGAGGCAGGATGGTAGAGAGATGGAGAGCAGGAGCCAGATTGACTGGGTTTAAATCCAGGCTCTGCTACCTTCTGGCTCTAGGACTTTAAACAAGTTGCTTATTCTTCCTGGTCTCAGTTTCTCCATCTGTATAATGAGGATAATCATAAATGGAGCCATTTCCTAGAACTACCATAAGGATTGGATGAGTTAGTACATATAAACCACTGAGAACAGTACTTGGCATGCCATGAATGCCTAATAGCTGTTAGGTATTGTTAGCACAGAGCTTTACAGTTCACAAAGGACCTTCACGTCTGTTACCTCACTTGACTTTTATAATAGCCTTGGAAAGTGGGCATTGGGGTTGGCTGATCCTCCAGATCCCTCCATGCTATGCTGTCAACTCTGACCTAAACAGCTACACAAATTCCATACTCTGTTACCAAAAAAAAAAGAACAAAAACACCCTCTCCAGTGAACAACTCTATTCACAAGGGAATAGAAATTCTTGGGTGTGAGCTGGCAGACACTGAATTCCACTCTGTCTTTCTGCCAGGGATGTGTTTGAGGAGAGCGATGTTAGGACTTGGTTGGTAAATGTTTACCCAGAGGCGGGAGCCCCCTCTTTGCAGAGTTCATCTGATTCTATCCGGGCCTGAGCCTTGCAGCCTAAGCCCACTGGATTGGGACAGCAGCAAGGACTAGAGTGGCAGCTGCCAGGGGTGTGAGCCCTCTGGGAGCAGCAGTGCAGGTGGCCCGTTGTGGCCTTTGTCCCTGAGTCGGTGTGAACCCTCCCTTGGGGTGTGGGGCTGGGGGCGCTGGAGTCCAGGGCTCACAGCAGGAAGTTTACCCTTCTTCCCTCAGCAGGGAGGCAGACTGAGCTGGGCAGAAGTATGAAATCCAGCTCTCATCCACCAAGGGACCATTCTTTCTCTGCCTCAGTTTCTTTCCTTTTAAAATGGGTTTGATGGAAATATATATTTTCCAGGCTATTTTTAAGATTCAGTGAGAATGACTATTTAAAGTAGTAAGAATAGTACCTGACCGATATTCTGTTTATCATGATTATTATTATCATTTCTTATATCTAATCCTGGCCCCAAGCTGGGCTGTAACTATGGACCCTCCTTCCTTCTATAGGGCCCATAGAATGATTCCAATGCTCCCAGTAGGGCTCTGTCCCATAGACTCCCAAACTGCCAGTCACTAGTGCCTTGCTTATTCCTACAGCCAGGCTCACCGCTGGACGACTCACCTAGAAAACTCACCTGTCTTGGTTCCACATCTGCTTTCACACTGCGGTCCAGGCTTCTGCTCCCAGAAGCGTGCAGTGTGAGTGGGGCGGGGCTTGTGTACCTGCAGGAGCTCCAGCCATCAGGGTCCCTGAGGCTCATGCCATTGGCTCCAGGGTTTTGCCTCACGCAGATGGGCCTGGGGGAAGCATTGTATGGAGGCTTCTCCAGTCAAGAAAGCTGCAGCTGTATCTTGCAGCTATATGAGGAAAGGGAGTTTTGAGCCTTCTGTTGTTGTTTAGTTGCCGAGTCACGTCCGGACTCTTTTGTGACCCCATGGAGGTCCTCTGTCCGTGGGATTTCCCAGGCAAGAATACTGGATGGAGTAGGTTGCCCCTTCCTTCTCCAGGGGGTCTTCTTTTAGCACTGAGCCACTAGAGAAGCCCCCTTGAACCTTCCAAAAGTGGCCAAAGAGAGGAGAATCACGTTGCATTTTAGAAAAACAGATGATGAAACTGGGTGATAACTGATCTCTGGGAGCTTCAAGGTCCAAGAGTATAGGGCACACTGTGGGGGTTTGAGGCCACAATGTGGTCCCTGCCTCCATTCCAGGCCACTTGTCACATGGACGTGAAGCAAGGGACAGACCCTCCCCATCCTGAAAGCAGCTTGGTACAGGGAAGGTGGAGCGGAGTGCTGGGCTCAGTCAGGAAGGACACCAAAATACCCTCGGGAACAATTCCAAACAGAGCAGCCATGTAGGTGACGACTGTCCTTTTGTTTGCTTTCTTTTTCTCCTGTACATAAAATCCCAAGAGAGCTTTGAATCAAAGCATCTAAGTTGGGAAGCAAAAGGAGATGAGCAGTTTAGAGAGAAGGGCAGCTGCATGTGAGTGGTTTGATTGAGTGCAGAGGACGCCTGGCTGCCCCAGCGGGGATGGAGAGTGGAAAGACCAGGGGGGCAGAAGGGGTGCCAGAGAAGATCAAAGACAACATTCCAGCCTGTGTGGCCTGGAGGCATTATGTCACCCACGTTCTCATAAAAGCGCAGCGCACCTCAAAGCCGGGCCGGGAGTTGGGCCTCACCCACCAGATTATACTGACCATACACCCAAGCCTCATTCCTGAGCACGTATGATTGAGGACCAAAGGTGCCATTCATGGAGGGCATGCATGACCCTTTCATAGAAACAGATGCTGAGGAGGCTTGAAACGGCTGCTGGAGCCAGGCCCCTGACTCCAAAGACATCAGACTTCTTGCCTTCTATAATATTTTCCTCCCAAACAGTAAGACTTACTAATGTCTTAGGAATGTAAAGCATCCGCCTCTTTCCCCATAAATCAGACCAATTTGTCTGTGATAATTTTTAGTCTCTGCTTTCAGCTCTTAGCCCGGCCTTAGACCATTCAGATCCATGCTACAGTGATAAGTGTGTGTGTGTTGCTCAGTCACGTCCAAGTCTTTGCATCCCCATCTACCATAGCCCGCCAGGCTCCTCTGTCCATGGGATTTTCCCAGGCAAAAATACTGGAGTGGGTTCATCAGGGGATCTTCCTGACTCAGGGATTGAACCCGGGTCTCCTGCATTGCAGGCAGATTCTTTACCAACTCACCCACACAGCACAGCCAGAATAATCAGAAAGGACTCTTCTGATCATCTCTTTGCCTCCTGTTGAGAGAGTGAGGTGTTGGCCTCCAGTCCTTCTGAAGACCCTTTGTGGCCGTGGTTCTATCAGTCACCTTCCCAGAAGCCAGCACGGCCCCCTTGACATCTGACTAACCAAAGGCAGTCTTTATCTTTTCGGACAAGCCACACAGCATGTGGGATCATAGTTCCCCAAGCAGGAATTGAACCCGTGCCCTCTGCAGTAGAAGTGCAGAGTCCTAACCACTGGACCGCCAAAGAGATCCCTAAAGACGATCTCATGCAGAGCCGGGAGCCTGTCAGGGCTTCTCTCCTCCCTCCTCTCTGCCTCGGTCACTGCATTCCTGTAGGTGCCTTGGCGTCTCTCCTGGCTCCAGCCAGGCTACTGGAGCACCCTCAGGCATTGCCCTGCCTGCTTGTTTCCCTCACGGTACTCCCCTCCTCCAGGCCTGGCCTGCCCAGCGCCCAGTCCCAGCATATCAGAGCCGCAGGCAGGAGCTGGAGGTGTGAGTTCTGGGTAGATGCATTGGCTCCATCACTTCTCTGTTGGCACTTGAGACTCCTCAAATAAAGAGCTTTCATCTCAATCATTCTAACTCACTGGCATTCAGTGGTTCTGAGTCCATCTGGTATACCTCACATCATGCTTATATCCTATTTATACACAGCAAAATCTTCTTTTAACAGGCTTCTTTGTTCCAAAGATTTGGATACATCATAGGCTAAATCTTGTCCCTTGGCATGCAATAACAGTCTAGGGTAACCAGTTAGCCTAAACAATGAGGCCCAGGTATTAGTGGCTCAGATGGTTAAGAATCCACCTGCAATGCGGGAGACCCAGGTTTGATCCCTGGGTCAGGAAGCTTCCCTGGAGAAGAGAATGGCAACCCACTCCAATATTCTGGGAAATCCCATGGACAGAGGAGCGTGGCAGGCTACAGTCCATAGGGTCACAAAGAGTCGGACTTGACTGAACGACTAACTCTTTGACTTTTCCAGGCATTCTGTGACCCCATAAAGGTTCCCTTCCAGCATGTCCTTTCTAGGGAGGGGGCCTGATCTTTCTTTGGGGATCCTGCCAGGACCCAGGCCTTGGTGATCCCTCTGGGCACATTTCTGATGGGCTGAACCCTAAGGAAGGCAAGCAAGTGGGATGCCAGGAAAGGGAAGCGAGGCCTTGGGGGCTGAGTGAGACAGAGATGAGGATGAGATGAGGATGTTTCCCTGTAATTTGTAGCTTGTGCATTTTAAAGGGAGGTTGTTTCTGAGTTATTTTCACAATAGAACTGGGTATTCTGATCTACCTCACTGCTTCGTGGAATCAAAAATAATATAGCGTGATGCTATATCATCAGCTCGTGGCTTCTCTTTCTGAGCAGCTTTTACCCGGCAATTATGTGAAATTATGTGACTCAGTATGGAAAGATAATAACCAGAGAAACTCTTCTGATTGCTCTCTCCTGCACATGCAGAAAAGCAACTGTGCAGACGGCAGAGAGATCAGGGAAGGAAATTAACATGGACAGGCTGTTGCCACCCGAAGTGTCAGCTGTTCACCAGTGTCGAGATAAATGAGAGCGTGGAACGGAGCAGGAAAATGAGTGGAAACTGAATTGTTTCTCTGAAGGTGCTTCAGAGGAAGTACAAGGTGGCTGGTTCCATTTTCCAGATGGGGAGGACGGTCTGAAAGATCTAGAGTTCCAGAGTACCCCACCTCTATCTAAAAGTGAGGACTTTGCCGGAGCCCCATCCCGGGGGCCAGGTCCTCAGGCTCTCCCAGGTAGGGGGCGGTCCATGATCTCACTTGTGCAGGTGGCTAATGTGATGTTCCTGAACCCCCTCTCCCAGCTCCACCCAACTCTGCCTTGCTCTTTCAGCTTCCAAAAATTCCCGCCCACCCTTCAATCTGCTACTTAGCCTCTGTGGCCTGGAAATGGAATTTACCATGCCTACCACCTCTCAACCTCCCCCAGCCCTCGGCCAGCCTTGCCTCCTTTCTGGGAGAAAGGAATGTGAGGGGCAGTTGTGTGGGAGGGAGAGGAGAAAGAGATAGAGGTCCTCAGTGCAGCCGTGAGAGAAAGACATTCTGTGTCCCTTCAGAGGCTCTGTCTGCGTCCTTGGCCACTCGACTCGGGGACAGTGCCAGAGGGACCAGCAAGGTTTTTAAAAATGGGTGTAGGGGCCAAGAGGCCCCCCCAAGGAAGCTTATGCTGAGGTGTGGCTGGCGTAGTCCTGGCCTGGGCAGCAGCTTGAAGGAGGAGAGTTGGTCCCTTTCCAAATCTGTAACAGTCTTTCTTTCAGCTCGCTGTAACTTGATCAGAAATGTTTTCTTTAGAATACAAAGACAGGTCTTTACTCTTTAGCCTGGCATGCAAGATCCTCTAGAGGCTGATTCCAGCTCTCTTATCAGAATTCTCGCCACCCACACTCTCATGCTTTACACAACTCGATTATTCACTGTTTTGGAAGGTATCTTATTCTCGAAATGGCAAATACTTGGCAGATGGCTGTCACGGCCTCTCCTGCGCTATGCAGACACCACAGATGGATGAAGGCCCTCACATCTACCTGCCCTCATTCAGAAGCCTTCTGAGGAAGCCACTTCAGGTGGCCACTACTGAATGAAGTGCCTAGAGGTGCAACTTGAACTGAACTTGAAATTGAATACTGTTTGTGATCCCCCTTTTCCCTTCTCACTGCCTTTGCTCATGCTGACTCCTCCGCCAGAATGCCTTTCCTTTTCTCTTTTCTTAGCCCTGTCCCTCAGAATCCCGTCCTGCTTTCAAGGTTCAGCTGGAACGTCAGCTCCTCCATGGAAACAGCCCAGGTGCCCTGTTGTATTCCCTGCTCCCTCTTCTCTGCCCTGCCACGCTGGCTACTCCTTGAGTGTAGTCTCTGCCTCTTGTGAAGCCCTCTTCACATTTGCTGAAATATCTTGAGTCCTCTGCTTTCACACACTGCCCCCCGTCTTGCTTGCCTGTTTATCCCTTGCAGAACCTGGAATTGTATAACTCCGTTTAGGAATTCAGTGCGTACGTGTGTTGGGGGTGGGGATTTACTTGAGCTTAAGCATCTATGGCGGTAATTAGGTGGAGCTGTGGAGAGTTGTAGCGGTGACTAGTGGCCTGGGACCCTTGACCTGTGCCCTTCCTCCTCCCTGGAGGGGCCTTGCTTGCCTCATAACCCCTCTGCCAGCTAGAAGCAGTCTCAGCTGCTGCCCCTGTTCAGGGGAGGGAATCAGACAAAGGCTTGAATACTAGAAGGTTGGAATTACTGCGGAATGTTAGATCTGTCCCCCAGAAGGGTGAAACGATAAAGAAAAACTGAGTTTACGGCTAATAGATCTCCATTAAAGAAAATTCTAAGATGTTCTCCAGGAATCAAGAAAAATGGCTTGATAGATGCCTGAGATTCAAAAGGAATCATAAATAGATGGGTTAGTAAATACATGGCATGAGTTATCTGTTGCAACATAACAGTAGCTTAAAACAACAAATGTTTATTATCTCGCACAGTTTCTGAGGGTCAGCAGTCAGGGAGGAGTGGAGCTGAGTGGTTGTGCTTTGGGCCTTGGATGAGCTTGCAGTCAAACTGGCAGCAGCCGGGGTGACAGTCGCTGAAGGCTGGACGATCAAGCCCGCTTAATGGTTCATGGCAGCCTTACTTTCTAGTGGGCTTTTGAACCGAGCTCCTCGGTTCTTTGCCTTGTGGGCCTCTCCATAAGGATGCCTGAGCATCCTTAAACATGGCAGGTAACTTTCCCTAGAGCAAGCAGTCCTTGAGAGAGAAAGCAAGAAAAGAAAGCTGTGGTGCTTATAATCAGATACTGGAAGTAACATCAGTTCTGCCATGTTTTTACTGGTCACCCATACTAGCCCTCGGAGAAGGCAGTGGCACCCCACTCCAGTACTCTTGCCTGGAAAATCCCATGGGTGGAGGAGCCTGGTAGGTGCAGTCCATAGGGTCGCTAAGAGTCGGACACGACTGAGCGACTTCACTTTCACTTTTCATTTTCTTCCATTGGAGCAGGAAATGGCAACCCACTCCAGTGTTCTTGCCTGGAGAATCCCAGGGACGGGGGACCCTGGTGGGCTGCCGTCTCTTGGGTCGCACAGAATCGGACACGACTGAAGCGACTTAGCAGCAGCAGCATACTAGCCCTGGTGCACTGTGAAGGGAGACTGCACAGAGGTGTGGATGCCAGGAGGTACTGGGGGCTCTCTTGAAGGCTGGTCACTATACACACAGGTGAATCTATACACAAGTGTTTTTTTCAAAGAAATACAAACACTAATACCTACTTCATAGAATTAAGAACAGAACTGAAATTTTGTAAAATAATGGCATATGTATCAGGAAGGGGGTGATTTGTATTTTTCAAGAAGAATATTTTACTTTATAACTATTATACATTTTGGCTTCCCTGATAGCTCAGTTGGTCAAGAATCTGCCTGCAATGCAGGAGACCCCAGTTTGATTCCTGGGTCGGGAAGATCCCCTGGAGAAGGGATAGGCTACCCACTCCAGTATTCTTGGGCTTCCGTTGTGGCTCAGCTGATAAAAGAATCCGCCTGCAATGCAGGAGACCAGGGTTTGATCCCTGGGTTAGCTGTAGACATTTAAACTCATTGTTAAGGGAATTCCCTGGATGTCTAGTGGTTCGTGGGGCTTCCCAGGTGGCTCAATAGGTAAAGAATCCGCCTGCAGTGCAGGAGACAAGGGGTCGATTCCTGGGTTGGGAAGATCCCCTGGTGGAGGGCATGGCAACCCACTCCACTGTTCTTGTATGGAGAATCCCACAGTCGGAGGAGCCTGGTGGGCTGCAGTCCATAGAGTTGCAAGAAGTCCGACAGGACCGAAGCAGCTGTGCATGCGTGCGTGCTAGTGGTTAGCCCTCAGTGCTTTCATTGCCAGGAGCCTACATTCGATCCCTGGTTGGGGAACTAAGATCCCGCAAGCCATGTGGCACGACCAAAAATATAAATTAAATCTTTGTGAAATTGAATATTGGTCTGTCATGACGCTGCTATAACAGAATACCATAGGCTGGGTGGCTTATAAACAATAGATGTTTATTTCTCATATATCTGGAGGCTGGGAAGTCCAAGATCCAGGTGCCAGCAGATTCAGTGTCTGATGAGGGCTTGCTTCCTGGCTGATAGACAGCCGTCTCCTCACTGACCCCTCACATGGCAGAGGGGCAAGAGGGTTCTCTGCGGTCTCTTTTATAAAAGAGCACTAATCCCATCATAAGGTCTCCCCCAACTCATGACCTAATTACCTCCCAAAGGCCTACCTCCAAGTACCATCTCATTGAGGATTAGGTTTCAACACATGAATTTTGGGGACACAAACATTCAGTCTATAGAAAATACAAATGGTCAAGTTCCAAAGGTAACCACCAAAAGACTAGAAATAGCTTGGATAATTTCTTAAGCAGTAGAGGGAGAAAATAAATTAGAAAAAAAAATCAAGAGAGAAATACACAAAAGAAAAGTAGGAGGGAAACAGGTGGTAGAAATCAGACCAAATATGTCAGTAGTCACAATAAAGTTAAATGGAGTAAACTTGAAAGTTAATAATCAGGTCGAATTTTTTTCATCTAGCTGTTTACTGTAAGATGATATTGCATCTTATACATACAATGCATAAAGAAAAGTGGAAAGGAAAGTAGAACTTAAGACAGGATTCATATGTAATCGTAAAAGAGCCAGCTTGCAGGACAATGTAACGATTTTAAACTTACTGTTATAATATTATAAGAAATTTGGGGATAAATTTATAAATCCTTCCTCACAGTGGTAGATTATAAAGCAACATTCTCAAATTGGTCACACAGTCAAAACATGAGGAAACATATAGAAATTTCAACAATATGGTTAATTTTCTTAATCTAATGGCATACAGGGGCTTCCCTGGGAGCTCAGACAGTAAAGAATCTGCCTGTAATGCAGGAGAAAGTGAAAAGTGAAGTGGCTCAGTCGTGTCCGACTCTTTGCAACCCCATGGACTGTAGCCTACCACGCTTCTCCATCCATGGGATTTTCCGGGCAAGACGACTGGAGTGGGTTGCCATTTCCTTCTCCAGGGGATCTTCCTGACCCAGGGATTGAACCCGGATCTCCCGCACTGTAGGCAGATGCTTTACCGTCTGCACCTGGGTTCAATTCCTGGGTTGGGAAGATCCCCTGGAGAAGGGAATGGCAATCCACTCCAGTATTCTTGTCTGGATAATTCCATGGACAGAGAAACTCGGTGGGCTACAGTCCATGGGGTCACAAAGAGTCGGACATGACTGAATCGACTTAGCACACACACACAATGGCATATAGAACTTTTTTCCCAACAAGAAAAGTATTTGTAATTTAATACATGGAGTATAGTTTTTGAAGTGAATAACCATATACTAGATCATAAAGCCAGTCTCAATAAACTTCTAGATACCCAAATACTACAGAGCACATTCTCTGACCACAGTGCGCTTAAGTTAGAAGTTAGTAACAAAAGTAAATTTAAAATCACTATACATTTGAACATTTAAAAAGCATGCTTCTTGAGGCACAGGTCAAATAAATTATAGCACAAGTCTAAAATAACTAAGAACTAAACAATAATCAAAGTCACATTTCAAAGCTTATATTTGGAATGAAAGTGGCGCTTAGAAGATTATAGTTGAAAATCCCTGGAAAATCCCGTGGATGGAGGAGCCTGGTAGGCTGCAGTCCATGGGGTTGCTGAGAGGTGGGCACGACTGAGCGACTTCACTTTCACTTTTCACTTTCATGCATTGGAGAAGGAAATGGCAACCCATTCCAGTATTCTTGCCTGGAGAATCCCAGGGACAGAGGAGCCTGGTGGGCTGCCGTCTCTGGGGTTGCACAGAGTCGGACACGACTGAAGTGACGTAGCAGCAGCAGCAGCAGCAGCAGCAGCAGCTAATATTAGAAAGCAAGAAACGCTAAATATTAATGGGCTAGACAAGCAATAGAAGAAGACAAATCTAAAGAGAAAACAATGAAATAAACCCAAAGAATGTCTAAGGGCAGAATTAAGAATAATTTAAAACACCATAAAGAGGATCAACAAAATTAAGAGTTGGTTCTTTGAGAAGACTAGTAAAACAGTTAAATCTCTAGGGAGTCCAATCAAGACAGAAGGGAGTTGTCGCAAATAAACAAAATTAACAATGTAAAAAAGAACATAATTCAGATCCAACAAAGATTTCTAATGATAGCTAGAAAATACTACAAACAACCTTATGGCAGTAAATTTGAATAGAAAAGGAAACATTTCTGTAAAAATTATAACTCACTAACTATATTCAGGGAAGATCCCGTGGAGGAGGAAATGGCAACCCGCTCTGATACCCTTGCCTGGGAAATCCCGTGGACAGAGGAGCCTGGCGGCCTATAGTCCATCAAGAAAAAGGTAGAAATCTTAAGAATGTCGTGTGTGTGTGTGTGTGCTCAGCCACTTCAGTTGTGTCTGATTCTTTTGCAACCCCCTGGACTGTAGTCCACCATCCTCCTCTGTCCATGGAATTCTCCAGGCAAGAATACTGGAGTGGGTTGCCATTTCCTACTCCAGGGGATCTTCCAGACCCAGGGACTGAACCTGCTTCTTCTGTGTCCCCTGCATTGGTAGGGAGATTCTTTTACCAGTGTACCATCTGGGAAGCCAAAGAGTGCCGTAACCATTAACTCATTGAACAGACAAGTTAAAATTATCCCACAAAGAAAATACTAAGTCAGGCAATTTTATAGTTTAGTTCTACCAAATGTTCAAAGAACACACTATTTATTTCAATTTTCTGCAGTCTCTTCCAGGGAATAGCAAGAGAGGAAATACTTGTTCTGTGAGGCCAGTACTACCATGATACCAAAACCAGGCAAGGTCAACACAATAAAAGAAAAATTGCAGCCTTGTCTCACTCATGCACATAAATGCAAAAATCCTAAACAACATATCAGCAAGCCAAATCCGTCAGTTTATTAAAAATAATCCATTGGTTTCATCCCACAAATGCAAGGATGATTTAACATTAGATAATTTGACATTCACTTTACTTCATTGATAAAGGTTAAAAAATATAGATGTAGAGTACTCCTTCATAATTAATATAAAAGAGAAACATGTTGGAAAACCAGGATTAGAGGGGACCTTCAAAAATGTTAGAAGAAATCTATTAAAAATCAGTAATCTCCTTTTTTATAAATAAATAATATCCCAGCGCAGGAGATGCCTGCCAGTGCAGGAGACACAGGTTCAGTCCCTGGGTCGGGAAGATGCCCTCGAGAAGGAAATGGCAACCCATTCCAGTATTTGTGCCTGGGAGATTCCATGGACAGAGGAGCCTGGTGGGCTACAGTCCATGGGGTTGCAAAGAGAGGGACACGACTGAGCGTGTAAGCATGCGCACGCATGCACACACACACACACATAAATACATATACTATATTTTCATTATCCAATCTCAACACACATAGACAAAAGGTAATTATGTGAGGTGATGGAAGTATTAACAAACTTTACTGTGGTAATTGTACACCTTAAACTCACACAATGTTATAATGTCATATCACAGTAGAGCTGGGGGAAAATTAAAAATAAACATACACACAAATTTAAAAATTAGTAGTAAGACTATATGTGTGTATGTCTTTTATCACTGATTCTATTCTACATTTTACTATAAGTTCTAGCAGTACAGTGTGACAAGAAATATAAACACAATATTCTTCTATTAGAATAGAAGAAACAGTCTTGTATCATTTACAGATATGTCCACAGAGAAACCAAAAGAATCTATAGGTAAATTATTAGAAATAGTAAGAGAGTTTAATAAGATGATTGGATTTAAGATCAATGTGTACAAATCAATTGCCTTTCTCCATACCAGCAAAAATTAGAAAACACAAGAGACAGTATTTTAAATAACAATAAAATAATAAGGTACCTAGCAATATATCTAACAGAAGATGTGGAAGACCTATATGAAAGCATTTATAAAACTTTATTGAAATACACTGAGGGACTTCCTGCCAGTCCAGTGGGCAGTGGTTAAGACTCTGTACTTCCACTGCAGGGGCACAGGTTCGATCCCTGGTCAGGGAACTAAAATCCCACATGCCCCATGGCAGAGCCAAAAAAAAAAAACAACAACATTGAAAAGAATCTAAACAAATGAAAAGATTTACTTATAGATAGGAGACTCAATATCACAAAAATGTTAATTATCCCTATGTTCTGTGAAGTGAAGTGAAAGTCGCTCTGCTGTGTCCAACTCTTTGTGACCCGATGGACTATGCAGTCCATGGAATTCTCCAGGCCAAAATACTGGAGTGGGAAGCCTTTCCCTTCTCCAGGGGATCTTCCCAACCCAGGGATTGAACCCAGGTCTCCCACATTGCAGGTGGATTCTTTTCCAATTGAGCCACAAGGGAATAGGTGAATTGTGATTCCAATGGAAATCCCAGTCATTTTAGATGAATTTGACAGACTGATTTGAAACTTTATATATCAGAGCAGAAGACCAAGAATAGCTAAGACATTCCTGAAGGAAGAGGTAAGAGAGGCAGAGAAGAGGGGAGAAAAAGAAGAGGGAGCTGCTTCCGCCACTGGGGAAGATTGCCATAAAGCTATAGGAACTGAAACAGTGATCTTGATGCAGGAACAAACAAACGGACCAAGAGATCCAAAGAGAAAGGCCAGAAACAGACCCACACCTGAACAGAAACCAGATACGTGACATGAGTGGCTGTGCGCACCGTGCAGGAAGATACCGACAGGCGGTGCTGTCCAGGACGTCTTATGGTCAGGTGGAAAAAGCAAGAATTGGATCCCAACCTCATGCCTTCCATAGACATCCATTCTGGATGGAATACAGACTTGAATGTAAAAGACAGAACTTTAACATATTTAGAAGAAAAAAAAATTTTTAAGTATTTATTTGGCTGTACTGAGGCTTAGTTACGGCATGAAGGCTCTTCAGTTTCAACATGTGGGGCCTTTTAGTTGCAGTGTGAAATCTTCACTTTTGGCCTGCGGGATCTAGTTCTTTGACCAGGATGGAACCTGGCTCCCTGCATTGAGAGTGCAGTGTCTTAACTGCTGGACCACCAGGGAAGTCCTGCAAATCCTTTCTGACTCAGCGCGACAAGGAATATCTTTAAACAAGACAGAAAGATCATTGCATGCAGTCATTCGTATTAATAAATTGTATTCATTGAGAGACAGTAAAAATGTAAAAAGGCAAGTATACTTAATGACAAAACTTTAGTATCCAGAATAATAAGTGAATAATAGAGATGTCAACCCATTGGAAAACTGAGCAGAAGACATGAAAGGCCCATCACTGATGAAGAAGCAGACATGGCAAGTAAACAATCAAAAGCTAAACTCCATTTCTAAGGAATCCAGTTGAGACCATAGTTTACACCTCTAGATTGGCAGAAATTAAGCAGTCTAGTAATAGCGAGTATTGATAAGGATGTGGAGTAATAGGGACAGTCATATGCAACGGTGGGCCTTTAAAGAGGGGATGGTCACTTGGAAATTAGTTTGGAAATTTTCTATAAAGTTGATAATTTGTACAACCCAATGACTTAACTCCTAAACTTATCTCTTGAATATAATTTTTCAAACTGCAGAGTGACCCAAAAATTAATTTATAGGGCTAGCCATTAATTGGCCTAACCATTTTTTCTTTTAAAGAAACAGAATAGAAACTATCAGAGGGCATCATCCTTTTTAAGGCTAAGTATTGTTTAGCAATATTGTTATTTCTGGTTTACATGTATGTATGTTTGTACTGGGTTCCAATGTAAAAAATATTTCCTGTGAAAGTGGTAGTGAAAAACAGTGCCCTTGTGTGCTAGGCAACAAACTCAAAATATGTTTAAAAACTACACTATAATAGCACATAATTGGGGGAAAATCTGTTGATAGAATGGACCAATACATGATAATATTTACCTGCACAGTGGAGTATTACATAACACTGAAAAATGAGTAAACTGTGTTTATGAATGAGTCTTAGAAGTATTGAACAACAACAAAAAAGCCAGTCTCAGAAGATGAATCAAGTGATATGATTATAAAGCTCAAAGAAGCCCCACTGATGTATTCTTTAACAGACTGGTTCCAAATAGGAAAAGGAGTACGTCAAGGCTGTATATTGTCACCCTGCTTGTTTAACTTCTATGCAGAGTACATCATGAGATATGCTGGTCTGGAAGAAACAGAAGCTGGAATCAAGATTGCTGGGAGAAATATCAATAACCTCAGATATGCAGATGACACCACCCTTATGGCAGAAAGTGAAGAGGAACTCTTGATGAAAGTGAAAGAGGAGAGTGAAAAAGTTGGCTTAAAGCTCAACATTCAGATAACTAAGATCATGGCATCCGGTCCTATCACTCCATGGGAAATAGATGGGGAAACAGTGGAAACAGTGTCAGACTTTATTTTGGGGGGCTCCAGAATCACTGCAGATGGTGATTGCAGCCATGAAATTAAAAGACGCTTACTCCTTGGAAGAAAAGTTATGAGCAACCTAGATAGCATATTCAAGAGCAGAGACATTACTCTGCCGACTAAGGTCCGTCTGGTCAAGGCTATGGTCTTTCCAGTGGTCATGTATGGATGTGAGAGTTGGACTGTGAAGAAGGCTGAGCACTGAAGAATTGATGCTTTTGAACTGTGGTGTTGGAGAAGACTCTTGAGAGTCCCTTGGACTGCAAGGAGATCCAACCAGTCCATTCTGAAGGAGATCAGCCCTGGGATTTCTTTGGAGGGAATGATGTTCTGAAGCTGAAACTCCAGTACTTTGGCCACCTCATGCGAAGAATTGACTCATTGGAAAAGACTTTAATGCTGGGAGGGATTGGGGGCAGGAGGAGAAGGGGACGACCGAGGACAAGATGGCTGGATGGCATCACTGACTCAATGGACGCGAGTCTGAGTGAACTCTGGGAGATGGTGATGGACAGGGAGTGCTGCGATTCATGGGGTTGCAAAGAGTCGGACACGACTGAGCGACTGAACTGACTGAAGTGATAAATATTCTTTAAAAAGAAGAATATTATTCAGCCATAAAAAGTACTGATACATGCTACAGTATGGATGAACCTTGAAAGCTTTTTGCTAAGTGAAGAAACCAGATGCAAAAGGCTGTGTATTTTATAATATGTTTATATAAAAGACCCAGACTAGGCAAATCCATAGTGACAGAAAGTAGCTAGATTAGTAACTGTCAGGGACTGTGAGAAAGGGAAGATGAGAAATGACTGCCAGTGCGCACCAGCTTTCTTTTGGGATGATGAATGTTTCTTAGGGATGATAGTTGCACAATTTTGTGAATATACTAAACATCATTGAATTGTACACTTTAAAATGAATTTTTGGTATGTGAATTGTATCTTAATTTTTAAACTTTTTTTTTAAGAAAAGGATAAACATCTATGTTCAGGGTACTGTTTACCTCTGGGAGTAAGACAAGGGCATGGGTTGGAGGAAATAGAGATAAACGTAGCAGCATGTACAAAGTGCCAGTTCTGAAGCGGCTTTATGGGTGTTTCCTTTTACTGTTTCATTATGTGTGTTACATGTGTTTTTATACATATGAAATATAATGTGAAATTTAAAAGAAATACAAATATTAAATGAAGTGACATTAAAAGCAAATGACTGCCTTATGAGAAATGCTTCTTGAATTCCGAGGGGAGTCCAGGGTCACTGCCGTGGTTTGATTGCAGATGGAGCTATTCTGACCTCTGCTGGCCGGGAGGTGAAGGGCAGCTGGGGTCTGCGGGCTGCCGGGCCAGGAGAGGAATGAACCCTCCGAGCACGTGTGGTCCTGGCTGCTAGAGAGTGTGCAGGAGGTCAGGCCGCAGCCTGCCTCACCCCACTAAGAAAGAGCAAGCAGCTTTGGGCTTTTCTGGCCTGGGTTTCTTTGCCTTTACCTCTCTGGCTCTCTAGTGCCCTCCTTTAAGCCCAGGGGTGAGGCATGTGTAACCGCACCGAAATCCATCCCTGGGAGGGACCAGCTGCCCTGCCCTCGGCCTCCATCCAGATGGCCCATCCAGGGACCACTGGCCTGAGACCAGGGGCTTGAGCAGAAGTCTCAGGCACCTGCTGGGGAAGGGGGGGCCGGGCGCTGATGCTCTGAGAACCTGTCTCCATGTTCCCTTTGTTTAATCAAACCACCTTTCAGAGGCTTATGAACTAGAGTCTATGAGAGGAGTTGACTTGGGCACTTTGGAGGTGAGAGGGTGCGGGGGCGCCTTGAGGGAGAGCTGTCAGCCCTTCAGGGATTACTGTACAGAGTCCAGGAAACAGCAGGCCTCCCACCCTCACCCCTGGCTGGACATGAGGGGCATTGGTCTCCCTGCCCCCATTTAATCTGATAGAAAGAACTTCCGCCAGTGGGTCTCGGTTGTAGAGGACGAGGGCAGAAGTCCCAAGCATCTTAATGAGCTAGAGATGGCCATGTCTCTGGGTGGTCTACGGAGGAGGACTCAGGTGAGATGTTCTCCCCAAACCCTTGGGGTTTTGTGACTTTGGCACCGGAGAGGCGGCCTGGTGGAGGCATTCCTGAGCTGGGTTAGGATCCAGGCTCTGCTGCTTGCTACCATGAGTGTTATTCACCTCCTTTAAACTCAGGCTCTTCACCTGCAAAACAGGTTATTAGTCACAGCACCTGCTGGTTGAACTGATTCCATTGTAATTGAATTCATGCTTGCAGAGCCCTCTGTAAGGAGTCTGTCAATGGCAGCTGCTTCGGCTTTCAAACCATCTGAGGGGAGAGCTTGGAGTCAGGGTGGGAGTCCGACTGGGCCCCTGGCCGGGCTGAGGGTTAGAGTGGGGCGTCTCCTACCCAGAGAATCATTTCCCTCCCTCTGTCCCCAGACGCCATGGAAGTGGTGCTGCTCTTCCTGTGTGGCCTGCTGGCCCCAGCGGTCCTGGCCAGTGGTGAGTACCCCTCAGGACCTGGCTCGACAGGGTGGCAGCCACAGCCCTTTCTCATGGAAGGTCCTGGCCCTGTGGGACACTCGGGGTGGGGGGTCTGAGATTCGACATGTCTGATCACCTTCCCTGCCTTTAGCCTGCAAAGAAAGTCCTGGAAGGCAGCAGCTAACTCAGCCCCCGATCCAGCCTGCCCACCTCTCTCCCCACTGGCTCCTGCCGTCAAGCCCAGCAGGTCCCTGTAGACTCAGCCTGAATACTGGGAGCCAGACTTGCACATCAGTCTAGACTGTGGGAGTCACATTTCCTCCCTTGGTTTCAGCCTCCCCACCTGTGACAAGAAGAAAATCCCCCTGCCTTTTGGGGATGATTTAAGATTCAGAAGGGGCAATACGTGTGGCTCCTGTGAACACTGACTCAGACTCGGGCTCTGAGCTGCACCTGCCTTTGGCCCCCGCAGTGAGCCTGGCAAGGCCGGCCCAGCCTTCCATGCTTCTGTGAGCGTCTCTGCCTCCTGGGCCCTGCTTTCCAGGGATCCCTGTGTGCGGAGTGAGGCCTGTGAGACAAGGTGGGAGACTTGGGAATCAGGATGTGAGCTGTCTTCCTCTTGACCACGCCTGTTTGTTTTTCCAGCCGCTGAGCAGGAGAAAGAAAAGGACCCTTTCCATTACGGTGAGTGGTGATGGTGGGGGGAGGTGCAGCCCCATGCAGGGGCGGGACCGACGTGCTCTCCCGGCCCTTCACCTCTTCTGTCTCTCACCCTTGTTCCTTTCGCAGACTACCAGACCCTGAGAATTGGGGGGCTGGTGTTTGCCGTGGTCCTCTTCTCGGTGGGGATCCTGCTTATCCTCAGTAAGTATGTTCCTTCCTCTGTTTCCTCTCTAAGGACAATGTCTGTGGCTGTGAAGCAGGTGGCATACGGTAGTTCTCTTTCCTGGAGAGGGAAGAAGCCTGTCTATCTTCCTAGTTATCTCCAGAACCTAATACACTGCTGGGCACATAATAGGTGCTCAGTGAAACAGCGAAGCATGAACAGAATAAGTACTCGATGAAAACAAGCACAGATACAAAGGGGCGGGGTGGCTGTATCCATCAGGGCATGAGTCGGGGAGTCACAGGGGAGAGGAGACGGGGGCTGTCCTCAGAGGGCTCCGAGGCGTGTCCCCCTGCGTTTGTTTCCCCTCATGAGCCTGGGCTGCTTGCAGCTCTCAGCGCTTACGTGGTCAAGAAGACAGTCGTGTTGAACCTTGACATCAGAAGAGCCCTCCTCCAGCCAAGGATCGCCACATACAGCTGTGCAAGTCGTGCACTGCACAGAGTCCCAGGCTGCTGGTCACACAGTCCCACAGACTCACAGCGCAGCCCTGCTCTGGCCAAGCCGGACACTGACCCTGGGTGGTTTCTTTGCCTTTCAGGTCGCCGATGCAAGTGCAGTTTCAATCAGAAGCCGCGGTAAGGATACCATTGCTGTGGGCACCTGGGTTGACGCTGGGAGGGCACAGGGAGGGGCCCATGGTGTGTGACCCCAAATGCATGTATTTCTGGATTCTTGTCTCAGAGACAGGCCATGTGCGTTGGGGTAGGGGTAGAAGTTTTGAGGGTTGCCAGGCAGCCTTGGGGAGAAGGCAGTGGCACCTCACTCCAGCACTCTTGCCTGGAAAATCCCATGGACGGAGGAGCCTGGTGGGCCTCAGTCCATGGGGTCGCTAAGAGTCGGACACGAATGAGCGACTTCACTTTCACTGTTCACTTTCATGCATTGGAGAAGGAAATGGCAACCCACTCCAGTGTTCTTGCCTGGAGAATCCCAGGGACGGGGGAGCCTGGTGGGCTGCCGTCTCTGGGGTCGCACGGAGTCGGACACGACTGAAGCGACTTAGCAGCAGCAGCAGGCAGCCTTGGGGGCAAAGGAGAGGTCAAAACGTCAAGGGTCAGCCTGCCCTTCTTTATTCTGAGGTGTGTGTGGGGTGGGGGAAGGGGAGGATGCTGGATCCTTGTCTGGAGGCCCTTGAGACAGTTGGGCTTGGCCTCAGGGTCTCTCTTGAGGTCTGTCTCCTCTCCCCAGGACCTGTGACGCTGCTCTGCGGGTCACCTGTCCATGAGGCTCTTTGATTTTTGTGGAAATTTGGGCTTCCTCTCACTCCCCTTTTGCCCCTACATAAGGGCACACTCATTAGTCCCCATGGTAACCCAGGGCAGCCCTGGACCTCAGAAGTCCCAAGTCAGTGACAGGACACACACCTTCCCAGCACTTACCGTCTCGGGTGCCAACATCGAAGGGTGCCCATCAATTCCTCTGACCTTCCCCCCGCCCCCGTGAGCCCCATAATGGAGAATGAGCCACCATGACCTGGAGGAGATGAATCCTTGGGCCCTGCCCCAGCAAGGGGACTGGCAGTGCTCTCTGGGTTTGCCCTGGAGACCTCTGACGGGCTTGCATCTTGTCTGCCTGCAGGGCTCCTGGGGATGAGGAGGCTCAGGTGGAGAACCTCGTCACTGCAAATGGTAAGTGTCAAGACCACCTGCCCAGGTGGGACGGAGGAAACAGGCAAGGGTCCTTGTGCAGCTTGGGGTGGAGCATGGTTGTCAAGTGAGGTGGCTTCTTGAGAGCTGGCAAGCCAGGCATGTTTCCAGATGCCAGAGAGGGGTCCCAGGTCCTCTGCTCTGTGTCATCCCCTTAGCTCCACGAGACAGGCTGCTGTTCCTGACGACTGCTATTTACAGGGACTCTGCTCAGTGCTGGGCATGGTACAGAGTGTTTCACTTCTCAGTAATGGGCACACAGCCCCAGGAGGTAGGCATCACTCTCCACATTTTACAACAGAGGGGCTCAGAAAAGTTCAGGAACGTGCCAAGTCCTCTAACAGGCGAATAGGAGACAGGGATCTGCCCGGGTCTGTCTGACTCGCAGTCTGCATGAAGCACCCCTGCTCTGCGGGTCAGGCTCCCCCCAACCCGCAAGACGGGCATAGCTGCTGCAGGGGGGTGGCCCACTGGTGTGAGGAGTTCGTTCCCCCTACTCCATACATTCCCTGGGCTCCATTCTGGTTCTTTTTCCAGCCACGGAGCCCCAGAAAGCAGAGAACTGAAGTGCAGCCCCCAGGCGCAAAGGTAAGGTGCTGTCTGCCCATATCTTCCTGTCACCATCACTGTTCTGACCAGAGTCTGGCTGAGGAGTCATCAGGGAGGAATTGGCTAGCTTTTGCAATGGGCATGGCTTTGATCATGAGCTGTGCTTTGCAGAAACTCAAGCCCCCAGGGTGATGAGACAGATGGACTAAAACCTCCCAGTACTGCACGCACACACACACAGAACATGCAGTTGGGAAATCGAGCTTCCTCACAACCCAGCAGTCAAGATGCTCGGGCGTCATCCTAGCTGCCACGTGGGCATGACTTGGGAGGGAATTAGCATTCATGAAATGCTCCTGATATCAAAGTAGTATAAAGACAATGGCTTCCGGTGATGATTCAGAAAGTTCCTCAGGCCATCCTTTGACGTTAACATTTTATTTTGAAACTTTCCAACCTACACAGAAGTAGGAGGATTAGTATATGGCCCCGAACCCCCACCCCCAACACCATACCAGCATTATCAGCTCTTGACATTTAGGGGCACTAAGTTACTGGTTAGTATCCATTTCCATTGTTCGTTATAGTAATGCAGGAAAGCAATAATCTAAATGCTTTACAGTTTTTAAATTGCTGCCACATACACAAACTCACTCAAGCCTGCCAGAAAAAGTGAGTAGGACAGGTGGGGTGTAGCCCCATTTTATAGATGAATACATTGAGGTCAGAGAGAAGAGCCATACAGATGGTAAGTAACGGACTGGAACTTGAGCTCAAGGACTTTGTATTGATAGTTGAGGGCTGGATTTCACCTCACCCCTCTGCTCCCGCCTGTCTCCCTTTATGACATACCCTGCAACATACTGGGACATAGCAGGGGGCAGTCTTCTGTTAGCTCACTCTGCCTTTTTTTCCCGTACAAATAAGGGATATGTTGTGGTTTAGTTGCTGCTGCTAAGTCGCTTCAGTCGTGTCCGACTCTGCGACCCCAGAGACAGCGGCCCACCAGGCTCCCCCGTCCCTGGGATTCTCTAGGCAAGAACACTGGAGCCGGTTGCCATTTCCCTCTCCAAACTCATGAAAGTGAAAAGTGAAAGTGAAGTTGTTCAGTCGTGTCCGACTCTTAGCGACCCCATGGACTGCAGCCTACCAGGCTCCTCCATCCTTAGGATTTTCCAGGCAAGAGTACTGGAGTGGGGTGCCATTTCCTTCTTCAGAAGATCGTCCCAACCCTGGATCAAACCCGCATCTCCTCATTAGCAGGCAGGTTGTTTGACATGGAGCCAGCAGGGAAGCCCCAAATAAGGGATATACTTTATCCTAAATTGTGAGTTGAAAGAAATTTCTGGATGTAGAATGCCGGTATAGCAGCTCTTACCGTGATGCTAATAACATGGGAGCATTTGAATTCACTCCTAAGTGCTTTTCTATTCTCATGACAGCCCCGTGGGTGGGCAGAGTGGGGCTCATTACCTCCATTTTCTAGCTGGGCCCTGGGGAGGTCAAGGATGCCTCCGCTTGACGTGGCTATAGATCCAATCCAGGTGGCAAGTGTCCCAACTGTGGCTCAGTGCTCTGTCCACGTCACGGCAGCTGGTGGCTCCGAATCTGGGGGGCCATGCGGGGAGGTGCCAGGGAGGAGCCTTGAGCCAACAATTGTCTGTTTTTTTTAAACTAGAACTTCCTTGGAAACCCTGTTCTCCTGAGTCTCAGGACTGTGAGCAATTCTTGAGGGTGTCCTGAGAAAGAAACCCGGTTTAACAATCCTTTCCATGTCTTCATCTGCCAGCTTCCATTCCCCTGAGAGAGCCCCCGCTGAGCCCCATGCCCTCCTCCACCTTCATCTCCTGGTCCTGCTTCTCAGACTCACCCTCCTTGGTTTACTGGAAACAAGGCACTTAGAGTGGGTCTCATCTTAGGCATTCGCATGGGCAGAGGGGCTTCCCTAAGGAATGGCTGGGAGACGCGTGGATGGAGAGGTTTGAAAGGAAGCCAGAGGTTTGTTTTAATTTGAATTCTCTTCTGCTTCAACCTCCAGAACCTGAAGGCAGCTGCTTGAACCTTTAGATGCAAATACTGATGCTTAAGAAAACCGGCCACTTCAGCAACAGGTCTTTCCCCAGGAGAAGCCAAGAGCTTATGTGTCCCCAGCCCCTCGACACCTGTCCTCAACTTAATAATGCAACCCCTCCTCCCCCACCTGGAGCCTGTGGTCTTGTCCACCTCCTGTGACGTGTGTGTCTGTGTGTGTGTGTGTCTGATGACTGTGATCTCTGTGGTTGCTTGTTCGTGGATGACATTGTGCTTTAGTGAACCTGAACCCACCTTCCTGGGCCGGAGCTGAGCCATGTGGCTGTCAGCTCCTCTCTCCGTGGCCCCATCACCTCCCACTCTTGGGAGTCTGCCTCTCTCTGAGAGACCAGTCCCTTCTCTTGATTTCAGGGTGGATATGGGGGTCTGGTGGGAATCTCCAGCTGGCTTGGGACTTGGGAGGGTTTACATCACCTTCATGACCCTTGTGCATGGCCGCTTTTCACTCCTTTTGTGAGAACCTTGCTTCCATACTTGTCCCTGGACCAAATCTGTGCTGAGGTCTCTTGGCAGCGGGAGGTTCCAGCAAGGAGCTGGCGAGCCCACCTTGCCCTCGGGCGGCTGAACCCCTTCCCTGGTGCCCATATGCCCCGCCTTACCCTGCCCCCGGGGAAATGTGCTCTTTGCATATCTTCTCAGCAATAACCCCCCGGGCTCTGAACCATACGCCCTTCTCCAGCCTTCCCTGCTCCAGAGACTCCCATCTATAGCCAGCTCGCCGGGACCCAGACTCTCATCCCTGAACTGGGGCTCTGGCAGGTGATGGCTGAGTGGATGCATTTGGCTGGGGCCCGTGCTCTGGGGAGGGGCAGCATGGAGAAAGAGCAGGGGTCCTCTGCTTGGCTGTCTCCGCCCTGCTGGCCAGGCAGCAGTGCCAGCCCCTGCCCCCTCTGCTAGCCTGGCACCAGGTTAAGGAGCGGGCAGGGCTCCGGGCAGCCCCACTGCAGGGGGAGGAGCAGGAGGTCCCAGGTGGTGAAGAGAGTGGAAAGTCAGAGCCCGCCCCTCCTGCCCCTTGTGTTCTCGTGGAAACTGACCAAACCGTGCCGCTGTGACCAGGACTGCCGTTACCTGTGTCGTGATCTCTCCTCTCAACAAGGACAAAAAGGAATAAAATACCACTTGTTTCCTAGTGGCTCTGAGGTGCTTTCCTTTTTGTGCAAGAATGTGTGTATTTGTAGGACCTGTGGTGCTCGAAGGGCTGAAGGGAGGGTGTCCTTGGCCAGAGGGAGGAAGTGACGGCCGCAGGGCAGCTGGATGCTCTTTATTTTGGCTGCTTGACCACTTAGCTCCTCCCCGCTTCTTCTCCAGCCACCCTTCCTCTCCCCTCCTTTGCCTGCACCCCCTCCTCCTCCTGCTTCCACCCCAGGTCATGGGGTTCAGGCTCCACCACACAGCCTTACCCGTGCCTCCTACATGTCCTGGAGAGAGGGGAGTCCTTAGGGCTTGCTGGCCTGGAATAAAAGGTTCTAACCTGTCCCTCTGGTCAGTTCTGGAGCCAATACCAAAGAACTTGACAAAGAGGGGTATGGGTGAGTTACTTGGGTTATGATCAAAGCCCTTACCCTTTCATCTTTCTCTAAACCCTAATACCCCCTCCTCTGTGAAGCCTTCTCAGACTTGGGGTAGATAAGGCCCCTCTTTTCTGTGCACGTGGTCACACTGGCTCCTGCCTTTATAGCTTCGTGTTTAATACTCTATGCCTTGGATCCGTACTGTAGAGACCAGGTGGATAATGTCCATTTTGGCAGTGACACAGGAGATGCGGCATAGGGCCATGGGGTCACCTAGACTGTCCTCCCAAAGGCATTCCAATTCAGTTTTTAAAGAAGGACTGTTGGCCAAACACACACAGCTGATGGGACTGTCTTCCTTGGAGGTCATCCAGGTGTGGCCCCCACCTCCCAAGTGTTTTGTGTGTCTTTATTGTGAGACCTGGTTCCTAGGGAGCAAGGACTATGTCTCCTTCAGACATAAGAATGCTTGGAACGCTTTACAGTCTCAGAAAATCTTCATAGAGGCTGTCTAGATTCTATGAGTTGTTTGGAGCTGCAGAATCACAAGGCACGGGTCCTGAGGGACTGTGGGGTTCAGCCATGCCCTGGTCACCCCCGGGATATGCCTGTCCTGCACTGCTTGTACCCTCAGTCCCCTAGGTCCTTGAAAAGACTGAGGCTTATAGTTGAGATCACACTCAACACTGTCAACCCAGGGATCGTGGTGGCTGAAACAGCTCTGGTCATACTTTGTATATATAAGCTCACAACCACCAATCAGGAACTCTGACTGTGGGTCAGGGTGTTTGTAGGCTTTGCAGCAGTTGCAGAGAAAGGCCGAATGAAGATCCTTAGAGGGCCCAGATGTACAAAAGTTGGTGAGGGACTTCCCAGGTGGTCCAGTGGTTAAGAAGCCACCTGTCAATGCAGGGGACATGGGTTTGATTCCTAGTCCAGGAAGATTCCACATGCTGTGGGGGAACTAAGTCCGTGCGCCAGAACTACTAAAGCCTGCTCGCTCTAGAGCCCAAGCTCCGCAACAAGAGAAACCACCACCACAAGAGAGGCCACCACAATGAGAAGCCTGCACCCCACCGCTGGAGAGGAGCCCCCACTCACCGCCGCTAGAGAAAGCCTGTGTGCAGCCACAAAGACCCAGCACCGCCCTAAACGAAAATAAATAAGATTAATTTTTTTATAAGTTGGTGGTTTTCTCCACACATTCATTATTGAAAAGAAAATATGAAACAATAAAAACAAGTGTAAGCAAGTCCAATGGGGAGGTTCTGATTTTTCTCATAATAATTATATTAACAATAGAAAATAGTAGTTCTCATCTCTAGCATAAACCATAAGATGGTTCTCTCTACTCTGCCAGACTCTGAGCACCTACCTGTTTCTCCTGGCGATCTGGCATGATCTCTGAGCTAGATGTTCACATTTTACGGCCTCTCTGATAAATCTGTGACAGGCCTAGGGCCACATGACTGGCAGATGGAGCAGCTAGGCGTTGGGTGCAGGCTGGCTGTCTCCAACGTTCTTCACAGAACACACATGGCTTGGCTTCCTTCTTCAGGAGGCTGGCATCCAGACAGAGGAAGAGGATCATCTGTGGGGGAACTGTGGTCGTCTGTGGTGAGACTGCAACTGGAGCCTGGCGATCCCTTTGGGGCATCAACTAGCTGAACTGTGCTCCGAGGAGGGTCCTGTGGGAAGTGAGTGGTCTGGAAGCAAGACACATAAAGAACAAAGAAACTGCTGATCAAAATAATAATCATGGATGAATGAATGAAGACAGCTGACATTTACCAGGCACCTACTATGTGCCAAACCCTGGGCTGAGGTCTTCATGAGTTCCAACTCATTTAGAACTCACAGCTATATATGGTGGCATCCCTATTTGACAGATGAGGAGGCTGAAGCTCGGTGGGACCTGCCTGAGTTTGCACTGCTGCTGGCAAAGCCAAGGTCTAGGCGAGGCCCATGCAGGTCTAAGGCAGTGTGACCCTGTGATTCAGAGGAAGCGACCCAGGGCCATGAGGTGGACGTGAGCAGGAGGCAAAAAGGCAAAACTTGGCCTCATGTGAGTAAGTCCTTAGCTCCCAGGCTATGATGATCCAAGACTGGAGTGAGCTCCCTGTCACTGGAAGTGTTCAAGGTGAAGGAAAAGGACCAGCATGTAGAATCCTCTGGGCAAGATGGGCTCCGAGAACCTACCCAGAATGACCTAAGTGTCCAGGCCTGAACTGAGGACCCCTCACGCCCCAACCAATGGATGGATGAGCCAGTCTAGCTGGAGGGCGCGGGTCAGGGGAGAGGAGTCCAGAGTCCAGGCATGTCTTTCTTCTGGACTCGTACTCCATGCAGGCAGGACCTCGTCTGTCCACTCAGCCTCTAGGGCACTTGGCTTATATTTGTGGCTTGGTTGAATATAACAAGGAATGAACGGGAAAGCTGGACTGAACAGGAAAGCTGCCGTGATGCGCCATTTCCCAGAAGGGTCTCAGGCAGAAGTCTCAGTTGTCCTGCACCTTCCACCTCCCAGCCGCTCCCCCTGCTCCCCACCTCCCCCTGAGTTCCGCTCCAGCAATTTTCAAGTCTATTTGCATGAGCTGCTTATGCTGCTTAGCGCCACATGAAACTGGGCCAAGCTGCCTGCTCCCCACCCCTACCCTGGCCTGTGGCTCTCCCCTATCACTCTTTTTTGTTTTTGCAGGCTGTGGATTGGAAGTGGCCAAGTTGTTCTTGGAAGAGAGTCAGGCAGAGTGCAAGCAGCAGGGAGAGAGGGGTGGGTGAGGGGGTCTCCAGGCTGAAGCACACCCCAAGGTCACTGGGCACCTTCTCTTCCTGTGGGAAGGAGAGCTCTGCCCTCCCCAGGATCCTAGGTTGGCAGGGGTGGCTGGCGGGACAGGGGTGAGAGAGCTGTCCAGCTCTGTCTGGTTCACCCCACCTTGTCCCTGGCTATTCTGCCTCACCCTGGGCCTGGAGAGAGCGTGAGAGAGACTGGGGGCAGGAGGCGGGGTGGAGGGGGCTGGTAGGTCAGGTGTGTTTGCCTGAGCCAGGGGAGGAGCCTTGGAAATACCTGTCTCCAGGCCACAGAGAGGAAGAACGGCCACTTCTCACCATTAGCCTGATTCATTGCTGTCACAGTTGAACTCCAGTGGGGCAGAATCAGCCAGACCAAGCCAACCGGCTGTTGATTTTATGGGGCCAGCCCCAGCCCCGTGCCTGGTTGCACAATAGCAGGCCACCGGCCAAGGCAGTGATGGCAGAGCAGGTGATGCTGCGATCGGGTGTCCTGAAGGACTCGCGGTGGTAGGGGCTGCCAGGCAGTTGGCCCTCTGCACCGTCCAGAAGAGGGGGTTCCTGCCTCCCAGCCAGCGCCTGCTGAAACTGAAAAAGGCTCAGGACACCCCTTGTGTTCCCTCCAGCTGTGTGATCTGGGCTAGACCCCAGCATCTTTGTCAGTTTCCGTCTCTGCAAAATGAAGTCCTTCCTAGCCATGGTGTAAGCTGGGCTCCTGTGTAGTCTCGGGAGCCTTGGTTTCCTCAACTGCACAATGGGTCCATCAGTATCTTTCCTGTTACCTCACAGGGTCAAAGTGAGATTATGGACATAAAAATACTGAAAAATTTACATGTATATATTATGTTATTGTCAACTGAAAAAAGCATACAACCTTAAAGTTGAGGATTATGTTTTATTTGGGGGTATTATTGAGGACTATTAAAAAGCCATCATTTTGCCAGCAAAGGTCCATGTAGTCAAAGCTATGGTTTTTCTAGTAATGTACAGATGTGCGAGTTGGACCGTAAAGAAGGCTGAGCACCAAAGAATTGATGCTTTTGAACTGTGGTGCTTTAGAAGACTCTTGAGATTCCCTTAGACAGCAAGATCAAACCAGTCAATCCTAAAGGAAATCAACTGAATATTCATTGGAAGGATTGATGCTGAAGCTGAACCTCCAGTCCTTGGGCCAACTGATATGAAGAGCTGACTCACTGGGAAAGACCCTGATGCTGGGAAAGATTGACGGTAGGAGGAGAAGGGGGAGACAGAGGATGAGATTGCTGGATGGCATCACTGACTCAATGGACATGAATTTGAGCAAACTCCAGGAGATAGTGAAGCACAGGGAAGCCTGGCATGCTACAGTCCATGGGGTCACACAGAGTCAGACACAACTTGGCAACTGAACAACAGTGAAAAATTACTGAGGACTGTAGTCTGGGAGATGGCCTCTCAAGCAGCTCTGTTGTAGCTCTCAAGCAGTAGAACTGTTCCAAAGAGGTAAGGGAGGAACCAGGATATATAGGAGTTTCTACTGGGGAAAAAAAAGTAGCTAAACATGAAAAGATTACTGCTAATCATAAAAACCAGGCATCCCAAGTTAAGACCTCAGTGCCTTTCTATGTATGGGAAGATGCAAGATTCTGGGCTTATTGAAATTATTCCTTTGATATGCATCTTAGCTATCTAGGGCCAATATGCCGTTTTTCTCCACCCTGAATTCCTTCAGGATGCACTGTTATCAGCAGTGGCTGCTGGTTTGATGGGGGGCAGCATTCTTTATTGAAATGGCAGGCAACATTTTTTGGGGGGTCTACATTATTAATATTTGTATTACCATTCAGGTCCTCTGTGCCCTTTTTGTGATAGCAGGGTTCCCCTTCTGTCCTGTAGACTGGGGCTCAATTTCTAACTTACCTACATACCGTGAGAGTCTCCTTCTCCATGAGTATCACAAAACCTGCTTGGATGAGTGGGATGAATGGAACAAAGAGACCAGAGTTCTTCAGAACTGTTGAGAATGATAAAATGGATGGAATTGCTACCAAGTGAGCAGAGATGGGGGCCAGACTCCAGACCTGGTAATCTGTGTGCTTGAAGAAGCCAGAACAGACTTGGTAGTCTCTGAAGTCAAAGACAAAGATGATTACAAAGCCAGATGTGAGCTATTTGGGCCATGGCAGTGGAATCCAGAAGGTCATGGAGGAAGGGTCGGAACAGCAGGAGGTGGGTCTGCTCCTGGTGGTCTTCCTGGAGGTGGTGAGCTTGGAGCTACTTTTCAGAGATAAGCAGAAATGTGGTTACTGGAAGGAGACTGTCTGCCACTGGAGAGAAACAGCCTCTGTTCTGTTCAAGCCCAGACGCAAGTTCTTAGAAAAGTCAAGAATGCATTTCTCTCCAGGGTGTTCGCTGCGGGAGAGGTGGGTCAAACGGGCTTGCCCTTGTCACCAGCTGTAGAAACAAGAGGGTGTCCCCAGCTCCCGCCTGCTCAGGGAACAGGAAGGCCTGGGTGACCTTGACTCTGAGTACATTGCCCCTTGGCGGCTCCCAGGACCTGTGTGCCCCACAGCTCAGGCCATCTTGATGCCAACTGTTAAGGAATGGACCCTCCAGGGTCCACCTCCTCCCAGCCCTGCCTTATAAGACCCCAGTCACCCTGGCACCCACAGCCACAGCAGGAGCTAGTGTTCCCTGGGGTTTGGGACCTCTGGCAGCACAGCTGTGGCCTGAGAGCCACCACGTTCCCTGCCAGGCGACCCTGCATGCCACACGGCTGAGGACGGACCTGAGCCAGGAACCGGACTTTCTAGGGGC
Organism: Capricornis sumatraensis; assembly: GCF_032405125.1. Taxonomy (NCBI): domain Eukaryota; kingdom Metazoa; phylum Chordata; class Mammalia; order Artiodactyla; family Bovidae; genus Capricornis; species Capricornis sumatraensis. Next base: position 30,385,466 of record NC_091084.1, on the reverse strand, counting down.
TCCTGGCTTCTCTCCAACTGCGAGCCACCTCCAGGACTGGTGGGCAGCCTGGAGTCCAAGGCTGTGCCCGCTGCCATGCAGCCCCCAGGTCCAGGGCTGGTGGATCTGGAGGATCCTATCCCAGGGAGGCTGGCAATGAGGGCCTTTGCCTCAGTGCTGGAGACAAGGCTCAGGCGATGTCCCAGCCTCTCAACTCTTCATCCACCAGCCCAACCATGACCACCCCAGATGGCTGCCCGAGGCTGAGGAGTCGGGGTCGAAGGAGGCCTGCTAGGGAAGACAGGGGAGGCTGAGGCACACCAGCTGAGAACATTGTGCCTTTGGACGGGCTAGTGCTGAAGGTGGGGTCTGGGAGTTGGGACCGCTTCTCCATGTCTTCCAAAGAGCTCCTTGATTTCTGGGTCTTGGGGAAAACAGCACAGTGTGCCCCTCTTTGGCTCGAGCCTGGAACAACAGATAAGAGAAGAGGGGTTGGAGGGGTCTTTGCATTGTAGTCTTTAGATGAAAGAATTGTGTTCCCACCTCAGTTGCCCCCATACCCCAGAAGAGACTGGAAGAACAAGAAAAGGGGCCAGACACCAGCAAGGAACAGCCATGTTGTGCGGGGTGTCAGGGGAGGAAGGGAAGTTTTGGGGTGCTGGGTGGGTGGTTGGCTGGCAGAGATCATGCTGAAGGTCATGGGCAGAAATGTGCCCCAAGAGCCCACTTTGAAGATCACCCTGCTGGGGACAGCCTGGGGAAGAGATTAACTTTGAGTGTCCTTGTCTCCTGGAGGCCTGCCTAGGGTGAGGGTGGTGAAGGTGGCACCTATTAGGACCCTTTTGGCCAGGCCTTCTCCTACATCACCTCTATTCCTGCGACAGCCCTGCAAGGTAGGTGCTATCAGCCCATTTTACAGATGGGAGAAGGATGCACAGGATTTAAGTGTGGGTGCTTGTGCCTGCAGGGACCCCTGACCTGCCTGAAGAGACATATAGGGGGAGAGGCTCCCCTGGGCTTCTCTCTGGGGGATGGTGGGCCATGGTCCAGGTCGAAGGAGCCAACACCTCCCTGGAAGAATGTAGGGTGTCTCAGTGTCAGCTAGGCTGATGAGCTCAGTCAGGACAAGGAAGGGCTGGGTGTGAGTGAGGGGAGAGGGCCAGGACCCCCTTAACTTAAAACATCTGGCTTCCCCTGAATGAACACTTTCATGAAAATTTCTGCAGGGCTCCAAGTGACGTGCTGGAGGGGAGTTGAGGGGCAGGGACGGGGAGCTCCCCAGGAAGGACTCTAGGGGAGCTGCCAACAGGGGACTGGGGGGAGCTGGCCACCCACTCTCTCTCTGTGGGGACAAACTAGTTCTTGCTACCTATTAGAGAGCAGGTGAGTCATGAGAAGAGGTTGCATTAGGCACACTGTGAGTGAGCCTGTGCCACTGGCAGAATTGTTTCACCTCTGGAAACCATTCATTCATTTAACAAAACCGGGGGTCCACCCAGAGCCAGGCCCTGTTCTGGCACTGGGGATCTAGGAACAAGCACAGCAAACAAAAAACCCCTGCTGTCCTGGAATTTCGTTTCAGTTGAGAGAGAAGTGAGAAGCAACTTAAGGAAATTATAGAATTTATCCGCTGTAATAAGTGCTACAAAAATATAATAAGGCTAAGAAGGGATCTGAAATATTACAGAGTAGGTGTATAGATTATAGGCTAGGATGCAAGGAAGGGACATTGCCTGAGCAAGTTCAGCCAAGGAGTTTTCTGGAAGGAGTGTCTTCAGGAAGAGAGAACAGCAGGTGCAAAGGTCCTGAGGCAGGAGTGTGTCTGGAGGGTCAGAGGATCACCAAGGAGACCAGTATGGCTGGAATAGAGAGAAGGGGCAGGGCAGTCATTAGAGACAAGGTCGGAGGGGTCCCTGGGGCCAGGTGCAGAAGGGCTTCTAGGATGCAAGATTGGTTTTGGCCTTTACTTAAGGCTCCTCCGATGGCTCAGCGGTAGAGAATCACCCGCAATGCGGGAGACACGGAGGACATGGGTTCAGCCTCTGGGTCGGGAAGATCCCCTGGAGGAGGAGATGGTAACCCGCTCCAGTACTCTTGCCTGGAAAACCCCATGGACAGAGGAGCCGGGCAGGCTACAGTCCAGGGGGCCGCAAAGAGTCGGGCACGACTGAGTAACTGAGCACGCACGAATGCACAGTCCTCAGGGGGTGTGAGCAGGAGAGGGAACCCTCGGTAAAGTGAGGGAGTTGGGGGGATGACCTGGGAAGCTCCTAGTTAATCAGTGACACGGGGCTCAGGGTCTCCATTTGGGATGGAGATGCCTTTCTTCACAGCCTTCGTGTCTGGGAGAGTGTGTGTGTGTGTGTGAGAGAGAGAGTGTGTGTTGGGGGTGGGGGAGGTGGGGAGTGGTCCTGGCTGACGTCTCTACTTTCTTTCAGGGCCACTGATAAGTCTGCACCAGGCAACCTCTAAAGGCCTATCTGGTCCTGAGATTCAGGAGTTTCTGCAGGTTCCCAGCCTGGGGGATGTCTGCGCTGTGGCTCTGGGCTGTGAGCTTGCAGGTTTCCACTGGCAGCATGTGACCGGGGGCAGGGGGTCGGGGGGTGGGGCGGGGGCAGCATCTGGTGAGCAGCTAGGCCCCTGGGCAGCCTTCTGGGTGGTAGGGAAAAGAGGAAGGAGCCCAGAAGCAGGGCTGCCTGCTGGGGCGGGTATGGCTCCCCAGGACTAGATCTCATACCAGCCAGACAACTTCCCCTAGGTCTGCCTGTCTCTGTTTCTGGAGTGTTTTCCAGCCCGGGTGGCTCTCTGGGGGTACATCAGTCATCCCCTTGGGGCAGGAAGTGTTGCTAAGGAGGGGCAGAGTGGTGGGTGCCATCTGACCAGAGCCCAGGCCAGACCTGCACATCGCAGACCCTGCTGTTCAGTCTGTGTCGGGGCGACCCATGAGGGACTGAGGAGGAGCCCGTAGGAGCCCGTGGTCCCCAGTGAGCCTCACAGACTGCTTGCTGCAGGCTCCCTCCAGGCCCTGACAGGGGCCCCAGTGGCCAGAGAACAGGCCTCGCTGAGCCGGGGTGAGTGAGGGGACACTGCTTGCCCTCCGGTTCCGAGTGGCTCCTGGCTCCAGCTGGGAGACGGGCCCTCCCACTAAAAGTGCTGTCTTCTAGCCGCCCCCACCCTGCGGCACCAACAGGCATCCCTCTGGGGCCTCGTGAAGCTGCTGGTGTCTCCAGACAGACAGGCAGGTCTGACCTCACAGCCTGAGCTCAGACCCTGTGGTCCAAGCAAGGGGTCCCAGCCGAGGAAGCCCAGGTTCCTCACCCGCTCCTCCTTGCAGCCCCAGCTGCTCCCCATCTCCACCCGGCTCCTGGGAGACACGGGAGGCGGCTGACGGCACCCTGGGCCCAGCGCCATGGCCAGCAAGCACTCCCTCCCACCCGGGGCAGCCTCCAAGGGGCTGCCCACCGTCCTGTCCAGTCTCAGGGGACTCTGGGCTCCAGAACAGGCCCTTGAGGACGCATACGTCAGGGCCAAGGCCAGCTGAGCTGGAGGAAGAAGGTGTCACTGGGGAAAGGTTTGGGGGGACCCCTGTGTGCCCTGAGTGTCTCTCTCAGATGCCCCTAGCCCAGGGACAGGGGAAGATCGGGGACTCTGATTCCACGGGCTGAGGCCCTGGCCAGGGACTTCCTGGCTCCTGGTGACCTTTGCAGACGCCCCGGGCTACACGGAGGCATCTCACCCCAGTGTGGGGGCTGCGGTTTGTTTGTGGACACTCACAGCTGCCCCCCTTTCTCAGGTGCTCTTGGAGGTCAGAGAATCTGCCCCCTTCTCACGTGGGGCCCAGCCCAGCCTGGCCCGGCAGGCAGGCACGAGGTGAGGGCTCTGTTGCCAGCCCCTCCTCCCTGCCTTTGTCTCTTCCTGCCCGTGGGCTCAGCTGGGCTGTGGAGAGAGGGAGGCCGGCTCTTCGCATTCAGGCCCTGGGTCACTAGCACCTCACGACTCTCATCCTCTGAAGACACAGCCAGCAGCTCCTGCTATGGACAGGTGGTACCTGGGTGAGTGCCCTGAACCCCATCCCCGCCCCCACCCCCCCCCACCGTCCTGGATTCTGACACAAGTGTCTATCCCGTCACTTTCAAGAGCACCCCCAGCTCCCCAGGAGTATAGGGAAAGCAGCAATGGGGAGAGGCAAGTTTTCTAAACGAGGGCACCTCCTTCTGGGGGCCTCGGTGTGCTGTGATCTCTGCTCCCAGCATCTCTGAGCTGTCAAGAGCTGCGAAGGCAACTTGTCCCACAGCCCTCATTCTCTGACAGTCATCTGTCTGTCCAGCTGTAGGAACTCTGAAGCCAGACTGCTAGGTTCAGAGGTTGGTTCTCTCACTTTCCACCCACCTGACCTCTGGGAAGTTATTGAACTTCTCTGTGCCTTCATCTACAAAATGGGGATGATAATAATGCCTTCCCTCCCTCATCAAGTTGCTGTGATGATTAAATGAGTTGGTTTTTATAAAGTCTTTAGGACAGTGTCATGCACACACAGTTAAAAATGTAACTATTGTAGATGTAGCTATTGATTTGCTGTTGTAGCTATTGATTTGCTCCCTATTTCTCTTTTATCTCCTGCCCATCTATCTACCTATTATCTAGCATAACCATTGATCTATGTAGCTATGTATGTAGCTATCTATGTGTCTATGAACTTTCCACCTATTTTTATACTCCAGAAAGAATGCACGGTAGCTTGCAAAGATAGACAACACGTAGTAAGGGAGCAAGATAGTATATGATAAGGGGGCATCAGTGTCTGTGTGGAGAGCCCCAGGAGTTTGGGGAGCACAGTCATGGGGGTCTGGCTTTCTAGCCCTGGATTTGTCCCTGACTGGGTGTTTCAGGCAAGTCGCCCAGTCTCCCTGGGCTGTCCACTGGGGATCATGGCACTGCCCGGGCCAGCTCCAGGGGTCCTTGCGGGGGCAATGCCCAGCTCATTTTCTTCACCCGTGGAATGGGGCAAATGTGGAATCAGCAGGACAGTGCGTGCAAGAGCCTGACACATGCTCAGCGCCTGCCAAATGTCAGCTCGGTTGTGTTTTCATGAATTTCCATCACTTGGCCTTGGAAGCTGAGGAGATGAATGGGTGTCTCAGCTTCTGGTCTGCAGGCCGTGACAGTCTGTCTTTCCATCTCACCCCCATGTTCATTTTGCTGGAAAGTGGGTGGCTTTCTTGGTGTGACAGTGTATAACAGTTAACAATAATGACACTTACTGTGTACCAGGCCCCCCACCATGCCCTTCACTGCATTATCTCACTTTCTCCTCACAATAACCCATTTTATAGATGAGGAAACTGAGGCATATAGAGATTAAATAACTTGACTGGGGCTATATGCTTAGCAAGTGGAGGAGCCAGGAAGTGAACTCAAACCTTGATCCCCTGTCACTGCTCCAAGAGGATTAATAGATGGAGTCCTTTTGAAGGACTAACCTGCCCTTGGTGGACAATGACCTCTAACCTGGCCTTTTAGCTACAGTTGAGCATCAGCCTCTTCTGGAAGCCAATCTGATTGATTAGAACTCAGCCAGGAATATGAGCATCCATGGAGGACCTAGCACCGGGGTCCCCAACGTGAATGGGGCTGCAGTAGAGGGAGAAGGAGTCCCTGCCTCCCAAAGCAAGGGCCTGGCTGTCAGTTTTCACCTTGCCTCTCATCAGCTGTGTGCCCTTGAACCAGGGCCATAGCCTCTCTGTGCCTCAGATGCCTCATATATAAAATGGGGAAATGACACAAAGTACCAGGGAATAACAGTTAGAAACATGCTTTTCAAGTCATAAAAGCAAGGCGTTCTCTCCATGGTCTGGCTGGGCCCCTTCCCAGAGGAGCCTGTGGTGTAACGTGAGGACTGGCATGGAAGCTGGGCTTCATGGCTGGAGAAAGACGTGCCAGAGGCTGCGGGGCAGAGGGCTTAGTGAGGGATGACTGGAGCCCTTCTGACCGAGGTGTGAGCTGTTAGATGTGGCCTGGATGGAGGAAAAAGGTACAAAGGAAAGGGTGTTCCCGGGCATGAAAGCCTGGAAGCGCGCACAGTGCACCGGGGCGCGGGGCGGGGGCTCGAGTGGGTTGAGGGGCCAGGCACCCTGGGACCACCTCAAGAAAGCCCCGAACACCAGGCGCCAGCCGCACCAGCAGCCTGTACAGTGGTGGGAGACGTGGGCGGCTGCTAGGGTCGAGGGCCTCCGTGGGACCCCCGACCTTGTCCCCCGCAAGCTGTAGTACACGCTGAATGCATTTCGAAACCCCCGCTTCCCTACTGTCACAGCCCCAGCTGTGACTTCTCCACCTGGCGGGTGGACTCCCTGGCTCTTCTCTCTGGAAATTTCCGTTGGGAGGGTTTGGAAAGGCGGCCAGCTCCTCCCTGCCCCCGCTGCCCTTGCACCTCCTCACGCCTCAGCGGGAGCCCACTGTCCACACCCGGGCTCTTCTTGTGGCCAGGGTAAATATTACCTGGCACTGTTAATGTTTAATGCCCCCACCCCATCTCTGGCCACCCCACAGCCGGGCAGTCTCCCCGAAGCAGAGGCCACGGGAGGAGGGCAGCGGGCACGGGCCTGGTCTGTGGGGGAAATGGCAGAGTTGACAGATGACGGTGAGTGCATGTGTGTGCCTGTGTGTGTGCATGTGTGTATGTGAAGCAGGAGGTGCTTGGACCATCTTTGGAGGGTGAACAGGACCCCCTCTTCCGTCTCCGGGCATCCCTGCCTTCCAGAGCACCCAGCACCCCTCTCTCATACCGTGCGTGCCAGCCAGCCTCCTCTCTAAGAAAATCTGCTTTTAAAAGAGGATCCCACCTTAACGCCAAAGCAATCTAGCTTGAATGGTGGAAACATGGGTGCCAAGTAGGAGGTGCTGGGGCGTGGGGGCTGGTGAGCATGCATCTTCTGGACTAAACCGAGAGCAGGAGGTGGATGGGGGTGAGGCGGGGCAGCAGTGGGCCCCCCAGTCAGCCTTCTCAGCCTGGCTTTAGGGCGAGAGCCCCCAGGTTCAGGACACATGCCTAGAAGGCACCCTGTGAACAAGGGCAATCGGGTCTGGAATCTCGTGGGCCCGCTGTGGACTGTGGTGGTCTTTGAGCCAGATCTAGAAAAGCTGAGGTCTTTGGGTGGGGTGGGCTCTCCCAGTGGCTCAAGACGAGGTGGTCAGGGAGGAGGCAGTTTCCTGGAGCAGCAAGGGGAGTGGTTAGTCCCATCATGGCTCTGACACTAAGGCCCGTGTGACCTTGAACAAGACTTGAACTGAAACTGGGAGACAACCTCAGAGGCCTTCTGCATGGGGACAGGTGCCTGGGGCCCCCTCAGGCCCTTCAGTGGACCCCTCCTAACCCAAACTCTCCTGGCCCAGGGCATGAGCTGGGCTCACCGGACCCCACCGCCCAGGGCCCAGTCCAGCACAGCCTGGGAGGTGAGGCCTGGCACGTTCCTTTGACCTTGGGCACTGCTTCCCTAGTGCCAAGAAGGGGCTCAAGCAGGGCAGAGAAGAGGGGCCACCACCAGACATGGCAGAAAAGCTCTGGCCGGGTGCCCTCCAGCTGCCCTCCAGCTGCCCTCCAGCAAGTGCGCTCAGCTAACAGGGTGGAAGGGCAGAGCCATGACCTCTGCTGGGGGCTGCAGACTGCCTGGGACCACCCGTCTTGAAATATCTCCTTCCTCCTGACCATGTGACAGGCAGCACAGCAAAGGGGTGAAGCACCTCGACTGTTAACAACCAATGGCCTGGGGTCATTCCCAGCTCTGCCCTTCTCTAGCTGTGTGCCTCTGAGTGAGTTGCCTAACCCCCCTGTGCCTCCATTGTCTCATGGATGATACTGGAATACTATTAATGACTCACAGGATTGTTACAGCGGTTAAATGAGCTACTGCTTCGTTAGCCTCAGTCTGCCGCATGCCAATATACTGTTTCTGAAATAAATTTGCTTTCCCCTAAGGATAGCAATGTAGGATAGAAGGATCTAGAAACAGGGGTCCAAGACTCATTTCTGCCTCCAACTTTTACCGGAACTTTAGAGAAGCCTTCAGACTGGGCCTTGGTTTCCTCCTGTTCGGTGAACATTAAGGTTCTGTTTATTTATTCATTGGTTCACTTCACAAATATTCGCCAAGTATTGGTTGCCCCAAAAGTTTGCTCGGATTTTTCTGTAAGATGTTATGGAAAAACCCAATACCTTGTGGCTGGTTAGTCATATGGAGAGAGGTTGCTGCTGAGGCTTATGGAAGATGCTTCTGTAGCCTCCCAGAAGTGCCAGCCCCACCCCACCCCCAGGCACCGTGGGTCCCTACTTTGGAGGCTCAGTGGTGGGTCCCAAGCCGACCGTCAGGAGCCACCGAGGGCAGACGGTGTCACCCGCAGTGGCATAACCAGCCCCTGCTCCTGGGATGTCCCTCCAGCAGCTTCCCCTGGCCCCCCTGAACCTCCGGGGGTGCTGGGACTGCAAGCACGGGAGTCCCCGTGTTTCTGTGGCTCACACCACCCCCCACTGGCTCTCTTCTCAGGTGGCAGCCCCAAGGAGAACGAGGACCCATTCTACTACGGTGAGTCTGGCGGGCCCCTCCTCCCACCCTTGCTGAGTGACGACCCGCCCCCGACCACGCATCCACAGTCCCTGGCCTCTCCCAGCCCTGGGTCATGTGCCCCATCTTCCCAAGTTATTACTGTGGGGCTGGGGGAAGGGTCTGGGTCACCCACCCCCCTCCCCGCCCTGTCCTTCCCCAGACTACGAGACCGTCCGCAATGGGGGCCTGATCTTCGCCGCCCTGGCCTTCATCGTGGGGCTCGTCATCATCCTCAGTAAGTGGGGCCGTCCTGTATAAGGGGGTGCTGAGGTGGGCACATCTCCTCAAAGCCGCTGAGCACATTGGCTTCCCGGGTGGGGAGGGGAGAGCCTCTCATCCCCTTCCCGGGCGCCCTCGCCTCTCCCACGGAGGATCTGAGAACGGACAGACACCCTGATGCAGAGGGGGCTGTTGGTCCGCAGACCACCCAGGAGATGCCCTTTTCCTCGAGTGCGCCCTCTAGTGGACCCGAGGGGTGCCGCTGAGATGGGGAACGGGGTCCTGCTGGCCCCGGGAGGCTTCAGTGCCCTTGGGGCAGGGGAAGGGAGGGAACCAGCCTCCACTGGACGCTCCCTCCCCCAGAACTGAGCGCTTTCTTGGCCCATTTAATCCTCTCGGCAAACTGAGGGATGGCCGCCACTGTCGCCACTTTTCAAATGAAAAAACCAGACCCGCAGTGGTAGGTGCAGCAGCCCGCCTGAGGTGCCGCAACTAGATCGGAAACAGAGTGGGTTCCAAAGCACCTCACCCCCACCCCGGCCTGCTGCAGGAAGGCAAGCACCCCTGGCAGCCCGAGGCCTTAGGCTCCCTGCTGGATTACCGTGGATCCCTTATTCCCCGGGCCTTAGTTTGTTCATCTGTTAAATGGGGATGATCCCTCTTGTCTCTCAAGGTTAGGGCTGGCAGTCAAAGACGCGACAGCCAAGGGAGCAGTGTAGGTGTGGGGGGTTTTAGGGGAGAGAAAGCCCCTTGCCTTACCCCGGCCCCAAAGGCACACAGCAGGGGCTTAATAAGTGCTTGTGGACTGGTGCAACCAGAAGACAAATAGAAACACGCCGGTGGAAAGAAGATGTGGAATGTAGCACATCCACTTCCAAGTCCTGGGATTCTAATGGGCGTGTTAGATGGTGCACCCCCCCCCCCCGCCCCCCCGCCAACCTGATGGCTCCAGTCTGCAGACAGGGCCAGCCTCCCCATCCCCCTGGCGGTTCCCTGAGGGCCCCGCTGTGTTGTGGCTGAGCTCACGGTGGCGGAGGCGGATGGGCGTGAGCAAGGGCCTTTGCCCTGGACTTCTTGCCGTTCTTCTCGAGCAGCGTCCACATGCCCAGTGGGGCGTGGGGTGGGGCACGCTGTGACGGCCCCGTCTCAGCACCATTCCCATCGCACTCATAGTCCGCCACGGACTTCCCTGTAGCTCAAACGGCAAAGAATCTGCCTGCAATGCAGGAGACTAGGGTTCGATCCCCGGGTCGGGAAGATCCTCTAGAGAAAGAAATGGCAACCCACTCCAGTACTCTTGCCTGGAGAATTCCACGGACAGAGAAGGCGGGCTACAGTCTGAGAGGTCGCAAAGAGTTGGACACACCTGAGTGACCAACACAGACACACACACAGTCCACCATGGAGCCGCCGCCACAATGATCTTTGTTGACTGCCCAGCTGGCTGACTTGGACTTCTGAACGCTTATGGTCCAGCCATATATAAAGAGAGACAGTCAGCTGTGGTCTCTGAGGTGGACACGGAGCAGCGCTGGCAGGAGAGGGGGAAGGAGGGGCTACGGAGCTGAGGCCTCCAGGGTAGAGAGGGCCTCCTTGGCAAACTAACCTTGTTTCTCTCTTTAAGGCAAAAGATTCCGCTGTGGGGCCAAGAAGAAGCACCGGTGAGTGCCGGCCGGGGTGACTGATGGAGGTGGGAGGGGCCGGTGGAGGGTTTGGTCTCTCAGGCTGGTGAGGAGGGTCCCCAACCTCAGGGAGCCCTGAATCCCGGCTCCCTCCACCCCACTACCGTTTCTTACCTGTCTGCTTTCCTCCATCCCAGGCAAATTCCTGAAGATGGGCTCTGAGGAGAGGTAGGTTTGCGAGGAGCGGCCGTGGCTCTGGATAATAAGGAGAAGCTAAGGACTCGGCCGGGGAAGTTTCAGGGTCTTTCATCCATCAGGCAGGTCTCTGTCACCCTCGGGTGGTTCTTTTCCTTGCTGGTTTTTAAAAATTTTTATTAGCATATAATTGCTTTACAATATGTTAGTTTCTGTACAGCCATGAGTATACATATATCCCCCCGACCTCTTGAGACTCCCTCCCACGCCCACCCCCATCCCACCCCTCTAGGTCGTCTCGGAGCACCGCGCTGAGCTCTCAGTGCTCCGCAGCAGCTTCCTGCTGTCTATCTGCTTTGCACATGGTCCTGCGTAAATGTCAACCCTACTCTCTCAGCCCGTCCCACCCGCTCCATCCCACTTGGGTCCACATATCTGTTCTCTGTTGCCACCTTTTAAAAATAATGGCAAACACACACACACACACAAACAGAAAAACAAATGCCGTAGTATGTGTGACCAAGGGAGGCTGCAGAGATGCGCCAGAGGAAGGTAAGGATGAAACGGAAGCCCCAGCCTCTGCAGCCATGCTCACAGCCCCCATCCTGCCTTTCTCTTTGCAGAGCCAGCCGTGCCCACCCTTGCACCGGGGCTGCTTGGAAGTCTTCCCTGAGCTTTAGACCTCTGTCCCAGCACTGCCAGGCCCTTGGGCTGAAGGAAGCTTCGGGCTCCACGTGACCCCCCCGGGTGGGCTTCACCTCCTTCCGCCCCGTGTTAATAATAAAGCCGGCCTCGGAGACGGCTCCTTCCCTGGCCTCCTCCCTCGCTCCTTCTCTCCTGTAACTGCCACCATCCCCTCCTCCAAGCTGGAGTCAATACAGCCTGGTCTCTGGCTTTTTGCTTATTTGCTCACATGCCCGTGCCTGTGAAAGTGCCATCATCTCCAGGCCTCTCCTCACCCCGCAAATTGCCGAGAGCCCCTGGGACAGAGGACTCAGCCTGCCTTCCGAATGCCAGGCAAAGAGAAAGCCCGACAGCCAAAGGTCACAAGCTCAAAGCCCTTGGGTTGCCCGGGGCCCTGGTGTGGCTGTAGGATCTCTCCAGTGGGAGTCAAGGCGGCCCTGCCCTGGGCTGCCCGTGTTTTAGCTGTTTGTGGGCACGTTATGTGCTCTGCCCACATTTCCCCAAGTGCACCGGCGTGCCAGGATGGGTGGGTATAGGGATCTTGGGCAGGGGCGTCCTCGGCACATGCTCTCTCCCCATCCCTCACCCCCAACTGTGGTGCCAAGCTCCAGCCATGCCCTTTCCACTCTTGGGGCCAGGGGGCCTCAAGTTTGACCTAATCTTATCCACCTCTTTCAGTGCTGGCTTGGTTAATTTCAGGGCCAGAGGCCAGAGAGTGGACAGTGAGGGTGGGGCCTCTGTAACCTTTCCCCTAGCCCCCTGTCCATACTGGTAGGCCTCCACCCTACCTCAACCCGAGATGGTGTCAGGCTGGCCCTTCCACCAGCCCCTGAATTACTGATGCCCGCAGCCCCCAGAGAGCACAGCGCACTTTCTGCCCTCTGGAAGGAGCCCGTCTCCCCTTTCCCTCCCTTCCCTCAGTGAGAGGAGAGAGGCGGCTCTGAGGCTGGACAGGATGGTGGGATCATGGCACCACCCAGTGTCCATTTCCTCATCTGAGCTTTTGAGCGTCCAAGGGAAGCGGGGGAGATTGGACTGGGAAACCAAGACAACAGCAAGTCAGCAGAGTTTGAAATGAACAAGCAGGGCACTGGAGGCAGTGTAGGCCGCACTTGGCTTGAGAATTGAGTTCTTTGTCTTAATCCACTGTCCCCAGGACCACCAGCCCTCACAGATTCACAGAAGGCTTGGCCACCGAAGGCCTGTAGGGAGCAAAATAGACAATCCTTAATTTTCAGAAAGAGAAACTGAGGTCCTGAGAAAGGCAGCGACTTGTCCAGGTGACACAGCCAGCCGGTGTCAGAGCCAGAGCGACAACCCAGGTCTCTGGGTCCATTTCAGAGTCCTTCTCATTGACCCCGTGGGTTGGGAGGAGACACTCCAGTGAGACACAGACTGGAAAACTTAGCTCTTGCAACTCAGGGCCAAGGTCTTTGTGACATCCTCCTCTGAATGTGGGCTCACGGATGACAAATAAAACCTGACAGGCCAACCCCCTAAATAGAATTCAGGATTTCCAAGACACTGGAGCTGTCCACAACAGTGGGAGAAATGAATGGGATGGGGCAGGTCCAGCCATGGGGGATTTCAGGGAGGGGGCGCTCCTGAAATTTCTTGGATGTAGCAGCAAGGCAAACAGGAAGAAGGGTATTCCAGGCCTGCGGCTCACCTGAGGAGAAGAGCTGTGGAGAGGAGTCGTGTTTCTAGAAGGTTCTGTACACAGGCCTCAAGCCTGCCAACCCAGCTGCCTTGGAGGGGGCTGGTCCTGGGTGAGTCGCTTCGGCCTCTAACCCCCGCTGTGAACCTCCATCCCCGTGAACCGTGAGGCTTCCCTGGATCCCAGGCTGTCACCCTGGAGCACCTGGGGTGCCGTGCAAACTACCCAGTGTCCCCTCCAGAATTGTCAAATATTAACCTTGGGGTGGGCCCATGCCAGCTGTTACTTAACCAGCTCCCAGGAGAGCAGCCGCTGCTGAAAGCCACGGATCCAGGTAACCTTCAATGTCCTCATGAACACTCTCCCCCTCCCTCTCCATGAACGTCACAAGGACTGGGAGCTACTGAACTTTCACTTCACTTTGGGATTTTCCACAATTCATACACAAATTAAGTCACGAATAAACACCAAGACTGGGACGGAATTGAATGAATTACTTTTAATCCCACAAGAGAGACAAAAACAGCCTTAGTCTGAGGGGATGCAATTCCGTTTGTCACCACCAGAGGGAGGATGTGTCTTACCCCAATCCTATTCAAACGGCGTTTTCAACTCAGTCTAAAGGCTGAGAGAAGAGGGAGACAGAGGATGAGGTGGCTGGATGGCATCACCGACTTGACGGTCGTGAGTTTGAGCGAACTCAGGGAGATGGTGAAGGATAGGGAAGCCTGGCAAGCTGCAGTCTATGGTGTCGCAAAGAGTCGAACACGAAGGAGCGACTGAACAAAGGGCTGGGCGTCCTTTGCCGGAAGAGGCCTCCGGGTCTACCCGGTGCCCTGGTTTCCCAGGAGCGCCCTGGGTTATTTCCATTCTGTGTGCACACCCCTCTGGTGTAATTTGCCCTGCTCTGGGGTCTTGAGCCCTCATTCCTCCTGGAAGGTAGAGACCCTCTGTGGCCTGCGCGGACTCCTCGGCTTGGGGTAGTTATGTAGCCTCTAACCACATACTTTGATTTAATCAGTATCATGAGCAGAACCTGGAGAGAGGCAAGCAAGAAAGGGGAGTCCCCAAGAGCCCACCCTGGGCATCCCCACTGGCCCCAACCTGTCCTAGGGGGTGGGTTCCCAGAGCCTATAGGGATGGGGTGGGGCTGGGGGTGCTGAGCTGAAGAGGGGTCCAGGGCAGAGGGGGCTGTTGAGGCTCCCCCCCACCCAGGCCCTCCTCCCACTCACCCCTGCTGGAGAGATTAATGGCCTCCCTGTTGATCCTCGGCTCCAGGCAGCTGAGGTCTGAACTGCAGTTCAGCAGGGCTCTGCGCGGTGGTGACTCGCTCCTTGCCAGGCGCTCATTCTTCATCATCTGCCTGACAAACCCCTGGGCGGGGGAGGGGGAGGTGGAGATCAGAGGCCAATGCCACAGACGCCTGGCCTTGTCCTGTCGTCACAGTGAGCCTCTGGCTGGGAAGATGGATCGGCCCGGGCCTTGGAGCCAGGGCCACAGCAGCCACAGGGCCTTGGGAGGGAGATCACGGAGCCAGGGTCTGTGCTGAGACAGCCAGGGAGATGGCCGAGTGACCCGCCGTAGAAGAAACCCTCAGCTTGGCCTCAGTGTTCCCTGCCCCCACTGGGGACACTCAATATCCTCTGCAGTTGAGTGGCTGAGAGCGTGGGAAGAAAGCCTATTTAGAACATGGGACCTTGGGGTCCATGACCTCAGCTTGACTCTGGGGGCCCCGGGGGTGGGGGGCGCCTAGGGAGGTCGCCATAGGAAACCAGGTAGGGGCTTTTCCCCAGGGGTGGACGGGCCTCAGGCCCGGACAGCACTGGAACCAGCTGCACCCAGGGTGGTGGCTCCCCAGGCTCTGATTCGGTAACTTGTTTAGGGGGGAGTTTCAGGCTGCCTGCTCTGACCCTACTGACCTCCCACTCTCCCGGAGGCCCCGGGGCACTCCTGGCTGCTGTTGGCCTCTGGAGCTCTTAAACTTGGTTCCTGTTACAAGAAATTCTTGCTGTTGCTTCCCCGAAGGGCTTCCTTGGTATCACCAGGAGGAATTCCCCAGGTGAGGTGGCCGAGGGGAGGTTATAGGAGGGGAAGTTTCAGGCTGGGGCAGCAGTTTGAGGCCCAGAACCTCATCGGCAGCCCAGTGCTGTCCATGCTGGGGACGCTGGTCTCCCTGCCAGCTTTGGCCTCCGCCTCCTGTGTGACCCTGAAACGCCCTCGTCTGTCTCTGGACTTGGCTTTGGAAAAAGCAAACACATGACCAAAATTGCAGGTGTTGACTTCAGAGTCAAGGGGCTCTAGGAAGGGGTAAGTGGGACCTGTAGCTGGTCCCCTTGTTACCCCCAGCCCCTAGATGAACAGTGCCCAGGGAGGCTGGGGGTACACACACACACACACACACACACACACACACACACACACACACACACTCACTCCCTCCTAGCAGTTAAAACAGAGGTGCCCAGCAAGTGATGAAGGCAGACAAAAAAGATACACTTGACAAAGCAAAGGAGAGGAGGCCAGCTCGGCCCAGAGCCAGGAGCGTGTTGCATTCTCTCGTGGTCTTTGTTTCCTGAAAGGCCTATCAATCAGTAACAGAGTCGTGCCAAACCCAGCTGCCTGGAGCCGAGTGGCCCCCGCCCTGAAGTAAATAACATTTCAGGTCTCCTGTCCATGGACCATCTGCTCCTGAAGCAGTGAGTCACATCACTGGGGAGCGGCCTCAGCCCTCAGTCGCCCGCCCTGAGCAGGATGCGATGGGTCCCGTGGGGTCTCAGAGGCTCCCAGACCCTTCCTGAACCCTGCTCCCAGGGGACCTGTTAGAGATGCTGCGTCTCTTGAGACTCTGACCAGTCCTTCATGTCTGTCTGCCTCCGTCTGCAAACCACATGAGGGTGGGCGCAGCATCTAATGGTTTACCCACCAGCCCCCTGCGCCGCACCCATCAGAGGCGTGTAGTACGCGCTCAGTAAATGCATGTTGACTGAGCTCGTGCCTGGCCGACCAGAGGAACGAATGAGTGATCACTTGTGCCTGCTGCTTCCCAGCTTCTCAGGGGGCAGGGAGAGCTGCTGGGCATTGCAGTCCAGTCAGGAGGCCGGTGGTGTGTCTGTGTGCACCCCCGGAGCCTGAACCAGGAAGGGGCTACTAGGAGCCTGTCCTAGTGACAGCCAGCATTTTGTCCCTGATGACAGTTAAGATCACAGGCTCTGGAATCAACCCGCCTGGATGTGAGCCCTGGCCTGACCAGTTGTGAACTATGGGATGGTGGCTATGTCCCCGCCCACCCCTAATCTCAGTTTCCCCCAGATGGAGAAACAACGTCTGACTTGAGGAGTTTGGGCTCCAGACTGGTCCTCGCTGACCAGCGGCTGCTTTGTTTATACTCTCGAAGATCTCCCAATGTGGACACCTGGTGCTCCTGAACTCTGCAGGCACCCCAGCCCTTGTCCTTAATGTCTGCAGTTCAGTTCAGTTCAGTCGCTCAGTCGTGTCCGACTCTTTGCGACCCCATGAATCGCAGCAGGCCAGTGCATTCTTCTAGGACACTATTCAGGCCCAGGAGGCAGAGGCCCTGAGTCCATGCTCAGCCCAACACCCGTGAGCACCATTTGGGCCACAGTGTGGACATGGCCTGACCCGTCCTGGGAGGCCCCACCACCTGGACCCTCTGCCAGCTTGACTGGGCTCACCAGCTCCCCTGAGATCAGTGGAGGGCGGTCAACAGCTGCTGTATGGGGACCAGGGAGGGTTTGTGGGAAAACTTTGTGCGTGTGTTGGGAGTGTGTGTGTGAGTGTGTATGCATGTGTGCCTGTATGTTAGAACTGGGGAGAAGCCAGACAGGCCAGGTGGTGGGTGGCCTGCGTGGACCCAAGAGGCTGTGCCCAGTATCTGGGGCATGGGGAACAGGTGGCTCCACCTTGCCAGCCACTCTCTGGACCACGACCCCTCAGCTGAGCATGAGGGCTGGGTTGGAGGTCACGTCCATCACTCCCAGTGGTTCTTAGAGGACACGCACACAGCTAGGCAGGGGGTGAGCGTGGAGCCCAGCTTCACTGTGAGGCAGGGCTTGGGGTGAGGTGCGGCCGTGTGGTGGAGAACCCGAGCCTGCCCCGTCCCTTCTTGTGGCGCTAGGGGGAGGCAGATAACCAGATTCCCCGAGCAGTGGCTGGAAATGGAGGTGTCCACAGGGAACTGGAGACTGACTACAGCCCCAAGACAGCGGGCTGTCCCCTCCAGAGCCACACAGCCGCCAGGGCCCAGGCAGAGGGAGGGGGAGGCGGCTCCTGGGCTTCACACTGCCCTGCCCTCCTCTCCATCTGATGTTTTTCCTCCTCTCAAACCACGCAGTGAAAACGATCAGAGCAGGAATTGCAGCGGAAGAGGCGCGGGGGGTGATGGAGCACAGACTTGGGTCTGGAGCCTGGCTCTGCCACTGACTAGCTGGGCAGCACGGGGCCCGCTCCTTAGTGTCTCTGACCCTCAGTTTTCTCATCTGCAAAATGGGGGTCACAATGCCCAATGCATTAAAGAGATTGAGTGAGATCTTCTGTGTAAACAAGATCGGGGACTTCACTGGTGGCTCAGTGGTAAAGAATCCACCCGTCAATGCAGGAAACATGAATTCGATCCCTGATCCGGGAAGATCCCACGTGTCACAGAGCCACTGAGCTCCTGCACCACAACTATCGAGTCTGTGCTCTAGAGCTTGGGAGGCACAAGCTACTGAAGCCCGTGGACCCTAGAGCCTGTGCTCTGCAACAAGAGAAGCAAGAGCAGTGAGAAGCCCTGGCACCACAGCTAGAGAAAGCCTACCTGCAGCAACAAAGTCCCAGGGCAGCCAAAAATAAAATAAATAAAAATTATATTAAAAAACCAAGATCGGTAAGCCATAAAGCACTACAGAAGTGCAATGTGGGTTTTAATTTCAGTGTGAAGCAATATCAATCAAGGTTTTCACTGGGTTGGGTGATTACATGCATTTCAATATAATTCAGCAAAATATGTATTGGATATTTGAATATCAAGTATGTGCCAGGCACCATGTTAGGTATTTTAATAAGCTTAAGTGGAAGTTGTTTATGAAACTGCAGAACGCAAACCCATAGACCTGCCTGCCTGGTGTTTCCTAAATGCCAGTCCTAATACCTGTGCTGAGCAGCTGGGATTCAAGCCCCTGGGAAATGTAGAATACAGATCCCTGCTTCTGCAGTCTTGGATCTCTCTCTCTCTGTCTCCATGGTCGTGTGTGTGTGTGTCTGTGTGTGTGTGTGTGTGTGTGTGTGTGGTTGATTAGTTGAATTTAGGAACCACTGATCTAGTTCAGTCTTTGCTGAGCAATGAAATCTGAGCCCCAAAGAGGGAGACACTCTCAGAGGACAGCAATCAGAGGCCAGGCCAGTCCCAGGTCCCCTCAAAGGCTTGTCCTCTGAGGAGATGCCTCAGCAGAGCGTCTAGAATAGGGAAGCAGAGGACTTGAGCTGGAGTCTCAGCTCTGCATTTAGTGACTGCTTAACCTTTAGCAGGTCACTTGCTTCTTGCAACCTCAATTTCCTCATCTGTAAAATGTGAGTATTGATACCTGTCTCACTGGTGTCTTCCAGGGAGCATGCTTTAAAGCCTGCAAAGCTCTACTTTTTAATTCTGGATAGAGCCAGACCTGACTTTTCGAAGGAGAAATCCCACAGACCGAACTGTCATCCACTTCCCTGAAGTTCAACCAGATCTAATATGGAAAAACAATCGCCTCAATGGAGCAGCAGCTGTCCCACCTCACCCTGCCCCAGTCCAAGGTTTCGGGTGCTAGTCTTTGGGTGACACCTGCTGGCCATGTCAGGTATTGCACAATCCTGTCACCAAACAACCGTGGGGAATATTGTCTTGGACACTCACTGCCACCCCACGTGATAGGTGTTATGCTCCCATTTTACAGGTGAGGAAAGTGAGTTCCTGCTAGGCACAGCGAATCTCTGATTCCAGGTCCTTTGCTCAGCTCCATCTCTTCCTTACCTCTTGCTCTTAGACTGAGCACGGTGGGCAGGAGAGCACCCTAAACCACCTCGAATAGGAACTGGGATTAGGGGCATGGCCTGAGTTGGGGGGCCAGGTCCAGGCTGGTCTAGACTGTTGTCCTAGTGGCAACAACCCCGCCAGGCAGAAGACCTGGTGTTCCCTGTCTCCAGAGAAGCTAGACTGATGGCAGGGGCTGCAGCTGCAGCGAGACCCTCTGAGGAGGCTCAGGGAGGCTGTTTGGCCAGGCTGTGAGCTGAGGGCTTTGGAACAGACCTCTGTGAGCTCAGTTGTTCTGGGCAGTGGCTGGCCTGAAGTGCAGTGCGTGTGGGCG
This sequence comes from Capricornis sumatraensis, assembly GCF_032405125.1. Lineage (NCBI taxonomy): Eukaryota > Metazoa > Chordata > Mammalia > Artiodactyla > Bovidae > Capricornis > Capricornis sumatraensis. The sequence continues at coordinate 30,366,166 of NC_091084.1, read as the reverse complement.
CATGTGTGTGTATGTGTGGTCTAAGCTACTTCTCAGTCAGGACAGCATCAAGTGTAGTGATTGAGAATGAGGATTCAGCCTTATCTCTTAGAGATGCACACTGAAGGATCTGCAGATGAACTTATATAATGCATGAGACTTGCTTAAAAATATCCTTGCTGATGGGAAGTGAGGGTGGAGGGGGAATACAGATAAGACAAGATTGGCCACGAGTCACCAATTGTTTGCCCTAGAAGATGGGCGCAGGGCAGTTCATTACACTCTTCTCTCTGCTTGTGATACGTTTGAAAATGTCCATATTAAAACCTTTCTGAAAACTTGACAACAGAGATACTACCAACCTCCACGAATGGCAATAAAGAGGAAGGAGACCCTGTGGCCAGTCCTGCTCAAGGCTTGGGCCTCTGACACTTACTAGCTGTGTGAATTTCCCTATGTCTCAGTTTCGTTGTCTGTAAAATGGGGATGATCATAATGATATCAGTCTTACAGGTTGTTTGGAGGGTTAACTGAGATTATGCATCTAAAGTACTTGGCATAGTGCTGGACCATAATAGGGTTTAACGATAATAATCGTTATTAGGAGCCCATGGCTCTGGTTATAATTTGCCAAAAGAAAAAGCTACTTTGGCTGACTCAGACAAACAACTGGCCAATTCAGTTCAGGTTCTGACCAATGAGTCTTGGAAGGCTCAGCCTTAAACCACCTCGTGCCAGGTGTGTGGGTATCTCACGCACCTGTATCTCAGATGGGCAAACACACCCCACAGAGCCAGGTTCATGAAACCCCCACAGGGAATTTGAGATGTCCCAGCTCCTGGTACATCTATTTCTATCCAGCTTTTACTCTCCAGGCTCTTCCCATCACAAAGCCCACTCACATCCTGCCTTGATTTTTCCTAACCACTCCTTTCTCTCAGCTGAAGCATCTGTCTTCACGGTCTCACTGAATCTCAGCCCTAGGTAGAATCTTAAATGTCTTCTAACTGAACACTGTGGCTGTGAGGACAGAGTGGCAGGCAAGGCTACCCAGCTGACGGGCGGGAGACAGCAGACAATACAACCTGGGTCCTGAATGCCTTGGTAGATGGAGAGCAGGCCTGGGGGTCAGGAGTCCTGCCTGCAAAAGCTGCCACTGACCCTCAGGCCATGTGGCCTGGGTGTTCTTCACCTGCATGGCCACAGTTTCCTCCTCTGTGACACAAGGCGCTCCCAATAGATGGCCTCGAGACCCCTTCCCACTCTGACCTTTAGGGTCAGTGTGCAGACCTCCACGTGCTGACCTCTTTCTGTCTCCTTCCCCACCGTGTGCAAGCTCACCAGGGTAGGGACCCACCTTGGGGCTTTCAGGGACACTGGGAGCTCCTTGCACAGGGCCAGGCAAAAACTTGCTGAGAGTGCAAATAAGCTGACAACACATGCTTCCTCTGAGTTGAGTGTGAGCAGTGGCCAGTGAAAGGACAGAGATTTCAGACTAGGAGAAATGGGAAACCTCCCCAAATACCACACTTTATCCACAACTTGGAGGTTCCCAATGCCTCCTACAGTGTTTGAATGGTTCTGGGAAGTCCTTGCAGTGAAAGAAACCTATTTGCCTTGGTTATGCCAGTATTTTCCAAGCCTATTTGACCAGAACTCAGTTTTTGCATGTCACCTATTTCCTGTTCATGAAACTCTTGGGAAATGCGGTATAAGATCATTCTGCCTTGTCAGCTGGGTTTGTTTAAGTACAATCACACGTGGTAGAGATGCTACACTTTCAATGCCATGTGGTCTGAGATTGGGCCTCCCGCCCCTCACGCCTACATTCTCAGCTGAGCCTGCGACCCACACTGGACTGGGCTGGGCCTTCAGGGGTTGTTCAGAGTCTTACTGGGGCTTCCAAGGTGGTGCTACTGGTAAAGAACCTGCCTACCAATGCAGGAAACTTAAGAGATACTGGTTTGATCCCTGTGTTGGGAAGATCCCCTGGAGGAAGGTATGGCAACCCACTCCAGTATTCCAGCCTGGAGAATCCGGACAGAGGAGCCTGGAGGGCTACAGTCCACAGGGTCGCACAGAGTCAGACACGACTGAAGTGACTTAGCACACACACATGCAGAGTCTTACCCGGTGTGTGTAAATGATGCCATTTGACCTAGGCAGCATTTCCTCTCCAAACATCCTGCAAAAAGTGTGTCTAGTCATGCCCCGCAAACCCTGATAATCCACACAGGGTCACAGGGCAGCAGCAGCTCATGGGAAAGAGGTCCAGCATCATTGGTGTGTCAGCCCCAAAGAGCCAATCAAATCTTGGGCAACAGAGAAGGTCCAATACCTATCTAGGGAGTGTCAATTTCTGTCCTCAGAACTGCTCAGACCTCATGTGGAGTATTGGGGCCATTCTGCTTTTAAGGGAGATGCAGGGATAGTTAGGGGCTTCCCAGGTGGTGCTAGTGGTAAATAATCTGCCTACAATGCAGGAGGCCCAGGAACTGTGGGTTCCATCCCTGGGTCAGAAAGATCCCCTGGAGGAGGGCAAGACAACCCACTCCAATATTCTGGCCTGGAGAATCCCATGGACAGGAGCCTGGGGGGCTACAGTCCATGGGGTCACAAAGAGTCAGACATGACTGAAACGACTTAACTTGCATGCAGGGGTAGTTAGGGATTTTGGGATGGGCATGCACACACTGCTATATTTAAAGTAGATAACCAATAAGGACCCATTATATAGCACAGGGAACTCTGCTAAATGTTACATGGCAGCCTGGAGGGGAGGGGAGCTTGGGGGAGAATGGACACATGCTTATGTAAGGCAGTGGCCCTTTGCTGTCCACCTGAAACTATCACAACACAGTTTGTTAATCGGCTATACCCCAGTACAAAATAAAAAGTTTTTTTTTTAAAAAAGGAGATGTTTTGAAAGTTGAATATGTGCAAAGGGGAAGACCAGGAGAGGGAAAGTTCTGGAAATTATGCTGGAACAGGAGAGATGGACAGAACTGCGATATTTAGCCTGGCAAAAGGAAGGCTTGAGGTGAGGAGTGCGCTGTGGAGTTTCTTTTCAAATATTTCCAAGACTATCATCTGGTTGATCCTTTGAACTCCAGAGGGCTAAGGCAGAGCGGGCCCCATAAAGAAAAGAGTGAGTGTGATCACAGAGGGTAAGGTTAGGATGAACTTCTTTGTGGGTAGGGAGCCCCTCGTCCTGGAAGAATTTAACCAGACTGTCAGCTCCTGTCTGGTGGTGTAGAGAGAGCATGTGGGTGTGAAGTGGGGCTGCTCAGGGGGGTTCTCAGACACTGCTGGGCCCCTCGCCGAGGCTATGGCTGTTGGGCTGGTACCCTCCACCCTTCTCACCATTCCCACAATGTTGCCATTTCCCCTGGCAACCCCAAACAGCATTTTACCCACTGCTACAGCACTCCAGCTGTGACTTTGCCTGCCAGCACGTGGACTTTCTGTGCTCAGCGAGGCTGGAGGGGCTTCCTGGTGTCTTCCATGACCCTTGGGCTTTGAGGGGCACTTCAGTCCTCCATGCTGGTGTCCCTACCCCAGGGATGGGAGGGGCATTGTCCCCCAGAGAGGGTGCAGAGGGGACTCTAAGTGGCCTTCTTCCCCTGAGATGCTCTGCTCAGAGAATGAAGTGGCCAGATTTCTTAGGAAGATGGCTTTGAGCATCTAAGTCAGGGCCAGTTCCACGGCTGGGACCTTGACCTCCCCTGCAGAGTAGAGGAAAATCTCTTCAGGGGCTGTGGCCTTTCAAAGTGTCCTCTGTGCATGAGGCACTGGACAAACACATAAATTACATGGTGTGTGACATCTCTGAGGCAAGGGACTGTGATGGGAATCCAGTCCTGGATTCCTGTGCCAGAATCCAGAAAACCTGCTTCTTGACTCATCTCAGCCTCCACGGTGTGACCCACCCTCTAGGATAGACTCAGGCTCTGTAGGACCGGAAGCTTAGACCATTTGGAGGGCCTTCCTTCAGGAAAACAATACACAGCTATGAATACAAAATGAGGGACAAACATGGTTATTTAGGATGCGAAAAAGAAAAATTGCTGCAAATTACAAATTCTGAAACAACTGGCAAATACCATAGACGTCACACAACCTGGGGAAATAACGATATTCATGTGACCTCACTACCTGACACACTTCTATAATGCCTTAAAAACATTTTTCTTAAACAATTTTTCTGCTCACAATTTTACCAACCAGCTCCTGGCTCCATACATTTCCGACCTGGTTTCTCTTCCGTGACGCACATTTCTAGTATAGACATCTTAGGCCATATCATGCTGTGATTCGACTCGGGCCCTGCAACTTTGTGTCACAAAGCCAAGTAAGTTGATGCAATGGGCAGTCGTATTGCTACAGCCATTCCCTATGCTGGGATGGCTGCAAAAAAACATACCTCACCAATCCCAAATCTAATGAGTGAGCTATAGGTTCATCTCTCACTCGCTTTTGGGGATTCTGAGTCAGATCCCCAATGCACACCAGAACCCCAAATGCACACCAGAGTGGGAAAGAGCAGAAGCCATAATTGACTGCAGATCAACTGTAGTATTCTACCAAATTACCAATACCATCTGACTATGTGAACTCATTGCCGAAACCCTGTGGAACTCTGGGACATCAATTGTATTAGATTCACGGTAGCTCTGCCTCTGGGCACATCACAAGCCTCTTGGAGTTCCCGTTTCTTCATCTGAAAAGTGAACAAGACCTTTCTGGCCTCATCTGGTCTGTTATGGACAAGGATCTGAAATGAAAGAAAACGCGAAGCCTTTGTGATTCCCAAAGTCCCGCGTGATGATGAACATGAGAAAGACCACAGTTAGGCTGGCTGCCCGGGGATCTGCTGAGACCTGGCTTTAGGGTCAGAGTTCTTGAATCTCTGGTGCTCACCTGTCCAGGCCAGAAACTCTCATCTGATAAGGGGAAAGCTTAAGGCTTTGATTCCAGTTAAAGGACACACTGCTGCAAGACATGACCCATGAAGTTGTAATTGGGTATTTGTAGCCCTGTAAGAATGAGCTTGCCTGGTCATGAAATCAGCATCAAGTGCCCCTTAGTGCAAGGAAGCATCAGGCTCTGCAGGTACAAACCAAACAGGTTCGGAGCAGCCTAGTATTTGGAAGAGGAGACAAGTCAGATGTGTACATAAGTAGTAGCCACAATGCGGGAGGAAGGGGTAAGAGCCACAGGCCAAGGAGGAGTCTGGGGCAAGCAGAGTCTGGAGAAGGGCTGGTCCGTGCTGGCTGGGGAGAGCTGCGGGTGCCTGACCAGGCCTTGCTGCTAAAGGAGGCTCACACAGGTGGAGAAGGGGCACCGGGCACTTGAGGAAGAAGGAGTGAAAAACATCTTACTCAGGCTTTCCAGAGAGAAGATGTTCACGTACAATTTGATGAACACATTTGTGAGTGCCTTGTGGGTCAGGAGAGCTGCAGAATAACCTGGGAAGCTAGCAAAGTGAGCTCCCACTCATGGAATTTTCCTGTTTTTCTTTCTCGCTTCGTTTGGATTCCTCCCACCTTCCCCCGCCCCCACCCCTCGAGAAAGAGCTGGCAATGAGCTTCAGCTGCACAGAATTTGGGCTTCATGGAACCTCTCTGGGTTCAGTTCTTAGCCATTTTCAGAGTGGGGAGCAGAGAGAGGACTACGGTGAAGTGGCTGCGGTTATTGAGGGGGTTTCTGCACCCCCTGACCAAACCTCCTGAGACAGTGGCCTGTACAAGGTCTGCCGGCCCCCAGAGGTGCCATCTGTCGGCGGTGGGGAGCCTCAAAGATTGGGGCCCTTTGTTCAGAGAGCTTAGGACCATGATACTAGAAAACAAGATGTGGACAGGGTAAGTGACAAAATGTACCTAGACATCCTCAGAGTTAAGCATACAGAACTTTGGTTTAAGAAATGCCCAGGTAATTTAATGACAGTACTGCCTTTTTATATAAGCATCATAGTCTATGAATTGCAATGATTCACCTTGTCTCAAGACCCTGATGCTGGGAAAGATTGAGGGCAAAAGGAGAAGGGGGAGACAGTTGGATGGCATCATCGAGTCAATGACATGAGTTTGAGCAAACTCTGGGAGATGGTGAAGGACAGGGAAGCCTGGCGTGCTGCAGTTCACGGGGTTGCAAGGAGTCGGACAGACTTAGCAACTGCACAATAACAAGCTTGTCTCAAGAAGACAGAAGTATTCTAGATACACGTGCATGCATTTGCAGCAAAAATGGCTTACTTTGTGTGGTTTACTTCTGAGTATCTGTGTGTGAAAATACATGTTTCTGTCTCTGTCTACATTAGAGAACATGCAGAGGGGAAGAAACTGAGGCCCCAGAAAGATAATGACTTGTCCAAGATCACAGCTGACTACAGTGGCAAAAATAAGACTAGAACCCAGAACTCTTCATATAACATTAAAATCAATTACAGATTGGAGGGGGAAAAAAAGCCAAGGAAATCCTTATTTGTTTTTTTCTCCTCCAACCAAGGAATAAGTACTAAGAAGGTCAATCCTGAATTAGCTATATAACCCCAAATGTCAAGTTTGTACCACTGACCTGGTTCAGTATTGATTTCTTTTATTAAAACCATGATCATACTGAGTTGCTAAAGAATTTCAGAGCACATAGGAAGGCTCTACTAAAATAATTATATGCCTTTGTTTTTGAAGAAAAGTATCCAAAATATATAAGCTGTTGTTTGAATTAAACAATAAAAACATCTGTGGTTTCTCATGATGGCTCTAGTCCTAATATAACATGGCAAAATAATACCCCCCAAAATATCCATGATTAACCTGAATTGGAAAGGGTTCACCTCCCAGCGTCTTCATATAGCTGCTTCAACTGGCATTGGTAAAACACTCACATGCACACCAGCTACTTCATCACCCACCATTCTAATGCAATAAAATATTGAAATTAATCACTGGTTTTAAATGAACGGTGTGTCTCTACTGGCAATGAATCCCACAAATTAGGGCATATGCATAGGTGTCAATGCAGGATTTTTGGATTGTATTCAAATTGCATCTGAGCACAGGTGTGCCTGTCATTAAGTGTTTATGTTTACCTGTACACATGGATGCTTGCCTGGGCAACTGTGTTTGTTCTCACGTCGGTGAGCATACATTTCTGTGGGGGTGTGAGGGCTCCTTTCCAACTTGGGACTCTAAAGGAATTGTCCCTCCTATCAAAATTAAAAAAGAGTCCCTCCAAAATGTCAGCTGTGGGAGGAAAGCATCCGGGTTTGGCGTGGGCGGAGGTGAAGCATGCATCCCACTTTCTTTCCTGTCGCTTTTCCCTGGGGGTTCCCTTGCTGGGATTCTTGCTGACTCTGCCAGGCTACTCCCCACCTCCATCTCCTGTTAAGAGGGTACTTTGGAACATCACGGAGCCAGACTGTCACTTTCAAGGATGTTTTCCTAAATACTGAGGGACAAAACCTAGGAAATAGAAAATACGAAAAGCAGAAGGACTGCCTGTTTTCAGGTCCTTCCTTGAGGACCACCAATGCCGTGCTTTTCCAGCCTCCAGTGCACCTTCCTTCCGTGTTTCTGTGGCTGCTTCCTGGATTCACAACGCCTGAACTCTGGCCTCGCTGCCATATGGACTGCAGAATGTCACCCCAGTATCCTCTCCCATCCAGCTCTTCCCTCCCCTCCCCCGCACAGGTCAAGGTCCTCTGAGCAAAGCCAATAACATTAGCGATAGAAGTATTTACCGTGCTTGCTACACGCCAGCCACTGGGCTGGTCTTATTTAATCCTCACAATAGCTCTCCGAGGCGGATACTGTGGCTGTCCCCACGTTACAGGTGAGGGAACAGGGGCTTAGTGCCCATGAATTCCCCAAAGCTGTATAGCTAGTGAGGAGCAGAGTTGGGCTGAGATCTTAGCTCTGGCTTCAAAACCACTCTCTTAACCACCACATTATATATTGAGAGAGCTTCCTTGTGCTAGAGGGAGTCTGCCCTCCTCACCTGCCCACCCCCGCTCCCCATATCCTCGCAGCCTCTTCAGGAGACAGTCAGCAAATGACTTCACCCTTCAGGTCACACCTGACTCTCTCCACAGGGTACTGTGGTCCCTGAAAGGCCCTCAGGTGTAACCAGCATAAAAGGGACACTCAGGTTAGAGGAGGTACTTCAGGTAAATGGAGAGAAGGGGGTCCCCCTCTCTCTTTCCAGCATGTGGGGCCCGAGCAGCTGTGCTGACACCCCCAGGCCCTACTCAGAGGCCGCCCCTCCCGACAGAGAGCAGCCCCTTTCATCCTGTCTGACTTAGCAGTTTATTTTAGGCACGGCCTGACCAGGTGCTCTGGGTCAATAGGCTTAGTTTTAAATAACTGGATTCCTGTCGGCAACGGTCTCCTTCAGAAGGGGAGGAACAGGGCAGACGAATGAGCCCAGCAGGCTGGCAGTGCTGAAGGACGCTCTCTGCCAGCAGACTGGAGATTCCTGGGCTCTGTGGCTGCCTGAGCCCCGGCAGGTCCCCCGCTTCCTCCCAGCAGAGTGGATATTGCTGGGCTCCCGGCAGGTCCCCCGCTTCCTCGCTCCGGGTCTCAGCTTCCTCACCTGTCAAGCGGAGGGCGGGCTGTGTCATCTCAAACACCTGTTGCAGTCTGCTCCTTGTCTCTGATCTAGACCTGTGTGTGTGTTCAGTCACTCAGTGGTGTCCGACTCTTTGTGACCTCATGGACTGTAGCCTGCCATCCTCCTCTGTCCATGGGATTCTCCAGACAAGAATACTGGAGTGGGTTGCCATTTCCTACTCTAGGGGATCTTCCCAACCCAGGAATGGAACCTGTGTCTTTTGGGTCTCCTGCATTGGCAGGCAGATTCTTTACCATTAGCACCACCTGGGAAAGCCCATACTTGTGTTTCCAGAGGGCAAAACACCTAGTGGAAAAGCATCTTCTGTGGAGTGGTGAGTTGGTGTCACAGAGTAGGGCCACCAGGGGAGGCAGCCCCGCACAGAGCAAGCACTTCTGCCCCAGAATCAGGAGGCCTGGGTTCCGGTCTTGCTTGTGATACAAACTGGGTGACCTTGAACAAGCCAAGCCTCATTTTCTCACCTGTTTTAAAAGGGCGTGATAAAGCTTCAAACAGTATTGTGAGGACGGCACAGCAGTCGCGGGTGAGAGCCCTTTAAACTCTGAAAGCACTATAGGAGAAAAGTAAACACACCTGGCAGGTCCTCAGAAAGTTAAAAATTGAATTACCAAAGGATCCAGCAATTACCACTCCCCAAAGAGTTGAAAGCAGAGTCTCAAAGAGATACCCGAACACCTATGTTCAAGGCAGCAATTGTCCATAATCGCCAAAGGGTGGGGGCAACACAAGTGTCCACTGACAAATGAATAGACAAAACGAGTCTATATATACTGTGGAATATTATTCAGCTATGAAAAGGAATACAATTCTGACACGTTACAACATGGATGAAACTTAAAGACATTATGCTAAGTGAAAGAAGATACAAAGCTGTACGATTCTGCTTACATGCAAATTCATAGCGACGGAAAAGTAGATTCGTGCTTACCAGGAGCTGGGGAATACAGAGTTTTTAATGGGTACCTTTCTGTTTGGATGGTGAAAAGTTCTGGAAATGAACAGTGGTGATGATAGCACAACACTGCGAATGTACTGAACACCACGTAGAAACGAAATGGTAACTTTTATATCATGTAGATGTTAATGTATTGTAAAAAGTAAATGCCTTGGGCCCCAGTGCCTAGCCCACTGCCTGGCACACAGTGGGTACTCAACATTCATTTTATACCTGAGAGGATACCCTCACTCAAGCCCTAGTCAATTCCATGCCAACTTTAGGCAGATTGCTCTAAGGAATAAACCAGTTTCTGCTTAGTGACAAAGCTGTGGGGTAGCGGAGATAGAGGAAGATAAAGGAGAAAGATACAGGAGATGCAGCTGACATAAAAACTATTCGTTGCAAATAATGTCTGAGTAATCACAATGTGCGTGGTGGGAGGAAAATTCCCAGAGTGCTAGGGTGTCTGGGCCCACCTAGGGCTGCCCACGAGGCAGGCTTGCAGAGGGAACGAGGGGCTGGAAGGCCATGCAGTTTTCAGCTCTGAGATGGACAGTCACCCGGGGCGGCACCAAAGGATCTTCGTCTGGCTTTTACTCCCAGAATCAGGTTCCCCCACCCAAGCGGTAAACTGAGTTGGGAGGAAGCACGAAGCCTTGGACCCAGGTGACCGGGCCGGGGAGACCCGGGGCGCCCTTGGCCCGAGCAGGGCGGGCTCTTAGCACACGTATGGCACACGCCTGTGCGCGACCGCAGGCTGGGAGCCGGTGGGTGGCAGGGACCCCTCGCCTCTCAGACGGCGAGCCCTGGTCCGGGTCGTGGGGTCCGGGCCCTCGCCCCTGTGCCTGGGCTTGTGGGGGTGGGTAGGGGGGCGTCTGGGCTCGGGGCTCGCGCGGCGCTCCCCAGCCCGGGTGCCGCGGGGGGGCGGGGAGAGCGGCCGCCTAGCCCAGCCCCGCGGATGACAGGAGCGAGGGAGCCGAGGAGGGAGGAGCCGCCGCCGCCGAGCGCTGGGCTGAGGAGCGGAGAGAGCGGGGCGCGGAGTGCGGGCGGCTGGGAGCGCGCTGAGCGGGGGAGAGGCGCTGCCGCACGGCCGGCCACAGGACCACCTCCCCGGAGAATAGGGCCTCTTTATGGCATGTGGCTGGTAACTTTCCTCCTGCTCCTGGACTCTTTACGCAAAGGTGAGACCCGCGCGGGCTTCAGGGCGGCGGAGGCGGCGGGGCCGGGGTGCGCGAGGCCGGCGGCGAGGCGGGGTGCCCGGGGCTGGGTGGCTGGGTGGGAGGCCTCCAGGTACTCGGGGCTGGAGGACGCACCTCGGCCCCGGGTGGGTTGCACCGGGGGCGGGGCAGGCATCCGGAGAGCGGCCAGGTGAGAGTCCGCCCTGGACCGCTCGGCCAGCCACCCGCGCCTGCCGTTTTGGGGCGCGCCCGGCGGGGTGATGGTGAGAGAGCCCCTCAGCTCCCCGCTCCTTGCTGGGCTGCTGTTCTGCCCGGACCCCTCCCCCAGCCCCTTGCCCGCCGCCTGCGGCTGGGTGGCGCTGGGACCCCGGGGTGCCCTCCGAGTCGAGAGGTCCTCCGGCCGTGACGGTTCACCTGGAAGTCCTGGTGGAACCCGGCCGCGGCTTACTTCCCCTCTGCCGCCGGGTGCCCCTCCGCCGCCCCGGACCCCCTGCACCGCACCGCATGGCGCTTATCCTTGCCCTGGCTGGATGCAGGGCGAGGAGAGCTAGGGGTCCCGAGACTTGGGGTCCCTCGGATACCAAGTTTCTTCTCCAAACCTAGAGGTAGCCTTCTCCCAGCCCCATCTCACCCCCCACCCCTGCCCCAGGGCACTAGCCTCGGCTTCTTCGCTAAGCCACCTGGCCACCTCGGGCAGCGCGCCCCAAGGTGCGAGATTCTACGCTTCGGCGCCTGGTCAGCCGACCTGGGACAAGACTTGGGTTGGGGCGGGGGCGTGTCGCTTTCCCCGGAGAGAAGGCGTTGCTAGGGGTGGGTCCAGGTGTCCGGCATGTCCAGACCTGCTGCTGGGGCTCTGCGCACCTGATCCTCGAGGCAGCTGGGTTTGGGGGTTGGGGGTTGGAAGTGGTCACACATCTTCGACCAGAGTCACCTGGTCACCAAGTCGGCATCAGGCCGTCCCCGGAGCTCGCACTTCCAGGCGTTCGCAGAGGACGTGCCCCCAGGCGCGCGGATGGCGGGAGAGGAGGCGGCCGAACTCCGCGCCCTTGCGCGGCGGAGCACACACGCTCGCTCTTTCGAGCTCAGCTTTACCTGTTCAGCCCTCCAACTTTTCACCTCCGCGCCCTGGGGGACAGCCTCTCCCCCACTTTGCCCAGGCGGCTGCGCTGGCCCAGCTGCAACTCTTGACCCCTAGGCGATGGGGGAAGGGCAATCCAGCCCAGGGTTGGCGCTCCCGGAGCGGTCTCTAGTCCTTCATTGCCCGAGCCCCAGTGGTCTGGAGTCTGCAACCTGCTGGAACTGGGTGCAGTATCTTGTGGCTTTGGGGGAGAAAGGTGACCCTTATCTTATTTGTAAATACCGCCGGATCAAAGCCAGACTGATGGCCGAGATGCTGCTGAGGTTTGCCTGGAGACCGGGGTGCGGGGCGAGGGGCGGCCTCTGAACCGTGGACAAAGTAGTTGAGTTTCTCTGACCCAGTGGGGTCCACGGGGTGACACACCAAGGCTGGTCTAGATTGATTAACCCCTTGCCCCCTGCACAGCACCCTCTCACATCCCCTCAATGGAGCCAGAAGCCCGCCTCTGGTTCAACCGCGCCCCCACCCACCCCAGTCTCCCTCTCCCCAGGCTCTTCCTGCCTCCCTCCGCCCCCGCAGGCTGGCTCGGCTCGCAGCTTTAATTACATTAATATTAAAAATACATAAGGTGAAGAGCAGCAGCTTTCTCTCTCTCGGTCTCTCTCCACCCGCCACCCCTTTGCATTTTGTCAGACGAGAAAGCACAGGCCGCCACCACACTGTTGCCCAGCTCGGTCCACACACGCCCCCAGGCCCCGCACCGCTTCTGGAGACCTCTTCCCGAGTGGCCCATCCGCGAAGGCGAGGCCCCTTAGCGAATACCTGATGGACTCTCCCCTCCCCCCTTCAGAAGGCGGGCATTAATAAATGAAGCCCAAGCTATTTGATAGGGAAGGGGCAGATGGGGGTGGGGGTGGAGAAAGGCCCAGGAGGCGCAGGACAGCCCGAGGCGCAAAATCTTTTCCCAGCGGAGAAGGAAGTCGCTCTGGCCTTGGGCCTGTGGGAGGCTGGAGGTGCCAGGTGAGGGACACCTAAGCGGCCTTGGATCTGCAGAGCCCCGGGTGCCCCCTGCCATTCAGAGTCTCCAGCGTCTGTGCTGGGCGCCAGGGCGACTTGCCAGACAGGCCTTTCTTTTCCTTCGTGCCTTAATTGGATCTTAGGTGCCAGGCTGGTCCCGGGGGCCTGTTCTGCTTGGGGTGGCAAGGTGGTGGGGGTGGCGAAGGCGGCTGGGGGAGATGTTGAGGAGGCGAGAGCAGCGAAGATGGGGTTTGGTGTATTTTTCTCTCCCGTTGCCAGTCACCCCCGCGGCACCAAGGAAAATGTAAATGTGAATGTTCGAGCCTGTTACAGAAAACAATATCCTCTTGCAATAATTTGTACGTCCATCTGTGAGGAGCGGGAGGAGGCAGGGAGAGAGAAAGAGGAGAAAACAAGATGAGCTGAAGCGTCCTCTGGATGGAATTAAGCAGTTATTGAATGTGTTTTAAGCTTCTGTTATTTCCATTCCTCTCGAAATACCTTTTTTTTTTTGGTGAAGCCTGAGCTTCAGACTGATTCCCCAGAACTAAAGTGGGAAGGTGTTTTAATAATCGGTTATCAAGTCTCCAATAACTACCTTATTATCGCCAAACGCATCCAGGTTTGGGCAGCCAGATGAACCCCAGTGAGGCTCTCTCTGTTGTTTCATCCAGCGTGCCAGCATCTGTGTTGCCTGCATTTGCATTTTTACTGTGCAAAAGAACAAGCTTCCCCGGCACTAAAATTCCTGTTTTCTAAAAGCCAAAATAATGGGTTGCATTGATTTTTTCATTTCCCACCCCAACCTCTTGGATGGGGACTCGTGGTTCCTCTCTCTTGAGAAGACCAAATTAAAAGGCTTCGTCAAACCATTAAGAAAAATCTCTAACACTCTGTTCAGAGTCTAATTAAAGGCGGGAGGGGGGGCACTCAGCGAGTGTGTTTTTAAAATCTCGACCTGGCAAACACAACTTTGGGAAGCAGGTGAAGGACCCATGAGTGTTGGGGAGAGGGTAGGTAGGCAGAGAAGCCCTGGGTGCCTGGATAACACAGGGGGAGAATGGGGTTGTCATGATGCCTGACAAACCTTTCAGATGTTTCGTATTTCTGGGCATCAAAGTCAGCTGCCTTGAATGTATTTCTGCAGCAGACTGGGGAGCTCAATTAGAAACAAAAAGCAAGTAAGCAGTTGACCCAAAGGCAGCGCTTAAGTTGAGCAGATCCCAGGAGACTGGCTGAAGAGGCTTATTTTTCTCAGATTGAGGAATGAAGAGGAGGTGGGCAAGCAAATGGCGGCAGGGGTAGGGGTTGGCCCAGTCATGCTTTGCTAAAGCAGCAAGCCCATCCCCACCAACAGGGTGACTAGGAGTGTCCGGACACAGGGTAACTCTGTTGGCTTTTAACAGAGGGGTGCAGACTTCGTGGCCCCCTTACCTTCTCCTGGTCTTTGGAGATTCCATCCTTGTGACTTGCTTGGTCCCCTGCTCAGCCTGATGAAGGATGATTTTATTTATGGATGAGTTGAAGGGAGGGTGGATGTTCAGAGAGCTTTCTTTTCTTTTTATTTTCAGGGGAGTGGGTACCAGGCTGGGAGAGATTCTCCCCTCCCATGTGATCCTGGAGGAGGTGTTTCTTAGGGGCACTGGAAGCAGTCAAGAAAAGCCCCCCACTTCCAAAGTGCTTTCTCAGCCCCTAGCTCAGTAGATTCTAGCCACCACCCAGGTGCCTGAATGGGGTGAGCCACAGGCAGCAGACATGGCAGGGTGCCAGGGACCCAAGGGCAGGCCCTGGATTTGCATGTAATTTGCATACAGATTTGCATGCTCACCTCGCCAGGCCAGGAGCCTTGGGTAGCATCTTGATAGCGTCTTGATCTTGGCCTCAGTAGAAGCCAGGCAGTGACTTCTTTCCTTGGGTGGAGTGGGAGTGGGGCAAGAGTGTGGAGAAGGAGGGTGTTTTCAGGGGTGCTTCTTTCTTCCAAGTTTTAGCCTCCCAGGGGTTTAGCACTGAGTCCTCCTCCTGGCAAGGCAGACCCTCTAGCTTGCAACAGGGATGGAATGTGTGACAGTGGCAGAGATGCCTGAAGGCGGACCAGACTTGGGGTGTGGGTTGTCCCACCTGTGCTGCAGAAAGGAGAGAGGGGCGCACCAGCCATGGGAATCCAGCGCCAACATTCATCTTCTGGTGTGCGCACCCTCAGGATGGAGGCAGCTTAGGGCTGTGGTCAGTAGGTGGAGAAGCTGCAGCTGATGGGAAGGGAATATCAAGTGAGACAAAATGCCCTTTCACCCTCTTGGTTTGTCAGTGTCCAGTCTGGGAGGGGGTTGTGGCCTCTGAGAGGAAGAGGCCCCAGCTTCTTCTCCCTTCATTAAGGTGCCTGCTGTCACATGCAGTGGTTGGAGTGGGGGGCAGTAGGAAGGCAGGCGCTGTGGTCAGAGGACTGTTGAATAAAGAGCTGGGAGTAATGCTTGAGGAGCCAACAGTTTGTGGCAGCTACTGTGCTCCTTCCCAGAGAGACAGCTGGGATGTCCAAGGTAGGGAGGTGGCTTCGAGAATTATTTTGTCTGCACTTCCAGGGCCTTGGGCAAATCCCACCCTGGCAGGTGCAGCTCCAAGGCCTCCCAGAGTGCTTTTCTGTACATCTAATGATCTGGGAGGGGCTTCCCAGGTGGCTCAGTGGTAAAGAATGTGCCTGCCATCGCAGGAGATGCGGGTTCGATTCCTTGGTTGGGAAGTTGGGAAGATCCCCTGGAGGAGAAAATGGCAACCCACTCCAGTATTCTTGCCTGGAGAATCCCATGGACAGAGGAGCCTGGCAGGCTGCAGTTGTGGGGTTGCAAAGAGTCAGACGCTGGCAGTGATCTGGGAGGGCTCTGGTCCCACAGATATTTCTGAAGAACGTGGGGGTGGAGCCTCAGGGGATGGCTAGAGGGAGAGAAGGCCAGTGGGCAGAGCTTCAAGCTCCCCTCCCTCAATTCTTCCAACCAGAGCATGTTGTATATTAGAATTGTAAAGAAAAATGAGATTGTAACTTGATGGTGTCGTGGATATTCTGAGTCAAGGCAAACCCTTCATTCACATCCTGGTTCTGCCCTTAATAGGGGACACTTGGCCTCTGAGCCTCACTTTCTCCAGCTCTGAAATGGGATTAAAGGAGATGATGTATACAGCATAGCTAGAATATAGCTGATTCTCAATAAAGCTTAGATCTCTTCTTTTTTTCTGGACTACTCACTCCCACCCCACCACTGCTGCTGTTTAGTCACTAAGTCAAGTCTGACTCTTTTGTAGCCCACCAGGCTCCTCTGTCCATGAGATTTCCCAGCTAAGAATACTGGAGTGGGTTGCCATTTCCTTCTCCAGGGGATCTGGGAATCTTTCCCACCAAACCCACATCTCCTGCTTGATTATTAGGTTCTGTCAGTTGTACTAATGAGCCACAGTTTTGGCCAAGCCAACTGACTTAGACTTTGTAGCAGTAAGACGACTGAGTGGTGTCCAGGGCAGGGAACATCACAGCCTCCTTCTATCATCTATCAGTTGGGTAGCTGGGAGGATCCATCCTCAGTCAGGTAGCTGGGGCCATGCAGGCACCTGGGTTTCCCTAGGAGACGGGTATCCAGCACACTCCCATTCCCCAGCCACAACTACTGGCAGCTGTGGAAAAGGTGAGGGCACAGTTGGGCTCCAGATTTGGATTTGAGGGTAAGGCAAAGGCCAGTCTCATATTTGCCTGAGGAAGGTTGGGGTTGGCTGATAAATCTCGACTGTGATTGGACAGAGTAAGAACTAGCCTGGATTTAATGCCATGCTGCTGCTGCTAAGTAGCTTCAGTTGTGTCTGACTCTTTGCGACCCCAGAGACGGCAGCCCACCAGGCTCCCCCGTCCCTGGGATTCTCCAGGCAAGAACACTGGAGTGGGTCGCCATTTCCTTCTCCAATGCATGAAAGTGAAAAGTGAAAGTGAAGTCGCTCAGTCGTGTCTGACTCCTAGCGACCCCATGGACCGCAGCCTTCCAGGCTCCTCCTTCCATGGGATTTGCCAGGCAATAAACCTGTGTAAATGTGCTGCTCAGGGTGAGCACCGCCCCCCTCCACCTTGTAGCTGGATGGATTTCGCTGTTTTCAGGTAGTTTCATGTAGAGAGAACACAACTGACAGCCCTAGACCTTGGGGATCCCCAGACCACTCCTCCCTCCATAACCCAGTCAGTCACCAGGAGGCAGCCAGTGAGCCAGAGGTCAGGTGCTGCTCGTGGCAGGCTGTGGCCTGCGGGCTCGCGAGTGGGGGTGGTGCTGTGGCACAGCCGGTGTGCCCTGTTTAACAGATGTTTGTCCCACGCTACTTTAGCGTGAATAGCATTAGCCTTGGGCACCACCCCTGCCGTTCAGCCACCTCCTGCCCCACTTCCCTATGCCCTTGCTCTCCTTGATGCTTGTGTTGACGGTTTCCAAGGTCACCATCTTCATTAAGAACAGTTATTCAAAGGCTAGTTGCATCTCCGTTACACTCTGTGTGTGTCTGTGAAGAAGCATTATTCATAGGCCTAGAAAACTATGCTCAGTCTAATTTAGGCACGTTACCTAATAGTTCATGTGCCTCTACTTCCTAATCTGTAAAATGGGCAACATAATCCCAGTCCTGACCATCCCCCCAGGGTTGGTTGTTATTGCCTGGGCACAAGAAGGATGAAAGCCATACAATTGTAGAGCCTGTGACAATGCCCTGTAAGCTGACGAGGGCCACGTATAAACACACTCGTGTGAAAAACCACAGCAGACCAGTTTTAGCCTTATAAATGCTCTGCCGAAACGTGAGGTATAATTACTGTCATCTCATCATACAGGAACAGCGAAGGTCTCACAGCTGTGTGTGGCTGTCTCCCCCTTCCTGGGCGCCCCACATATGGAGAATTTTCTAGCCTTTTCATCAGTGTGGGGAACAGCCAATGAGACCCAGCAGGGCTGGCACCTATCTTCATGGAGCAGTCTTGGCAGATTCCCTGTGGCCCCAGTGCGCCGGGGGTGTGGAAGGAGCTTACCTCTCCTCCATCCCTAGGTGCTTAGATGTCTGTTTACTCCATAGTCCTCTGGACGTTTCGTTGAGGGTATTTTCCCTGCTGGAAATCCACACTTTTGTGTGTGTATGTGGGAAGGAGAGTAGGCACAGGGTCCCATCTTGTGTGACCTTGTTTGAGGTCCAGGCCCTGAGCTGACTCATTGGAAAAGACTCTGGTGCTGGGAAAGATTGAGGGCAGGAGGAGAAAGGGGCGACAGAGGATGAGATGGCTGGAAGGCATCACTGACTCAATGGACATGAGTGTGAGCAGACTCTGGGAAATGGTAGACTGGGCCTGGTGTGCTGCAGTCCATGGGGTCGCGAAGCATCGGATACGACCGAGTGACTGAACAGCAACAGGCCCTGAGAACCCAGCTGAGTCAGGGCCACGGTCACCTTGGGTCTGGATCTAGAGTGGCCTCCCGGAGCCGTGGGTGAGGAGGAGGACAGGGGACCTGCCTTGAAGGTGTGACTGCCGTGGGTCCAAGTCTTCCAGGTTGGATGTCACTTTCACGGACGCTGAATGCATCCCCTCATCAGCTGCCTGATCCCCTCTGTGCTTTCTCCCCAGCAGTGTTCTTCCTCTGCTCCAGCACATCCAGGCACAGGAAACTCCTTCCTTTCAAAGCACCCCATTCCCCGCCAGACATCTCTGAGTCTACAGAGCTCACCCTTGTGATCAGCCGGTTCTGTCCTGGTCCTGACCTCCTGCTCACTGACTCTTGCTCCTACCTTTTAGGCCACGTGGAGGCGGGATCTATGGATCCTCTCCTACTTGGCGACACTGA